>NC_081366.1:3927500-5127500 GCF_030684315.1 Stegostoma tigrinum | reverse complement strand
AAACATAAAATGAGCGGATTGTCTGATGAAGAAAAGTGAGATAATCCAGGCCTGTATCCTTTGGTTTAGAAGAGTCAGAGGTGACTGAATTGAGGCAAAGAAGATCCTGAGGGAACTTGATTGATTGGATGTTGAAAGGATATTTCCTCTTCTGGGAGAATCTAGAACTAGGGATAATAGTTTTAAAGTAAGAGGATCACCCATTTAGAGTATCTAGAATGAACACTCATGGTTTAACAACAAAGGGGTGTGCTCGGTGGTATCCATTTAAAACAGAGATGATGATTTTTCTTTTCTCTCAGAGGGTTGTAAGTCTTTGGAATACCCCTCCTCAAATGGCAGTAGATGCAGAGCATTTAAATATTTTTAAGGCAGAGGGAGATAGATTCTTGATGACCAAGGGAATGAAAGATTATCGGGGATATGCAGGAATGTGAAGTTGAGTTTAAAATCAGATCAGCCAAGACCTTATTAAATGGGGGAGCAGGCTTGATGGGCTGATTGGCCTAGTCTTGTTCCTTATTCGTGTCTGTAACTACACGAGAGAGCATGTGGTCTGGGAAACTGAAGCATTACAACGTCAATGCCAGTTAAATGTTCCTGTCTTTTTTACACAATTCTACTCCCACTGTTGTGACACGGATGACCTTACTTTGCATCAGAAACATTTTATTGCCAAAAACCATTTTGTGCATTATTGGATTCAGACAGTAGTTTTGCTAAACCCAGTTTTTGTCTAGAAATGACCAGGTTTAAAAGAAGAGTTAAAGTGAAACTCTGACATTCTGAATAAGAAGCATAATATGCTAAAACAATCATTAATGTATAGTAGAAAACCAGTCATAATGTCAGTGAGAGGGAGAAGTAGTAAAAAGCTGTTTACCAATGTGCTTTGTCTGACAAAACTGTTAGAGAAATTAAAACAGAAACTACTTACTTGGCCTGGTAGTCTCTGCGGACAGAGAAACAGGGCTGGTGGATCAAGGTGGGGATTTTTCACCTGATCAGATCAGGTCACGAGCTGAGGAAACTGGAAATATTCGATTGTTTGACACTGTGAGACAAAGAAGGGAGAGCTGATCTTGAGGTTGGAAATCCTATATGTATTAAGGTCTCTCCTTTTAGTGCATCCTTATGATGTTACCTGGATGGCACCTTTTTCTATTCTTTCATGGGATGTGGGAGTTGCTTTTAGGCTATCATTTATTGGTGATCCTGTTGCATCTGGAATGTTCTAAAAGTATCCCTATCTAGGAGTTGGAGTTGGAACTTTCAATGGTTCCATCTTACTTAAAATACAAGGGGAGAGATGCACTGATAAGGCTGTATAAGGCTGACCACATTTGGAATATTGGGCTATGTAAACAAGGAAGGATGTGGTGGCCTTGGAGAGAGTCCAGAGGAGGTTTACAAGAATGATACCGGTGATGAGGGGTTTGTCCTGTGAGGAGCAGTTGAGGACTTTCAATGTACTCAATGGAGTTTAGAAAGGTGAGGCGGAAGCTGATTGAAATTAGAATACAGGACCCCTAGATAGTGTAGAGATGAAGGAGATGTTTTCACCAGTAGGAGAGACTAGGACTCAGAGTGAAGAGACAACCCTTTAGAGCTGAAGTGAGGAGAAATTTTTTCAACCAGAGAGTGGTGGATCTGTAGAACTCGTTGTTGCAGAAGGTTGTGGAGGCCAAGTCATTGAGTGTAGCTAAGAGGGAGACAAATAGGTTCTTGAATACATTCTTGAACAAAGGTTATGGCGAGGAAGCAGGAGAATGATGTTGAGAAAGATACCAGTTATAATGGGAACTGCAGATGCTGGAGAATCCAAGATAATAAAGTGTGAAGCTGGATGAACACAGCAGGCCAAGCAGCATCTCAGGAGCACAAAAGCTGACGTTTCTGGCCTAGACCCTTCATCAGAGAGGGGGATGGGGTGAGGGTTCTGGAATTAATAGGGAGCGAGGGGGAGATGGACCGAAGATGGAGAGAAAGGAAGATAGGTGGAGAATAGAGTATAGGTGGGGAGGTAGGGAGGGGATAGGTCAGTCCAGGGAAGACGGACAGGTCAAGGAGGTGGGATGAGGTTAGTAGGTAGGAAATGGAGGTGCAGCTTGCGGTGGGAGGAAGGGATGGGTGAGAGGAAGAACAGGCTAGGGAGGCAGAGACAGGCTGGGCTGGTTTTGGGATGCAGTGGGGGGAGGGGATGAACTGTGCTGGTTTTGGGATGCGGTGGGGGAAGGGGAGATTTTGAAGCTGGTGAAGTCCAAATTGATACCATTGGGCTGCAGGGTTCCCAAGCGGAATATGAGTTGCTGTTCCTGCAACCTTTGGGTGACATCATTGTGGCACTTCAGGAGGCCCAAGATGGACATGTCATCTAAAGAATGGGAGGGGGATTTGAAATGGTTCGCGACTGGGAGGTCTTTCTTTCCATATTAAGCAGAGGTTCACCTGTACATCTGCCAATGTGGTATATTGTATCCATTGTACCCGGTGTGGCTTCCTCTACATTGGGGAAACCAAGCGGAGGCTTGGGGACCACTTTGCAGAACACCTCCGCTCAGTTCGCAACAAACAACTGCACCTCCCAGTCGCGAACCATTTCAACTCCCCCTCCCATTCTTTAGATGACATGTCCATCATGGGCCTCCTGCAGTGCCACAATGATGCCACCCAAAGTTTGCAGGAGCAGCAACTCATATTCCGCTTGGAAACCCTGCAGCCCAATGATATCAATGTGGACTTCACCAGCTTCAAAATCCCCCCTTCCCCCACCGCATCCCAAAACCAGCCCAGCTCTTCCCTTCCACCCACTGCATCCCAAAACCAGCCCAGCCTGTCTCTGCCTCCCTAGCCTGTTCTTCCTCTCACCCATCCCTTCCTCCCACCGCAAGCTGCACCTCCATTTCCTACCTACTAACCTCATCCCACCTCCTTGACCTGTCCGTCTTCCCTGGACTGACCTATCCCCTCCCTACCTCCCCACCTATACTCTCCTCTCCACCTATCTTCTTTTCTCTCCATCTTCGGTCCGCCTCCCCCTCTCTCCCTATTTATTCCAGTTCCCTCTCCCCATCCCCCTCTTTGATGAAGGGTCTAGGCCCGAAACGTCAGCTTTTGTGCTCCTGAGATGCTGCTTGGCCTGCTGTGTTCATCCAGCCTCACATTTTATTATCTTGAGAAAGATACCAGCCTTGATTGAATGATGGAGCAGACTTGATGTCCTGAATAGCCCAATTCTACTCCTGTATGTTACAGTCTTATGGTCAACCTATCTGAATCATCAGCTGGAAAAGGTAAGTGAATAAAGTTAAGTGAAACGTTAGGTAGCCTGGTGGCTCAGTGGTGAGCACTGCTGCCTCACAGCACGAGGGACCTGGGTTCAGTTCCACCCTCAGACAACTGTCTGTGTGGAGTTTGCACATTCTCCCCGTGTCTGTGTGGGTTTTCTCCGGATGCTCCGGTTTCCTCTCACAGTCCGAAGATGTTGCAGGTTAGGTGGATTGGTCATGCTAAATTGCCTGTAGTATTCTGGGATGTGTAGATAAGGCGGGGTGGCTCTGGATGGGATGCTCTGAGTATCAGTGTGGACTTGTTGGGCCAAAGGGCCTGTTTCTGCACTGCAGGGATTTTATGAAAACAGAAAACCAGCTCCAGCTTTGGGCTAAATGCAAAACTGACACGCTCTCACTCCAACTCCCCATTCATCCACAAATACCTGATCCCATCCCCAATACCCTCCATCCACCCACCCAAAACGTGGCCCTGTGGCCCTTGATCACTGTGGCCTGAACATGCCCCACTCCACCACATTTGAAAACAGACCTGAAGCCAACAGACACCAGCTCAAATATTGCCCCTGACCTGAGCTGAATGCATCTCCACCAAGACATAACCTGATTCTCTTGACACCAACACCACCATCCTCCTTCCCCACCAACCTGATCTGATGAGGCCCAAATTGATCCGTAAACTTGCCATCCTAACCATTCCAGCCCCCTTGACACTCTATCCTATTTGCTTCCCAACTTACCATGCCACAGAGATTCCTTATACATTTACCTCAACAGCTCCAATGCCTTTACCCAATTCCATGACTCAATCATTAATGAACAGAATGAAAAACTTTTTGAATGTTTTTGAACTATTTATTAACTTGGTGATTGAGTGAAGTTGCCAGTATAAAGCAGTCTTTGTACAACAAAGAATGAGGCTAGGCTCTGCCTGACTCTGCACACAATGCCGATCCAACTGGATTCAAGGTACTCTGCAGATTTCTGAATGCTCCAGCATTAGGGGTTGAGTCCAGAAATGTGACGAAGGGTTCAAGGTAAAATAAGAACCCGAGTAGCATCTGATAATTGTTGTTCATGATGATACAGACGAATAAACTTTATCAGATTAGCGCTCTTTAAATCTTCATGGAATGATTTCTGAATTAATAATGCCACGAGCCTGAACTTCTTAAAAAATCAATTTTGCCCATTTGAAATGTGCAACAATTCTGTGATTCATTGGTGAAATCACATCTGGAGTATTATGTACAGTTCTGGCCTCCTTCTTTTACAAATGACATTACTGTAATGGACACAGTTCACAGATGATTTCTGAAGAAGGGTCTAGGCCTGAAACGCCAGCCTTCCTGCTCCTCTCCATCCTCAGATGGTTCAGTGAACTTTCATCTAGAATGGGGGATATCTACCAAGGAGAGTGTGGACAGGCATGGCATGTGTCTATTGGATTTGGAGGGAATCGGGGTGATCTTACTTAACAAAGTAAGATCCTGAGGGGGTTGCTGATTGGGTGGACACTGAAGTATGTTGCCCCATGGACTTCGCTTTGTCCACCGCCAACACCGACGTCCACCTCCTCCACAGCCAGCAGCGCCAGAGGAGACAGCAGCATCCAGCCCTGCTGAGTCTTCACCATCCCCCTGAGAACTCCCCATTACTGAGGGCAAACAGTCCTCACTTTTGTCCCCCTCCACCCGAACACTGACGAATACTGTTCACTCTTGGACTTTGAATAGATTTTCCACGGCCTCCGCCTCCACCTCCGCACTTACTTCTTTAATCATAAGCCTCACTCTCCCACTACTGACCCCTCCATTTACATCCAACACACCCCCTCCTCCTGGACACCACTGCAAGGCCTCCTACCCTCCCTCAACCTCTTTAATCTCGAACTACCATTGAGACATCAATCGCCTCAACCTCTCCACCCCTCTCAGCCACTCTGCCTCGCCGCTGCAGAATGTGCAGCCCTCCACTCCAATCCCAGCCTCACATAAAACCTGCAGACAAGGGAGGTGCAGTTGTAGTATGGTGCACTGACCTCTACATCGCCGAGGCCAGATGCCAACTCTCCGATGCCTCCTCCTCCCGCATCCTTGATCACGACCTCACCCCCCCCCCGACCACCAAACCACCATCTCCCAAACCATCCACAACCTCATCACCTCAGGTGACCTCCGACTCAAAGTCTCCAACCTCATTGTTCCCCAATCCCCCACCACTGACTTCTATCTCCTTCCCAAAATCCACAAACCTGCCTGCCCTGGCCGACCCATTGTCTCTGACTGCTCTTGCCCCACCTAACTTATCTCCACGAATCTCAACTCCATTTTCTCCCATTTGGTCCTGGAAGTCCTGACCTACGTCAGTGACACCACATGCCCTCCACCTCCCCCAGGACTTTCAATTCCCCGGTCCCCAACACCTCATCGTTACCATGGACATCCAGTCCCTGTACACCTGCATTCCCCATACAGATGGCCTTAAGGCTCTCCGCTTCTTCCTGTCCCACAGGCCCGACCAGTCCCCATACACTGACACCCTCATCCGCTTAACCAAACTCGTCCTCACCCTCAGCAACTTCTCTTTCGATTCCTCCCACTTCCTACAGACAAAGGGAGTGGCCATGGGTCCCTGCATGGGCCCAAGCTATGCCTGCCTCTTTGTAGGTTACGTGGAACAGTCCCTCTTTCATAGCTACACTGGCCCTAAGCCCCACCTCTTCCTCCGTTACATTGATGACTGTATCGGCGCCGCCTCTTGCTCCCACAAGGAGCTTCAACAGTTCATCCACTTCACCAACACCTTCCACCCTGAGCTTAAGTTCACCTGGACCATTTCCAATACCTCTCTCTTTTTTCTGGACCACTCTGTTTCCATCTCTAGCTATCACCTGGAAGCCGATACCCATTTCAAGCCCTCCGACTCCCACAGCAACCTAGAATACACCTCCTCTCACACACCTTCCTGCAAAATGCCACCTCCTATTCCCAATTCCTTTGCCTCCACTGCATCTGCTCCAGAGATGAGGCATTCCACTCCTGTACATCTCAGTTGTCCTCGTTTTTCAAGGAATGCATCTTCCCCTCCACATTGGTTGAAAACACCCCTCAACCGTGTCTCCCGCATTTCCTGCAATGCTCACACCCCTCCCCACAATAACAAACAAAAACAGAATTCCCCCTCATTCTCATGTACCACGCCACCAACCTCCAGATCATATACATCCTCCTCAGACACTTCCGCCATCTGCAATCCAACCCCACCACCAAAGATATTTTGCATCCCCACCCTATTCTGCCTTCCAGTGGGACCACTCTCTCCATGTCTCCCTTCTCCGGTCCACACTCCCCTCCACTCCCACCACACCCGGCACTTCCTCCTGCAACTCCGGAAGTGCTACACCTGCCCCTACACCTCAACCCTCACCCTCATCCCAGGACCCAAGAAGGCCTTCCACATCAAGCAAATGTTCATCTGCACATCTACTAATGTGGTATACCGCATCCACTGTTCCCATTGTGGCCTCCTCTACATCAGGGAAACCAAGTGGAGACTTGGTGACTGCTTTGTGAAACACCGACACTCGGTTTTCAATAAACAAGTGCACCTTCCAGTCGAGAACCATTTCAACTCCCTCTCACACTCCTTGGATGACATGTCCATCATGGGCCTCCTGCAGTGCCACAATGATGCCACCCGAAGGTTGCAGGAGCAGCAACTCATATTCCGCTTGGGAACCCTGCAGCCCAATGGTATCAATGTGGACTTCACCAGCTTCAAAAATCTCCCCTCCCCCCACTGCATCCCAAAACCAGCCCAGCTCGTCCCGGCCTCCCTAACCTGTCCTTCCTCCTTCCCACCTCTCCACTTGTCCCACATCAAGCCCCACCCCCATCTCCTACCTACCAGCCTCATCCTACTGCACTGCTGCCTCACAGCGCCAGAGGCCCGGGTTCGATTTCAGCCTCGGGTGACTGTCCGGATGGAGTTTGCACATTCTTCCGTGTCTGCGTGGGTTTCCTCTAGGTACTCTGGTTTCCTCCCACAGCCCAAAGATATGCAGGCTCAGTGGATTGGCTATGCTAAATTACCCGTAGTGTTCAGGGGTGTGTGGGTTATACGGGGATAGGTCTGGGTGGGATGGTCGAAAATGCGGTGTGGATTTGTTGGGCCAAAGGGCCTGTTTCCACACTGTAGGGAATCTAATCTAAAAAAAAACCTGTCCGTCCTCCCTGGACTGAACTATCCCCTCCCTAACTCCCCAGTTACACTCATGTTTACTGGCTCCATCCCCACCTCTTTGACCTGTCTGTTTCCTCTCCACGTATCTGCTCCTTTATTCATCTTCCATCCCTCTCTTTCTATTTATTTCAGAATCCCCTCCCCCCACACCAATTCTGAAGAAGGGCCTAGGCCTGAAACGTCAGCCTTCCTGCTCCTCTGATGCTGCTTGGCCTGCTGTGTCCATCCAGGTCTACATCCTGTTATCTTAGAATTAAAAGAGTTTCGTTTTAAATAAGAGAGATGGGTAGAAATTATTACTCTGAGAGAGTTATGAGCATTTGGCACTTTCTTTGATGGGTAATTCTAACAAGAGAGTCAAAGGTCATCAAGCTGAACCATAATCAGAACTACTGTGACCTTACTGCATGGTGGATTACTACTGAGGGGATGAATGGCCTACTCCATCCCCTAATTTGCATGTTCCTCTGTAGGTTCAGAGAAAAAATGATCAATGGCTAATCAGGCAGAGAGTAGCTGAGTTTGGAATCTGGATGGTCATTCAAAGATGAGCCCGAAATTTGGGCAAAAGGGAAAGAAAAGAATGTGAATGAGAAAATTGAGCTGAGAGGAAGTGAGGGTGCATTTTACTGACATCGCTATTACGAGCTGGGGATGAAAAGCATGTATGAAGTGTTGCCATGGATGTTTCGGATGAAATTGATTGCAACAAATGTACCATTTCTGGTTGCAGCGGCAGCGCGAGTGGGAGCTCGGAGCAGGACCCTGTCGGGAAGCCGGTGAGTCACTGTTTTTGAATTGTAAAAAAGCTTACCTCGTCAATAGGCGGAGGTACGCTGAGCAGGAGCTGACACGGGACTGTTGAGTGAGTGAGGTAATATATTTGTGTGGTTGCGTCACCCGAAACACTAATCGGATAGCGTCTCCTACCCATCCTCCCCCTCTAACCAAAAAAAAGTTCTGTGTGCCTGATTGGGAAGGTAACAAGTTTATTGTTTATTCTTTATTTGTTAACAGTCTTGGGAATTTAGAATAACGGGAACGGAGGTCGGGGCAGTTGAATGTTCCTCCTGAAGAATGTGGGAGGTAAGGGTCATCACTAGTGTCTCTGCTGAGTACATCTGCAGGAAGTGCACCCAACTCCAGCTCCTTGAAAACCGCGTTAGGGAACTGGAGCTGGAGCTGGATGAACTTTGGATCACTCAGGAGGCAGAGGGGGTTACTGAGAGGAGTTACAGAGAGGTAGTCACTCCTCAAGTACAAGAAAAAGGCAGATGTGTTACAGTCAGGAGACAGAAGGGAACCGGCAGGCAGTGCAGGGATCCCCTGTGGCCATTCTCCTCAACAATTAGTATATTGTTTTGGATACTGTTGGGGGGGTGCGACTTACCAGGTGAAAGCAGTGGGGCACAGGTCTCTGGCACAGAGTCTGTCCCTGCTGCTCAGAAGGGAAGGGGGAAGAGCAGCAGAGCATTAGTCATTGGGGTCTCCATAGTTAGGGGGACAGATAGGAGGTTCTGTGGAGACGAGAGAGACTCACGGCTGGTGTGTTACCTCCCTGGTGCCAGGGTGCGTGATGTCTCTGATCGTGTTTTTGGGATCCTTAAGGGGGAGGGGGAGCAGCCCCAAGTCGTGGTCCACATTGGCACCAATGACATAGGTAGGAAGAGAGATGGGGATTTAAGGCAGAAATTCAGGGAGCTAGGATGGAAGCTGAGAGCTAGGACAAACAGAGTTGTTGTCTCTGGTTTGTTGCCTGTGCCATGTGCTAGTGAGGCGAGGGATAGGGAGAGAGAGGAGTTGAACACGTGGCTACAGGAATGGTGCAGGAGGGAGGGTTTTGCATGCTTGAATAATTGGGGCTCTTTCTGGGGTAGGTGGGACTTCTACAAGCAGGATGGTCTTCACCTGAACCAGAGGGGTACCGATATCCTGGGGGGGAAATTTGCTAAGGCTATTCGGGTGGGTTTAAACTAATTCAGCAGGGGGATGGGCACCAAAATTGTAGTTCGACTATAGAAAAGGCTGAGAGTAGGGTGGTCCGAAATAAAGCCTCAGGAAAGCAAGATGGCACCGGCAAGCAAGAAGTTGGTTTGAAGCGTGTCTACTTCAATGCCAGGAGCGTCCGGAATAAGGTGGGTGAACATGCAGCATGGGTTAGTACCTGGGATTTCGATGTTGTGGCCATTTCGGAGACATGGATAGAGCAGGGACAGGAATGGTTGTTGCAGGTTCCGGGATTTAGATGTTTCAGTAAGAACAGAGAAGATGGTAAAAGGGGCGGAGGTGTGGCATTGTTGGTCAATGACAGTATTACAGTGGCAGAAAGGATGTTTGGTGTCTCGTCAACTGAGGTAGTATGGGCTGAGGTTAGAAACAGGAAAGGAGAGGTCACCCTGTTGGGAGTTTTCTATCGGCCTCCGAATAGTTCCAGAGATGTAGAGGAAAGGATAGCAAAGATTATTCTCGATAGGAGTGATAGAGACAGGGTAGTTGTCATGGGGGACTTCAACTTTCCAAATATTGACTGGGAACACTATAGTTCGAGTGCGATAGATGGGTCAGTTTTTGTCCAGTGTGTGCAGGAGGGCTCCCTGACACAAAATGTAGATAGGCCAACAAGGGGTGAAGCCACATTAGATTTGGTCAAGTAAAAGCTCCTGTGTCCTAGATAAATATGTACCTGTCAGGCAGGGAGGAAGCTGTAGAGTGCGGGAACCGTGGTTTACGTAGGAGGTGGAATCTCTGGTCAAGAGGAAGAAGAAGGCTTATATTAGGATGAGATGTGAAGGCTCCATTAGGGCACTTGAGGGCTACGAGATAGCCAGGAAAGACCTAAAGAGAGAGCTCAGAAGAGCAAGGAGGAGACATGAGAAGTTGTTGGCGGTTAGGATCAGGGTAAATCCTAAGGTTTTCTATACGTATTTAAGGAATAAAAGAATGATGAAAGTAAGATTAGGCCCAATCAAGGATAGTAGTGGTAAGTTGTGTGTGGAGTCAGAGGAGATAGGGGAAGCACTAAATGAATATTATTCAACAGTATTCACTCTAGAAAATGACAATGTTGTCGAGGAGAATACTGAGATACAGATTACTAGACTAGGTGGGATTGAGGTTCAGAAGGAAGAGGTATTAGAAATCCTTCAGAAGGTGAAGATAGATAAGTCCCCTGGGCCGGATGGGATTTATCCTTGGATCCTCTGGGAAGCCAGGGAGGAGATTGCCGAGGCTTTGGCATTGATCTTTAACTCGTCATTGTCTACAGGAATAGTGCCAGATGACTGGAGGATAGCAAATGTGGTTCCCCTGTTCAAGAAGGGGAGTAGAGACAACCCTGGTAATTATAGACCAGTGAGCCTTACCTCAGTTGTTGGTAAAGTGTTGGAAAAGGTTATAAGGGATAGGATTTATAATCATCTCGAAAAGAATAAATTGATTAGGGATAGTCAGCACGGTTTTGTGAAGGGAAGGGCGTGCCTCACAAACCTTATTGAGTTCTTTGAGAAGGTGACTAAACAGGTAGATGAGAGTAAATCGGTTGATGTGGTGTATATGGATTTCAGCAAGGCGTTTGATAAGGTTCCCCACAATAGGCTATTGTACAAAATGCGGAGGAATGGAATTGTGGGAGATATAGCAGTTTGGATCGGAGATTGGCTTGCTGAAAGAAGACAGAGGGTGGTAGTTGATGGGAAATGTTCACCCTGGAGAGCAGTTACTAGTGGTGTACCACAAGGGTCGGTGTTGGGTCCACTGCTGTTTGTCATTTTTATAAATGACCTGGATGAGGGCGTAGAAGGATGGGTTAGTAAATTTGCAGACGACACTAAGGTCGGTGGAGTTGTGGATAGTGACGAAGGATGCTGTAGGTTGCAGAGAGGCATAGATAAGCTGCAGAGCTGGGCTGAGAGGTGGCAAATGGAGTTTAATGCAGACAAGTGTGAGGTGATGCACTTGGGTAGGAGTAACCGGAAGGCAAAGTACAGGGCTAATGGTAAAATTCTTAGCAGTGGAGATGAGCAGAGAGATCTCGGTGTCCATGTGCACAGATCCTTGAAAGTTGCCACCCAGGTTGACAGGGCTGTTAAGAAGGCATAGAGTGTTTTAACTTTTATTAATACAGGGATCGAGTTCCGGAACCAAAGGGTTATGGTGAAGCTGTACAAAACTCTGGTGCGGCCGCACTTGGAGTATTGTGTACCGTTCTGGGTACCACATTATAAGAAAGATGTGGAAGCTTTGGAAAGGGTGCAGAGGAGATTTACGAGGATGTGCCTGGTATGAAGGGAAGATCTTACGAGGAAAGGCTGAGGGACTTGAGGCTGTTTTCATTCGAGAGAAGAAGGTTGAGAGGTGACTTAATTGAAACATATAAAATAATCAGAGGGTTAGATAGGGTGGATAGGGTAAGCCCTTTTCCTAGGATGGTGACGGCGAGCATGAGGGGGCATAGCTTTAAATTGAGGGGTGAAAGATATAGGACAGATGTCAGACGTAGTTTCTTTACTCAGAGAGTAGTAAGAGAATGGAACACTTTGCCTGCAACGGTAGTAGATTCGCCAACTTTAGGTACATTTAAGTCGTCATTGGACAAGCATATGGATGTACATAGAATAATGTAGTTTAGATGGACTTGAGATCGGTATGACAGGTCGGCAGAACATCGAGGGCCGAATGGCCTGTACTGTGCTGTAATGTTCTATGTTCTATGTATCAGGGAAGGAAATATTTGAATACGTAAGATGTGCATTCTGATCTTTATCCTGGAGACCTACAACAAAAATAGAGTAAAAATGCATTAAAAGCAGAAATGAAATATTTAAAATCATTTGGAAAAAATGCAGCACTTCTGATAATTGATTTACAAGCATTAGGCTATTCATAATAGACACTAAGTTCCTCACTGTTGGCTACAGAGCTCAAGCGTGTAAATGTGGTGGTTTTGCTTTCTGGCCGAATCAGTTCAGTCTCCATACTCGCCCTTGATGTCTAATCTATATTTTCACCTGATTTCTATCTTTATGTTGAGAGAATGTACTGCTTCTATATAGTCAGATGTGCTCAACGAACAATACTCTGGGATTCCTTTAAATCTCTCCAACTCTCTCTCTCTATTTCTCTGCCCTCACCTATGAGAAACTTTAAAATCTTTATCGCTTTGATCAAATGTTGGGTTACATATTCTAATAATTTCTTGTTCAACACCCTGTCAAATTTTGTGAAATTTTGCGCGGAATATCCTTCGTTATACAGTCTTCCTGTTTATTTTCTGTGTCATTCAATGTCATGTTGTGTTCGAAAACACCCCAATGATGCTCCTTAGGATCCTTTATGGCCAGATTGGAAAAGTAAAAATGTTGGTTACGTTAATGTTGGTATGAAGCAGCAGTCATTCAGCAAAACTAAAATGAATTAAACTTTCATTAATTTGTTTAACTGGGATTGAGGGAAAAGGGAAAACAGTGAACACTTGAGCTTAGAAGTGCGAAGCAAAGATGTATTTAGACATTGCTTGATCACTTTGCTCTGTAGTTTACAAGCATTACATTGATATAATCACGGGGCTGTTGGAAATGTTAACATAGCCAGATCAGAACAACAGACAGTGAAGACATGAAATAAAACCAGATGATGTTAAAATGTTCGATATAATGCGAGGCTGGATGAACACAGCAGGCTCAGCAGCATCTCAGGAGCACAAAAGCTGACGTTTCGGGCCTAGACCCGTCATCAGAGAGGGGGATGGGGTGAGGGTTCTGGAATAAATAAGGAGAGAGGGGGAGGCGGACCAAAGATGGAGAGAAAAGGAGATAGGTGGAGAGGAGAGTATAGGTGGGGAGGCAAGGGGTGGGGGGGGGCAAGGTCAGTCCAGGGAAGACGGACAGGTTAAGGAGGTGGGAAGAGGTTAGTAGGTAGGAAATGGAGGTGCAGCTTGGGGTGGGAGGAAGGGATGGGTGAGAGGAAGAACAGGTTAGGGAGGCAGAGACAGGTTGGACTGGTTTTGGGATGCAGTGGGTGGAGGGGAAGAGCTGGGCTGGTTGTGTGGTGCCGTGGGGTGAGGGGACGAACGGGGCTGGTTATTGTTCACCAGGTCAGGCAGAACATGTGGAGAGGGAAATATTTGATGACCCATCATCAGAACTGGAATTAAAATTTTAACAATTCAAAAATGCAGAGAGAAAAAAGGAACAAAGTAAGAGAAAATGAAAGACAATTGTTCTGGGCTAAACCAAACCCCGCAAAATATATTAAAGAGGTAGACTAGATATTTTTCTTTTTTCAATGGTAAATGTGAGGTACTGTGTTCTAAATGTGATTCAAATGGTCAAACCACTCAATATTAAACAAAACATAACTTATTCAAACATGACAATAAAATTGCAACAAAAGAAAAAGGAACTTTAAATAATTTAACTCTTTTGGAAAACTTAACAGTGTAATAGATACAGTAATTAGTACTAATTAATTGTTTCAATGTAATAACACCTTATAAATATACCCTTTGCAAAAAAGCAAATTCAGAAAACAGATTGTCTTACATGCGGTTTTCCAATCCAGGAGGAAAGAATATCAAGCCACAATTTTGAGAGAGAACATGTGTAGCTGCTAGGGGAGTGATTCATTGTATGCCAAACCTGCTGAGATCCTAGCAACAAATGCTGAAAGCAAAGTAAATATCCTGGGTTTGTGAGAGCTTGACTACATCCATTCAGGCTGCTTCTACTGTTCCACCTTTATTAAAAAAAATCCTGAGGCCTCACAAGACGTTTATCTTCTCATATAAACAACTCAGCATGCTGCCTCCCAATCTCTCTCTAAAAGACACCAGGGCAAAGCACACCTCTTAAAGCCATAACATTGTCCCACAATGCCTATAATAAGAGGGAAGGAGAGATTAAATGACAAGAGGGAAAATGGTGAGAGCGACAAGGAGTTGCTAATAGGAGGTATTCAAAAGTGCAACCACCCAAGGGATGTTTAGTTTTGCGAGTTGCAGAGGAGGCTGTGCCCAGAGCAGCAGATACAATATACTGACTTGAAGGTAAAATACAATTATCAAAACTCTGGTCGATGAGAAGGGTTCAGCTGAAATGAAAGCTACTTTATAACTGAGAAAAGACTCAATAAAACTTTCCATCTTGCACTCATTAGGACAATTTATCAAAATATCAAAATAAAGGGAAATGAACATTTGTACTCAATGAGAACAGAGCATTGATTGGTTGGCAAGTAGACTCTGATTGACAAAGGTTTTGTTATGGAGAATGCACCAGTTAATGTTGGTTGGTTGTTAACTGCCAAGATTTGTTTAAAATTTAGCTTACATTGGGTCCTTAAGTCCCAAATGGGGTTTGAGGCCCACAAGCATTCTTAACTCGTAGATGAGAACGTTAATTTAAGACAAACTGATCTTTGAAATATTTAATGACTTGGATTTATCATTACTTCTCACAATCTTGGAATATTCCAGAGTACATCATAGTCCAACAAACTTCTGAAGCTCAGTCATTATTGTAATACAAAAACCATGAAAGCCAATTTGCATACAGAAAACTCCTCAGAAAACCAATGGAGCCAAGCCCAGATGATCTGAAAAATAAAAAACAAAGAGCTATGAATGACATAATGTGGAGCTGGAGAGACAAAGCAGGCCAGGCAGCATCAGAGGAGCAGGAAAGCTGAAGTTTCGGGTCGGGACCCTTCTTCAGAAATGGGGCTTTTGAGGAGCCCCGTTTCTGAAGAAGGGTCCCGACCCGAAACATCAGCTTTCCTGTTCCTCTGATGCTGCCTGGCATGCTGTGTCCCTCCAGCTCCACACTGTGTTATCTCTGACTCCAGCACTGGCAGTTCTTACTATCCCAAAGGACAATGAATGTTGGGAATCAGAAAGAAATGCAGAAGTTGTTAATAAAACTTAGTAGGCCTGGCAGCATCTGTGAAGACAAAGCAGAGTTAACGTTTTGGATCCAGTGACATATTTTCAGATGCCTTCTCTGAGTGCTATGTGACAATGTCAACCCAGTTCATCAGGCTGAAGAATGTGAAGTATGAATTCAATGTATGATCTTTTGACTCAGAAGTGAGCTGCATTGGCCAGATTATTTTCTGGGATCAAGTGGCACCAGAACCAATGAAGGAATTCATTTTCTTTCCCTTCATCCATAAGTGAGCTGAAAGGGTTTTATGATAATTGATGACAGACACATACTGTGGCTACCTTCATTTGACTGATTTTTATGACACAAATTTAAGTCATGTTCTGAGGTTTGAACCCACATCCTCAGAGTTATAACTTGAACACCTGATTGATAAAACAATGAAATTACCACTATGTTAGCATCTGCTCTAAACTGTATTACCATCATTGAATTCTCCACTATTTATTTGTTGGGTTAAAGTCATCAAGCTTATGAGGGCAAAGCAGGAAAGTGGAGTTGAGGGTTCTCAGATAAGCCATGATTTTATTGAATGGCAGAGCGCATTCACTGGACTGAATGACCTGCTACTGTTTCTGCATCTTATGTTCTTAAAGTGGATTTTAGAATGCAACCAATTTGACTTGTGAGTGAAATTTGAATGAAATTATGTGGAGATGAGGAATACTAAAAATAAAACTCTTTTCAGCAATTGAGAAATAATTCCTTTTGCAATAATTATGATGGCAATAAAGAGCCAAGGTCCATAATGTAGGAAGTCCATCAAGATTGAAAGAGGTAGAAGTGAGAAGACGAATTCAATCACACTCCGCTGTACTTTGAGAAATGATAACATCGGTGTCAGAGTTTTGTTCATGGCTGGCCCTGGAAAGGATGTGATTGCACATTTATTGCTGTGCAAGATACAAAAGAACTCAGAATCTCAGATTCACAGAACTGTTTTGACACAGAGGAGGCCATTTGGGTCATTGTGCTTACACCTGCTCTATTACCTAGAGCCAGCCTCCTGCCTTTTGCCCATTTCTATCCAAATAAACATCCAATATCCTCTTGAAGGCATCAGTCGAACCTGCCTTTATCCATATTTCCAGTCAGTGCGTTCTGAACCCTAATTACATGCTGCGTGTAAGAGCTTTTTGTCACATCATCGTTACTTTTTTTGAACAACAGTTTAAATCTATGCCCTCTTGTTCTTGCTACATTTATGAATAGCTTCTCCCCATCTGCTATATCCAGCCACTTGTGATTTTAAAAATCTGTATCAAGTCTCCTCTCAGCTTTGTTCCCTCCAAAGGAGAATAGCCATAGTGAGAGAGTCATTGTGAATTACAGCACAGAAATGAGCCCTTCAGCCCACCAGTCCCAACTTCTTTAAACAATCCTCAAAATGGAAGATTCTCAGTCCATTGTCTTCAATGCATTCACCTCTTTCCTGTAAAACAGCACCCATAACTGTGCACAACAGTCCAGAGGAGACCTAACTACTATCTTATACAAATTTATCATCATCTTCATATTCACACCTGTGTGTCCTCGGAGAGAAGGAGCAGACAGAGACTGCTGATATATCTAAGCCCTTCTGTGGTCTATGGACATCGAGTGCATCATCCCAATCCATTTAACACAGCAAACTTTGTTTTAAATGGTACATTATGAGCCAGCGCTCTTCATAAACTGGTAAAACTTATGTACCACAAATGCCAAAATGTTTACTGTATAATTCTGTCCAATTATTATATTTTTAAAATTTATTTACCTCAGGATAAGTATACTTATTGTTCAATCAAATGGCCACATGAAATATCAAGAGTTGAGTTAAGTTCAAGTTAATTTCCTCTGAAATACTGTGATGTCTGAAGAGTCATTTGAGAGTGAGTATAAAGGCTCTCTGCTGGTAAGTTTTATTTAAGGCAAAGTTGCATCATTATTTAAGTGGCCTATGCTGTAAATAAGGTATAACAGTGATGTGCATACCCCCTGCTTTACATTTTTATTACTTAACATTCGTTTTAACATTGATTATGTCAACCTCTTGGCTATCTGGAATTCTTGATCGACTGGCACAGTCTTAGCCCCATGGGATCCGGCTAATAAAAGATTTTCTGTATCTTAAATGACATTTTGTAAGTTTAATTTGAACACTTTATAATTTCAATTGGATACAATTTGAACCAACTGGACTAGGAGCAGATATTTTCAAATAAAACTGTGTCAAAGCAGGAAATAGAGAGAGTACAAGGCAAATATCTTCTTGTATAGACAACAGGTGGAATCAAGACTGGAGAACTCCAGATGTTAAGGGCATACAGGTTGGGATTCCGTAAGAAAAGACATTATGGCAGATACTGGCAGCTCAATTTAGCAGATTCCCTGGAGGAATCATAAAACTGCAGGGAGATCTTCAAAAGAAATTCGGAAAACTAAGAGAGTGTCTGAGAAAGTATTGGTGGATCAAATAAATGTTGATTATTGAAAAATATAAAAAGGGCAAGAGAATAACTTGGGAGGGCATAGTGCTCCTTAGGTACCATAGAGATAATCTGTGTATAGATCCAAACACTGTGGGCACAGTCATGTAGTCATACTGATCTACAGCATAAAGGATCTTTGGCCCATCAAGTCTGTAGTCAAGAAACAATCACCCACCTGTTTTAAGATAACAAGCTGTAGAGCTGGATGAACACAGCAGGCCAAACAGCATCAGAGGAGCAGGAAAGCTGATGTTTTGGGAAGGGCCTATGCCCAAAATGCCAGCCTTCCTGCACCACTGATGCTGCTTGGCCTGCTGTGTTCATCCAGCTCTACACCTTGTTATCTCAGATTCTCCAGCATCTGCAGTTCCTACTATCTCTAAAACAATTTTAATCCACTAATTCTAATCCCAGTTTTCAGCACTTGACCCATTGCTTTGCATGCCTTGGCATCACTCTGCCTCATTGTATCTTTGTCTCTCGTGTTACTTCTCTCTCTCTCTCTCTGTCTCTCTCTTTCTCAGTAATTGTATCTAACTGTAACTCTGTCTTCCTGTCCCTCTTTGCACTGTACCTGTCTACCTTCCTCTGGGTTACACTGTCTCTTTGTTTGTGAATTGTATCTTTCTCTAACTTCTTTATGATCCATCACCCAGTCTCTCTCTCTATCTCGGTTTATAACTCGGTATTTTTCTTTCTGTTTCTGCCATTCTCTATACCTGCCTCTCTTTGGTATTTTTTTCAATCTACATATCTGCATGCTGTATCATAAATTTCTGCCTCAATTTGTCACTGTATATCTCCTTCTCAGCCATTCTGTACACTACCCTGCCCCGTGACGTTTGCCTGCTTGTCGCCATTTGTGTTTATTTAGTCTATCGCTTTCTATCTCTCTATCTGTGCTATTCACCGTTTCTCTGTTTACCTTTGTCACTCAGTATGTGTCACTCTATTTCCATTACGCTGCCTCCCTCTATCACTGTTATGCTCACTCTCATTCTGTCTTTGCTACTATTTTAAACAAAAAGCAGAAAGTCCTGGAGGAACTCAGCAGGTCTGGAAGTATTCTGGGAGAGAGAAGCAGAGCTAATGCCTTGCATCCACGATCCTTGAAGAAGGATCATATGTTACCTGAGTTGCTAGCTTGGCCTTCCCCTCCACAGGGGCTGCCAAACGCTCTGAGCCTCTCAGTACTCAGTAAATACTTTGCGTCAATCTGCACAATACTCCACTATGGAAGAGGATGGTGCAGGTATAAATATTGGAATGGAAGGCTGAAATCTTGCAACAAAATGACCATAGCTAGTGAGAGTGAAGTGGTTTCAAGAGGTTTATTTGCCTCAGAAGTGGATAAATTTGCAAAATCACATGACGTGTATTCCAGGCAATTGAGGGAGGCACTGTCAGAGACCCTGGCTGTAATTTTCAAATGCTCTCTGGCCACAGAACCTTCGGGCTGGTAATGTTATCCATTCTAAAAAGGGCAGGGAGAGATAGGTAAGGAAATGGCATACCAGCCAGTCTAACCTCAGTAGTGGAGAGGTTATTAGAAAGACTCTGAGAGACAGAATATATCTGCACTTGGAGAGACATTGATTAACTCAAGATAGCATGGATTTGATAAAGAAAGATAGTGATTGCCAAATTTGATCTACAGTTTTGAGGAGGTGATCAGAAGTGTTTAAGCTTTTGATAAGATCTCTCATGGCTGATTGTCCAAGAAAGTGAGAGGCCATTGCAAGAGCGATGGTAGAGCGATGTTTTTGTGACTGGAAGGCCTCACTGGTGGTGCACTTGTTGGTTGTGGCATGAATTAATGATTTGGGATTTAAATATAGGGCCAATGATGTTCACAGATGACAGAAATTGGTTGGGTGGTAAATAACAAGGTTAGCTGTAAACTGTAGGAGGATATCAATGGACTGGTTGGGTGAGCACTACAGTGACAAATGGAATTCATTTCACAAAAATGTGAGGTAATGCAGAAAGGCTGAAAATGCAGGGGATGACAGCATGGACAGCAGAATCTTGGAATGTACTGAAGATCAGAGTAATCCTGGTATGCATACACATTGATCCCTGAAGTTGGCAGGGCAGGTACAAAAAGTGGTTAAGAAACCATACAGGCTGGTTGGCTTCATTAGGCAAAGCATAGAGGAGAACAGCAAAGAGGTTATGCTGGAACTATATAGAACACTGTTAAGTCATGGCTAGAGAAGTGGTTCCAGTCACCATATTATTAGAAGGATATGATTCTACTAGAGTGGGCACAGAGGATGCAGCTTGGGCTGGAGCGTCTCAGCTATGAGGAAAGATTGGATAGGAAGGTTTGTTTTCTTCAGGGCAGGAAAGGCTGAGAGGAGCCCTCATTGCGGTATGTAAAATTATTTGCGATATAAGATGGTTTGAAAGGCACATTTCCCCATTAGAGAGCAGGTCAAGAACTGGTCAGATGGGAGTGGGGGTGGGGGTGGGGAGTGGAAATAGATTTAAGAAGAGACAGAAGCTAGGAAGGAAGTTGCGGAGATTTATTTTCACGCAGAGGCTGTTGAGAGTCTGGAGATCACTGCCTGAAAGGGGGTTGAATTGGAAACTCTTGACACATTGAAGCAATATTTTGGTATTGGCTTGTGTTTCCATAGCCTCCTGCACTATAGACAAAGGATGGGAAAAGAGATCAGTGTCATCAGACTCTCAGTGACCAGCATGGGTATGTTGGGTCAAATATCCTACGAGTGTGCTAAAAACATTGATGAATTGACGACTTTTTAGCATTGTGTCCCTTACGGTGCTATAACATTCAATTTAATTAATTTGTTTTATTTATTTCAACCGAATTTAAAAGGGAACCCCTTGGCATGTACACAGTTACACAATATTCGAAGGAAGGGCAAAGCGGAAGAGGAACCTAAACGAAAATCTGATTGTGCTGACGCGGGGCAATGCCTAAGAGTCACAAGTAAACCAGGACAGGGAGCAGGTTTCCGAATATGGTATTTTCATGGTCACAATTACTGACCAGCTCTAGGGTGTTTTTTCCTTCTTTTTCTTCATATCCAGATACACCCTTACAAACAATTGAATGGATTTTTCTCCCATCACCAAATCACCGATGGTATTCATTTTCATCTACTAATCACCATCATTAAATCAGCTGTGTTTTCCAATCGGTTAACGTAGATGTAAAGCCTGTTAAGGGCCAGACAGACCATCAAAGATGTGGGAGAGGTAAGAAGCAACTTAAATCAAAATGGAGTTAGAAAGGGTAGAATTAAAGTTTAGATGATACATGAATATAATCAGCTGTCACAGTGGGGACCGAACAGATAGCTACAGATTATCAGCTTGGTGTCTGTAATGCAGTGACATTACCACCACATCACCATTTCCCCCCACTAGGTATAACTGTAGTGTGATGTTGTGTAGAAGAGCATTCGCAATGCCTGCTAATAATAAGCTTGTTAGCAAAATTAGAGCTCCTGAAATTAAAGAGTCAGTGACAACATGATTGTAAAATAGGCAAACAGCCAGAAAGGAATGAGTGATGGTGCACAATTGCTTTTTAAACAGTACAGTCATGTCTAAAGAATCATACTAAAAACTGTTGTTCCTTTTGTATTATCTAGAATGATTTGGGCCCGCTATAAGTTGTAGCATTTTAAAGTTTGCAGTTGCAATGAAGCCAAAATAAAAATGCAGTTTAGAGGTTTATAAAAACATGAGGGACATAGATGAGGTGAATATCCCAGGTCCTTTCCCTATGGTAGGGGAACACAAAACTAGGGGCGTAGGTTTAAGTACAGTTACAACATTTAAAAGACTTTTAGACAGACACGTGAAAAGGAAAGGTTTGGAAGGGTATGGGCCAGACACAGGCAAATGGGACGAGTCTCTTCAGGAAACCTGGCTGTCATGGCAAGTTGGGCCGAAGGGTCTGTATCTGTGCAGTTTGCCTCAAAGACGAGAGCAACAGTATTCAGAAAGACTGCAACAGACCCGTGCAATCCACAGGTGTGTGGCAGACGAAGTTTAGTGCATGGAGGTATTTGCCGTGGTAAATTCTATCTGAAAGTATAAAAAGCAGTATGAGCAAGCAGCACAAATTTTAAGAATGAGAGCAGGATCAGACCAATCTTGGGGTGTGCAGACATAAGTATTACAAGGGAGCAGGGCAGGGTGGGAAGGCTGCTATAAAAAATGGTAAAGGGCACCAGATCTTTGGCTGTATTGCAATAACGGGGAACTAATGCAAACCTGTAGATGGAGCCATTTATCCTGACGCTGGTGGAATGAGGAGAAAGATGCCTGAACTAGCCTGTAAAAGCACTTTTTGTTATTATTGCAGAGCTTGATTTTCTCCTCTTCATTTCTATTCTGTTTGCTGTGTTTACATGCAACTGTGATCTGCATACTCTTTGAAAGCTTACAATTATCTGTCAATCACTTCCATCAGACTTTCCCAATAGACAGACGTGAAAAGCTGATGCTCTCTCTCTTCCTGATTGATACGCTGAACAGGGCAACAGAGCCAGCAGTCTTCCTGTCAATATAACTGTTTATATGCGATCCTTACAGTTACAAGCTGAACCTCTGTTCCTTCTTCAGTGTGACTGTCCTCCAAAATGAGAACAATTGAAGTTCTCAGTGCTGCTAACAGAGTGATGTTGGGAAGATGATGGAGGCATGATCAGTGTTGAAAAGGTGTAAATTGCTCCTTCTTCCTTTACAGTTCAGACCAAACCTACCATTGATTTTGCAGAGTATTAGTCTGTCTATTCTGAAGAAACATGACTGGACCTGAAACATTAACCCTACTTGCCACTCGGCAGATGGTGCCAGATCTGCTGAGTTTTTTGTTGCAAATAGGTTGCCTTCCTTCCAATGGGGATATGGTGGTGTCATGGAAATGTCACCAGATTAGTAATCCAGAACACCAGGCCAACGTCCTGAGTGACAACTGGAGTTCAAATCCACTTCGAGTCCGGTAACGACCTGTAAGAATGAGCTGCCTAATGATGACAGTTGATTGTTGTGAAAGCCCATCAGGTTCACTAAGGTCCTGCAGAGAAGGAGGTCTGCTGCGCGTACCTGGTCTGGTCTACATGTGACTCCACTGCCACAGAGAGATGGTTGACACTTAACCACCAGAGAGTTACATCACAGTAAGAGGCCCCTTGGCCTATAGCGGCTGTGCTGGTAGACAAGTAACTGTTCTAAAAGCATTTCACAGTACTTGGCCCATAGCTTTGAGCGATTTGGCATTGTAAGTTCACATCTAAATACTTTTTCAGTCTTATAAGGATTTCAATTTATACCACACTGCAAGGCCAGATTCCCACAACCCACCTTCTGGGCGATTAAGGGTGGGCAATAAATTAAGGATATGCTGGCCTGGCCAGTGAGACAATCGTACAAACAACATCTGCATCGACAATATGTGATCTAACAATATGTACAGGACTTCATACAGAGCTGTATCTGTATCAAATAGATTAAAAACAAACAACAAGCAAGCCACCATTTGAACAACATGAAGCAAAGGCAGTGTGCTGAGGGAATACGACACAGCTGAAATAGAAAAGAGAAAATGGTGGAGATGCTCAATAGATGTACAGAGTTAATTCTTCACTTCAATGTAGTTCCATCAAAACTGAGATGGAACAGATTTGAAGTTAATTTCAGAGCAGGAACACAGGATGTGTTGGTGTAGCATGCGAGGGAACACAAAAGGAAGGTCTATGAGAGTAATTCTAACCATAACCCTAACCCTAAACTTAACCCGAATCCTAACCCTAACACTAACCTGGCCAAACATGAGAGAAAGAAAACAGAAAGCACTAAGATTTACAGGGTGAAAGTGACTAATTAAAATGCCATTTGGGAGAGGATCAGAACCTCTTGAAGATGGGCATTCCTGGATGAGAAATGGCGATGCAGCAAACATTTGCACAGCTGCAAAATGCTGCAGTTGCTAGAAATTTGAATTTAAATATTTGTATTGGTTGGTTTGTCACTTGCAATTTGCACTGGAGTACTTTGACTACAATACTCATCCTGCATTCCCAGTGTATGTTAAACAAAGCAAGTGCAACAAATGCTTGAGAAACTCAGCAAGTCTTGCAGCCTCTTTGGAGAGAAACAGTGTTAATATTTTGACTCTGGTGGCCCTTCAGAAGTTATAGTAGTTAGGAGAAGGTGGTATACAGACAGAAGGCATATGGTCAATATGTGTGCATGGGGGAAGAGTGAGTGGATAGGCAGAGATACAGCCCAGAGAGAGAGAAAAGAAAACTTCGGCAAATAAAGGGATGCGTAATGGTCAACCAGAGAGAAAAAAAGAGCTGATAATGGGAACAATAAGTAAGTGAAAACAGATTGGCTGTGCTGAAAGCAGCTAATGCCAAAACAAGGCCTTGACCATTGGGGCTGGGGCAAAGGACATGGAAGGAAATGTTCAGGCAGTAAATGATTAAACTCAATACTGAGCCCTGAGTCTGATGGAAACCCAAGTGGAAAATAGGATGCTGTTCTCCAAGCTTGCACTGTGTCTCGCTGGTGCATTGCAGCAAGTCTGAGACAGAGATGTTGGCCAGCGATCACAGTGGTGTGTTGAAATGGCAAGCAACTAGAAGTTCAGCGTCATTTTTAAAGACAGAATGTAGATGGTCTGCAAAGAGATTGCATAGTGTCTGCTTCGTCTCCCCAATGTAGAGGGGACCACAGCAAGTAGACTAGGTTGAGCGAAGTGTGGGTAAATTGCTGCGTTGCTTGGAAAGTGTACCTGGGGCCTTGGATAGTGAGGATGGAGGAGGTAAACAGTCAGATATTAGACCTTCTGCAATTGCATGGGGACCTACCATAGACTCCTTCCATTCAGAGTTGGGACTGGGGCAACAGGAAGAATTCCCGAGAGCATCTATTGTAGTTTTTCTAAATCCATGACCTCTGACACCTGGAAGGACAACAGCAGCAGATACATGGGAACACCACCCCCTGCAAGTTCCTCTCCAAGCCACTCACCATCCTGACTTGTAAATGTATCACTGGTCCTCAGTGTTGCAGAAAATCTAGGAACTGCCTTCTTAAAATTACTGTGAGCAATGAGGCATTCTACAATGGTTCAATGAATTCAATGAATGTGTCCCATCACAATGTTTTCAAGGACAACGAGGAAAGGTCAGTGGTGCGTGCACCACGATACTGTAAGACCGTAAGATATAAGAGCAGAAATAGGTCATTTGGTCCATTGAATCTGCTCCTCCATTTTGATCATAGAACGTAGAACATAGAAAAGTACAGCACAGTACAGGCCCTTCGGCCCACGATGTTGTGCCTTGGATTAATCCTAATCCAAAAATAAAATAACCTAACCTACATTTCCCTCAATTCACTGCTGTCCATGTGCATGTCCAGCAGTCACTTAAATGTCACTACTGACTCCGCTTCCACGACTTCCACTGGCAAAGTATTCCATGCACTCACAACTCTCTGAGTGAAGAACGTCCCTCTGATGTCTCCTCTATACCTTCCTCCTAACACCTTAAAACTATGACCCCTCGTGGCAGTCAATCCTGCCCTGGGGAAAAGTCTCTGGCTATCGACTCTATCCATGCCTTTCATTACCTTGTACACCTCGATCAGGTCACCTCTCTTCCTCCTTCTCTCCAGAGAGAAAAGTCCGAGGTCAGTCAACCTCTCCTTGTAAGACAAGCCCTCCAGTCCAGGCAGCATCCTGGTAAATCTCCTTTGCACCCTCTCTAAAGCCTCCACATCTTCCCTAGAATAGGGTGACCAGAACTGGACACAATATTCCAAGTGTGGTCTCACCAGGGTTTTGTAGAGCTGCAGCAAAACCTCGCGGCTCTTAAACTCGATCCCCCTGTTAATGAAAGCCGAAACACCATATGCTTTCTTAACAACCTTATCCACTTGGGTGGCAACTTTGAGTGCGCTATGCACTTGAACACCAAGTTCCTGCTGTTCCTCCACACTGCCGAGAATCCTGTCTTTAATCCTATATTCAGCCTTTAAGTTTGACCTTCCAAAATGCATCACTTCACATTTATCCAGGTTGAACTCCATCTGCCATTTCTCAGCCCAGCTCTGCATTCTGTCAATGTCTCACTGAAGCCTGCAATAGCCCTCGATACTATCAATGGCACCTCCAACCTTTGTGTCATCAGAAAACATACTAACCCACCCCTCAACATCCTCATCCAAGTCATTTATAAAAACTACAAAGAGCAGAGGCCCAAGAACAGAGCCCTGCGGGGCACCACTCAGCACTGACCTCCAGGCAGAATACTTACCATCTACGACCACTCTCTGCCTCCTGTCAACCAACCAATTCTGAATGCAGACAGCCAAATCTCCCTGTATCCCATACCTCCTGACTTTATGAAAGAGCCTGCTGTGGGGAACCTTATCAAATGCCTTGCTGAAGTCCATGTACACCATATCCACTGCTCGACCCTCATCAACCTGTCTTGTGGCCTCCTCAAAGAACTCAATAAGATTTATAAGGCATGACCTGCCCCTCACAAAGCCATGCTGACTCCCCTTAATCACACTATGCTTTTCCAAATAGTCATAAATCCTATCCCTCAGAATTCTTTCCAAAACCTTGCTGACCACAGACGTAAGACTGATTGGTCTGTAATTTCCAGGGATTTCCCTATTCGCTTTTTTGAAAAGAGGAACAACGTTTGCCTCGCTCCAATCTTCCGGTACGACTCCCGTGGAGAGTGAGGAAGCAAAGATCTTCGTCGGCAGCTTAGCAACCTCCTTTCTCGCTTCCCGGAGCAACTTAGGATAAATCTGGTATGGCCCTGGGGACTTATCAATCTTAATGTTTGCCAATGATCATGGTTGATGTGTTTCTCAATCCCGTTCTCCTGCCATCTTCCCGTAACTTTTGAACTCCTGACTCATCAAAACCCAATCTACGTTTGTCTTAAATACACTCAGTGATGGGCCTCTCAGCCATATGCAGCAATGAGTTCCACAAATTCATCACCTTCTGGCTAAAGAAATTCCGACTCATCTCAGTTCGAAACGGTCATCCTTTCATTCTGAGCCCTTGGGTCCATGTCTTTCCTCCTAGTGGAAAAATTTTCTCCATGTTCACATCCACCATTTTCTGCAATTATTCAGAGAGTAATTAGACAGGCGAGGCCACAACTGGAGTATTCTATGCAATTTTGGCCTCGTTATCTGAAGAGGGATGTTCTTGCAATTGAGGGAGGGACAACAAAGATTTCCCAGATTGATTCCTAGAATGGCAAGACTGCCATATTAGGACAGATTTAGTTGATTAGGATTGTATACACTGGAGCTGAGAAGAATGAGGGGTATACTATTAGGCACCTATAATATTCCAATTGGGTTACACAAGTAAATGCAGGAAGAATGCTTCCAATGGTTCGGAAGACTAAGACCACAGGCCATGGTGTTAGAATTAAGGATAAATTTTTTATGACTGAGTGGAGGAGAAATTTCTTCACTCAGAGAGTGATGAGCCAATGGAAACCCTACCACAGAAAGCAGGTGAGGTCAAAACATTTTGAAAAGAGGGAAATTCTGGCACTTTGGCTGAAAGGATCAAGAGATACAGGGAAATAGATCAGGGTATTGAGCTCAATGATCAGCCATGATCATACTGAATAATAGAACAATCTTGGGGGGGTCAAAAATCCTCCTCCTGCTCCAAATTCTATGACCAAATTAAAAAAAGGCTTTATTTGTGTTATTTGCAGTCGTGCACTCAAAAAGAAAAATGGATCAATATTTATTTGAGAAAAGTCATCTGAAAATTGCCGCCTGTGTGAATACAGCACTGAAGCTTTCATTTTGGTTATTTTTTGGTGCTGTCTTGATGCATTCATCCAACAGACATATTTTCCCTTTATTTTCAACTTCTTTTTTCTTTATTCATTCATTCATGGACTGAGGGCATCGCTGGCCAGGCAGCATTTATTACCCAACCCTAATTGCCCAGAAAACAGTTAAGAATCAACCACATTTCTGTGGGCCTGGAGTCACATATAAGCCAGACCAGGTAAGGATGGCAATTTCCTTCCCTAAAGGACATTCGTGAACCAGGTGGATTTTTCCTGGAACTCGACAATGGGTTAATGGCCATCATTAGATTCTTAATTCCAGATATTTTTATTGACTTCAAATTCCACCATCTGCCGTGGCAGGATTTGAACCCAGGTGCGCAGAACATTATCTGGGTGTCTGGATTAGCTCACTTAGCCTCAGTTCACTTTTCTCATCATCTCTTTTGAAAGCCTTCCAGCTGCCAAAACAGCATCTGTGAAAGCTGCGACCTCTTTCACTGACAAGGACAAGGGCAGCAAATATGTCAGTAAGATAACATCACCAACAAGGTCCCCTGCAAGCTACTCACCACACTGACTTGGAAATATATCTCTGGGCCTTCAGTGTTGGCACAAAATCCTAGAATTCCCTCTCCATCTCCTCTTGGGTCTACATGTAGCACTTGGGTAGGGAGAAATAGCTTCAAAGTCATGGGACATTGGCACCAGTCCTGGGCTGGGACTGTGCTGTTCTGATGGGGCAGGGCGCACCTGAATCACGCCGGGACCAGAATCCTGGTGAACTGCAACACTAGGGCTGTGAATAGTGTTTTCAACAAAACAGTAGGGGTGGAGGGGGAGATCAGATGCATGGAAAATTAAAGTTAAAAGCGGGGGAGGTCTCAACAAAGATTATTCAAGTTTTCAGAATATGTAACAGGGCAAAGAGCATGGAAAGGGTCAGGAATCTAACTTCAGGCACAGCAAATATAGGGACAACTTTGAGAAGAGGGACAGTCAATGTTATGGTGAAGGTGTTGTACTTAAATGCATGCAGTACATGAACCAGCTTGTCGTGCAGATTGAAACTGGCAGGTCCAATGTCGTGGGTATCACAGAAGTGTGGCTGAAAGGGTATTAGAACATAGAACATTACAGCACAGTACAGGCCCTTCGGCCCGTGATGTTGTGCCGACCTGTCATACCGATCTGAAGCACATCGAACCTACACTATTCCATGTACGTTCATATGCTTATCCAATGATGACTTAAATGTACCTAAAGTTGGTGAATCTACTACCATTGCAGGCAAAGCGTTCCATTCCCTTACTACTCTCTGAGTAAAGAAACTACCTCTGACATCTGTCCTATATCTTTCACCCCTCAATTTAAAGCTATGCCCCCTTGTGCTCACCGTAACCATCCAAGAAAAAAGGCTCTCCCTATCCACCCTTTCTAACCCTCTGATTATTTTATACGCCTCAATTAAGTCACCACTCAACCTCCTTCTCTCTAATGAAAACAGCCTCAAGTCCCTCAGCCTTTCCTCGTAAGACCTTCCCTCCATACCAGGCAACATCCTAGTAAATCTCCTCTACACCCTTTCCAAAGCTTCCACATCCTTCTTATAATGCGGTGACCAGAACTGTACACAATACTCCAAGTGTGGCCGCACCAGAGTTTTGTACAGCTTCACCATAACCTCTTGGTTCCAGAACTCGATCCCTCTATTAATAAAAGCTAAAACACTATATGCCTTCTTAACAGCCCTGTCAACCTGGGTGGCAACTTTCAAAGATCTCTCTGCTCATCTACACTACCAGGAATCTTACCATTAACCCAGTACTTTGCCTTCTGGTTACTCCTACCAAAGTGCATCACCTCACACTTGTCTGCATTAAACTCCATTTGCCACCTCTCAGCCCAGCTCTGCAGCTTATCTATGTCTCTCTGCAACCTACAGCATCCTTTTTCACTATCCACAGCTCCACCGACCTTAGTGTCGTCTGCAAATTTACTAACCCAGCCTTGTACGCCCTCATCCAGGTCATTTATAAAAATGACAAACAGCAGTGGACCCAACACCGACCCTTGCGGTACACCACTAGTAACTACTCTCCAGGGTAAACATTTCCCATCAACTACCACCCTCTGTCTTCTTTCAGCAAGCCAATCTCTGATCCAAACTGCTATATCTCCCACAATTCCATTCCTCCGCATTTTGTACAATAGCCTACTTTGGGGAACCTTATCAAACACCTTGCTGAAATCCATATACACCACATCAACCAGTTTACTCTCATCTATCTGTTTGGTCACCTTCTCAAAGAACTCAATAAGGTTTGTGAGGCACGACCTTCCCTTCACAAAACCGTGCTGACTTTCCCTAATCAATTTATTCTTTTCTAGATGATTATAAATCCTATCCCTTATAACCTTTTCCAACACTTTACCAACAACTGAGGTAAGGCTCACTGGTCTATAATTACCAGGGTTGTCTCTACTCCCCTTCTTGAACAGGGGAACCACATTTGCTATCCTCCAGTCATCTGACACTATTCCTGTAGACAATGATGAGTTAAAGATCAATGCCAAAGCCTCGGCAATCTCCTCCCTGGCTTCCCAGAGGATCCTAGGATAAGTCCCATCCGGCCCAGGGGACTTCTCTCTCTTCACCCTCTGTAACATTTCTAATACCTCTTCCTTGTGAGCCTCAATCCTACCTAGTCTAGTAGCCTCGATCTCAGTATTCTTCTCGACAACATTGTCGTTTTCTCGAGTGAATACTGTTGAAAAATATTCATTTCGTGCTTCCCCTATCTCCTCTGACTCCACACACAACTTACCACTACTATCCTTGATTGGGCCTAATCTTACTTTCGTCATTCTTTTATTCCTTAAATACCTATAGAAAGCCTTAGGGTTTACCCTGATCCAATCCACTAATGCTCAAGGAAACACATCCTATCGAAAGCACATGCAGATAAGAAGAAGAGAGTCAGGATGCCTTGTTTGGAGAAAAATGAAATTGAATCAAAAGCAGGAGTCAGAAAATGTAGAAATGTTGAATCTGTGTGGGTAGAATTGAGAAACCGCAAAGGGGCAAAGGCCCGGATTAGAATTATGTACAGACCTTCCAGCAGTCGTCAGAGTGTGGGGAAGAGCCTGGGAGAATCATATAAGAACTTAGGCAAAGTCTTTCTTGATATCAGAAACAGCTCATTTTATTTTCAAACAGAGTTCCTGGTATTGAGACGGGATGCTCATGATTGGGATTATTGCTTGCTGAGTAACTCATTAACTGCAAAGTTGGCCATCATCATAGAGTCGTACAGCACGGAGGCAGGCCCTTCAGCCCATACTGGTCTGTGCTGAACAAAATCTCAATCCACGCTAATCCCATTTCCCTGCACTTGGCCCGTATCCTTCCAAATCTTTCCTATTCACGTATTCATCCAAAAGCCTTTTAAATGTTGTTAGTGGTCCTCATGAATAAACACTCTCCTATCCTTCCACCCAGTTTGAGAAAACGAGACACTGAGAAATCCTGACATGAAAGTCAGAGCGGGTGCTCACTGATGCCACATTCTCCTCTAGTTATCCATCTCTGACACCCGGCACCGACATCTCAGGGTTGCTCTATGAGAACTGGCCACATTTCTTTTTTAATCCTGGTTTTCTCCCGGAATAAGAGAAAGGGAGGGACAGAGTGAAATGAAATTGGTTAGCACACATGGCAGTGCTGGTGCTGGTATGGAAAATTGGCCACGTGTCCTGATTGAGTGAGTAGGCCAAGCAGAGGGCTTGTTGAGATAATGGTGTCCGGTTTCAAGTGCGGTGAGAGCACGTGGGAACTGAACTTGCAATAATGAGAATGATAGAGCACAGGTCTTGATAGGAGATGGGTGCATTGGCAGAGACAGAACAAGTGTGAGGCATCAGAGGGAAGATGGTGGCACTTACCTTGGCAAAGCAGACAGCATCATTGGCCATTTTCCTGGCATTCTCCAGAAGGATGGTCTGGGGGCAACCTTGCATGAGGATAGTATGAAGAAGAGGACAATCCTCATCTGTAACCCACCCCACCATCCTCCACAATCTCCACAACCTTGTCTGCAAAGCAGGGTGCCCAATCTCTCAGCTTTTTAAAGAGAATCATTCAGGGAATGAGGGCTTTGATAGCTAGGCGTGCATTTACACATCACTGTGGTCCTGGAGTCACGTTGTAGGCCAGAGCAGGTATGGGCGCCTGTTCCCTTCCTAAAGGACAGTAGTGAACTGGCTGGGTTTTCAGCAATTGGTAATGGATTGAAAGTCATCATTAGATACAGTTCGAGATTTGTACTTCTTGCCATGGCAGGATTCAAACCTGGGTCACCAGAACATTGTTGGGGTCTCTGGTTTAACAGTCCAGTGATAATACCACTAAGCCGTTGCCTCTTCTATATTGAGGTCAAATGTCAAGAGCCATGCAGGGCAGCTTGGGACTGACAGTGCCAATGGGGTACCCAATTACCTTTTAAAGATGGTGCAGTTCTGAAGCGGTGCTAAGTATTTCCAGCTACAGTGAGGGGCAGGCATTGGATGATTGTGTTACTGTGGGGAGGTGCGTTTGGTTAGATACAGTGAGAAAACATTACAACATAAGGTTAGAGGGCATGATGTTGCAAATAATGTATTTGTTTCAATAGAGGATTAGTTGGCATGAAACAGAATCAGAATCAATGGAGATAGTAAGAACAGCCAATGTTGGAGAATCTGAGATAATAAGGTGTCGAGCTGGATGAACACAACAGGCCAAGCAGCATCAGAGGAGCAGGAGACCTGATGTTTCGGGTCTGGACCGTTCTTCAGAAATGGAAGGAGGGACCAGACTGAAGAAGGGTCAGACCCAAAACATCAGCTTTCCTGCTCCTCTGATGCTGCTTGGCCTGCTGTGTTCATCCAGCTCTACACCTTGTCATCTCAGAATCAACGGCTTATTTTCAGGATTGTAAACTATAACTAAAAATGTAACAAATTAGAGCAGGAATAGCCTATTTAAGATAACAAAGTGTGGAGCTGGATGAACACAGCAGACCAAGCAGCATCTTAGGAGCACAAAAGCTGATGTTTCGTGCTTAGACCCTTCATCAGAAAAGGGGGTGGGAGAGAGGGTTCTGAAATAAGTAGGGAGAGAGGGGAAGGTGGATTGAAGATGGATAGAGGAGAAGATAGGTGGACAGGGCACAGATAAGTTAAAGGGGTGGGGATGGAGTCTCTGGAGGGAGGAGGGTAAATTCATCAGGTTAAGCATCCCTGGAAGAGGCTTCGCAGTGAGCTTGAAATTGTATCAGAGATAATGGGAAGTGCAGATGCTGGAGGATCTGAGATAACAAAGCGTGGAGCATTCTGCCTCCTCTCCACCTATCTTCTCTACCCATCTTCGATCCGCCTCCCCCACTCACCCTACTTATTTCAGAACCGTCACCCCTCCTCCTTTTCTGATGAATGGTCACGGCCCGAAACGTCAGCTTTTGTGCTCCTGAGATGCTGCTTGGCCTGCTGTGTTCATCCAGCTCCACACTTTGTTATCTCAGATTCTCCAGCATCTACAGCTCCCATTATCTCAGGGATAGGCTATTTGGTCCTTTAAACATACTTTGTCATTCAACATGATCATGGTTGATCATCCAACCCTTGTTCCTGTTTCCTGCCCATACCCTTAATCCTTCTGCCCTAAAAGCTACTTGTTAACTGCTACTTGAAAACATTCAATATTTTGACCACAACTGCTTTCTGTGGCAGGGAATTCCACAGCCTCCTTACTCTCTGGGTGAAGATATTTCTTCTCATCTCAGTGCTGAATGGCTAACACACGTGCGTTTAGACTGTGACTCTTAGTTCTAGTCTCCCCCACCATCAGGGACACCCTACTTGCTAAACCTGTCTCTTCCTGTTAGAATTTTACAGGTTTCTATGAGATCCCACCTCATCCTTCTCAACTTCTGTGAACATCATCCCAACTGATTGTATCTCTGTTTATACATCCGTTAGCTCTGCCCTCCCAGGAATCAATTTGGAAATTGATAAAAGTGTCAAAAGGATCAACACAGGAGTCTCAACCGCATTGCCATTCAGCTTCATGCTGAAACGTAAGGACCTAGTGAATGGTAGCCAAATTTACCCGACACATTTACTTTATAAAATTTACAAGATTTGGTCAATTTCATAAACATGATAACTGTCCTTGTGTTTGTGTAGCTTCTTGTCACTTCTCTTGAAAACATCTTTCTGTTCTTCCTAAGCAATAGAGTACTTTCCATCTCAATAATTTACTACATGGACAAAAGCAGCCACCAGTTTTCACATAAAAAGATTCCACAAACAACAATGGGAAAAGTGAAAAGCCCTGTTGAGCCTTGTGGAGTTGGTTGTTGGAATGATGCTCAGCAGGACTTCACAAAACCTCCCTTGTCTTCTCTACAGCATTCATTAGACAAAATTCCATGCCATGGCACAGAAAAAATCTTTCATGTTCAGGTACCTGCATTGTCTAGTTGATAGTTAAGTGAACATCGGCCAATTGGATTAGGGCCCCAGTTTTGGACAATTGTTGGTTCTTTGCACAGATCCCTGAGCAGGTGGGCCTGTAACATTAAGATTGTTAGTTGACATCATGGCATGTGATGTTCCAGTATAAAAAGGAACCGGTCTTATCTTCTGTATCAGTATCATCAATGCTGTTGTTACTGCAGATCCTGGATTTTAGCTGTATGCTATCAGCAAGCACTCGGGCCAAGTCGGATGTAAGTCTATAACTGTGCAAGTAGTCAGTGTCATCAATAAACTTTGAGACATCTGTCTCAATAAAAAAGATGTACTGGCCCTGGAGCGGGTCCAGAGGAGGTTCACGAGAATGGTCCCAGGAATGAAAAGCTTAACATATGAGGAACATTTGAGGACTCTGGGACTATATTCAATGGGGCTTAGGAGTATGAGGGAGGATCCAAATGAAACTTACAGGATACTGAATGGTCTGGACAGAGTGGATATTGGAAGATATTTCCATTGGTTGGAGAGACCAGGAACCGAGGGCATAGCCTTAGAACAAAGGGAAGACCCCTTAGACAGAGGTAAGGAGAACCTACTTCAGCCAGAGAGTGGTGAATCTATGGAATTCACTGCCACAGAAGACTGGGGAGGCCAGGTCATTGAATATATTTAGGGCAGATGTAGATAGGCTATTGATTGTCAAGGCAAGCAAGGGTTACAAGGAGAAAGCAGGAGCATGGGGTGAGAAACTTATCAGCCATGATTAAATTGCAGATCAGATGGGCTGAATGGCCTAATTCCTGCTCCTGTGTCTTACAGTCTTACGGTCTTATCAGTCTTCATATATATGTGACACCTGCCTCAGGGGAGCCCAACCATTTTCTGCAGCTTCATGAATGACTATCCATCCATCATAATGTCAGAAGTAGGAATGATCTCTGGTGATAGTACAATGTTCAGTACCATTTGCGACTCCTCAGATACTGGAGCAGTGTATGTTCATATGCCTGGATGTGAGTTTGCTCGCTGAGCTGGAAGGTTAGTTTTCAGATGTTTCGTCACCATTCTAGGTAACATCATCAGTGAGCCTCCGACGAAGCGCTGTGTGTTATGTCCCGCTTTCTATTTATCTGGTTAGGTTTCCTTGGGTTGGTGATGTCATTTCCTGTTCTTTTTCTCAGGGGATGGTAGATTGGCTCCAAATCAATGTGTTTGTCGATGGAGTTCCGGTTGGAATGCCATGCTTCCAGGAATTCTCGTGCGTGTCTCTGTTTGGCTCGTCCTAGGATGGATGTGTTGTCCCAATCAAAGTGGTGCCCTTCCTCATCTGCATGTAAGGATACGAGTGATAGTGGGTCATGTCATTTTGTGGCTAGTTGATGTTCATGTATCCTGGTGGCTAGCTTTCTGCCAGTTTGTCCAATGTAGTGTTTGTCACAGTTCTTGCAAGGTATTTTGTAGATGACGTTCGTTTTATTTGTTGTCTGTATAGGGTCTTTTAAGTTCATTAGCTGCTGTTTTAGCGTGTTGGTGGGTTTGTGGGCTACCCTGATGCCAAGGGGTCCGAGTAGTCTGGCAGTCATTTCAGAAATGTCTTTGATGTAGGGGAGAGTGGCTGTGGTTTCTGAGCCCATTTTGTCTTTGGGTTTGTGTTCAGTATTCATATTTACATTCATATGTAACAAGATCTGAACAAGTGGGTGACAACTGGCAAGTAGCATTCACTACACATGAGGAATTCCCTCCCAAATGGCACTGAGGGTCCACCTACAAAATAGGTACTGCAATGGTTCAGCGAGACAGCTCACTACCACCTTCTCAAGGGGCCAACGAGGGACAGGCAATCAATGCTGTGCCCAGCCAGCGATGCCTATGTGCAATGATTGAATTAAATCTAACACCAAAATCATATCAGTCTGTCACTGATATACGGCCAATAATCCCACCCCCTGCAAGGTCCCCCAACTCATCAAGGGGTGAAGATTAATTGAAGACTTGTGGATTTGATGAAGAGCACATGGAGATAACTGATCCATGTCAACATGGGGCAGAAGTGGGCTGGGGTCCTGGGGACGTACTGTAATTGTAAGAATCAGGCAATTTGAGGAAAAGGCAGTGGTTGACTGGCAGAATCAGACTATTGCCAGTGAGCTATTGTGAGGTTAAGCATTTATGATGCTCTCAATATGCAGGGTACTATTATTGTATTAGAAATGTTCTGGTGTCAGTTGCTATTACTAGCTCAATCAATCTGCATTGACAGGAATTCTTAGGCTGTCAAACTCAGTGCTGCCTGCAACGTGTAGATATCGGCTTAGCCACAAATTGCTAATGTGATCAATGTTTAACCTGGTTAGGAGGCACATTAGCTACATTGGAGAAGCATCATGCCACATGAAGAGAGAACCTGTTTCCTGTCATTTGAACAGAGGTTACTTTAGGAAATCCGCTAAGCCACATGTGTTTACTTTGACTTCTGCTTCATCTACCATGTAAAATATTCAACAATAAACATCAACTTACATTCACGTGGCACCCCTGCTGTCAAATGTTCCAAGATGTTTACTTTGAGATGAGTAAAAGTGAAATTAGGACTGAAGAGGGAGGTTTTATTTTCAAGAAGGAGGTAGAAGACCAGGGGCAAAAGCATATCAGGAGGAAATTCTAGAATTTGACCCATGACGGATGGAGGTGCAGGGATTATTGGTGAGGAGTTTCAAGTATGGAATCCTCAAAAAATCACTTTTGGAGATGGGCGATGCATCAGAGGCAATACAGAGATTGGGAGGAGATAAGGACTTGAAGGGAATTGAAAATGAGCATGAGAGTTCATTTGAAATTGAGGCTCTCCCAGACCAAGAGCCAGTGTAGGTTCAGCAAGAACATTGGGGATAGGATAGGGGCAGCAAACTTTTGGGTAGCCCAGTGGGGGTGATGATTGGGGGTCGGGAAAATTCTAACATGGTCATGTCTAGAGGTAACAAGGGAATGGATGTGGATTCATCAGCAATTGAGCTGAAACAAGGCAGGAACAGGCAATGTTACAGTGGTCTTGCTGTGGCTCAAGTACTTACCCAGAGGGACATCCAGAGGCTACTGGAGGGCAAGTATCTGGAGACTGGTTAGCTCAGTTGGCTGGATGGCTTACAATGCAAAGTATACCAACAACATGCGTTCATTTATTTTTATTTGTGCGATGTGGGTGTCGCTGGTTGGGCCAGCATTTCTTGCCCATCCCTAGTTGCCCCTTGAGAATGTGGGGGTGAGCTGCCTTCTTGAACTGCTGCAGTCCTCCTGCTGTAGGTTGACCCACAATGCCTTTAGGGAGGGAATTCCAGGATTTTGAACCAATGGCAGTGAAGGAAGGGCAATATATTTTCAAGTGAGGATGATGAGTGGTTTTGAGGGGAGCTTGCAGGGGGTAATGTTCCCATATATCTTTAGTCCTTGTCCTCCCAGAGGGAAGTGGTTGTCAGCTTGGAAGATGCTGCTTAAGAATATTTGGTGAATTTTTGCAGTGTATCTCGTAGATGGTACACATTTATTACCGCTGTTTATCATTGGTGTCAGCACCCTACACCATCTGAGGTTAAATCACCAGCAAACATCTCTCCGATGAGAGAGCAGCCCTATGGTCAGGTAGAACAATGCTGACTCTATTCCCTTACGCTTTACCATGTCAAACACTTATCAATGCAGGAATGAAATCAATGTTATCAAAGGCATTAGAGAAAATGCTTGCTGGTTTTAGGCTTATCTCAGGGCATCCAGTCTGACAAATCAGAGCTCATAGAGATGTCGAGACAGGTGGTTGTTTGATGATGTCTGTCAAATATTGTCATGAGACACAAGATGTTGATGAGAAATAAATGAGATCCAGGATAGCTTGTTGGAGAACGTTTGGCGTGGAAGCAAGAAGAGAAAAAAAATTGACTTTCTTTATTCCCTTATGGGATGAGGATGTTCCTAATTGCGCCTAAACTTAATGACTTGCTGGAATATTTCAGAAGGCAGTTAAGAGTCAGTCATATTGCTGTGGGCCTGGAGTCATGTGTAGACCAGACCAGGTAAAGATGGCAGATTTCCTTCCCCAAAAGGTACTACTGATCCAAACGTTTTGATGCCAATTGATGATATAGATTCATGGACACAGTTAAGGAACTAGCTTTTATATGCAGATTTTTATTAATTGAGATTAAATTCCACCAACCATCATTTAAACTAAATCAGTCATTTTAATTGTCCATGCCCAATAGCTCAGAGGATAGTTAAGAATCAACATCACTGTGAGACTGGAGTCACATGTTGGCAAGGACAGTCGTCATAAAGTGCTGTGATAATCAATGCTTAAATGCTAACTTTTAAGCCAGCACTTTATTGAATTTAAGTGCAATATCTACCATGGTGAGATTTGAACCCATGCTCCCAGTTTGGTCCAGAAGTTTCTGGAAATTGAGATCTGTACTATTGTCACTGCAACACATGCAGCTGATTCTTAGAGATATGGTCTTTTTCATCAACCTGTTCAGAGATGTTATTAGACATCTGCAAAAGATAGTTTTCAGATGTCCAGCAGTTCCTCCTCTGTGATATGGACATTCTTCCGGATACCACTATTTACTTCCCAAAGTTCTCTAGCTACCATATACTTCTCCACAATAAACGATGATATAAAGTATTCATTTATGATCGAACTCATCTCCTGCAAATCCACACAAGTGGTCTTGCTGATTTTTAAGGGGGCCCTGTTTTCTCTCTAGTTACTCTTTTGTCCTTAATGTATTTGTAGAAATCCTTTGAATTCTCTTTACCCTCATTTTCCAACGCTATCTCATGTCCCTTTTTTGCACTCCTGATTTCCCTCTTAAGTCTACTCCTACTGACCTTATACTCCTCGAGGGATTCACTCGATCCCTGCTGTCCATACCTGACACACGCTTCCTCTGTTTTCTTGACAAAAACCTCAATTTCTCTAGCCACCTGACATTCCCTACAGCTACCAGTCTTGCCCTTCACACTAATAAGGACTTTTCAGGTCCGTTATTTCACGTTTGAAGGCTTCCCACTTTCTAGCCATTCCTTTACCTGCCAATATCTGACCCCAAGCAACTTTTGACAGTTCTTGTCTAATGCCACCAAACTTGGCCTTCCTCCAATTTAAAACTCTAGCTTTTAGATCAAGTCTATTTTTTTCTATGACTATTTCAAAATAATAGAATTATGACCACTTACCCCAGTGCCCTGCCTTATTTCTCAAAAGTAGGTCAAGTTCTGTCCTTTTCTCGTAAGTACATCCACACACTGAACAAGAAAATGTCATGGGAGACTGGTTTAGAAGGTTATATCACATGGGGTACAGGGAGAACTAGCCATCTGCATACAGAACTGGCAAGAAGACAAGAGACAGAGGGTAGTGATGGAGTTTTGCTTTTTGGGTTGGAGGCCTCTGACCAGTGGTATGCCGCAGGGATTGGTGTTGGGTCCACTATTTTTTGTCATTTGTGTAAATGATTTGCATGTGAATATCAGAGGAGTGGTTAGTGAATTTGCAGATAGCAGCAAAATTGTAGTGGACAGTGAAGAAGCTTACCTCTGAGTACAACAGGATCTTGATCAGATGGGCTGATAGGACAAGAAGCTGCAGATGGTGTTTTATCAAGATAAATGTGAGGTGCTACATTTTGGCAGGGCAAATCAGGACACAACCTGTCCACTTAAGGTAGGGTTCTGGGGAGTGTTGCTGAATAAAGAGACCATGGAGTGCAGGTGCATAATTCCTTAAAAGTGGAGTTGCAGGTAGGCAGGATAGTTTTAAAAAAAGGTACTCGTCTTTATTGGCCAATGCTTTGACTATAGGAGTTGGGATGTCATGTTGCAGCTGTACAGAAAATTGATGAAGCCACTTCTCAAATAGTGTGTTCAATTCTGCCTGCCCTTCTATTGGAAGAATATTGTTAAACTTGAAAGGGTGCTCAAAAGAATTTACAAGGATGCTGCCGAGACTAGAAGGTTGGAGCAATAGGGAGATGGTAAGGCTTTTTTCCCTGAAGAGTTGAAAGTTGAAGGATGACCTTACAGAGCTTTATAAAATCATGAGGGGCATAGATAATGTGAGTAGCCAAGGACTTTTTCCTAGGCTGGGGATGTTCATAACTAGAGGGCATAGGTTTAAGGTGAGAGGGGAAAGATTTAAAAGGGACCTAAGGGTATTTTTTTCACACAAAGTGTAGTGTATGTATGAAATGAGCTGCCAGAGGAAGTGGTTGAAGCTGTTACAATACAAGATTTAAAAGACATCTGGATGGGTATATGAATAGGAAACGCTTAAAGGGATATCGGCCAAATGCTGGCAAATGCGTTTAGGTCAGATTGGGATGACCAGTCAGCAGGGATGAGTTGGGCTGAAGGGTCTGTTTCCATGTTGTATGACTCGGTGAATTTATGGCTATAGTAGGACTTGAGCCTCACTGATTAGCCTGCTGTCCTGAAACACTGTAACTTGGTCACTGCTACCATCTTCCCACTTATCTCACAATCATACTAACACTTCTAAATTCTTTTATTGTTATTGTTATAAAACATTTTGGGATATCCTAAGGTTCCAAAAGGTGCTGTTTCAAAGCAAACTTTCATTTTCAAACACTTCTAATGTTAAAAAAAAATCATTCTTCTGCCAGGGCAGCTCCGTCACTCTTAGCTCATGTCAACAGTATTAAAAATATTCAACACATTTCGATTGCACAAGCTGATGAAAGAACTATCTAAAGCATAATGCCATTGCTGCATTTCTCATCCTTTCCTGATTTAAAGCAACAAAAGCTAGAAATCACAGCTGCTCAGACAGTATCCATGGAGAGAGAGCAAGTTAACGCTTGGATCTAGATGACGTGATCAGAGTTGATGTGAAGTGTGGAGAGGGAAGTATTAATGTAATAGTTGGGGTGGTGTGGAGTGCTGGGGAAGAAAGGATGTTGATCGAGCAGATTAAGAGTTCTTTCGCTGTGTATGCCTTCCCATCTCTTTCTGTTAACTTTGATCTGTAAAAAGATAAACTTTCAGTTTACTCTGATCTACAATCTCCAAGCATGCTTACCCGCTGCCAGGATAATTCCTGGGCTGCAGTGTTTCAGTTATGGAGAGAGATTGGTTAGACTGTGCTTATTTTCCTTAGTGCAGAGAAGATTGAGATGTATAACATTGTGAAGTGAATATACTGGATGAAACATTTCCCCATAATGGAGTTATCAATGGCCAGGAGGGATAGATTGAACATAAGGGGTCAGAGGTTTGGAGGAGATGTGAGGAAAGTATTTTCACCCAGCGGGTGGTGGGAATCTGGAAGTCACTTCCTGTAAGGTTGGTAAAGGCAGAAACCTTCATAATGTTGAAGAAGTACTTAGAAAGGCAATTGTGATGCAAAGGCATACAAAGCTGCCAGGTAAGTGATGAAAAATGGTATTGAAATAGATAGGTAATAAAATGTGAGGCTGGATGAACACAGCAGGCCCAGCAGCATCTCAGGAGCACAAAAGCTGATGTTTCAGGCCTAGACTCTTGTGCTCCTGAGATGCTGCTGGGCCTGCTGTGTTCATCCAGCCTCACATTTTATTATCTTGGATTCTCCAGCATCTGCAGTTCCCATTATCATTGAAATAGTTAGGTGGTTGTTTTTGACTGGCTTAGACTTGATGGGCCAAAGACCCCCTTTTTAAGCTGTTCCTCTATCAGTGTCCCACACTTCTTTCCCCCAAATGTATCTTTTTCTATTTACTCATTTTGATCCCATACCTTTATTCTCTTATCACTAATTCCGGAGATGAGAAAATTATATTTTTTTATTAAAGAAATAATTAATTGGTTTTGATGGCCCAGATTTTGAAAATGGCCTGATCCTGTAAATTCTTCCAGAGTGCTTGTGATTTGAAGTAAAAATCAGGTCAGGAGCTGAAACAAGCTTGTTGCGATTAGTAAACTCATCATCAGGCTGGCTAGTAGGAACCCAGTAAACTCATCCATGGTGGCATAAGGATTAAGCAAAGGTCTACATTATTATAGCTCAAAAATACAATAATTAAATAAACTAATGAAAAGCATGCTTAAAGAAGGGAATTGTTGTGCATGTTGATAACTTTAATTGCTGCAATCCCAAATTTGCTCTTTAAAAACATGAATTCAAATCCAAGATTTAACTCATACATCATCATCGTATCATAGAATTACAGAGTAGACAATAGGCCCTTCAGCCCATCAAGTCCGTCCTACCAAAAGCACAATAAATTTACACCAGTCCCATTTTTCAAAACCAGACTCATGGCTTTGAAGATTATGCTATTTCAAAAGCTCATCCAAGTACTTGTTAAAGGTTGTGAGGTTTCCTGCATCCATGCCATCCCAGGCAGTGCATTCCAAACTCCCACTGGGGAAGAAAAGTTTTCATCAAACCTCCTTTCAACCTCCTGACCTTCAGATTAAAATTCTATCTCCTTGTTATTGATTCTTTGACAAAGGGGAAGAGCTGCTTAATTTTCCCTCTGTCCATGCCCCCCATTATTTTATACACCTCTTTCAGGTCACCCGTCAATGACTCCTCAAACTTCTGAGTTTTTGAAGGGAGTAAAGTAAAACTGTCAAGGGATCTCTTCCTGTGTTAGTCAAGATTCCTTTCCTTGCAAATCAACAAATGATTGGTGTTGAAATTTTCCTGAAGGTGAAAGAAATTACAATTCTCATCGCTTGCCTCCAAATCCCACCAAAGCCAACTTCTGATAAATTCTGTCCCACTTTTACAACCACCCAGGACCTCTGTGTTCCTCTATTTTCAGTCTCTTATAGCATCATGCAACAACGAAACAGACCCTTTGGTCTAAACAGTCCACGCCGAACATAATACCAAACTAAGCTAGTCTCACCAGCTTGCTCCTGGCCCATGCCCATCTTGAGTGACCCTGATTTTTCTTGCTCCACCATTGCTGTCCCTAGTTTCAGTTATCTGGGCTGAAGCTCTGAAATTCTCTCCTGAAAGCTCCTGCCTCTCATTTGTCAATCAAGATATGTTTTACTCTTAAGTGAGCAGTCCGTCAATGGCACTAATATCCCTGTATGTGGTTTGCTGTCAAATTGTGCTCGATCTTGTATTCAGGTAAAGATTTCTTAGCTTATCCCTACTTTGAGTCAGATTGTTTATTGATGGGCTCCCACTTCCTCTTCTGAAGACCATCTGGAGATTAGAAACAAATCTGGTCTGCCAATCTCATGGGACAGAATTGGTACTAATCCTGCATTTATATGGATGCTTGGCAAGTTTCTGCTGAATTCCATAGATTGACATATTAAAAGCATTTTAGCATGTGGAGCAGGGTGTCCTGCTTTGCTCTCGGATATCTGGTGCATCTTCCTTTGTAAAAGCAGACAAAAAAGAGAACCTGCAAGTCATATCAAAGTGATCTCTCTCAACACTCACCCATAAGGCCATAAGAAATAGGAACAGGTGTAGACCATTCTGCCCCTCAATCTAGCTCCACCACTCATTGGATCACTGCTGACCTGACACTCCTTGAGTCCATTTTCCCTTGTTTCTCTATAATCCTTGATTCCTCACTGATCAAAAAACTACTTTTGTTAGACTTAAATATACATAAGGACTTGCCCTACACAGAACTAGCATCCAAAATATGTGGGTAATAGACAATGCAAATGGACTGTTGGCCTTTGTTTCAAAAGGAATAGAATATAAAAGTAGGAAGGTCTATCTTAAATTATACAAGGCACTACTTAGACCACAGCTTGGACATGATGAATAGTTTTCGGCTTCTTACTTCAGAAAGATACATTGGATTTGGAGGTATTCCAGAGAAGGTTCACTGGACTGATGCCAGCTGCAATGGAACCTGTCTTGTGAAGAGAGTTTGAATTGGTTAGACCTGTACTGGTTGGAATATAGAAGAATGAGAGGTGACATTTATGAAACATACTATATTCTAAGGGCATGATGGAGTAGGTATGGGAGGGTCATTATCTGTTTTGGGTGAACCTTCACCCACCATGGTTTGTGTTCTCCCATTCTCACTAGCATTTACAATATCTTGCCCCACTGGCTCTAACTCACCCAACCCCGACATCACTAACCCTGCCCACTGTGCTGCCCACTTACTAATTTAGAACATCTCCCCACATGCGCCAATTGTAACCGTTGTGCCACCTACTTTTTCACCCTTAAACCTAATCTCATTCCCATTCCAGGAAGAGAACATCTCAGAACATGGTAGAAATAGTTAAGACAGGGATAGGGCTGTCTGACATCTGCTCCTCATCTGTAATGAGGAGAGGATCCTGACTCTGAGCAAGGTCAGGATAAGTATAGAATGCTGGCCTTGACCTACTGAACTGGGAGCCCTGACAAAAAGTCTGAGGCCACTATGACAAGCTTCCTGCCTTTATGCCTGTGCTAACTGGCATGGCAAGACAGCAATAATATGACCATGGTATCTCTGACTGAGGGGGCAAAGTACAAAGAGGCAAGGCAATGCCAGTTCTGAGGAAGGGTCACCAAACCCAAAATGTTAACTGTTTTTTCCTTCACAGATGTTGCCAGACTTGCTGAGCTTTTCCAGCAACTTTATTTTTTTCACCTGATTTACAGCATCTGCAGTTCTTTTGATTTTTAAGGCAATGCCACGCAGGGATGCTGGGAATTTCCAGGTCGGCTCCAAGTGAGTGAGCGCTGTGTGAGTAAGTGAGTGCACAGAGTGAGTGACTGAGGCACCAACAGTGAGTGAAGATGTCAGATGGAGATACAGCCTGGCGCAGTCACTGAGGTGGGGGAGTGCCCTTGAGCATACAGTGTCCTTGTTGCAGCGTTACAATGAGAATTTATGGGGCATCCCGACGGGCAGCATCCTGTAAATGGATTGGGATGTGCCATGGGGCCTCATAGAGGCTGGCACATATTGGGTTGAAACATTTGTGGATGTGGACTGTTTGTAGTCAATACCCATGGAGATGATGCCTGGTGCTCACCATGGAGATGGTTTGGAGCAAGCAGTGATCCGAATCCATTGTGCCCTTGTTCTGGTTTCTGTGTCAAGTTTTCCCCGCATTGAGCTTGGACAGCAAGCTTGGTAAGATGGGAAGATCAGTATTAATGAGGCCAGCTTTGGCATGAACACGGCACTTAACAATTAGTCACGACATGTCTCCGTTACTTAGTGAAAAACTCACCATGGCCCTTGTGAAAAGCATAAAAGATAGAGCAAGACAATCTCAAAGTTGAGATGGACATCAGATTCTCACCACAGGCCACACCGCTCAGACCCCGATAGGATTTCATCCTGAGTTCATCTCCTACTCAACAATAAGTGTCACATGAGCTATGTGGAAGTAACACAGTCTGGGTCACTGAAGGCCCTCAGCAATGGATATTTCTGTGCTCGACAAAGCTGGAGCATTGTGCGGTGTGTTCTATGTGACTGTAGACCATTGGGTATCTGTCGAGTCGCTAACTCCTTCCATGGGTATCCTTGAAACAAATCCCTTCCTTGTCCCTGAAAACATAGTCCGGACAAATGAACCTTGCTTAATGGAGAAGCTAAATATACCCATTTAAAATTATTATATAAAGCCTACAAGCACCATCCAAGCATAGCATTTTGGTAATCATTCCATTTGATATATTATGTTTTATATATATATCAAATACATATAATATTTAAACAACTAGACAAATCTAAAAAAAGACTGGAAATATGAAAAGTAGCAATTTTTATGTACATTTCTTATGGAATTCTCAGAAAGCAGTAGCCTGTTGTTGGTCTCAATTTACTTGGCACAAACATCAGGGCTTTTTTTCTGAGACTTAACTGCTCAGTGCAGCCCCCTCTACATAAAGAACCTTTTTTTATTGAAACACATTTTCTGTGCTCTCTGCAGATAGCATTGTAGAGGACGTTTTGCATTGACAAGTAAAGATTATACTTTGAAATGAATTCATGACAGCTGTGTCGAAAGAAAACCATTGCAAGCAGATGTGCTAATCTTCAAAGGCTTACTTCATGAAGTGAACATTCTTCACCAAAAAAACATCTCTTTATTTATCTTACAGTGATTCATAAGGAATCAATGGTAATCCTTTGAAAAGCAAATGTCATGTATAGATTTGAGACAAAACATGGGTTTCTGCCATGTGAAATCTGGAAAAAAATTCTGAACAGTTCTCGTAATCTGTGAAGCAGAATTTCAGAAAGATGACAATGTGTCACATTGACTTGCAACTTGAAGACATTCCCAGAAGAACAGTTTTATTCACTTTATAATTTTTCTATCGAAAACATTGCAGTTGTTTTGCATGTAGAGGACTGATCTATAACAGCCTATTTGGAAAGGTTTGTTTCAGGGATTACAGATTTTACAATTTGATAACAATAAGAACGACAAAGTACATTTATAAAATGGAACCACGTAGAATTATATAGTACAGAAGGAGGCCTTTTGATTGATTGTAACTTGTGCTAGCTCTCTGCAAAAACTATGCAGTTAATTCCACTCGCCTATCTGTCCTTGTCGTCTTGTGTATTTTTGCCTGAAATATTCTTTGCAAATCTTTTTCAAACCTGCTATCGAAACTGTTTCCACAACTTACTTTTCAGACAGCATATTCCAGACTCTTTGTTCTAATCATAAAAAATTGGACACAGAACAGAACAGGCCCTTCAGCCCACAATGTTGCACAAACATAGCGCCAAATGAAACTAATTACTTTTGCCTGCCCATGGTCCATATCCCTCCATTGTTTGCTTATTCATGTGCCTCTTAAATGCCCCTGTTATATCTGCCTGTACCATTGGCAGCACATTCCAGGCACCTAGCACTCTCTGTGTTAAAAAGAAAACTTGCCCCTGACATCTCCTTTGAACTTTCCCCAGTTTAGCTTAAACATATGCCCTCTAATAAAACATTCTGACTGCCAACCCTACCTACGCCTCTCATAATTTTATGAACTTCTATCAGGGCTGCCCTCAGCTTCTGCCACTCCAGAGAAATCAATCTGAGTTTGTCTATCCTCTCCTTATAGTTTGTACTCATAACTATATTGGAAATTAATTTGAAACTGCTTCCTTTGACTACTCACCCTTCAACCTTTCTAAATAGTTCCTTATTATTTATTATATAAAGACATTCCAATAATTTGAGCTCCTCTAGGTCATCTCTCCTTGACCTTCCATGCTTTAAGGGAAACAATCCAAACTTCACTGTTATTTTCACACAACCTAAGTTCCTCATCTCTGACACTGTCAAAAAGGTTGCTTGGACCCTCTGGTGTTCTTGTTAAATTGGCCATCTCCAGAATTGAAGGGTATACTCTTGCTGAAGGCTAACTCTTGTTTTAGGATAATTTAACCTGACATTATAAGGTGGCAACTTTAATGTCATAAAACATTTCAAGGTGTTCACAGAAGCATTATCAAACGCATTTTGCATACTTACCCACATCAGGAGGTGCAAGAGGAAATCGCAAAATGTTTCATGGTAGAGGTTAATTTTCAAGACTGTATTAAAGACAGAGTGAAACATAGAGAGGATTAAGCAGCAAATTTCAGAACCTGAATGTTGCCCAGATCTTGCTGCATTGACAATGGAATACTTCAGTATCCGTGGAGCTCCAAATAAAACTAAACATTGTACCACAAACAAAAGCAGAAATTGCTGGTAAAGCTCAGCAGGTCTGGCACTAAATGCAGAGAGAAATCAGAGTTAATGTTTTAGGTTCAGTGACCCTTCCTAAGAAACATACATCACTCCCACACCACGAGCCCACATGGGCTGGGTCCCTCTGAGATTTGCGCCTATGTACATAAGATTTGAGAGTACCACTCACTCACTGCAGCAATGCTATCTGTCACAAGCCCAGATAGGGGGATGCGATGGCCTAGTGGTATTATCACTGGCCTGCTCATCCAGAGACCAGACAACATTCTGGGAAGCTGGTTCAAATCTCACTATGGCAGATGGTGGAATTTGTAATGCCCTAGATGTCTGGAATTAAGAATCTAATGATGACCGTGAATCCATTGTCAATTATCAGGAAATGCCCATCTGGTTCACTCATGTGAAGGAAACTGTCGTTATTACCTTGTGTGGCCTACATGTGACTCCAGACCCGCAGCAATGTGGTTCACTCTGAACTTCCCTCTGGGCAATTAGGGGCGGGCAAAAAGTGCTGCCTGATCAGCAATGCCCTCATCCTGTGAAGGAATAAAGGAAGACAATGAGACAGCAGCATGTGGCCAGATTTGAGAAAAACAATTGATGAAGCAGTGACATTTGAGTTTAAACATGTGACAATTTCAAACCTCCAGCATCCACAAGGAAATAAAGTGGTAACAGCATGTTGTGTCCATGAGTAAAATTGCAGTCTGGACACAAAGCAAATGCTGAGCAAAACCAACCAGAATTCAGGACATACAAGGAATTAGAAACCTGAGCAGTTGTGGAAAAACAAAGGAGACCACCATCACAGCAATGGAAGCACATATATAAACCAATCTGGAGATGTCCTTGTGGTAAAATCATTGGGCTGTTAATCCAGAAACGCAGGTGATGTTCTTTTCTGAAGAAGGATCTCGTCCCGAAACATCAGCTTTCCAGCTCCTCTGATGCTGCTTGGCCTGCTGTGTTCATTCAGCTCTACACATTGTTATCTCAGATTCTCCAGTATCTGCAGTTCCTACTATCTGTGATGTTATGGGAACCTGGGTTTGAATCCAAGGTGGAGTTTGCATTCAATAATAATCTGGAATTAATAATCAAATGATGACCATGAATCCATTATTGATTGTTGGGGAAAACCCATCTGGTTCACTAATGTCCTTGAGGGAAGTAAACTGTCATCCTTACCTGGTCTGGTCTATATGTGACTCCAGACCCACAGCAATGTGGTTGACTCTTAACTGCCCTCTAGGTAATTAGGGATGGGCAATAAAAGCTGCCTGGCCACCGACAACTTCATCCTGTGAATGAATGTTAAAAAAAAGCACAGAATGGCACCATCAGAAAAGGAGTGCGTGTATTTGAAGCTGCAAGTTATAAACTTGTTAGCAGAGGAGACATCCAAAAGGGAGATGCTGACCCTTACCCCGAAAGCATTTCAAACAGACCGCGCTTCAAATCAATGAGCCTGACAAAGTAAAGAACAACAGTGCAGCAAGTTCGTCAACTGAATGTACAGCACCATCCCAACAGAGAATGATTAACTGGGTCCCAATGACAAACAGTGAAATAATATCAGAGCTTAAAATGCCAGAGAAATGCAGGAAGCCAATTAGAATGAGCACAGTGGGAAGTCAGAAACTAGTGGGAGACTGACAGAGCAATTGGAAAAGAAATATCATCTGTAGAACTATGGAATCGAGAAAAGGAGGAGAAGTAAGGATGGGTAGTTTATACATTTAAGAATGAGGTAGATATTTTTATTCAGTAAGGAAATTGGCATTACGGGGAAAAGGCAGAATAGTGGAATCGATGATTATCGGATTAGCTTTGAACTCATTGAATGGCAGCACACACCTGATGGGCCGAATGGCCTACTTCTGCTCCTGAGTCTTAGGTGTATGTTTACAGAAGTTTTTCAGATTTTACATCAGTATTCAGCTTGCCATTTAACTCTTCAGTGTACATTAGGCTGTGTACTGAGTCAAGGAAATATCAACACATGGGATGCGAGTGTGAACTCAAAATTACATTCGACAAAATTCTACCATTTAAATTCTAACATGGGATTATTTCAAACTTCTGGGAATCACTGACGTCCCAGCTTACTTTCTGAGAATTGTGCCCGCCACACTCACAGTAACAGCTGAGATCAGACTCTATTGGTAAAGTGATCATTTGCTGTTGCTGTTAATTAGGAGGTTATGTTACTGCACGGCACATCATAACTGAAATAATGACAACATCTACTGCCATGGGTAGTATTAACATTGTGGGGGGAGTTTTTTCAATGGGCTCGCAGAATCTGAAGGAAGGGCAACCTTTGCAACATAAGGTATTCATATGCCAACAGAATCAAAGGATGAGATTGAAGGTAAAAAATGATTCTATTTAATGGATCATATGTCAGCTGTATATTACAAGCATACAAGCAGCTATGTTTAAGCTAATCTGTTTCTTGATGTGACAATACATTCTCTGTGTTTGGAAAAAATATGTTTTTTTGTCCAGTCATTAAAAGAAAAATCATCTCTACTATACCAGGGGTCTGTTAAACTTGGCATATCTAGAGGTTGGATAGGTTGAGGCTTTTTTCACTACATATTAGGAAGTTGAGGGGTGACCTTATAGAGGTGTATAAAATCATGAGGGTCATAGATAAGGTGAATAGTCAAGGGTCTTTTCCCTAGGGTGGGGGAGTTCAAAACAGTGTCAGAGACTGAGGGGTGACTTATTGAAGTTTATTAAATCATGAGAGGTATGGATAGGGTGAATAGCCAAGGTCTTTTTCCCACGGTAGGGGAATCCAAAACAAGAGGACACAGGTATAAGGTCAGAGGGGAAAGATTTAATTGGGAACCAAGGGGTAGCTTTTTCATGTAGAGGGTGGTGTGAGTGTGGAATGAGTTGCTATAGGAAGTGGTGAAGGCTGGTACAATTCCAACATTTAAAAGTCACCTGGATGGGTAAATGAATCGGAAGGTTTAGAGGGATATGGGTCAAATTCTGGCATTCATTTTGGCCTGGTTGGCAGGGATGAGATAGACTGAGGGGTCTGTTTCCATGCTGTTCAGCTCTGTGACTGTATGACTAAAGGGCATATTTTTAAGCTCAGAAGAGAAAGGTTTTAAAAAAAGGACATGAGGGACCACTTTTTTTACAAAGTAATTCATGCATAAAATGAACTGCCAGAAGCAGTAGTGAATGCTGATAAAATATTGAGAAGGCATTTGGATAAGTACATGAATAGGAAACGTTTGGAGGGATATGGACCAAGCTCTGGTAGGTGACACTAGTTTCATTTGAGAACCTGATTGGCATGGGCCAATTCCACCAAAGGGTCTGTTTCCATGTTTTACAACTCTATGATTCTACTATCTGGAAACAAACTGGACACCCAATTCATTAATAAAGATTAAATGATCGTTATGAGTATTTCATTTACTTGCTGTAAATTATTCTAATTGTTTTTGAAGCTGCATAAGGGACAGTTCCTTGAACAGTGCTTTTTCATCAGTCATGAACCCCTAATTCAGAGCACAGTGTTTAATTTTCAAAATTAAAGTATTAACTTCCGAAAAATTGAAGCATACGGTTGAGAATGTGGTAAGCATCCCTGAAGTAAAGGCAATTAAGATAAACTTCAAGTTAATTACATTTAAAAGCTAACCTGTGATTACCTCACAAGGTCAAAGGGAGTGGTATAAACACTTAAACATTATTATTACCCATCTGAAATTCTCAAGTATAGCCAAGAGATCTCCAGATACTTCAGAAAACAGATGCAAATTCTGAATGTAGTTTCCAGATGAGAAGAAAAGTTTGGAGAAGATTCACAAATATAAGGACTTCCTCATGTGCTCACAGATTTTGGAGAAAGAGAAATATTTGCAATATCATATATTCATATGGCTGCAGAATCAAGTAAAAATATTGAAGGTAAAAATTTAATTCTGTTTTGAGGACATCCAAAGCATGCCATAATGTCATGAAGGTAAGTGAGAGGGAGGTTATTTTGTTTAACTCACTGGGTCCTTGCTTCAGAAGCAGGCAGCAGTACATTCTGTGATAATGGGAACTGCAGATGCTGGAGAATCCAGGATAACAAAGTGTGGAGCTGGATGAACACAGCAGGCCAAGCAGCATCTCAGGAGCACAAAAGCTGACGTTTCGGGCTGAGACCCTTCATCAGAGATGGGGATGGGGAGAGGGAACTGGAATAAATAGGGAGAGAGGGGGAGGCGGACCGAAGATGGAGAGAAAAGAAGATAGGTGGAGTGGAGAGTATAGGTGAGGAGGTAGGGAGGGGATAGGTCAGTCCAGGGAAGATGGACAGGTCAAGGAGGTGGGATGAGGTGGTAGGTAGGCAGTACATTCTGCCATGTTTAGCTTGCAGCTTATTGTGAAGAGTTAAAGGAAATTAATGCTATTCAGGCCCTGCAGTTTAGCAGAGAAAGTACATAATTCATTGTTCACCACTGAATGTGGGTACGACCTAGTCCCACTTTGGAATTTTGTGAGGAAACAAAAGGAAGCTGGAAGCTTGAAACGATGAGAAAATTTGCAGTGGGCCTCACAGAGTCTTGTGTCAAGGAAAGAAATACACAGAGTTTGTTTTGAAGAATTGGAATGCGAACTAGAGTAAGGGACTGAGGCATGAATAAATGAAAATTTTACAACTCCAACCTTGGAGAATAGCTGAAGTACTGAGGACAATTAGAGTAATTTCTGGATGACTGTAGCATATTTTTGTGTTGTCCAGACAGAATAGATAAGATGTACATAATACAGAATTCTTTGAGAGAAGTATAAAGTAAGACTGAGTGCATATTATACTTCTTTATAAACTGCAATGTTATGTTAATGGTGCTTGCATTGGCAGAGATGGTAGTAATATTGTTAGACCAAGGCACAGGCTAATGCTTTAAGGATAAGGTGTCAAAATCAATCTCAGCAGTCAGTGGAATTCCAATTCAAATAATGAAGTATGGAACTGCAAGCTAGTCTCAGTTATTCCAGATTGCTGTTCTGACTCATTAATGGCTTGTAGGTAAGGAAATCTAACATTCTTATCAATCTGTTCTTCATGTGACTTCAGATCCACAAAATGCAGCAGACTCTTAACCACCCTCTGAGTGTCCTGGAAAACTATAGAGATGGGTAATAAATGCTTGTCTTGCACATATCCCATGAAAGAATAAAGGAAAAAAAAATTCTGGTGTAAAACTGTCCTTGTCTGAATGGTCAGCTCTAACATAGAGACGACGTTGCTTTTTTTGGACGAAGTTACATTAACATAGTCACTCACAAAGCCAGCTGGTCATTCAGGAGCATATTCTACCGAAGAGTGATCACAATGTGGGAGCCATTGCTGACAGTGAACAATGGGATTGATAACCGTTTTGCTTTCGCAGGGAAGGTAGATATCAATTTGGAGAATTCAGGAATAAAACAAGTTCAGTGTGTAGGATGGGAGGAAGTGGTGCCAAACATAATCATTTGTATGGACTGGTTGGGTCTAATAATATCAGTTATTGACAGCTGATTAAATAAAGTGTGTATTTATATTTCTGAAGAAGGGCCCAGGCCCGAAACGTCAGCTTTCCTGCTCCTCTGATGCTGCCTGGCCTGCTGTGTTCATCCAGCTCTACACCTTGTTATCTCTGTGCATTTACATAGCTCCTTTCACCTCATTTGACATCTAAACACGCTTTACTTTTGTAGTCATTGTTGCAATGTAGAACACACTGTTGCTGATTTGCACGCAGCATGCTCCTACCAATATGGCCAGATCACAGAATCTGTTACCATGTGGTGTTGATTGCAGGACAAACGAGGACAACTCCTGTGGAGTTTGTTGAAATGATTCCAAGAGATCTCTCAAGTCCTCCTCAGCATGCATGAAGGCCTTCATTTGAAACCTCATTCAAAAGACAGCAATTGGACCTTCCAGTTCCACCAGAGTGTGAGCTCATGTCTGTGCTGAAATCTCAAGTGAGATTAGAGCCCAGAACCTAGTCATTCAAAGAGTATTACCTGTACCTGGGCACTTTATACCTGCAAGACCTGAAGGCATAAATGATAAGGAGTACTTCACGAAATACCCCTTTACGGTAATGTGGTGTGAACTTGGCGAGAGAACATCTTGAACTATTAAGCCCTACCATTAGGGCTTTACCTCATAGTCCCGGTGATAATATTATCACATCAGTGTAACTTATAGCTAGTCTTTATCATGCAATAAATTACATCTTGCTTCAGGAAACCCCTCTTTTTTATGGACTACTAAATAGTTTTCCTCTTTCACATTATGCCTAATATGTCCTTCAAGAAAAGAGGATGGTGGCAGCCAAATGAACAGATAACGCATGCACCATGGTGAGCAGCAGTCAGTATTTATCATATAATGAGCCCTGGCAACTTTCCATATCTCTGGCAACTTGAAACCTACTCCACTTTTTTTTCCACATGTCACCTCTAAAAATACTCAGCTCTCATTGTCACAATTTTCTCCTACATGCGTGAGATTTCCCATGTCCCTGTGATATATGGGGTGGAGGGGGGCGTTGTCTCAGCTTTATACTTTCTTGTTAAACATAATGTGCTGTCCTTGACCATTAGTGACTTGTGCTCCCAATAGCAGAGTCCCTCATGAGTCTAGTAATAACACATAAGTAGGAAACCCTGAGCACAGAAGAAATTTAATAAATACTGAAACAAAAAATAACATGAAGTTGCAGTTGAACAATTTAATTAGTTCCATTCTTTACTCCGGTCTGGAACTTCCTGAATTATTTATTACAGGCATTAGTGGGTAGAACACACATAAACTATAGTTTAAATTCAAAAAGCATACTGATATATGTCTTTACTGAAGAATGATGCCTGATTGCAATCTGATGATGTTTACAAATTAATTTGTACAATAAATTTTATTTCAGGAGAAGATCAGGGAAAGAAAACACAGTTGATGCTGATTTTTAAAGTCAACTTGGGTTCGTGTGAAATGAATTGATGACAAATGAAACTGCTATGATGTATCGAGTTGATTAATCTATAATATTTAAATTTTTATTGTTTAACCCATAAAAAAGTTCATAGACTTTTATTGGGCTGTTTTTAATTCTGCAAATGGTGCTCTGGGTAACTGTTTCCAATACCTCGGTACAAGACCATAGTTAGGATTGGAGGTTGGGTGTTCAGCTGGGGATAGATTTACTACCAGTGCCATTGTGCCATACTCTGTGGGGAGCACTGTTGCATATGAGACAGAATGGTATTGTTTCCAGTCTTTGCTGAGTGGTTTTATTGTTAAACTATTAACCTAATGGCCCAAGTAATGTTGTGGGAACCTAGGTCCGAACCTTGCTATGGAAGATGATGGAATTTGAATTCAATAAAACCCGGGGTTACGCTTCTAATGATGACCTTTATTCATTCACAGGATGAGGATGTTGCCGACTGAGCAGCATTTATTGCCAATCCCTACTTGGCTGCAGGGCAGATAAGAGTCAACCACATTGCTGTGGGACTGGAGTCACATATAGGCCAGATCAGGTAAGAATTGCAGTTTCCTTCCCTAAAGGACATTAGTGAGCCTGATGGGTTTTTCCTGACAATTGGCAAGGGATTCACAGTCGTCATTAGATTCTTAATTATCAAATTCAAATTGCACCATCTGCCATGGCAGGATTTGAACACGGGTTACCAGAACATTATCTGGATTAACAGTCCAACGATAATACCGCTAGGTCATCTTCTCCCCAATGTAACCATTGTCAATTATCAGGAAAAACCTATTTGGTCCCCTCATGACCTTTAGGGAAGGAAATTGCTGTCCTCATTTGGTCTGGTCTACATGTGACTTCAGATGTTCACCACATGGTTGACTCTTAACTATCCCCTGGGCAATTAGGCATGGGCAAAAAATGCTGACCTACCCAGCAATATCTCCTTTCTCATAATAAACAACCAAAAAATCCTTGGCAATGGTCTTTGATTTTGATTTTATTGTGAAATATATTTCACAGTCAGAATACAACAAAATACAGTGAAAAGCTTTCAATTGTCACCTCGAAACGGTGCCATTTTGAACAATTTAAGAATAAGGAAAAAAAATAGATTGAGGAGTGTCCATCAGTCCTGAGCCAGCTCAGCGACAATAATGCCTGTGCTGCGATCCCTCCGCTACCATTTCGTAGCCATCTACGCTGGACCCAGCCAGCATTGAAATCATCAATCCTCAGGCACTATCTTTACTGCTGAATCAATACACTTCCACCAGCTCCTCGTCAGAGTCGTGTCTCTCGCCATTGGGTCCATCTCATTGAGATTGCCATGAAGTCCTTCCGCCTCGGTCTGTATGATATTGCAAATGTCAGGAAAACGTGAGGAGCCGTTTCTTGCTGAAATCCCTATAGGACAGGAGAAGGAGAGGGTGAGTACGGTGGGAGAAATGTGAATCAGGACAAGTAACATGAGTTGGGATAGCACGGTAACTCAGTGGTTAGCACTGCAGCCTCACAGCGCCAGGGTTCAATTCAACCCTCAGGTGACTGTCTGTGTGGAGTTTGCACATTCTCCCCATGTCTGCGTGGGTTTCCTCTGGGTGCTCCTGTTTCCTCCCACAGTCCAAAGATGTGCAGGCTAGGTGAATTGGCCAAGGAAAATTGTCCATAGTGTCCAGGGATGTGCAAGCTGGGTGTGTTGGCTATGGGGAATGCATGTTTACAGGGATAGAGTAGGAGTTTGTGTCTGGATGGATGCTCCTTGGACCATTGGTGTGAATCCATTGGGCAGAATGGCCTGCTTCCACACTGTAGGGATTCTATGCTTCTATATGCGCAGCAAGGGTTGGAAAACACCCTGGAGAGGCTGCAGGAGGTATTCTGGTGGCGTGAATGAAAGGGAATGTGGAACATTATGTGAAAAACTGTCTGATATGAACCTGAAATGACTCTGACAAAACTGTGAAGGGGGAGCCATTAGACACACTGGCTAATACAGGGTCCTTGAAAAACCTAAAAAACGACTTTGTGGGTCCCCTACCCCCAACAACAGGAAGGTATCAGTTTATCCTGGTGATAGTAAATACCTTCACCAAATGGGTGTCGACATTTCCCCTCATACAATCTCTATAGTGCGGAAACATTTGACCCAACAAGTCCACACCATCTCTCCAAAGAACATCCCACCCAGATCCATTCCCCTATCTCTGCATTTCCTTTGTCTCACCAACATAACGTATCAATCCTAGTGTACTATGGGCAATTTAGCACAGCCAACCCTACGCATCTTTGGACTGTGGGAGGAAACAGGAGAAAACCCATGCAAACACGAGGAGAATGTGCAAACCCCAGTCAGCTGAGGGTGGATTTGAACCCAGGCCCCTGGAGCAGTAGGGTAGCAGTGTTGATCATTGAGCCACCGTGCCACCCAAACTAATACTGCTAAAAACGTGTTGATGGTCCTGCTGGAGAAGGGTTTTCATTATTGGAGTTTATCAAGGAGTATCGAACCAGATCAAAGGATAGTTGAAAGGATGAAGCAAAGTTTGACGAATATATTGGCCAAAATGCTGCAGCAACACTAGACCACTTGGCTGACAGTTCTTTCTTGTGCTGTGATGATAGTAAGAGTCACTGCAGCTTCTGCTACAGGATTTATCCCTTTTTGGTTGATGATGGTTCGAGAGTAGTGGAGCCTGGAGCCACTGCTGGGATTAAATCTATCTGAGCTCGAAGTAGATGGATTAATGAAGGACAAGTGGATACAACATTTCAGAGTGTAAAAGAAGTGAATTTTGTGGCCACAAATAATATGGAAGGAAGAAACAACAAAGTAAGGCCCAATTTGACTGCAAGATAAAGCCACAGGAGATGCAGGTGGGGTTACAGATAACGATAGCTGTACCTCAAGCAATATCCTTCCTGACCCCTTGATTTGCAGAACCATATAAAGTGATAGACAAAGAAGCCCATCAGTATACAAGGTGGTAACAGCCTGTAACAGAAGTGGTTGGTATATTAATCAGTTAAAACAATTTGGTGTGTGGGGGTGTGGGGCAGGTCAGTTATCACCATTTATACATTCCGTTGGGAAAAAGTGATATCCCAGAGTCAGGAAACTTAGAATGGGGTACAGCGTGGAGCTGGAGGAACACAGCAAGTCAGGCAGCATCAGAGGAGCAGGAAAGTCAACATTTCAGGTTTACACCCTTCATCGGGTCTTCAAGAGTCCTGCTGAAGGGTGTAAATCCAAAATGTCTCGTGCTCCTCTGTTGCTACCTGACCTACAGTGTTCTTCCAGCTCCACAGTATGTGGTCTCTGACTTCCAGCATCTGCAGTTCCTGCTATCTCCAAACTTAAGGATCAGATGGACTCCTCAGGCTCACCAAGGGGAACAAAAACAAAGGGAAAGAGCAAAAGGAATAGAACAGATGAAACATCCACTCTCCAACTGAAATGGATGAGAGAACGGGATGGAAGACTGGAACAAGCCCTTTATGGACATGACGAAGAGCCACCGGGCCTGAAACATTAGCTCTATTTTTTCCTTCAAAGATGCTGCCAGACCTGTTGAGCATTTCCAGCAACTTTAATTTTGTTCCTTTGTGTACATGAATTGGTTGAGGGGAGGCAGAGATTAGCGTGATAAGTAAAATAAGAAGTATGGAAAATACTGTAAATAAGAGCAGAAACTATGCTTGTTTCATAGGAAGTAAAGACAACTGATAAATTAGAGGAAGAGTCAAACATGGGAGATTTGATGGTCATCATACTTTTCCTTTGAATTTTGGTGAGTGGAACCGAGAGATCTCGGGTTGGGCAGCTAGTGGCCCTTGTATTGTGGAGGGAAGGGGTTGGTGATGATCAAGTGTCAATATAAAACATTAAGTATTCAAACAAATGTCATAGTAACAAAGTTGCTGGAAAAGCTCAGCAGGTTGGCCAGCACCAGTGAAGGAAAAAAACAGAGTTAACATTTCAGCAACACGTGCTGCCCAACCTGCTGAGCTTTTCCAGCAACTTTGTTTTTGTTCCTGATTAACAGCATCTGCAGTTCTTTTGGTTTTTATTCAGTATTGCTGCAGTGGCAATCGCGTGGTGGGATGGGATGTGGGTCTTGATATCGAGTGTTGGAATTCACCCCTTCCTTCAGGCAACAGCTCAGCTGGGCAAAATGAAAGTGACATTCATTATATTGTCTGAAAGAAGAGCGAGCCTTGAGGATTGGATTCAGAAACCTATTGTATTTGATAACTTGGTCTAGTGGATTAAACTAGAGTATAAGCTCACACTTAACACAAACCCAAATGTACCCAGGGAGTACTGAAACGATTTGGATCAGTACCATGGGCTGGAATCTTTCATACTGTACAGAGATGGCCTACCAAGTACCATCTTCACAACCTCTGGAACTACCTCAGAGCCATGGTGTAGTGAATCTCAGAGTGATACAGGGGCCATACAGTTAGTTTGAGAAGAACTGAAACAGATAGTCACACTAGCACCAGGGAATAGGCACATACAGGGTGTAGTGTTGAACCTGATGGATACCCATATGCCTCCCTGTACAATGGCATGACCAGGAAGTGCTTTGACCACCTACTCCAGACATAAATTAGTCACAGTCCATTTACATCAGAAAGAAGGAGGAGGAAGAGAAGGTAGAAAGAGTTAGTGGACACAGCTAACCCTAAGCACAATTAAAATGTTGAAAACCCTTCAGAATATTACCAATGTGATTATAGGCAACATGGCTAATGAGACAATAGAGTGCATTTTGTTTGAAATATACCAGCTGGGCCCTGTATATGGCTACCCATGTCACCTCAGAAGCCTCACTCTCACCAACAAAGTTTTAAGCACCTGTGATGGTAGTAAAAGTTAGCTTTACATTGGTACGGTGCTTCATCTACCTTAATATAGGGGAAATCTGACACACCCCCTGACGTGACTTCATAATGTGGTAATTAATGTGGTAAGAAACTTCGATATCATTCAGTGACCAACTAGCTCATGCTATTGTTCTCGAGGAATCTAAAAGGTGGGGTGGATTTGCCCCAGTGCCATCAAACCCAGACAAAGTCAGAAATCACTCGGCACCAGGTTATAGTCCAACAGGTTTATTTGAAATCACAAGCTTTTGGAGGGCAGCCCCTTTGTCAGGTGCAGTTAAACAGAAGAGCGTACAGACACAGAATTTATAGGTAGAGAGACCAACGGCTGAGAAATCAAAAGATCAGACAATAGGTGTGAGTGGAGTGTGCGTTAATAAGGCCCTGCAAGTGACCGAGAGTGTTAGATGATGAGTCAAGTGCCAACATCGACCACAACACCACACAACACTGCCATGGCAACCTCTGCAAGGCATGTCAGATCATCGACATGGGCATGACCATCACACGTGTGAACTCCACCTACCACGTGGACAGCAGATAGTCATGTGACTTGGCCAACGTTGTCTATTTTATATGCTGCAGGCAAGGATGCCCCACGGCATGGTACATTGCTGAGACCATGCAAATGCCACGCAAAAATCTCCAGACTGGAATAAGAACAAAGTTGCTGGAAAAACTCTGTTCTGAGGAAGGCTCACTGGACCCGAAACGTTACCTCTCTTTTCTTCTCCACAGATGCTGCCAGGCCTGTGAGCTTTTCCAACAACTTTGTTTTTGTTCCTGATTTACAACATCCACAGTTCTTTCGGGTTTTTTTATCCAGGCAGGGATGTTCCCTCCCAGCGGGGGAGCACTTCAGCGGTTTAGGACATTCAGCCTCCAATCTTTGATGGCCTTCAAGATATAAAACAACACAGAATCACCCAGCAGAAACTGATAGCCAAGTTTCATACCCATGAAGACGGATTGAACCGTGATCTTGGGTTCGTGCTGCACTACATGTGACCCCACCACACTGTTCTGTATCTGTAAAATTTTCCTTACTGTCCTGTTTTGACACCAGGGCCTGAATAAATTGCTACAATCTCTCTGCCTCAATCCGTTTGTACAGTTCTGATTTACTTATGTATTTGGTCATGTGACTGACCATGTGACTCTTGTACCCACCATGCCATTCCAGTCATTTGGCTTGTCTCCAGCACCACCTTATTTTTAATTTTTTGTAATGACCTCTCTGCCTCATTTAATCAGATTATAGGTCATCCCTTTGCTTGTTCTTCAGCTGTTGACATTTTATTCACACCATCTAACACTGTTGACATTTTCCTCACACTGTCTAATATTCTTCATCACCTGCAGGGACTTATTATCTGATGCTCCACTCACACGAGTTCTATGATGCTTTGATCTCTCTGCCCTTGATCTGTCTGCCTGTAAACTCTGTGTCTGTGTGCTCTTTTGGGCTGTGCTCCAAAAGCTTCTGATTTCAAATAGACATGTTAGACTATAACCTTGTGCTGTGGGTCATGTGCCTGGAAGGAATGGTCAAAGAAGAGCTACCCCCGTGTGGATTTGTCTTGTGAGTTCTGTTCATTGTCTATCATGCTGGTGAATCACCAAACTTTTCTGAAGTATAAAAACCAAAAGAACTGTGGATGCTGTAAGTCAAGAACAAAACAGAAGTAGCTGGAAAATCTGGTGGAACCTTGTGACGTGTGTGACCTGATGGTGAGGATTCAATTCAGAAAATTGTCCTTTCATTTCTAAACAGCACCTTGCACTATTTGGGATTTGTCAAAACTCCACAGATACATTCTAATGTGAATTTCCATCCAATGTTTATTATCTGACACATCAATACTTACGTTCTCTCACTTAACATAATAAACTGAATGTGGATATTATGGTATAGAAGAATCTGACAAATATATATCTATATATATATATTCTTTCCTTTGATCAGCTCACTCAGAGCCAGCCCCTAGAGTGTGTAGAATCCCTGCCACTTATATTCTTATTCCCCTAAACTTCCACTGTATAGCAGTAAAGTTTATTTTACTCTACAGCATCCGTGTTGTGTTTATTTATGTGCAGTGACTCAGTCAAGATACTGTGTGCCGAAAGCTCTATTTAATATCTGGCTACTTTGTTACAAGCATTCTACTCCTCAGGCACATCAGTATCTGGGCTAATATTAAACTGTCTTACAAAAAAGCATCTTGCTTCCATGAGAGTATCATGCTTCAAGTGATCTGAGGTCAATTGGAATTTGAGACGTTTATACCCTCATGTCACATGTGATGACGCAATGATGATGTCTTAGAGCCTGTGTGTGAAAGGTAGTACTGATGTGCCTACTGTGAGATATAACACAACACATGCACATGCAGGTGAAATTCCTTTGCTTCGGCCTTGTATAAAGTCTTAATCCAGTGAGTGCATGCTCTTGTTGAGACAAACGAGACAATGCATGATGGACAAGTGATGGCCTAGTGATATTATTATAAAGCTGTTAATCCAGGGACCCAGATAATGTTCTGGGGACTTAGGTTCAAATTCTGTCATGGCAGATGGTGGAATTTGAATTCAATAATAATCTGGAATTAAGAGTCTAATAATGACCATGAAACCATTGCCAATTGCCAATGTGGTTGACTCTTAACAGCCCTCTGAGAAATTCGGAATGGGCAATAAATGCTGGTGTAGTTAACAAAGCCCATGTCCCATGAAGAAATTTCATGTGGAAATGCTTGAGTGGTTGTCGCTGATCTCAGTTTTCACCAACTAGTCAATTAACATCAGGAACATTGGTCACCTGCATTTATTTGTAAGTTCATCGACATTTACATGGAACATAGCAATCCAATAAGCGTTTGGAAACTCCTTAACTTTCATTTTTTCTCCTCTTTAATGGTGATGACCCCAGTTGCTCCTTGTTCTAATTGATCAATAAATGTTTACCCATTATAGTGTGGAGATTTGCTCAGGTCTGTTTGCTTCCATCACAGAACTCTGCCAGGCAAAATTGAAGAGTCAGCAATAAAATTTTAAATAACAGATAGGCTTACATTTAAGTCGCAGTTTTCAAAGCTTCCGAATACTTCTCAGCCTATAAAGTACTTTTGAAGCTTGACCAATTATTGTGTTTTAGGAAATGTGACAGTCAACTTATACAAAGCAAGCTCCCACAAACAGCAATAATCAGACGCTTGCTTTTCGTGATGCGTGGAGAGACCTCCTCATGTTAGAGTCATAGAATCCCTAAAGTATGGAAGCAGGCCATTCAGCCCACCAACCCTTTAAAGAGCTTCCCACCCACATCCACACCCTCTACCTTATATTTCCCATGGTCCACACATCCCTCAACTCTAAGGCCAATTTAGCACGGCCAAACCACCTAACCTGCACATCTTTGGACTGTGGGAGGAAACCGGAGCACCCAGATGAAGCCCATGCAGACACAGGGACAATGCGCAAACTCCACGCAGACAGCCACATGAGGCTGGAGTCAAGCCCAAGCTCCCTGGCACTGTGAGGCAGCGATGCCCACCAATGCGCCACCATTCTGCCTTGTTTGTTACCAAAATATTGCCAGGAGATCTTTTACTCCCACCTGAAAGGGAAAACATAGCATTGGTTTTTACTATCCAAGGATAAGAATTCCAGTGGTACGGCCTCGGGCAAGCCTATCACTTAACTTCACCCTTGCAAAGTGGGTCTTAGCACCAAGTACGAACAGACAAAGAGGGCTGGGTGCTGCTAAGTGTTTCACAGAAAGTCACGGAGATTGATAAACTATGACTGACCAATTATATAGAAAACTCCAGCAGCTAAGGTACAAGAGGATTCTACTCTCCTGAGGAACTGCAAGGTGCAATGACTGCGTGACCCATGCCTCACTGCCTGTAATTAAGGTTGGTGAGTGACACTTGGGTGAAGAGAGGTGGTGGTTCTATGCAGTGGGCAGATTCTTCATATACGCAGCAAGTATGAAGCACTTAGCAGGATTGGGGGTGAAATAGCGGAGAACAGGCCAGCTGAAGAGGCTTTACAGACATGTCTACAATGGGCTGAATGGCCTCCTGGCACTGTAACCATTCAAAGGTGCAATGGGTTGGAATTTATATGGAGCCCCACAGAACCCCAAAACCCCCTCCACCCACCCCAATTAATTCATCAGTGAACAGCCCATGATCGCAAAAGCTGCCCTGTGGCATTTTAATGTGGGGACCACCTCCGCTCTCTCAGGAATTGACAAAGTAGATGGAAACCTTCCTGTGAAGCGTCTTGTTTCATTGTATTTATGGCATCATATAAATGCAAGTTGCTGTTGTTGGATTCCTCACAATTTGAAACTAAACATGCTTCAAAAGCAATCAATTTAATCGTTTTGTCCCATGGAAAACAACCTTGTTGAATGTTTATGGCTGTACAGCTTCTTAATGGGCCCTCTCCCCTCCTGTATAGATGCAAATGACACTCATTAAATTTCTTTTTTTTAAAAGCGTATGAAACATCTGTCATATCTGTTTGCAAGTGCTGAAGATAAAATTAGACTGTAATAGTAAGCGTTGTTGTGCAATCTCGCATATTCAAATAACTTTTTCAAGTGCAGAAAATGGAACATTATTAGCACATTATCTGTCAGCCCTGTCAACATTTCAGTCAAACCAGCCATTGCTGTGAATTTGAATGTAATTTACTCATTGAATAACATGGCTCTAAAGACGTAACAAATGTAAATAATTCATTCTGATGACTGTGCCGTATCAGAATTGATTTCAATGAATTGACTTCCCTGATAAATTATGATAATGTTACTTGAAAATGGGGAAAGAAAATGTCCTTGTAACTGAATTATGTTCACAAACGGTGAACCTCTTCCACCCAAATCATTAGACATGTTATCACCACCTGAGGTATCGATAGTTCACTTCTGTAGGGGTCAGCCAAAAGAAGCAGCTCTGTAAACAAACCTTACAGCTCCTGTGACATAACACTTTCAGTAACAAATGCTTCCATGGTGCAATATTTGCATGACAATTGTTTTTGGTTAATGATGCTGTGACTCAGTGATTCATGGGCAATGGTTCCACAAGCAGTGGCTCGAAATGTATTGGTTCCACATGCAGTTAATCCATAAGCAATCATTTATAAGCAGTAATTCTTTAGGCTTTGGTTCCAGAGGCAATGATGCCATACGGTATGGAGTCAAGAAAACACCACCATCTTCCATTTGGTATTGAGTGCTGACATCAATCCTCATCTCTCTACTAGGTCTTAGCACCTATTTCATGAACAGCAATATAATTAGAAAGAATAGTGAGTCTTAACAAGAAGAGGCACTTGTCTTAACAAAAAGATGCAGTTTATGAGACATGTGACAATAATGTGGCTTCATTTGAAAATGGGGAATGAAAACATCACCTTAATTGAATTATTTTGTCAAAGGCTGAACTCTTTCCACCCAAATCATTATACATGTTACCACTACCTGAGATACGGATGGTTTACTTCAGGAGAGGACATCTCTGGAGTGCATATGGAGTGTTTTTCTGGCCAATATGCAGAGAAACCAACTAGAGAGCAAGCCATCCTAGGCTGGACATTGTGTAATGAGAAGGGAATCATTGCCAATCTAGCTATGCGAGACTCCTTGGGGATGAATGACCATAATATGATTGAATATTTTTATCAAGGTGGAAAGTGAGGTAGTCCATTTGGAGGCAAAGGTGCTGAATATTAATAAAGGAAACTATGAAGATGTGAGGTGTGAGCGGCCTTGATAGATTGGAGACAGTTCTTGAAGGGGTGACAGTGGATAGACAATGGCAAATATTCTAGGAACACATGGGAGAACTGCAACAATATTTTTTTTCCTGTCTGACACCAAAGCAAAATGGGTAAGAAGGCCAATCCATGGCTTACAAAGGAAGTTAGAGTTAGTATCCATTCCAAGGAAGAACGATACAGATTGACCAAGAAAAATGAAATGTCTGAGGATTGAGAGCAGTTTAGAATTCAGCTAAGAAGGTCCAAGGGATAAATTAAGAAGGGAAAAATAAAGTCCGAAAGGAAGCCTACAGGGACACTAAAGACTGATGCTGAGAGTTTCTATCAGTACATGAAGAGAAAGAAACTGGTGAAATGTAAGTCCCCTACAGATAGAAATGGGTGAATGTATAATCCGGGAGAAGAAACGGCTGAGAAACAGAGTGCATTCATTGGTTCTGCTTACACAAAAGATGACAGAAATCAGATACCAGAAATGTTGGAGAATGCAAGATTTAGTGAAAGGGAATAATTGAGAATGATCAATATTAGTAGAGAAATGATACTGGAAAATTGATGGGAATGAAAGCAAATAAATCCCCAGGGCCTGATAATCTATTTCCCACAGTTCTTTAGGAAGTGGCTCTAGAAATAACGGATGCATTGGTGATCATTTTACAGGATTCTCTCGACCCTGGAACTGTCCCTGCAGACTGCAGAGCGGCTAATGTCACTCTCATATTCAAAAAAGGAGGTAGAGAGAAAACAGGGAATTATAGACCAGTAAGTCTAACATTAGTAGTGGGGAAAATTATCAAATCCATTATCAAGGACTTTATAGCAGATCATTTAGAAAGCAATGGCAGGATAAGACAGAGTCAGCATGGATTTATAAAAAGGAAATCTGTTGGAATTCTATGAAGATGTAACCACTAGATTGACAAGGGGGAGCCAGTCAAAGTAGTATATTTGGACTTTCAGGAAGCATTTGAAAAAGTCCCACAAAGTATGAGAATTGAGGGAAGTATATTGAGATGGATAGAAAACTGTCTGGCAGAGAGGAAGCAAAAAGTAAGAATTAATGGGTCTGCTTCAAATTGAGAGATGGCAGTAGTGCGGTACCATAGGGATCAGTGCTGGGATCCCAGCTATTCACAATATATGTTAATGATTTGGATGAGGGAACAACATACATCATCTCAAAGTTTGTAGATGATACCAAGTTGGGTGGGAGGGGTGAACTGTGATGAGGATGCAGAAATCCTTCAGTATGATCTTGACAGGTTGGGTGAAATGGCAACGTTATACACTTTGGAAGCAAAAACAAGAAGGCACATCACTACCTGCATGGCTGTAAATTGGGAGAGGGGAGTGTTGCAGTGGGACCTGGGTGTCCTTGTGCACAAGTTGCTGAAGGTAAGCATGCAGGTGCAGTAGGCAGTAAAGAAAGTAAATGGTACGTTGGCCTTCATTGTGAGAGGTTTCAAGTACAGGAGCAGGGATGTGTTGTTGCAGTAATACAAGACTTTGGTGAGACCATACCTAGAATATTGAGTGCAGCTTTGGTTCCCTTTTCTGAGGAAGGATGCTCTTGCTCTACAGGGAGTGCAGTGAAGATTTACACTGATTCCAGGGATGGCAGGACTGACGTACGAGGAGAGATTGACTAGGTTAGGATTGTTTTCACTGGATTTAACTAATGTGGGGGATCTCATAGAAACTTATAAAATCCTAACAGAACCAGACAGGGTAAATACAGGGAGGGTGCTCCCGATGGGCAGCGTGTCCAGAACCAGGGATCACAGTATGACGATTCGGGGTAAGTCAGTTAGGACCGAGATGCGGAAACATTTCTTCACCCAAAGAGCGGTGAGCTTGTGGAAAGCATTACCACAGGAAGGAGTTGATATCAACACGTTGAACGTATTCAAAAGGCAGCTAGATATAGCGCTTGGGATGAATGGAATTAAATGTTATGGGGACGAAGCAGGATTAGGCTATTGAGTTGAATAAACAGCCATGATCGTGATGAGTGGTGGAGCGGGTTTGAAGGGCCAAATAGCCTCCTCCTCCTCCTACCCTCTATGTTTCTATGAAGGGTATGGAGAGGGCTATATTTGTATATAGAGGTATATTGATATTCTGTGAAAGTCAATATACAAAAGGAGGACGTTTTGGGTGTTTTCAAAAGCATTAAAATACACATGTCCTCAGGACATGACAGCAGCTGTCCCAGAATACTGAGGGAGGGAAAAGAGGAAATTTATGGGACCTCATCTAAAATCTTTGTAACCTATTGGTTCCCCATGGTAGGCTCATTCAGAAGGTCAGGAGGAATGGGATACAGGGGAACTTAGCTGCTTGGATACAGAAATGGCTGGCCAACAGAAGACAGCGAGTGGTAGTAGAAGGAAAATATTCTGCCTGGAAGTCAGTGGTGAGTGGGGTTCCACAGGGCTCTGTCCTTGGGCCTCTACTGTTTGTAATTTTTATTAATGACTTGGATGAGGGGATTGAAGGATGGGTCAGCAAGTTTGCAGACGACACAAAGGTCGGAGGTGTCGTTGACAGTGTAGAGGGCTGTTGTAGGCTGCAGCGGGACATTGACAGGATGCAGAGATGGGCTGAGAGGTGGCAGGTGGAGTTCAACCTGGATAAATGCGAGGTGATGCATTTTGGAAGGTCGAATTTGAAAGCTGAGTACAGGATTAAGGATAGGATTCTTGGCAGCGTGGAGGAACAGAGGGATCTTGGTGTGCAGATACATAGATCCCTTAAAATGGCCACCCAAGTGGACAGGGTTGTTAAGAAAGCATATGGTGTTTTGGCTTTCATTAACAGGGGGATTGAGTTTAAGAGTTGTGAGATCTTGTTGCAGCTCTATAAAACTTTGGTTAGACCGCACTTGGAATACTGCGTCCAGTTCTGGGCGCCCTATTATAGGAAAGATGTGGATGCTTTGGAGAGGGTTCAGAGGAGGTTTACCAGGATGCTGCCTGGACTGGAGGGCTTATCTTATGAAGAGAGGTTGACTGAGCTTGGTCTCTTTTCATTGGAAAAAAGGAGGAGGAGAGGGGACCTAATTGAGGTATACAAGATAATGAGAGGCATAGATAGAGTTGATAGCCAGAGACTATTTCCCAGGGCAGAAATGGCTAGCACGAGGGGTCATAGTTTTAAGCTGGTTGGTGGAAAGTATAGAGGGGATGTCAGAGGCAGGTTCTTTACGCAGAGAGTTGTGAGAGCATGGAATGCGTTGCCAGCAGCAGTTGTGGAAGCAAGGTCATTGGGGTCATTTAAGAGACTGCTGGACATGTATATGGTCACAGAAATTTGAGGGTGCATACATGAGGATCAATGGTCGGCACAACATTGTGGGCTGAAGGGCCTGTTCTGTGCTGTACTGTTCTATGTTCTATGTTCTATGTTCTATTTAATTACAGGAGTAGATGCAGAGGTCTAGAGTATAGCCAATGTTGTTCTTTTGTTTAAGAAGAGAAGAGACACAGGTTTGAGGTAAAAGGTGGATGTGTTTGAAGGAGAAATGGGAGGCCATTTTTATATACAGAGGGTAGAAAGTGCCTGGAATGGTTGCCAGAGGAGATGGAAAAGACAGCAACTTTTAAAATGCATCATGACAGAGAGGGACCTGGGTGTCCTTGTGCATTAACCACAAAATACAAAATACTAATCACAAAATTTGCAGGTACAGCAGTTAACTAAGAAGGTAACTGGAATATTGTCCCTCATAGCTAGAGGGATGAAGTTTAAAAACAAGGAGGTTATGTTGCAGCTGTACAAGGTCCTGGTGAGGTCACACCTGGAGTACTGTGCACAGTTTTGGTCTCTTTACTTGAGAAAGGATGTACTGGCACTGGAGGGTGTGCAGAGGAGATTCATTAACTTGCTTCCAGAATTGAAAGTGTTGGCTTACGAGGAAAGATTGAGTAGACTGGGAGTATATTCATTAAAGATAATAAAATGTGAGGCTGGATGAACACAGCAGGCCAAGCAGCATCTCAGGAGCACAAAAGCTGACGTTTCGGGCCTAGATTTCATCAGAGAGCTCTCTAGGTCTAGGCCCGAAACGTCAACTTTTGTGCTCCTGAGATGCTGCTTGGCCTGCTGTGTTCATCCAGCCTCACATTTTATTATCTTGGAATTCTCCAGCATCTGCAGTTCCCATTATCTCACATTTTATTATCTTGGAATTCTCCAGCATCTGCAGTTCCCATTATCTCTGTATATTCATTAAAATTTAGAAGAATGAGGGGGGAGGTCTTATCGAAACACAGAAATTATGTAAGGAATAGATAAGATGGAAGCAGGAAGGTTGTTTCCACTGATGGGTGAAACTAGAATGAGGGGGCATAATGTGGAGCAGATTTAGGACTGAGTTGAGAAAGAACTTCTTCAACCAACAAGTTCTGAATCTTTGGAAATCCCTGCCCCGTGAAGCAGTTGAGGCTTTCTCATTGAATTCTTTTAAAGCAAAAAGTAGATTTTTATACAGTAAAGGAATTAAGGGTTATGGTGAGCAGTCAGGTGAGTGGAGCTGAGTCCACAAAAAGATCAGCCATAATCTTATTCAATGGTGGAGAAGGCTCAATAGGCCACCCCTGCTCCTGTTTCCTATGTTTTTTTATAGAGATATGTGAGGAATAGAGTGATGCAGATCACATGGAGGTGAAAGGGTTTTAGTTTAGAAGGTGTCACATATCAGCACAGTCTTATTGGGCCAAAGGGCCTGCTCCTGTTCTTTGTTGTGTGGATCATTTAAACGTAAGTCTGTATTTTGGGGTTGTTTTCTACTATTTTCTACTGTTACATTTATTTAACATAACCATTTCTCTCACCCTCTGATAGAATTACCAAGTACAGGATCTGGCCTCTGTGGGGAGAAAGTAGAGTTAACGTATCAGATCCAGTGACCCTTCGTTCGGTTGGGAAATGGACCTGAAATGTTAAGTCTGCTTTTTCTTGACAGATGCTGTCAGACCTGCTGAGTTTCACCAGCCATTTCTGATCTTGTTTCTGATTTCCAGCACCTACATTTCTTTGGGTTTTTTTTTTGTCTATTATCTAGAGATGGATAAATTCTTTTAGCAGGAGTGAAATTTGAAGAATGGGGAGAGATACAGATGAGTAAATAGTCAAATATAATGTGCCTGGAAGTGCTTTCATAAGGAAGTGACATATGGGGAGAGGCTTTGTTTTCTTTTAGCCAAGCGGAGAGAGTAGTGAGAGGGGAAAGAGGAAAGAATGCAGGCTGAAAAGAAAAACAGGAACAGAAACAAAACAGCTGAGAAATAATTGTACCAATATCACCTTTGTTTTTCCCAAAATCATTTTCCACTGATATTGTTGTTCAATATCAGTGTTCCAGGAACAACAGAAGCAGAAATTGCTGGGGAAACTCCGCAGGTCTGGCAGCATCTGTGGAGAGAGAGCGTAAAGTTAACATTTTGCATCCAATGTCTCATTATCAGAACACAAGAGTGCAGGCCCCTTTACCTTCTTTGATCTGATCTTTAGGTCACAGCTTCTTGCGGCTCGCTGATAGAAAATGGTTGAGAGTCTGCAGAAGGCCGTTCTTCGTTGAAGACTGTGCCACCCGCAGCTCTGATTGTTGGTCATCCCCCCCAGGTTGAGTTTCCCCGTGACTATGAGTGCTGTGATGGGTGTGCCCGGTGAATGCACTCGGTCAGATAGCGAGGCGTATGGCAGGGAGGGAGGGACAGACACACTCTTTCTATCCCCTTGCTGTAAGGGGAGTGAATGTGGGTTAAATAACAGTGATAAAAATAGTGAAATTGTGTTTCTTGCTTTGCTAACACCTGATGAGTGTGAGACAGAGGCAGCAGAGGTAAAATAAAGAATTCTCTATTGTACGCTCCTGAATTCATTCAGGGTAAATAGTCTGTATATAATAACAGTGCAAATTACAGTAAGCGAAAAAAAAAACTTGCAACCTTCAGATGAGTAGAAAATTGTATCTACATTGTGAACTACTGCATGTATTTAGATAATTTGATTCTATCATGATTTTCTTTCTGTTCCCCTTCCTTTGTTCCTTAGTGTACTCGCTTTTGTGTGCCTTTTCATACACATCGACTGCCTGGAAAGCTGTTCAGTGTATTAATACCTCCAATATTTTCAAGCCGAACATTGTTCATTTGTTAATTTGCACTCAGGGAGTGGAGAGTGTATCGAATGTGCCGTGAATAGCTGCTCCAATACTTCAAAGAGTACCACAGCAGAATGGGAGGATCATTTTGTTGTCCATAGGAAGCGCTTCCCCTCCTTCCCGTAGCATTAATAAAACAACATTTGGCACCATGACATCATTTTCCAGCTCAAAATATATTGAATTCTCCTTTCATGGCACTTTGGTTTTGCTTTCCATGAAGCAGCAAAGGTTACAGGGAGATTTAACTGGGATGTTTAAAGGACCCTCAGCAAATGTAGAGGAACCGTTCCCACTCACAAAGCAAGAAGTCACCAGGGCATCACCTAGTTAAGACAATTGGTTAATAAAACACACAGCAGGGAGATAAGGAGAAATTTTACTTACAAGGCCAGCCATCATGATGTGGAGCTCACTGTCAAAATGGGCAACAAAGGAGACTCTAGTCAGTAATTTCCCAAACAGAATTGCGTAAATACCCTTAAAAAAGACGCCTTGTGCAAGGTGATGAGTAGAGGGTCGGGGAGTGCAGCTGTTGAAAAGGACAGTACACTGAGCAAATTGCCTGCTTTAATACTGTACAATTCCCTGTTACAACAGATCTTCCATGATTCAATTTACATCTCCAAGATGGTAATACAAGGTTGAAGCCAAAGCTCATCGAACTGTCAAACATGGCCTCACCTAATCGCGTGAAAGTTAATGTAACTCCAGAAGCCAGCAAGGACAAGACAGGAATAAAGTTTCACATAATATAAATCTCTGGGTTAAAATCCTGGAACTCATAAGAACATGGCACGATGGCTCAGCGGTTAGCACTGCTGCCTCACAGTGCCAGGGACCCCTGTTTAATACCACCCTTGGACATCTGTCTGTGTGGCATTTGCACATTCTCCCTGGGCCTGCGTGGGTTTCCTCCTGGTGTACTGGTTTCCTCCCACAGCCCAAAGCTGGGCAGTGGATTGGCCATGCTAAATTGCCCATAGTGTTCAGCAATGTGTGGGCTATAGGGTGATAGGTCTTGGTGAGATGCTCCAATGGTCAGCGTGCACTTGTTGGGCCAAAGGGCTTGTTTTGACACTGCAGGGATTCAATGAGCATGGAATAATGTGAGTAGGCATATCAGATCCCTGTGCATTTCCAAGCTCTGCAACCTCTCACCATTTAGATATTGTGCTCTTTCTTCATTCTTTGTGTCCAAACGGACTGTTTCACATTTTTCCCACATTAGAACACATTTTGCCACTCACTGATCCTATTTATATTCATTTGCAGACTCCCATGTCCTTTTCATAATTTACTTTTGTATCAGTTGATACAGTGTGGAGCTGGAGGAACAGAGCAGGTCAGGCAGCATCAGAGGAGCAGGGGCATCAACATTTCAGGCCTCGGCCCTTCATCAGGACTTCTGTTCCTCTGATGCTGCCTGGCCTGCTCTGTTCCTTCAGCTTCACGCTGCACTAACTCTGACCCCAGTATCTGCAGTTCTTGCCACCTCCGAGTTACTTTTCTACCAGTTCTTAAGTTATTAGAAAATTTAGCTACCACACCTCCGATGCCTTCATCCAAGACATTTATATAAATTGTAATAAAACAAGGCTGCTGTACAGATGTCATGTACACCATTTCTCATCACTTGCCAATGAAAAAATGACCAGTTTATGAAGATTTTCTTTCTTTTAGTTACCTACTTTCTGTGTTCCCCTCTTTTTGAATAAGGGAATCGTTTTTGCTATTTCAATCTCAAATGAAATCTTCCCCTGAATATATTGAAAAATATTAAACCGATGGATCAGTTATTTCACAAACAATCCAGAATGACGTTCCTCAGGGGCTGGAGATTTGACAGTCTGCAGCTACAATAAAATGCTCTGTACCACTTCCCTGGTGATTATAATTTGACTGAAAAAAATCGACTGGATCAGTGAGGCGGTCCCAAAATGGTCTCACGGTGGAGTGGAGTCGAGTTTAGCCCGATGCAATCAGAGGCGCCTACATTGGTGAGGCCCATCAAGGGCTCATAGTTACCAAGGTGTTGGTGGAGGCAAGATGGCACTGAAGAGCGGAGACTTTGCTCCAGTGGCGATGGCGAAGGGGGCTCGTGCCTGGTAGTCAGGCCCATGGCAAAGCAATTAACAAGAAGGACTGTAATGTTGAACATGTGATAATGGGAACTGCAGATGCTGGAGAATCCAAGATAATAAAGTGTGAAGCTGGATGAACACAGCAGGCCCAGCAGCATCTCAGGAGCACAAAAGCTGACGTTTCTGGCCTAGACCCTTCATCAGAGAGGGGGATGGGGTGAGGGTTCTGGAATTAATAGGGAGAGTGGGGGAGGCGGACCGAAGATGGAGAGAAAAGAAGATAGGTGGAGAGGAGAGTATAGGTGGGGAGGTAGGGAGGGGATAGGTCAGTCCAGGGAAGATGGACAGGTCAAGGAGGCAGGATGAGGTGGGAGGTAGGAGATGGAGGTGCGGCTTGGGGTGGGAGGAAGGGATGGGTGAGAGGAAGAACAGGTTGGGGAAGCAGAGACAGGCTGGGCTGGTTTTGGGATGCAGTGGGGGGAGGGGACGAACTGGGCTGGTTTTGGGATGCAGTGGGGGAAGGGGAGATTTTGAAGCTGGTGAAGTCCACATTGATACCATTGGGCTGCGAGGTTCCCAAGCAGAATATGAGTTGCTGTTCCTGCAACCTTCGGGTGGCATCACTGTGGCACTGCAGGAGGTCCATGATGGACATGTCATCTAAAGAATGGGAGGGGGAGTGGAAATGGTTTGTGACTGGGAGGTGCAGTTGTTTATTGTGAACCAAGCAGAGGTGTTATGCAAAGTGGTCCCCAAGCCTCCGCTTGGTTTCCCCAATGTAGAGGAAGCCACACCGGGTACAATGGATGCAGTACACACAACCATTTCCACTCCCCCTCCCATTCCTCAGACGACATGTCCATCATGGGCCTCCTGCAGTGCCACAATGATGCCACCCGAAGGTTGCAGGAACAGCAACTCATATTCCGCTTGGGAACCCTGCAGCCCAATGGTATCAATCCTCTCCACCTGTCTTCTTTTCTCTCCATCTTCAGTCCTCCTCCCCCTCTCCCCCTATTTATTCCAGAACCCCCACCCCATCCCCCTCTCTGATGAAGGGTCTAGGCCCGAAACATCAGCTTTTGTGCTCCTGAGATGCTGCTGGGCCTGCTGTGTTCATCCAGCCTCACATTTCATTGTCTTGTAATGTTGAACACTTTGTTTTTATTTCTTTATGTTTCTGCCTTACCCTATGTTCTGGCTTACTTTTCTGTGTCCTTCGGTAGTGACGGAGAGTGGTGACACCATGCAAAACCTCTCACTATATTTTGTAATAAAATGCACGCGACAATAAATAAATCTAATCAAATCAGTGTTTCGTGTCGCAGTCCCTGGGACAATCCACATGATACGACATCAAGGGGAAAGACCAACATTTAAGTTACATGAGAGAACACTGCTGATTGGTTGGCAAGTGGCGTTTGTGCAAAGAATACACCTGTTCATGCTGACTGGCAGTTCGCAGCCAGGCTTTTCATTCAGAAAGTAAGGAGACAAGGGATTCAGGTAAATTTAGCTGCCTGGGTACAGAATTGGCTGTCCAGTAGGAGACAGATGGTGGTAATGGATGGAAAGTATACAGCCTGGAGCTTGGTGACCAGTGGTGTTCCAAAGAGACCTGAACTGTGTCTCTGCTCTTAGTGATCTTTTTAAAGGACCTGGATGAGGAAGTGGATGGGTGGTTTAGTAAGTCTGCTGATGACACAAAGGTTGGTGGCGTTGTGAATAACGTGGAGGGCTGTTGTAGGTTACAACAGGATATTGACAGGATGTAGAGCTGGGCAAAGAAGTGGCAGATGGAATTCAACCCAGAAAAGTGTAAAATGATTCATTGTGGAATATTGAATTTAAATGCAGAATACAGGGTTAATGGCAGAATTCTCAGTTCTGTGGAGGAACAGAGGGATCTTGGGGTCCATGTCCATAGATTCCTCAAAGTTGCTACCAAGTTGATAGGGTTGTAAAGAAGGTGTATGGTGTGTTGGCTTTCATTGGCAGGGGAATTGCATTTAAGACCCACAAGTTTATGCTGCAGGTCTATAAACTCTGGTTAGACCATACTTGGAATATTGTTTTCAGTTCTATTATTGGAAGGATGTGAAAGTTTTAGAGAGGGGGCAGAGAAGATTTACCAGGATGCTGCCTGCTTTGGACGGCAGGTCTTATGAGGAAAGCTTGATGGAGCTAGGGCTTTTCTCATTGGAGCAAAGAAGGATGACATATAACTTGATAGAGGTGTACAAGATAATGAGGGATAGATAGAGTGGATACCCAGAGACTGCTTCCCAGGGCAGAAATAACTATTACGAAGGGGCATAATTTTAAGGTAATTGGTGGAAGGTATCGGGGAGATGTCAGAGGTAGGTTCTTCACACAGAGAGTGGTGGGTGTGTGGAATGTGCTGCCGGCAGTGGTAATGGAGTTAGATACTTTAGAGACTTTTAAGCGACTCTTGGAAAAGGCACGTGAATGATAATAAAATGCAAGGTAGTTTGATCTAACAGAAGGATAATAGGTCAGCACAATGTCATGGGCTGAAGGGCCTGTACTGTGCTGTAGTGTTCTATATTCTCAAACAACAAAAAAGGCAGGCTAAGTCTGTTTGGCCAGGGCATTTCCCTGGGAAACAAAGGGGTGAAGAGCTCTCACCAGTTTTGCATGATTGCATTCATGTCCGTGTTTTCTTTGTCCGCAAAGAACATGATGTTGTCTATCAATATGTCTTGAAAATTCTAGCACACAACTGTGCTGCACTGGGAGCCCAGCAAACATCCATAAATTGGATGATCCAACAAATGTTGTCCAAGTGAGGAGCCACATTAAATGTTCGATTCCAAGTTTTCCAAGTGTAGGCTGGGTAGATGCCTTGCCTATTGAGGAAGGCCACAGCACATGTTGTTTGATGCAATCCACCAACCTTTGGTATGCACAGGCCCCATGTCCGACATTGCACTAGCACTTAAACTCACACACCAAATTATTCATTTGTCCTTTTGAAAGTCTTTTTGACAAATATCACCATGTTGCTACAGCATGCAATGATGTGAGGCAGCTAACTCCACCTGTTACTCTAAACTTTGGGATCCTTTACCTTTCTAGGGTTAATCTGAGCTAGCCTGGGCACTTTTAATAACCAGCAGATACTGCTTTAAGGCCATCAATATATTTACATGAAAGAGAGTGAGAAATCACCTGATCAGGAAGCCATTATAGGACAATGATGACTTTGATGCACTTTATCTCAACATGAATTTTCACATTAATGTAACGGTTTAGGTCCCATTTCAAAGCTTGCCCATCAGACCAATGTTACAGACCATGGAACAGTAGGAATCCCAAACTGTATACTGACCAATGAAGGTAGGTTTGTGTTGGGCAGTAGTGGAGGAGCTCAGTTCTGAAGAAGGGTCACCGGGCCCGAAATATTAACTTTGATTTCTCTTTACAGATGCTGCCAGACATGCTAAGTTTTTCAGTTTGTGTTTCTGATTTAGAGCATCCGTAGTTCTTTCAGTTTTCATTTAGTGGAGAACCTCTGATCAATTTTATCATTTGGGGCACCAAGGAAAGGGAGCTCATTTCAAATCTAAATTTGAGTGCAGCATGAAGTCCAGTATAACATGTAAGGAAATGCTAAAATGTGCCTGTGGATTCAAATGTAACAAATGTATCATCAACAAATTGGAAGTATGTAGGTTTTATTCCATTGAAGAGAAGATCTTCATTAGAAAATATCTGTGAATGCGGAGCTGTATGCACTGTGTGCATATATCTCAGTGCATAGTACCCTGTCCTTTTCAGGTAGAAGGAAACAGATGCATGCACTGTATCAATTTCAACTCAACAAAATTGCACAAGGATGGCATTGATGTGTCTTACTTTGCATTAAATTTATATGGGAACACAATGGCTAGGGGCCTATGTATGAGATTGCAGATAAGGCCATTCTTATAGTCTGTAGAACCATCGGAATCCTCGTGCTGACCAATGAATGTAGGTTTACAGTTCATTCACTGATTAATACCTCGGTGAAACACACTGACAATTCAGACTCAACTTGCTTGTTCTAAAACTAAGAGAAAAAGCTTACTGTTAACTGTCAATCAGAATTAATGGGTGCATTATTCATTGCAACAGCTCAACTAATTAGAAGCCACCTGCCAACCAATCAGCAGTTTCCTTTCATGATGTATTACTGTTAGATCCCCACTTGAATTGGTATTCTTGACAATTGTCCTGATAAATGCAAGAGAGAAAAAAAAGTTTTGACAAATATATAGAGATAACATAGAGCTGGATGAACACAGCAGGCCGAGCAACATCTTAGGATCACAAAAGCTGATGTTTCGGGCCTAGACCCTTTATCAGAAAAGGGGGATGGGGAGAGGGTTCTGAAATAAATAAGGAGAGGTGGGAGGCGGATCGAAGGCGCATACAGGAGAAGATATGTGGAGAAGACAAGAGAGTTGCAGTGGGAGAGAGATCCCCATAGGTTGGCCTGGAAGGAGCAGGGTAAATTCTTCAGATTAAGCATCCATGGAAGAGGCTTTGCAGTGATGTTAAAATAATCTTTGACAAATGTATCTTTTCTCTGTGATTCTCAAGTTCTCAATTGCCAAACCACTGAATCTAATTATCCTGTGTTCTTCATCCCCTTCATTTCCAGATTTCTAGCTGTTCCTAGATGTTACTTGCATTCTCCACAGTGAAGGTGGTTACAAAATTCTGGTTCAGTTATCCACCAGTTTTTTTTTTCCATTATTCATTCCCCAAACTCACTGTCTATCCAACCAATTGTCACCTCGTTACCTCCTTTCTTTTCTAAATATCAATATAAACTCATATTTTTTAAAAATTTCTAGCTAGTTTCCTCTGACATTCTAATGATTATCTCCTTAAATTGAATGTTGCTGTTTATATTTGTTTATATTTCCATCCAATGATCTCATCTGCTGCCCACCTTTGTGCACTTACACATTTCTTTTTGATGCCAGCATTAATTTGTTAGTTAACCATACATAGTGGGTCTGTCCCTTGGATTTTTCTCTCTCTCACTAAACTGTATCTTTTCTACACATTCTGAAATACCTTCCAAAATGCCTGCCATTGCATTCCCATTGATCTATTTCTTCACTTAATTTACCATTTCATTATCTCCAACTCTGCCTTGATAGCCACATAATGGGGAGCAGATGGCCTACTAGTATTATAGCTGGATTATGAATGTAGAAATTCAGATAATCTCTGGGAGCCTGGGTTCAAACCCCACCATGGCAGATGGTGGAATTTGAATTTAACTTTAAAAAAAAGGGCTGGAGTTAAGAACCTGCTGATGACCATGCCACCATTGTCAGGAAAACCCCACCTAGCTTACTCATGTTGTGGAGGGAAGGAAACTGTCATTCTCACCCAGTCTCCAGACATACTGCCATGTAGTTGACTTTCAACTGCCTTCTGAAATGGTCTTCCTAGCCTCTAAGTTCGAGGGAAGCTCGGGATGAGCAACAAATGTTGGGCAGCCGGTGACCCCCACGTCCCACTCGCGAATGAAGAAGTAATTGTGTTCATCTGAGTTTAAAATACTAAGCTTGGAACACTTCTTCCCTTGCTCAAACTGAATGCAAATTCAATTAATTTATAGTCACTGTTACCCAGGGTACATTCGCTGTGAGAAAATGAATTAACCTTTTCTCAACGCACAATCCTCAATGGTCAGCTCTGGAATGAATGGTGTGGAACTGGTGGTATATGTGCACAGATCATTGATGTGGTAGGATAGGTAGAGAAAACAATTCGTAAAGTCTACTGCGTTTTCAACTTTACTAACAGGGGTACAGAATACGAGAGCAAGGAGGTGATGTTGAAATTGTATAAGGCACTTGTTAGACCCCAGGTGGAGTATTGTGTACAGCTGTGAGTGCCACATTATAGGAAGGATGTGTATACATTGGAAACAGTGTTGAAGTGATTTACAAAAATGGTTCCAGGATTGAGGCACTTCTGTAATGGGGGCAGATTGAAGAAGCTGGGGCTGTTCTGTTTTGAGAGAAGATGGCTGAGAGGAGATCTCATTAAGGGTTTCAATATTAGACTGGGCAGAACAGAGGCCATGAAAATGTTCCACTTGTTAAAAGGAACAAAAATGAGAGGGTATAGATTCAAAGCAAAGTGCAAATGAAACAAGGGTCATGTGAGAAAAAAATCTTTTCACCCAGCGTGTGTTTAGGTTCTGGAACGCGTGTCCTGGAAATGTGGAGCAGGAAGCTTCAATTGAGGCATTCAAGAGGGGCATTGGATAAATATTTGGACAGAAATAGTGTCCTTACATGTGGGAAAAAGGCAGCAGATTGACACGGGGTAGAAGAACCGATGTGGACATGGTCTTCTTCAGTATCGTAACAATTCTGTGAATACTTAGTGCAATGTTTTACATGATTTTGATGATTCAAACAAATTCAATCAGAATTAGAATTGGATTTTATTCTCATGTGCACTGGAATATGGAATACAAGAGCACAGTGAAAAGGTACTAAGCTGCTATTCTCTGGTGCCAGGATTTGTACACAAAACCAGAATTTGGAGAAGAAAAACGGCAGAAATAAAAGAAATTCAAAAGGTAAGAAAAACAATCAGATTTTAAAGTCTAAGCCTGATCTCCATGAAGGTGTTTGAATCCACCGATGCAGGTACTTAGTCTGGAGCCACAGTCTGGTATCTCCCATCGATCGCCAGCTGGATCCACATTCTTGCTGCTGCTGCCAGCTCCCTCTGGCCCTGAACGCTGGGAGAACGCCGTTACCATCGTTGCCAGCTCCCTCTGGCCCTGAACGTTGGGAGAACGTCCTTACCGTCACTGCCAGCTACCTCTGGCCCTGAACGCTGGGAGAACGTCCTTACCGTCGCTGCCAGCTCCCTCTGGACCTGAACATTGGGAGAACGCCCTTACCATCGTTGCCAGCTCCCTCTGGCCCTGAACACTGTGAGAAGGTCCCTACCGTCGCTGCCAGCTCCCTCTGGCCCTGAACACTGGGAGAACATCTTTCCCGTCGCTGCCAGCTCACTCTGGCCCTGAACGCTGGGAGAACGTCCTTACCGTCGCTGCCAGCTCCCTCTGGACCTGAACGCTGGGAGAACGTCCTTACCGTCACTGCCAGCACCCTCTGGCCCTGAATCAGGGAGAATGTCCTTACCATCGCTGCCAGCTCCCTCTGGCCCTGAATGCTGGGATAATGCCCTTACTGACACTACAAGCTCCCTCTGGCCCTGAACGCTGTGAGAACGTCCTTACCGTCAGTGCCAACTCCCTCTGGCCCTGAGCACAGGAAGAACATCCTTACCAACACTGCCAGCTCCTTTTGGCCCTAAATGCAGGGAGAACGTCCCTACCGTTGCTGCCAGCTCCCACTGGCCCTGAATGCTGGGATAATGCCCTTACTGACACTACAAGCTCCCTCTGGCCCTGAATGCTGTGAGAACGTCCTTACCATCACTGCCAGCACCCTCTGGCCCTGAACGCTGGGAGAATGTCCTTACTGACACTGCAAGCTTCCTCTAGCCCTGAATGCTGGGATAATGCCCTTACTGACACTACAAGCTCCCCCTGGCCCTGAATGCTGTGAGAACGTCCTTCCCGTCACTGCCAGCTCCCTCTGGCCCTGAACACTGGGAGAAGGTCCCTACCGTCCCTGCCAGCTCCCTCTGGCCCTGAACGCTGTGAGAAGGTCCCTACCGTCGCTGCCAGCTCCCACTCGCCCTGAACACTGGGAGAACGTCCTTACCGTCGCTGCCCGCTCCCTCTGGTCCTGAACGCTGGGAGAACGTCCTTACCGTCGCTGCCAGCACCCTGTGGCCCTGAACGCTGGGAGAACGTCCTTACCGTCGCTGCCAGCACCCTCTGGCCCTGAACGCTGGGAGAACGTCCTTACCGTCGCTGCCAGCTCCCTCTGGCCCTGAATGCTGGGATAATGCCCTTACTGACACTACAAGCTCCCTCTGGCCCTGAACGCTGTGAGAACGTCCTTACCGTCAGTGCCAACTCCCTCTGGCCCTGAGCACAGGAAGAACATCCTTACCAACACTGCCAGCTCCTTTTGGCCCTAAATGCAGGGAGAACGTCCCTACCGTTGCTGCCAGCTCCCACTGGCCCTGAATGCTGGGATAATGCCCTTACTGACACTACAAGCTCCCTCTGGCCCTGAATGCTGTGAGAACGTCCTTACCATCACTGCCAGCACCCTCTGGCCCTGAACGCTGGGAGAATGTCCTTACTGACACTGCAAGCTTCCTCTAGCCCTGAATGCTGGGATAATGCCCTTACTGACACTACAAGCTCCCTCAGGCCCTGAATGCTGTGAGAACGTCCTTACCATCACTGCCAGCTCCCTCTGGCCCTGAACACTGGGAGAACGTCCTTCCCGTCACTGCCAGCTCCCTCTGGCCCTGAACACTGGGAGAAGGTCCCTACCGTCCCTGCCAGCTCCCTCTGGCCCTGAACACTGGGAGAAGGTCCCTACCGTCGCTGCCAGCTCCCACTCGCCCTGAACACTGGGAGAACGTCCTTACCGTCGCTGCCAGCTCCTCCCTCTGGCCCTGAACACTGGGAGAACGTCCATACCGTCACTGCAAACAATTGCCAGGGGTAGTCAGTCAGACCAAGGATAAAATCTTATGTTGAAAAATCTCAAAGGAATGATAACCTGCGTGAGAATGTTGCAAATTACACCTGTTGCTTCTCACCCTCAATCTCAAGCTGCGTTAGAAAGATAGCATTAAACGTTGAAGATCATGATTAAATCTTATTGTGATGAATGTCCAAAGATTCAGATGGGGAATTTCCTTATAAATATCGGCAATATGTGACACACTTCATGAGGCCATTGGTTTTAGTCCTTATGTTTCCAAATATACATGAGCTGACAGTGCCAGTGATTTGATGAAATTAAATTTGATTAATCAAGGCTCAGGGAATACCCTTCCAATCTAGTTATGAGTTTCAGAGAGAACCTGGCCAAAAACAAAAAGGTCAAAACCCTGGAAATCCTGCCCTCAGGGCAATGTACATAAGGTGGACTGCAGCGCTTCAAGACGGCAGCTCACCGCCACCCTCTTTAGGGCACATAGAGATGGGCAATAAATGCTGACCAGCCAGCAAGACCTATATCCTGCAAATGAATATTTAAAAAATATGTTGCTGGAATAGTAGCAACAGCCGATGCTGGAGTACCTGAGATAACGCAGTATAAAACTGGACGAACACGACAGGCCAAGTGGAATCAGAGGAGCAGGAAAGCTGACATTTTATGAAGGGTCTAGGCCGAAACGTCAGCTTTCCTGCTTCTCTGATGCTGCTTGGCCTGCTGTGTTCATCCAGCTCTACACCTTGTTAGGTTATATGAAAAAAATGTGACCTGGTTAAAAAGCATTTGAAGGGTGCTCAACAAACAAATAAAACTGTTCAGATAAAGCAACCAAAGTTTGAAATGGTCTCTGGAGAGCCATTAACAACAATCTTCACTGGACCCAATAAAATCAAAAAGAAACACAATAATGTAAGTTACATAGTGAGACAGGAGAATGAATCAGTGGGTACGTTATGCCAACATGATGGAAAGAGATTATGGCAGAAATAATCATCAGGAAAAAGTGTATTTACAGCAGGAAAGAGGTAAATGAAACAGAAAACTTAGAACAACTCTGATTCAGAATTGAAAACTTAAAATAAAGTTGACTCTACAGCAATAGATTGGATAAAGTGGAGGTGCTTTAGAGGTTAGGAGCAAATTATTGCAGACACTGGAATCAATGCTGAAAACCACAAGTGCTGGAGATCACAGCAGGTCAGGCAGCATCCATGGAGAGAGCAAGCTCATGTTTCGAGTGTAGATGACTCTTCATCAGAGCTGAAGTGAAGTGAAGTGCTTTATAGGTTAGATAGTATCATGCTTTTTCTTCCAAAAAAAACAATTAAAGTGACAAATGAAGGTATTAGAGAAAATTGTGGGACTTAGCCAGCAAATATAACTTTGCTTTTCACGATATTAATCTTTGGGAGATATTACATCTAAGTAAACTCCTTACAAATTCAATGCAGAGAGATTAACTCAAGTGAGGGAAGGGAGTCAGTTCATGATGTAGAATGACATTATTGAACCAAGTTACAGTAGCTGATGCTCACTGACAGTGACGATGCTGAAACCAGATGGATTATTGCAAAGGTAATGTGGAAACAAAGTGGACTGATGACGCCATAGTAGGAACTAGACATGCACAATGTGCTGAAAAAATTGACTTGCTAAAAGGATATTGACATGTGCCATTGACTGTTAGAGTCCGATAAATAATGGTGTTTGGGAACCGGATAGGATTTATCAATGTAAAGATGTGCTTCTGGAATATAAGAAGACACATTAGCAACATTTCAATGATTAACCAAAAGTAACTGAAGCACTTTGTAACTGTCTATCCATATCAATGATTTGGTTACTTTGAGCAAAGTCTGGGATGATCATTTATATCATGTGACCTAGCTGTTTGATTAGCTCGAAAAGCCAATTGGCCATCCAATGGGCTGACAGTGAATTTTCCCAGCAGAGGTGGGTTATGCGGGCCACACTGTGTGACAGGGCCATGTAACATCTAGAAACGTGAAATGTAACTTTTGGATTTTTCTGTGTCTAGGACAAAACATGAAAATATTTCCACTATGTTGGCACTGGTAGCAAGAACATATCAGAGCAGAATTAGACCATTCAGCCTACTGAGTGTCCTCTTACCATTTGGTCATGACTGATATGCTTCTCATCCCCAGCTTCCTGCCTTTTCCCTGTAACCCTTAGTGCCTTTACTAACCTAGAACCTTTCTGTCTCCGTCTTAAAGACGCTCAATGGCTTGGCCTCAAAAGCTTTCTTTATCACAGATTCATTTCAAAATTCAGCACTGTTATTGCATCATTGGCAATTTTGTTGAAGAAATGCAGAAAATGTGAATGCTATCACTGTATCTTTGAAAGCTTTCAAACTGTGTGGACAATTGCACCAGTTTTAATCTTGTCAAGTTGAGACAGTCAGCTGCAACATCAAAATGTGTCATGATGCCAGTAACATTAGTATGGGACTGTGATATTACAACATAATGAGATGGACATCAAACAGCCTATGGAGTTAATTATTTTCACTGAAAATCGCTACAGGTCAGAAAAAGAATTCCACCATTCAGGCTTGTTGTCTCGATATCACTTTGATATATACATCACCAACAATGTGGAAAAAAAAAATCAGCTGTTTATCTGAATCATAATCTTTTTTGGCAAATAAGTCATCAAGTCAAGAACTTTTCAGTATTTTAGTAGTTAATCCTTGTGCGGGAGCATGTTCCCAGGTGGTTATCCTGCCAAATGATTCCTGATGGTCATTTCCCTCCAGTTTTAGTTTTTGTGGGCACCGACTTTAGACGCATTTCCAACTTTTGTCCCATTCAGTTATCATTACTTTGTAAGAACTAAGAGGTTGATATTTCTGCTTTCAACAGCAGCCTGCAGGTAAAAATCAGCCAGGATCTTTCTGGCAGCATCTGTGGAAAAGGAAAGAGTGTTATCATTTTGAGTTCAATATGAATCTTCAGATTTCTGAAGAAGAAGCCTGTTGGACTTGAAATGTTAACTCTGTTTCTCTCTCCACAGATGCTGACAGACCCGCTGAGTTTCTCCAGTAATTTCTGCTCTAATTTCAGAGTTCTAACATCTACAATATTTTGTTTTATTTTTAGAAAGGATGTTCCTTTGTCTGCCACTCTGTATTTTGAGAAAGCAGGAAGAAAGCTGTTTACACATTTCCTGGAAAGTTTTTTTTTGCCTACGAAAACCATTTGGTATCTGGTGATGATCCAGATTTTTTCAGGGAATGAAGAGATATGGGGATAGGGTGGAACAATGACTATGCCAGCCATTGTCATACTGAGCAGCACAGCAGACTCAACAAGCTGTGAGGCTGGATGAACACAGCAGGCCCAGCAGCATCCCAGGAGCACAAAAGCTGACGTTTCAGGCCTAGACCCTTCATCAGAAAATGCAAAGGGGAGAGGGTTCTGAAATAAATAGGGAGAGAGGGGGAGCTTTTGTGCTCCTGGGATGCTGCTGGGCCTGCTGTGTTCATCCAGCCTCACATTTTGTTGTCTTGGTACCTGGTGATGTCTTTTTGCCCATCTTAATGACATGACAGTATCCTCTACAATTTTCTGGGCTCAAAATTAAGTTCAACACCTTCAAATTGTGAGCCAGCTCCCATTCCTTCCCTTTCTTCACTCTTTGCTTGCTACATTTTCTGTCACCATGTCTTATCTTCCCTCCTCTCACTGCAGTGGGACTGCCTGTTCTTTCCAGGCTGGTAGTTAGACACACCATTGTTCTGCCATTCTCACATTCCAATCACTTAACCTGAACTATCAGCATCACTTCTCCCCCAGCACATCATCCGCTCCCCCCAACGACTATTGCGTAAATGCTAACCCCTCCACGCTTCATTTCAGTTCTGAGTCATCTAGACTCCAACCGTTATCTCTCTCTCTCTCTCTCTCCATGGTGCTGTCTGATCCATTTGGATTTCCAGCATTTTTTTGTTGTCAGTACAGGTTCCAGCGTCTGTAGTAATTTGCTCCTGAAGGTGTCCTTGTTCAATTAAAACCATGTTTGTTTTATCAGGGCAATTTATGAAGATATCAATGATATCTTTGATGATGACTCTCCCAATGTTTCTCATGTTTCACGCTCCTACCATTTGATGACCTCCGTACACACGATCTATTCCATTACTGATTGCACTTTTTCCATTGTCTGATCTCCACTATGCGGTACAGTCCCCCTGCAAGAGAGTGAGCAGAATTTGATGTTACTGAGGGGCCTGAATATCCTTGTGCGCTGTTGTGATTCTCTCGAGTAGTCTGCTGGACATCAAACCTCACTGTTCCTGCAGTAATTACAATTGAGTAAAGATCTAATCAAACTGTCCAAGGTTCCTAGTTTACGAGGAACACAAACAGAAGTTGCTGGTAAAGCTCAGCAGGTTTTGGCAGCATGAAGAAAAAAAAGTCAGAGTTAAACTTTGGGTTCAGTGATCCTTCCTTAGAACTTTCCTAGTTTACCCAGCTGACAAACTCAGGTGAAAAGACAATACTCAATAATTTTTAGTACTGAACAAGGAAAGAGCTATTTATTGAAAACTGATAATTCAAAAACAATGGCAGAACAGAAAAAAATATAAATTTTTACTCTCCATTATTTAAATTCTACCCATTTTACAAAATTTCCTTCAACATACAACACAGAGGGAGACAGGACAGGACAAAAACTTCACAAATTAGAGAAAGAACAGAAAGAAAAAGAGAGTGTGAGGGAGTGAGAGAGACAGTAAGAGGGTGAGTGAGAAAGATGGAAATATAAAGTGAGAGAGATTGAGGGAGAGAGTGAGAGTGTGAGGGTGGGACAGAGAGAGGGTGAGAGGAAGTGCTTGTGAAAAAAAGACTTGACAGAGTGAATGGTCAGACTATGTTTCCTTCAGAAGGGCAACTAAGGATACAACTTAAAAACAAAGGGCTTCTCATGTAAGACAAAGATGAGATGAGTTTATTTTCTCTTTCAGAGGGATATTAGTCAATGGAATTTTCTTCCCCAAGAAAGCAGTTGGTGCTATGTCATTGAATTTACTGTGAGCTGGGCTGTTTGATTTGTGATCATCAAGGGAGTCAAGAGTCATGAGGCAGCAGGAGGGAAGTGGAGTTGAATCAACAATCATGTCAGTCAAGTGGCAGAACAGGTTTGAGGGATCAAATGGCCTCCCCTTGCTCCAAACTTGTGTGTTCTGCTGTACGTTCAAAGTGCCATGTCCAATGGGCATTGACGATCACCTTCACCTGCATAAATAGGAAACTGCTCGAGAGACTCTGTCTGCGCTTGTGATTTATCATGCTATCAAAATTACAGCTTAAATATATTCCAATAAACTATGTGGAGTGAAAGCGTAAGATTAATAGAAACATAAAATGTCACCAGAAATTACACAGAGCTATTTCAAGTTTATGGTGGCCATGATGTGAAGGAGCTGGTGTTGGACTGGGTTAGACAAGATCAAAATTCTTTATGTCTACGTTGAGCTCTAGATGAGACAATTAAGAAGAATAAATGCCATTTGCTAAGCAAAGTGATCATTTCAACAACTTTTCCAAAGTCACTAGAGGAACTAAGGTGGTGTGATTTAAAGAATGGCTAACAGCACACAGGCAATGGGTAAATAGGAAGGAACACTGGGCACTCAAGGTCATCGATTTCAATCAGTTTCAAGTCTATAAGAGACCCAAGCAAATGTTTACACATTGCCATCGAAAGCTGACATTTTGTCTGCAGTAAATTGAATACTGACAGATACCACTGTCCCTTAGCAGGTATGGTATTTGACAGTGAAGAACAAGAGACGAACTATTTCCTCTGCTGGGGGGGGGGGGTGCTGCAGAATCAGTAAGTAATACAGTACAGAGACCCTTCAGCCCATTGAGTCTGTACCAATAAAAAAAAGGTTACTTTAAAACCTAGAAAAAACTGGCCCCACTTTCTGACACTTGTTCCATAGCCTTGAATGCGATGACACTTCAAGTGTCAATCCAAGTACTTTTTTGAAAATTATGAGGCTTCCTGTCTCAACTGCCCTCATAGGCAGAGCATTCCAGACTCCCACTGCCTTGTGCGCTATAGCATTTTTCTTTCAAAACCCCTCTCAACCTCCTGCCTTTCACCGGAAAATTATGGCTCTTTTTATTAGCCCCTCAACTAAGGCGAACAGTTACTTTCTGTTCACCCCGTCCGAGCCCTGTCTTGACCTTATACAACTCTATCAGGTACCCCGTCAATCTTCTCTGTTCGAAATAAAATAACGCGAGCTTATCCATAGAAACATAGAAAATAGGAGCAGGAGTAGACCATTTGGCCCTTCAATCCTGCACCTCCATTCAATATGATCATAGCTGATCATGCAATTTTAATATCTCACTCCTGCTTTCATGCTTTTAGTAGGAATGGCCACGTCCAGTTCCATCTTGAATATATCTAATGAACTGGCCCCAATAGCTTTTTGTGGGAGAGAATTCCACAGGTTTGCAAGTCTCTGAGTGAGAAAATCTTTCCTCATCTCAATCCTGAATGACTTACCCCTTATTCTTAGACTCTGACTCCTTGCTCTGGACTTCCCCAGCAACAGGAACATTCTTCCCACACGTAGACTGCCCAGCCCCATCAGGGTTTATATCTTTCTAAGAGATCCCGTCTCATTCTTCTAAATTCCGGTAAACGCAAGACCAGTCAATCCAATCTTTCCTCACATGCCAGACCTGCTATCCCAGGACTCAGCCTGGTGAACCTTTCCTGGACTCCCTCAGTAGCAGGAATGTCCTTCCTAAGACTAGGAGACCATAACTACACACAATGTTCAAGGTGTGACTTCACCAAGGCCCTGTATAACCTCAGCAAGTCTTTCTGACTCCGCTACACAAATCCTCTCGCCATGAAGGCCAGCACGCCATTAGCTTTTCTCACTGCTTGCTGCGCCTACATGCCAATATTCAGCGACTGTTTCACTATGCCACCCAGTCTTGTTGCACCTCACCTCTTCCTAAACAGCAACCATTCAGATAATAATCTGCTTTCTTGTTTTTGCCTCTCTTCATTGCTGAAATGCTCCATTCTAGGCAATATTCTGGTGAATCTCCTCTGCACTCCTTCCAGTGCATTCACATTTTTCCTATAACACAGTGACCTGAATTGTGCACAAGAGTCTCACCAAAGCTCTGTACAGCTCCAGCATAACTGCTCTTGTAATCTGTACTGCTATGGACAAAAGGAAGTGTCCTGTATGCCTTCTTAACTCACTATTAACCTACCCTGATGCTTTCAAGGTTTTTTGGACAAATAGTCCAAGATGCCTCTGTTCCTCTGAGCTTCCTAATGTCCTATCAATCATTGAGAATAACACCACATGATGTAGCCATTCAGAGGAAATGCTCATGTTTTAAATTCACTCTTGAGTTGTGGGCATTGCTGGCTGGGCCCAGCATTTATTGCCTCTCCCGAGTTATTCTTGACACAGGGTAGGGAGCTAATGCCTTGGACTGCTGCAGTCCATGTGCTCTAGGTTGATCCACAATACTGTTAGGGAGGGAATTCTGAAGGAATTGGAACACTGAAGGAATGGCGATATATTTCCAAGTCAAGATGGTGAGCAGCTTGAAGGGAAACTCGCAGGTGGCGGGGTCTTCATATTTTTAATGCCCTTGTTCTTCTAGATATAAGTGGTCTTGGATTTGGAAGATACTGTTTAAAGATCTTTGACAAATGTACACAGTGTATCTTGTAGGTAGTACACACTGCTACCACTGAGTGTCAGAGGTGGGGGAAGTAAATACTTGTGGATGTAGAGCCAATCAAGCAGGCTGCTTTGTTGTGGATAGTGTCAAGTTTCTTGAGTGTTGTTGAAGCTGCAGCCATCCAGGGAAGTGGGGAGCATTCCATCACACTCCTGACTAGTGCCTTTTTCAATAGTGGACAGGTATTGGGGAGTCAGGAGGTGAGTTACCCACCACAGTTTTCCTAACCTCTGGTGTGCTCTTGCAGCCATAGTTTTCATTTGGCTCTTCAAACATTCAACATGATCGGGGCCGATCACTCAACTGAGTAACCTGCTCCCATTTCCTCCCTTTGAACGCATGAGCCCTCGGAACTTTGTCTGACTCCTTCTTGAAAACAAAGACAGAGAATCCCACAGGCTCACTACTCTCAGGCTGAAGATATTTCTCCTCATCTCAGGGCCAAATGGCACCGCCACCAGCCCCACCCCCCACCCACTCCAACATCTTTACACTGACTCCCAGCTCTGAACTCACTGGTTGTTGGAAACATCCTCTCTCTAGTCACCCTGTTTAGTCCTGTTAGAATTTTATTGGTTTCTATGAGATTCCCAAATCCTCCTCATTCTTTTAAACTCCAATGAATATGGTCCTAACTGATCCAATCTATCTTAAAATATCAGCCTTCCATCCCAGGAATCAGTGTGGGAAGCTTTCATTGCACTCCTTTCACAGCTAGAACATCCTTCACACAATACTCCAGGTTCGGCCTCACCAAGGCCCTGTGTGGTTCCTGGGGAAACAGGTAGGGAAGAAAGCTGTAAGCAAAAATGCTGGAGAGCACAGTGGGTCAGTCACCATCCATGAAGAGAGTTCAAGCTAACGTTTTGAGTCTAGTCGATTCTTCACCAGAGTTGCCATGGAGAGTGGAGGGGGCAGCGTTTATGTACAAATAGGGAAGGGGAGGAGGGTGAAGTGCTGGAGGAGAAAGGATGTTGATAGGAAGATTAGGTGATCAGAATGTGAGAATGGCAGGGCAATGGTGTGGCTAACTGCCAGACTGGAAAACCAGACAGCCCCACTGGGGTGGGGAAGGAGGAGAAAGGACATGTTGACCGAGAATGTAACAAACAAAGCAAAAAAAAAGGGAAGGAATGAGAGTTGGTCCACAATCTGAAGGTGTTGAACTCAAAAATAAGTCCAGGATGCTGCAAAGTACCTAGTCTGAAGGTTTATACCCTTCCCAGCTGTTATGAGATTATCATAACAACACCGTCAACTCCTCGATCTTTGTTCTCTTACTTTCTGTTCAATTGAACAAACTCCATCTCTGCTGGAGCTGAAAGTACACTTTTTTTCTTAAAATTGTCTCCCTGTGCAATTAGATCGCGCATGCTGGAAATCCTGCCAGAACACATCCCAGCTCCGAACACTTGTCACTAATTAAAATCAGTAATTATACTGCAAGAACAGGAACTATCCAGAAATAAATTATTTGCATCAGGGGTCGCAAGCTGAATTGTGGTACAGCTGATAGTTCATTTACATCAAACTTTTGTCAGAATTAACCAAACTCTGCTTTCTTCAATGTGAGACAGCAATGTTGCTGGACACAGGCTGGCAAATGACGAATTAGCCAGTGTAATGGACTCCAGCTCTTGTTCTGCAGGGACAGTAGTTTGAAAGTAGGTTCAGGCTTTGCTGTGTTGCAGTGCTCTCAGGGATCTGTCTTTCACTGCAAAAATAACATGTTTTCTCAAAGCTGCCTTCATAGCCTGAACAATTAAAGTAGTGACCCCACCAGGGAGCCTGCCAATCTCTGTTTACAAAATGAGCTTCATTTTGCATGATATGACCTGACAGAAAAGCTTACATCTGAGTGCTGTTGAGTGATGGTTCTCCAATCAACACGAAATGTGTTCTGATTTGTAAATACACTAAAGCTAACAGCAGATTCAAGATGAGTGTGAATTATTCCTGGTCAATCATTAGAACATGATAATGCGAGGAACTCGATCAGGTCCTCCAGCCTGTTCAGCTCTATGATTTGTCAAAATATCTTTCATGGGATGTGGACATCGCTGGTAGGGCCAGCATTTATCATCCCTAACTGCCCCTTGAGAAGTTGGTGGTAAGCTGCCTACTTGGGGAGGCAATGAACTTGTTGTATTACCACTGGACTGATAATCCAGAGGCCCAGGTAACGTTGTGGGGCTTGGGTTGGAACTTCACCATGTCATATGGAGGAATTTGAATTCGATGAAAAGAGTATCTGGAATTAAGGGTTGAATGATGACCATAAATCCATCATTGATTGTTGGTTGTTAAGGGAAAGACCCACCTGGTTCACTAATGTCCTTTAGGGAAGGAAGCTGCCATCCTTACCTGGTCTGGCCTCCATGTGACTCCAGACCCACAACATTGTGGTTGATTCTTGACTGCCCTCTGAGGGGTGGCAATAAATGCTGGGCTAGCCAGCAATGCCCTCATCTTGTGAATGAAATGAACTAAAATCTTTGCAGTCTGCTTGATATCAGGACAATGTAAACTGACAATTCTGTAGGGAGGGAGCTCCAGGGCTTTGAGGCAGTGGAAGGACCAGTGCTTTATTTCCAAATCAGGATGGGGTATGGCTTGGACGGGAATTTGCAGGGTGGTGTTGATTGTTCTTCAAGATGTTAAGTGCTATCAAAGGAAACTTTTAAAAACTGAAAGAACTGTGGATGCTTTAAATCAGGAACAAAAACAAGAGTCGTTGGAAAATCTCAGCAGGCCTGACAGCATCTGTGAAGAAAAAAGAAAATCAAAGTTAACGTTTTGGGTCCAGTGACCCTTCCTCAGAAGGAAATGTACTCTGACTTTTTTTTCAACAGATGCTGCCAGGCCTGCTGAGCTTTTCCAGCAACTTCTGTTTTTGCACCAAAGGAACCTGGCAGAGTTACAACATTGCTGCTACTATGTGATGGAGATACTGACTGTTGAAGGCTGATATATGGCACCAAATTAAGCAGGGCTGCTTTGTCAGCATCGTCATAGAGCATCTTGGAGAGGGTTGCTACAATATAAACTCACCTGGTGTTGTGCCAGAGATCTACACACAGTGATAAATATCACAAAATCTGATGGTTTAGTTGAGAAGACAAAGAGTGATGTGCATATGTTTCCTGTTCTCAGTCTTGTGGATAAAAGCAATGTCATCACACCATCCAAAATATTTATTACAAAGATCAAGTTTTAGCTGGAAACTGGCAACTATTCCTTACTGGTCAAGATTGGATACTACAATCGGCCGTGTGCATTCTTCAAAGCTTGAACATATGTAGGAAGCCATGATGAAACCTACAAAATGCTTCCAGCTTCCATTCAGTTCATCAATTCCATTTGCAGGATCAATATTACTGGAGTGCAAGCAGCATCAATCTACTTTCACTTTGCAAATATTCTACATTTACAGACACCGCAGCACCAACATTGCAGCATCATCGGGATAAGGGGTCACCTAATTAAGGCAGAGATAAAGGAGGATCATTTTCTCTGAGAAAATCATGAAACTTTGGGAGTCTCACCCTCAAACCATATTTGAAGAAGAGGCTTTAAAATGTTTTTAAGAGTGAGGCAGAAAGATTTTTGATAAGATAGACAGTGGAAGAAAGCAGAGGTAAAGGAGAATATGGAGTAACCAGATCAGCCCGGTTCTTGTTGAATAGTGGTAGGGTCTTGAGGGGATGAAGACTTGCTTTTGCTCCTAGCTCATAGAAAATTTGAGAAGTACCTTTCAGAAGGAACAACTAGATATGCCCCCATCATATTTGCGGACAACCTCTATCTAGATAGATCAGGGGTTCATATTGTTACAGCCTTCTACTTTACACAGCTGCTCATTTTGAAAAGGAGACCAAAAGAACAGCCAATTATTTAAATGGAGAAAAACAGCAGAAAGCTACAACGCAAAGGGACCTGGGGTGTGTACAAATTACAGGAAGCTAGCACACCGGGGCAGTAGGGAATCAGGAAGACTCAGAATATTGACCCTTAATTCAAGGGGGTTGGGGTATAAGAGAAGAGAAATCGTACTGCAACTGTACAAGGTGCTGGTGAGATCATACCTGGAATTCCGTGAACAGTTTTGGTCCCCTTATTTAGGCAAAGATTTCAATACATTAGAGGCAGTTCAGAGAAGATTCACTGTGATGACCCCTGTAATGGAGGAACAATCTTAACAGCAAAGGCTCAACAGGTTGAGAGTTTATTCACTGGAGTTTTGAAAATTAAGAGGTGACGTCATTGAAACATTTGGATTCTGAAGGACCTTGACAAGGTTAATGCTGATAGGGTGCTTCCCCTCTTGGGAAAGTCCAGGACTCTGGAGCATAGTCTCAAAATAAAGAAGCACCAATTTAAGACTAAGATGAGGAGGGATTTCTGCTGGATTAACCATGTTCCTATTTAATGGGGAGCAGGTGTGAGGGGCTGAATGGTCTACTCCTGTTCCTTTCTCTTTTGGTCTTGCACTTAATCAAAGATGATCTAGTCCTGCATTGTACGGCCCCAATCCCTTTACAGTGTCTGATACCGCTCTGTCTCTAAACATCTTCTGCCTCCAAGATTTCTCTGGAAAGTTTGGATGACTTTGACAACAGTGATAGTCTCCTGCTGACACTACTTTATAAGATGCAAAAGGTTCATCTCACACAAGGTTCATTAATGAAGTCTGCTCTTAGATTTTTCTTGATTTAACCTTACTGCCTAATTCAATAACAAATCAGAAATGAGCAAGACCATAAGGTATAAGAGCAGACTTAGGCCATTCAGCGCATTAAGTACGGTCCAGGGAATTGTCTTGTGCAACCAAAACAAACTCTTCCTGCTGTAAGCCCCTTTAAATTGTTACTATCCCAGTCTATCTTAGGACAACTAAAGTCCATCATTATAAGTATGCTTCAGTTTTTGCACCCATTTCCAACTTATTTTGTCAAATTTGTCTCTTGGGAAGGCAAATCAGGACAGGACTTATACACTTAAAACATAGTAACATGGAAAATACTTGCAAAAGTAGGCCATTCCTCCCTTCGAGCACACTCATCCATTCAGCACGATCATGGCTGAGCATGCAATTCCAGTATCCAATTCCTACCCTTTCCCCATACGCTTCGATCCATTTAGCCACAGGGCCACATCCAGTTCCCTCTTGAATATATCTAATGAACCGGCCCCAGCAACTTCCTGTTGAGAGAATTCCACAGGTTCACAATTCTGAATGAAGAATTCTTCCACATCTCAGTTCTGAATGGTTTACCCATTATTCTAAGATGGTGGCCCTTTTGTACTGGACTTCCCCAACATCAGGAAGTTTTTTTCCCCAAATCCAGCCTGTCCAGTCCCATCAGGATTTTATATGTTTCAAAGAGAACCCCCTCAATCTTCTAAATTCCAGTGAACACAGCCCAGTTGATCCAATCTTTCCTCGGATGCCAGTCCTTCAATCCTGGGAATCAGTCTGGTGAAATTTCGCTTGACTCCCTCAACAGCAAGAATGTCCTTCCTCAGACTAGAAAACCAAAATTGCACACAATACTCAAAGATAGTAGGAACTGCCATGCTGGAGTCTGAGATAACAAGGTGTGGAGCTGGAGGAGTGCAGTATACCAGGCAGCAGCAGGGAGCAGGAAAGCTGACTTTTCAGGTCGGGACCCTTCTATAGAAATGGGGGGAGGGGAAGGGGGCTCAGGAATAAATAGAGAAGGGGGCAGCAGTTATAGCAGATAGGTAGTGGTGGGGATTGATCTGTAAGGTGGGAGAGGCGTATAGGTGGGAGAGAAGACAGACAGATCAAGGAGGTGGGATGAGAGGGGGGCTAGTAGTGGGATGAGGTTGGGGGTGGGGAAGCTAGTGAAGGTGAGTGTAGGTAGGTAGGTAGGTAGTGGTGGGGATTGGTCAGTGAGGTGGGAGGAGCAGATAGGTGGGAGAAAGATCAACAAGGAGGGGTAGAGAGGGGTTTTAGTCTTGGGATGAGGTTGGGGGTGGGGGTATTTCGAAGCTCGTAAAGTTCACATTGAGACAATCGGGTTGTAGGCTGGAACATTGGGTGCTGCTCCTACAGTTTTTGTTGTGGTCCTGGAGGAGGCCCAGAATAGGCATGTCGCCCAGGGACTGGGAGGGGGAGTTGAAGTGGATTGTGACTGGGAGGTGTTGTTGTTGTTTGTTGCAAACTGAGCGTAGGTGCTCCACAAAGCAATCTCTGAGCCTCCGCTTGGTCTCCCCCATATACAGGAGGCCACATCGGGCACAGCGGATACAATGTATTACATTAGTAGATGTGCAAGTGAACATCTGTTTGATGTGGAAGGTTTTTTGGGGCCTGGGCTGGAAGTGAGGGGGGAGGTATAGGCGCAGGTGCTTGCTGGGAGTAGTGCCAGGGGTGGTGGGCCGTTGGAGCAGACAAGGGAGTCATGGAGAGAGCGCGCGCGAGAGAGAGCGGACAAGGGAGTCATGGAGAGAGAGAGCGCGCGCGAGAGAGAGAGAGGCGCGCGCGCGCGAGAGAGCGCGCGAAAATGTCTTTGGTAGTGGGGATAGATTGCATGTGGTGGAAGTGGAGGGGAATGATGCGTTGAATCCAAAGGTTACGCGATGACAAGGGAGCTCCTGTCTTTGTTTTCATCGAGGGGAGGGGGCGTGAGGGTTGAGGCATGGGAAACGCAGGAGATGCGGTCAAGAGCATTTTCGACCACTGGTGGGGGGGGGGGGGCGCGAATTGCCCCCTTGAAATATGAGGACATCTGGGATGTTTGGAGTGGAATGCCTCATGTTGGGTACAGGTGCGACAGAAGTGGAGGAATTGAGAGTAGGGGATCGTACTTTGGCAGGAAGGTGGGTGAGGGGGGGTGCAGTCGAGGTAGATGTGGGAGTTGGTGGGCTTGAAATAGATACCAGCTTTGAGGTGGTCACCAGAGTAGGAGAAAGAAAGAGAGGTCGAGGAAGGAGAGAGAGGTATCAGAGATGGTCCAGGAGAACGTAATGTTGGGCTGGAAGGTGTTAGTGAAGTGGATAAACTGTTCGAGCTCCTTGTGGGAACACGAGGCGGCGCCGATACAGTTGTCGATGTAGTGGAGGAAGTGATGGGGGATAGTGTCAGTGTACCTAGACTACACCTTCGCTCACCCACCTTCCTGCAAGAATGCGATCTCCTACTCTGAATTCCTCTGCATCCACCACATCTACTCCTGGGATGAGGTGCTCCATTCCCGAACATCTCACATGCCCTTGTATTTCAAAGACCACAATTTCCCTCCCACAGTGGTCAAAAACGCCCTTAAGCGTTTCTCAACCCCCATTCCGCAGTAAAAACAAAGACAACATTAATCCTGTCCTTACATATCACCCCATTAACCTCCAGATTCAACACTCTGTGCTATCCGACCCATTACGAAGGATATATTTCCCTCCCCACTCTTATCTCCCTTCTGTGACTCTCCGTCCCCACTAGCCCCACCACACCCGGTACATTTCCCTGCAAACACCTGTCCCTACACCTCTCCCCTCAACTCCATCCCAGGCCCCAAAAAAGCCTGCCACATCGAACAGACCTTCACTTGTACATCTAAAATGTACTTTATTGTACCCACTGCTCCCGACGTGGCCTCTTCTGCATGGGGGAGACCAAGCGGAGGCTCGGAGATTGCTTTGTAGAGCACCTACGTTCGGATTTGCGACAAACAACACCACCACCCAGTCGCAAACTGCTTCAACTCCCCCTCCCAGACCCTGGGTGACATGTCCATCCTGGGCCTCCTACAGAGTCACAATGGAAACTGTAGGAGCGGCACCTAATGTTCCAGCCTACAACCCAGTGGTCTCAATGTGGACTTTATGAGCTTCGAAATCTCCCCACCGCTGACCTCATCCCAAGACTAAACCACACCCCCCCCCCACCATCCCCACCTCGTTGATCTTTCCATCTTGTCTCCCACCTATCCACCCCTCCCACCTCACTGACCTATCCCTACCACTTTTAACCTGCCATCACCACCTCCACCTCTCTGCTTCAGAGGTCCCTTCCCCACCCCCAGCTTTGAAGGGTCCTGACCCAAAACGTTAACTTTCCAGCTCCTCTGGTGCTGCCTGACCTGTTGTGTTCCTCCAGCTCCACACTGTTTACACAACACTCAATGTGTGGCCTTGCCAAGGCACTGTATAACTGCAGCAAGGTAGCTTCACCCCGATATCCAAATCCTCTGGCTATGCAGGTCAGAGAACCATTAGCTTTCCCCACTGCCTGCTGTATCTGCATACCAACTTTCAGCGACTGTTCCACTATAACACTCAGGTCTTGTTGTACTTCACCTTTTCATAAACTGCCATCACTCAGAAAATAACCTGTCTTCCTGCTTTGACCAAATTGGATAAGCTCACATTTATCTACATTATGTTGCATTTACTAAGATTTTTCCCGCTTAGCCAATCCGTTTAAATCACCCTGTAGCCTCTTAGCATCCTTTACACAGCATACGCTGTCACCCAGCTTAATGTCATCTGCAAATTTGGAGACATTGTATTCACTTCTTTCGTCCAAATCATGAACCCGGCAGCACCCCATGCATCACTGTCTGCTACTCCGAAAAGGACCCATTTATTCCAACTTTGTGCTTCCTGTCTGCCAACCAGTTCTCTATCCATGTCAATACATTACCTCCGATACCATGATCTTTAAATTTTCCTTCCTTGTCTCTCGTGTGAAACCTTGTCGACAACCTTCGAAAGCCTGTATGCACAACATCTACAGATTCAACATTGTCTACTCTACTGATCACATCCTCAAAAAATTCCAGAAGATTTGTCAGGCATGATTTCCCTTTTGTGAATCTATGCTGATGAGGACCGATTCTGTCACCAGTCTTCAAATGCTCAGTTACTACATCTTTAATGGCAAAGTCCTGGAGATTGTTGCTGAACAAAGACATCTTGGGGTGCATGCTCAGATTCTTGAAAGCAGGATCACAGGTAGATAGAGTGGTGAAAAAGGTGTTTGGTGTGTTTGCCTTTATTGGTCAGTGCCTTCAGTATAGGAGTTGGAATGCCTTGTTGCACCTGTGCAGATATTGTCTAGGCCACTTTTGGAATACTGCATTCTGTTCTGGTCTCCCAGCTATAGGAGATGTTGCTAAATTTGAAAGGGTGCAGGGAAGATTTACAAGGATGTTGCTGTTGTTGGATGGTTTGATCTACAGGGAGAGTCTGGACAGATTGGGGCTATTTCCCCTGTAGTGTTGGAGGCTAAAGGTTGACCTTATAAGGGTTTATAAAATCACGATGGGCATGGATAGGGTGAATAGCCAATGTCTTTGTCCCAGGTCAGGAGAGTCCAGAACCAGAGGGCATAGTTTTAAGTTGAGAGGGGAAAGATATAAAAGAGACCTAATGGCTGACTTTTTCCACACAGAGGGTGGCAAATGTATGGAATGAGCTGCCAGAGGAAGTGGTGGAGGCTGGTACAATTATAACATTTAAAAAGGCACCTGGATGAGTATACGAATAGGAAGGATCATGGTAGACACAGACACGTTAGTGTCTTTTAAGATATATTTGGACAGGTACATGGATGGGCAGGGAGCAAATGGACACAGACCGTTAGAAAATAGATGACAGGTTAGACAGAGGATTTTGATCGGCACAGGCTTGGAGGGCCAAAGGGCTTGTTCCTGTGCTGTAGGTTTCTTTGTTCTTTGATCTAGATTGATATGGGCCAAATACTGGCAAATGGGACAAGATTAATTTAGGGTATCTGGTCAGGATGGACAAGCTGGACTGAGGAGCCTGTTTCTGCGCTATATATCTCTCTAACTTTACGACTCTCTTGGGAGGTGATGTCCTAGTGGTGTTATTGCTAGACAATCAACCTGAAATCCCAGTTAAAACTTTGGGACCTGTGTTCAAATCCTCCTGCAGATAGTGGAATTTGAAATGTAAATAATCCGGGATTAGCTGTCAAAAGATAACTATGAAACCATTGCCCATTGTCATGAAAAACACCATCTCATTCATTAAAGTCCTTTAGGGAAGGATCCTTGCCAGGCCTGGCCTACATGTGACTCCGTACCCACAGCAATGTGGCTTACTCTTAACTGTATCCTGGATAATCAGGGATGGGCAATGAATGCTGGTTCATTCAGTGACATCCTCATCTGGTGAATGAATAAATGTTGCCATCCAATGGACTCATGTCATGATGATTCCTTTGTTGTTTGTTTGCTTGATCCAAATTAATCTTATCCTTGATTGTTCTGAAGGGCTCTGGAATTTTCTTCCCATAAAGTGGTGGAAGCAGGTTCTTTGAATTTTTTTTAAGGCAGAGGTGGATGGATACTTGGTAATCAACCATGATTTGGTTAAATAGTGGATCAGACTTCAGGGCTGAATGGTCTAGTGTCACAGGATCATATTGCCCTTCAGCCTGTTGAGTCAGTAACACCAAAAATCTACGCTAAACCTATACTAGTCCGTTCCTGCTGTAGGCACGCCAGTCTGAATGGTTTGATGATTCAAGTGTCCATCCAAATAATTTTTTTACTCTGTTATAAGCCACTTCTCACCTCAAATACCCTCCCAGCAAGTGTATTCCAGATCCATCCTCAAATTCCCAAACATCCTGCTTTTCACCTAAAAATTATGCTCTTTGCTCTTGACCCTTTAACTAAGGGGAACAGCTGCTTTCTTCTATCTACCATGTCCATGCACCTCAATCTTATATGCCTCTATTAATTCCCCCTCCACTCCAAAGAAAACAACCTGAGCTTATCCAGCCTCTTTTCATTGCTAAAATACTCCAGCCCAGGCAACATCCTGGTGAATCTTCTCTGTACCCGCTCCAGTGCGATCACATCCTTCCTATGGTGCAGAGATCAGAACTGCACAGAGCACTCCAGCTGTGACCTGACCCAACTTCTGTACAACTCCACCCAACCGAAATTCCTTGGGATGATAATCCGTGCCATAACTATTGAAAGCAAGTACTCTGCATGCTTTGGTGATTACCTTCTTCAGCTGCATTTTACATATTCCTATGTGACACCCTCCAACTCCAACACTAAATTTGCTTCTAGTCCTCCTTTCTTCCATTGGTAGTAGGAACTGCAGATGCTGGAGAATCTGAGATGACAAGGTGTAGAGCTGGATGAACACAACAGGCCAAGTAGCATCAGAGGAGCAGGGAAACTGACTTTTCAGGCCTCTGAAACATCAGCCTTCCTTCTCCCCTGATGCTGCTTGGCCTGCTGTGTTCGTCCAGCTCTACACCTGGTTATCTCCTTTCTTCCCTTGTCCATTCTTCCCGAACACCTTGAATCCAGGACATCCCAAATCCATAGGGCTGTCTTTTTTTTTTTGAGAGGCCAATCTCCATTTTTGCCACTTTGCCATCATATTCCCAGGAAGGTATCATTACCAGTAACATGTTTCCCCTCAGCGCCTCCACAACTGTTTGTATGGTGTGACTGCAGATTGTGTAATTTGCAGTAACTGACTAATGCAACTTCAATATAACCTCCCAGCCTTAGGGTCCTGACCAGGTTGCAGTTAAACCTCAGCAAGGCTATTTTCATGAACGCTCTCCTCCAGGCGTGGCGTCATCATGATTTGGAGAGAGAATTTACTTTTGCCTCTGGTCAAAAATTACAGAATTCATAACTTCACAGCGTAGGCATCATCAAGGCCAGAGTGCAGAAGCTAAGTTAGAAGTTAAGCCATTGATTCAGTGCAATGTTTCAGAACGAGTTATTCAGGACAAATTTTAACCCAAATAAGTCGATCAATATTTGTCCTCTGTCACTATCATGAAAGAAGTGGGCAGATGGAGTTAATTCTGAAAAAGCAATGAGAGAAAATAATTGATTAAAATCTGGTATCTGGGGCTATAAGAGAATCTCTTCAGATGTGGTTCTGTGCTCAAGTTCTGCAGTTATTTGAGTTTTATAGAGAAAGAGGAATTGTTGTTACAGAGAATTGTGGATCTAATATAACTTCGAAGCAGGAGGGAATACATTTTCTAATGCTCTTTAACAATCATAAAGTCATCCTCCAGCTCTGATTTGAACCACACGAATAACAAAATTAATAACCTTGTGCAAGCCAGCATTCCCAGTAGGCTCAATTGTTTGGCTTCATTCTATGAATTAGAAATTAAGACAGCTTTCCTATTATTTCCCTCAAGTATTTTTTTTATTACAAGTGCTGTTGCATTGTGGTAAAATTACATGAAAATGAACCAATTTGCCTGACAATCTCTGTGCTTGATTATCTTTCTGTTTTTCCACCTAACACTTGACAGAAATCCTTGCCCCATTCAGCAGTGGACTGACATCCAATTTCAATTCTTGCACCATAGAGAGATTTGCAACCTTGAAAATTTCTTGGGGGAAGTTTGTTTTCGTAACAATCCAGTCCCAGTGTGAGTTTTGTTTTAATCTGTATCTGATTGTGCCCTGCTTTACAGTTCTGCATAAAACATGCAGTCTGACTGGATTCAATTAAAGTCAGCACTTTGTTTTATTTGGGAATGAGAAGGAAATCTGTGGACAGAATTATATCTCCCTTTGTTTGAAAATCAATATTCCCCCCATGTCTTAACACTTTATGGCAGCTACATGCTACCATACAAGGCTGAATTACCAATCCTGTACAACACTTTCAAATGCTTTAGTTTGACAGGAATGCCAAATATAATTGTGAACACAATGTAAAGATAAAACTTCACCCATCCTCCAATTCTTGATTTCAAGCTCTCTTCTTTCAATATAATCTCATTTTGTCCCTTGATAAAAGGGAGAGAGAAAGTTCAACAATTTCCAAAGCAACCAGTTCAGAGATAATAAAATGTGAGGCTGGATGAACACAGCAGGCCAAGCAGCATCTCAGGAGCACAAAAGCTGACGTTTCGGGCCTAGACCCTTCATCAGAGAGCATCTGATGAAGGGTCTAGGCCCGAAACGTCAGCTTTTGTGCTCCTGAGATGCTGCTTGGCCTGCTGTGTTCATCCAGCCTCACATTTTATTATCTTGGAATTCTCCAGCATCTGCAGTTCCCATTATCTCTGATACAGTTCAGAGATATATTGTGTTCAGTTCTGGTTGCCTCATTACAGCAAAGGTGTGAAAGTTTTAGGGAGGGTGAGAGGCAATTTACCAGGATGCTGCCTGGACTGGAGGGCAGATCTAATGAGGAAAGGTTGGGGAGCTAGGGCTTTTGAAATTGGAGTGAAGAGGGATGAGAGGTGACTTGATAGGAGGTGTACAAGATGATGAGACAGAGATTGAATGGATAGGCAAAGACATTTTTCCCAGGGTGGAAACGACCATTACAAGGGAGCATAATTTTAAGGTGATTCAAGGAAGGTGTAAGGGAGATGCCAGAGGTAGGTGCTGCACACAGAGAGTGGTGGGTATGTGGAATGCACTGCCAGCGGTGGTAGTGAAGTCAGATACTTTACAGGCCATTAAGCAACTCCTGGATAGGCACATGGATGATAGTAAAATGCAGGGTATTTTGATCTTAGTAAGATAATAGGTCGACACAGCATTGTGGGCTGAAGGATCTGTATTGTGCTATGTTCTGTGTTCATAGAACAGTACAGCACAGAACAGGCCCTTCAGCCCACAATGTTGTGCCGACCATTGATCCTCATGTATGCACCCTCAAATTTCTGTGACCACATGCATGTCCAGCAGTCTCTTAAATGACCCCAACGACCTTGCTTCCACAACTGCTGCTGGCAACGCATTCCATGCTCTCAACTCTGAGAAGAGCCCGTCTCTGGCATCCCCTCTATACTTTCCACCAACCAGCTTAAAACTATGACCCCTCATGCTAGCCATTTCTGCCCTGGGAAATAGTCTCTGGCTATCAACTCCATCTATGCCTCTCATTATCTTGTATACCTCAATTAGGTCCCTTCTCCTCCTCCTTTTCTCCAATGAAAGGCAACCAAGCTCAGTCAACCTCTCTTCATAAGATAAGCCCTCCAGTCCAGGCAGCATCCTGGTAAACCTCCTCTGAACCCTCTCCAAAGCATCCACAATCTTTCCTATAATACGGCGACCAGAACTGGACGCAGTATTCCAAGTGCGGTCTAACCAAAGCTTTATAGAGCTGCAACAAGATCTCACGACTCTTAAACTCAATCCCCCTGTTAATGAAAGCCAAAACACCATATGCTTTCTTAACAACCCTGTCCACTTGGGTGGCCATTTTAAGGGATTTATGTATCTGCACACCAAGATCCCTCTGCTCCTCCACACTGCCAAGAATCCTATCCTTAATCCTGTACTCAAATGATACATTGCTGGGGCAGTTGGGACTTTAACCCAGGTCTCCTGGCTCAGATGTAAGGAAACATTCACTGTACCACAAGAACCCTCAAAGAGCAATTAATAAATACTACCCAACAGCAGAAGCTATTTTCTAACCAAGTTATTCAAAGACTTACCTCTTGAGTAGGCGGGATATGAACCTACACCTCCTAGTTCAGGAGATAAAGACAATATCATCATAACAAAGTGCACTAGCTTCTCAGAATAGATACTCTCTGGTCAACCCAGTTTAGAGACCTTATCACGTACCTCTAGAGTTGGTAGGATTTGAATTTGGGCCTTCTGCCTCAGAGGCAACACAAGATTCCTCCAGGTTGGTGTTCTACCTCAAGATAACAAAGAAGAATGAATCAAGGAATTTAAGATAAAGATTATTCTCAGGTAAATACGAGGTCACTATAGGTCTATCAGATGCTGGGCTACTCTCTCAAACAGAGATAGCTGGTGTTGGTTCAACATGAGGGTGAGGCAAGGGAGAGGTTGAGGAGGAGAGTCATTCATGGTAACATCAGCCAGTGCAGGAATCAAGCCCATGCTGTTGGTGTCACTCTGTATGTGAGCCTGCCATCCAGCTAACTGATTTAGCCTGCCCCTCTCATAAAATTGACAGTGTGGAAAATGGCTATGATAATAAGACATGAGCATGATGTGACATGAGCAGTTATACATTGGACATGAAGCAAATAAAAAATGGGATAGAGATATGTGTTGCATAGACCATGAGGCATACAAGACTAAGTACCATTCCATGAGACTCCAGAAAGCGATCAGCGTTGGAACAATCAAACAAAACAGATGGTAAGAGCCAAGGAGCAGTCTCCTTGAAGAACAGGACAGAAATCCTGAGCCATTAACCTCAGAACAACTCAAAGGGTGTGACCACACACAGAGACGTGAGTGAGTGAGTGTGCAAGCGGGAGCGGAGCGGGTTCCTTCCAAGGTAACAATGTGTGGGGCTGGGTGAACACAGCAGGCCAAGCAGCATCTGAGGAGCACAAAAGCTGACGTTTTGGGGCTGGGCCCTTCATCAGAAAAGGGGAGAGAGGGGGTGTGGAAAGTGGGTTCTGAAATAGATAGGGAGAGGGGGCGCAGCAGATCAAAGATTGCTAGAAGAGAAGATAGATAGAGAGGAGACAGGCAAGTTAAAGAGGCAGGAGTGGAGCCAGTAGAGGTGAGTGTAGGTGGGAAGGTAGGGAGGGGATAAGCCAGTCCGAGGAGGACGGACAGGCCAAGGGGGTGGGATGGGGTTAATAGGTAGGAAATGGAGGTGCGGCTTGGAGGTGGGAGGAGGGGATAGGAGAGAGGAAGAACAGGTTAGGCAGGCAGGGATGAGCTGGGCTGGTTTTGGGATGCAGTGGGGGAGAAGGGGAGATTTTGAAGCTTGTGAAGTCCACATTGATACCATTGGGCTGCAGGGTTCCCAAGTCGAATATAAGTTGCTGTTCCTGCAACCTACGGGTGGCATCATTATGGTAGTGCAGGAGGCCCAGGATGGACATGTTGCCTAAGGAATGGCAGGGGGGGGGGGGGTGGGGGGTGGGTAGGAGGAGTTGAAATGGTTCGTGACTGGGAGGTGCAGTTGTTTGTTGCGAACCATGTGGAGGTATTCTGCAAAGCGGTCCCCAAGCCTCCGCTTGGTTTCCCCAATATAGAGGAAGCCACACAGGGTACAGTTGATGCAGTATACCACATTGGCAGAAGTGCAGGTGAACGTCTGCTTGATGTGGAAAGTCTTCTTGGGGCCTGGGATGGGGGTGAGAGGAGGTGTGGGGCAGGTGTAGCACTTCCTGCGGTTGCAGGGAAAAGTGTTGGGTGAGGTGGGGTTGGAGGGGAGTGCGGGGTGGACAAGGGAGTCACAGAGAGGGTGGTCCCTCTGGAAAGCAGACAAGCTTGGGGGGGGGGGGGGGGGAGGAAAAAAAGTCTTTGGTGGTGGGGTCGGATTGTAGATGGCAGAAGTGTCGGAGGATGATGCATTGGGTCTGGAGGCTGGTGGGGTAGTAGTTGAGGATGAGGGAATTCTGTTTTTGGTTATTATTGTGGGGACGGGATGTGAGGGATGAGTTGCAGGAAACGCAGGAGACATGGTCGAGGGCGTTCTCGACAACTGATGGGGTGGATGTTGCGTCCTTGAGAAACGAGGCCATCCGAGATGTATGGGAGAGGAATGCTTCATCCTGGCAGCAGATGCTGCAGAGGTGAAGGAATTGGGAATAGGGATGGCATTTTTGCAGAAAGGTGGGTGGGAGGAGGTGTATTCTAGGTAGCTCTGGGAGTCGGTGGGCTTGAAGTGGATATCGGTTTCTAGGTGGTTGCCTGAGATGGAGACAAAGGTCCAGGAAGTTAAGAGAGCTGTTAGAGATGGTCCAGGTGAACTTAAGGTTGGTGTGGAAGGTGTTGGTGAAGTGGATGAACTGTTTGAGCTCCTCTTGGGAGTATGAGGCGGCGCCAATACAGTCATCAATATAACAGAGGAAGGGGTGGGGTTTAGAACCAGTGTAGGTGCGGAAGAGGGGCTGTTCCACAGAGCCTACAAAGGCGCAGGCATAGCTTGGGCTCGTGTGGGAACCCATGACCACCCCCTTGTCTGTAGGAAGTGGGAGGAATTGAAAGAAGTTGAGGGTGAAGTTGAGTTCAGCTAGGCGGATGAGGGTGTCAGTGGAGGGGGACTGGTCGGGCCTGCGGGACATGAAGAAGTGGAGGGCCTTTAGGCCATCTGCGTGGGGAATGCAGGTATCTAGGGACTGGTAAAGAGGTGGTGTTGGGGACTGGGGAATTGAAAGTTCTGGGGGAAGGTGGAGGGAGTGGGTGGTGTCATGGACATAGAGGGGGAGTTCCTCGACCAAGGGGAAGAAAATGGAGTCGGGATAGGTGGAGATGTAGTAAAAATGTGGCATTGGGGACTGGTGGTCAGGGCTAATCTCCAAGGAGGGAGCTTACACTTTAAACATGGCCATTTCAAAGAGGAATTGTGAGAATGTTTCTCATACAAAAAAAAAAGAGGGAAATGTTAAAACCATACCTCAAAAGGCTTTGGGTCTGTGAATGGCAGTTGGCGATTTTATTACTGAAGTATATATTTATGTTGGACAATCTTGGGAGCTGAATCACACATGGGAAATGGAGGGGAGGTAGAACATCGAATTGAACAGCCAAATAGATCAGAGTGGATGAATGACCTCCCTTTGTTCAATGATTATATGAATGCCAGACCCTTCACATGTTGCCATAGGTAAAGTCAAGACATTCCCACTGTCTCATTACAATTAACTAAAGGTAACTACAAAGACATGATTGGAAGGGGCACCTGCTAATTAAGAGCCCATGGTGTTAGGGGCAAGGTACTGGCATGAATACAGAATTGGCTGACTGACGGAAGGCAGTGCATGGGGATAAAGGGGTATTTTTCAGGATGGCAGCCAGTGACCAATGGACTTCCACAGGGTGTAGTATTGGGACCACAACCAATCATGTCATACGTTAACAGGGACAAAGGAATTGAGGGCATTGTTGCTAAGTTTGCAGGTGACTGGGACAATTGCATGGTGGAAGTGGGGAGGTGGCAGAAGGAATTGGACAGGCTAGGATCATGAGCAAAAAAAGTGGCAGATAGAATATAATGTGCCAAAATGTGAGGTCATGCACTTTGGTAATAAGAATAGAGACAGATCATTTTCTGAATAGTGAAGGACTTTGGAAATGTGAAGCTCGAGAGACTTGGAAGTGAGCTCAGAGTCAGGAGCTCTTAAGGTTAACAGGCATGCTCAGGTGGCAATTGAGGAGGCAAAGGCAATGTTACTATTTATTTCAAGATGGTGAGAATACAAGAGTAGAAATGAACTGCTGAGGCTGTATAAGGCTCTGGGCAGCCTGCATTTGTAATAACGTGAGTAGTTTTGAGCCCTGTCTCTAAGGAAGGCTGTACTGACTTTGTCAGGAGTGCTTCCAGCAGAGGTTTACAAACATGGACATGGGAAGTGAAGGGCTTGTTGTATGAGGAGCAGTTAAGAATTTTGTGCCCGTACTCAAGTTTAGAGGGATGAGGGGCTGTGGAATCTGACTGAAACTTACAGAATACTGAGGGGTCTGGATACAGTGGACATGGAAAGGATGTTTTCACTAATTGGAGAGGCTTGGGCTTGAGGGTACAGCTCAGAGTGAAGGGCCAACTCCTTAAGAACTCGGAGGATGAATTTCTTCAGCCAGAGGGTGGTGAATCTGCAGAACTCATTGTCACAGAGAGCCATGGGGGCCAAGTCATTGACTGTATTTAAGACAGAGATAGATAGGTTCTTGATTAGTAAAGTGGTCATTTTTCATGCAAACATGGCGGTGGAATGGGGGTCGAGAAACATAACAGCTGTGATAGAATAGCAGAGTAGAGTCAATAGGCCAAGGAGCCTAACTCTGCTCTTATACCTTATCTCATGGCCTTAAATAGGCAACTCCTTACTCAGGTCTTATGCCCTCTGGTCCTAGACTTTCCCACAAGGGGAAACAACCTTTCTACATCCACCCTGTCAAGTATCCTAAGAATCTTGTATTTTACAAGAAGGTCATCTCTCATTGTTCCAAAATCCATGAGTTGAAGCTCAGTCTCCTCAAAAAAATCCTTCCATGCCTGGTATCAGCCAAATGAAACCTCTCCGGACTGCCTGAAGTGACAGTACATCCTTTTGTAGATTAGGGGACCAAAACTATTTGCACTATTCAGGATGAGGTCTGACTAGTGCCGTGTTTAGCTTGGCAGGACCTCCCTATATGTGTACTTCATTGCCATTGCAATGAAGGCCAATGACCCATCTATCTTCCCAGTAACTGACTCAACTTGGATGCAGGCTGTTTGTAATTCATAGCAACTGGGGGAATTAAATTCAGTGAAATAAAATCTAGGATTAAAAACATGGTATTGGTGATTATAAAAGCACTAGATTCCTGTTAAAAATCCACCTCGTTTTATTGGCTTCTAGGAATTTAATCCACCATCATTACTTGGTCTGGCCTACACGTGACTCCAGACCCACAGCAATGCAGGTGATTCTAAACATGGCTGAACAAGTCAGTCATCAGTGTAGAAGCAGGGAACTCAACATCATTTTCTCAAAGATTAAGGGATGGATATTAAAGCCACAGGTAGACAGGATAGTGAAGGCAGCATTTGGTATGCTCACCTTCATTGTTCAATGCATCGAGTATAGGAGTGGGGATGTCATGTTGCAGCTGTACAGGACATTGGTTAGGCCACTTTTAGAATATGTATTCAATTTTAGTCTCCCTGTTATAAGGACAATATTGTGAAACTTGAGAGGGTTCAGAAAATATTTACAAGGATGTTGCCATGGTTGGAGAATCTAAATAGGGAAAGGCCGACAGCAAACTAAAACTGGATTGGAGAGAGCAGGGAGGGGCTGGATCGGCTGGGGTTACTTTCCTTAGATCATCGAAGGCTGAGGGGAGTGATATTATCAAGGTTTATAAAATCATGAGGGGCATGGATATGGTGATTAGGCAAAGCCTTTTTCCCCAGGGCAAGAGTCCAAAACTAGAGGTCATTCATTTAGGGTGAGACGGAGTTAAAAGGGAACTAAGGGGCAACTTTTCCATGCAGAGGGTGATGCGTGTATGGAATGAGCTGTCAGAGGAAGTGGTCGAGGCTGGTACAATTACAACATTTAAAAGGCATCCACAAGGATGTGTGAATAGGAAGGATTTAGAGGGACATGGGTCAATTGCTGGCCAATGAGGCTAGATTAATTTAGGATACCTGGTCAATATTGTTAAGTTGGACCAATGGTTCTGTTTTCATGCTGTACCACACTATGATTCGATAACAGCTGTTACCAACAAACATCCACATTCACTAAATAGCAAAGAAGCAGAAATTGAGAAACTTTGCATGCCAAGTGGGTAGGGGCAATTGAAAAATTTAAAGAGATTGGGAAAGGGAGCAGTGATGATTGAACAATGGTCAATCACAGATACTGGAGAGACAGAGAACAATCCACAGATTATGGATTTCACTCATGACATACTACATACTTGATATAGTAAATATAAATTTTAATGGTCATGTATGTTTGCTCAGCATGTTGTAATTCTAACGATTATCAGTGCATTAATCAAATGGTTCACAGAAACTGTAATCACCTTTACTATATATAGAAATATTTATCTTTCAACCTTGCAACAATAATTGTCAACTTTTTCCACTTGAACAAAGTCCAAACAGCAATTTATAAATTAAATTCACCATTGACTTTAATTGGAAATATTTTACTAATCTCATGCTTCACTATGTGCACTTTAAATATTGATCAAGGTCACAAAGCAGAGTGACTAAACTATTCCAAATATTTATTGTCAGTAGCTTGTGGCTGCCTGAACATACTACCCTTTTTATTGGCAATTAGGTTACTCAGTCTCCAGATGAACATGTGAATGACAAAGTTGGTATTTAATTGCTCATCTCTCATTGCTGTAAGGATGTCACTTCATATCCTTAGTAGTCTGTGCTGTAAGGGAGAAGGAGATGGTGGCTCAGTGGTATTATCACTAAACTGTTAATCCACAGCAGGAACAATTTCACGGTCATCATTACACTTTTAGTTTTGAATTCCCAATTTTTAATGAATTCAAATTCCACGATCTACCAGAACAATACCTGGTTTTGTGGAATAATAAAAACAAAAAGAACTGTACATGCTCTAAAATCAGAAACAAAAACAGGTCTGGCAGCATCTGTGAAGTGCAATCAGAGCCAACATTCCTCAGGAAGGGTCACCGAACCCAGAGCATTAACTCTGATTTCAGCAGGCCTGGCAGCATCTGAAGTGCACTTTACCAGCAATAACAGTTTTTTTTCTTATTTACAGCATCCATTGAACTTTTGGTTTTTATTAATCCAAAAAAAAAACAGTTCTGGTAGATCATGGAATTTGAATTCATTAAAAATTAGGAATTCAAGTTTAAAAGTGTAATGATAACCATGAAATTGTTCTTAAGTGCCCAATAGGTTCACTGATGACATTTAGGGAAGGAAATCTGTCATTCTTACCCAGTCTGATCTACACGCAACTCCAGATCCGCAGCAATTTAGTTGACTCTCATTAATACTGATCTAGCTAGTGACATCCATATCCTCTGAAAGAATTAAAAATGTGCACTCATTCTATCAGTTTTGAAGCTATTTGATACAACTATGTGGTTTTGGAAGATCACTTCAAAGGATAGTTAAGTGTGAAGAATACTGTGGCTTTAAGAATTGTATTTTGTTCTGGTTTCTTTTAGAGAGAAAGTGGGTACAGGTGCTGAGCAGCCTCTGAGAAGACAAATGACCTAAGCAGCATTGGGGCTTGTTTTAAAGTCAGAACAATAGAAGCAGCCTGAATGGGTGTGGTCAAGCTCCCACAGATCCAGGAGTTCTTGTTCGCTTTCAGCAGTTGTTGCTGTGGTCTTAGCAGGATTGGAAAGCAATGATTTTCTCCCAGGTGCTACTCTTTCTCTTTCAGAATTGTCTTTTGATGTTCTTTCCTCATGGATTGGAGAACTACATACAAGACTGCATATAGGGGGAAAGTGATGGCCGAGTGGTATTATCGTTGGACTATTAATCCAAAGATCCAGGTAATGCTTTGAGGACACAGGTTTGAATCCCACCACCACAGATGGTGGAATTTGAATTCAATAAAATATCTGGGATTAAGAGTCTAAATATGACCATGAATCTATTGATGATTGTTGGGGGAAAAAACTCCATCTGGTTCACTAATGTCCTTTAGGGAAGGAAACTGTCATCCTTGCCTGGTCTGGCCTACATATGACTCCACATCCACAGCAATGTGGTTGACTCTGATCTGCCCTCTGGACAATTAGGGATGGGAAATAAGTACTGCCTGGTCAGTGACTCCCTCATCCGTGAATGTCTTTTTCTAAAAAAAGACAAAGACAATCTGCATTCTGAATTTGCCTTTTTGCCAAGAGTAGATGGGATGTAACTACATTGGAACAATTACTGATTGATAGATTATTTTACTATTATTCTGTTAGATTTCCAATAGAGTTATTATTCAGAGCTCCTCTTTCTTTTGTTGTGGTTTAGCCATAGTGTTTGAATAAATTGTGTTTTGCTTCATGCCGAGTAGTTTGGCAATTGAATTGAATTGACAACATTTAACAAAAAAGTTGACTGCATGATTATTTCCACCTGAAAATGATTTAAGATTATCAAACATGATCACAGTGCAAATTGTTTATGTTTTATAGAAGCAACATTTATGAACATAAAAGACTTCTTTTTCAACAAAAGGAGCGTGTGCGTATATATTGTAGTTTTTCAATTAAGAACTGGAGACACCAAAATCCTTTCCATATTCCCAATAGGAGCACTCTGACTAGAGCCAACTTAAACAGTTAACAGTTCCTGCTGTGTCCCCATGCCAACTACTGTTCAACTATTCCACAGCCTTTTCTCAGGCAGTACAAATTGTTATGGGTTTTCTTAAATCAAAAACACAAATTGCTGGAGAAGCTCAACAGGTCTAGTAGCATCTGGAGAGAGAAATTAGAGTTAGCATTTCAGATCCAGTGATCTTCCTCAGAACTGAGCTTTCCTGGCAATTTCTAAATTTGTCTGATTTACAGCATTCACTGTTCCTTTGTTTTTTTACTGTGGATCGTATAATTTTTTGTTTTGCTGTATTTCAATCGATCAATGGACGATGGAAAGTTTGATTTTTTAAAATCTCTTTTTAGCAATGATTACTTTCCAAGAAAAAAACATTTAGCTTGTGAACTCTTTGATAGGATGGAAATTGAGTCAATATTTCCCTGCCTGGAAAAAAGTCAAGTATTAGGAATCAAATATAAAATCACCACGGAAACACTCACAGGGAATTAGTTGGATAATTCTTTACCTAGCAACTAGTGAAAATATGGAGCTTGATAGTGGGAAATTTGAGACAATGCTTTTAATGTGATGTCAGGTAAATCCATGAAGGACAAAGGAATAGAAATGAATAGACTGTTACAGTATGTTACTGAGAAAAGAAGGTTAAATGAAAAAAATCACTGACATTCACTTTATAAGTAACAGGTAACAATTTATTTATTTAACCCTAACACATTAACAGAACTGCTACTAAACCAAACAATTCCCCCTTAGCTCCTAACTATTCCCTAACTGAACAAAATTCTACTAATATGCCATTCCAATAAATCCACATAACTAGACTAGTAAGAAAAAAATAAATACATCTTAGTCTTTCAAAGTCCACACAGACTGTCTTCTGGAACATTGTGCCTTCTCTAATGCCTGTCTAGAGATAGGTACCTTTCTCCAGCTGTTCAAGTCATAAAATGTCTTTTTTCCACTGATTCTAATGTCAGCAATGTTTTCTCTGAAGAGTCTTAGAAGTGCTGTGGCACTTTTTATGGATAAGATGGTGCTTGATGAGTGAGCTTGTGAATTTTGAGAGCTAGGTGTTTATTTCTCAATCTCTCGCTCTCACACTGCTTTTAAAAATCTCTCTCCTTATATACCTTGGAAGACACATCAACTTCTTTACAATAGCATTGGTCCAATGTTGTCAAAACCATCAGATTTAGATTCAAGATAACAAAGTGTGGAGCTGGATGAACACAGCAGGCCAAGCAGCATCTCAGGAGCACAAAAGCTGATGTTTCGGGCCTAGACCCTTCAGAGGAATGGCATATTAGTAGAATTTGTGTTCATCCAGCTCCACTCTGTTATCTCGGATTCTCCAGCATCTGCAGTTCCCATTACCATAATGAAAAGATGGCCTTTTCTTAGATCTAAATACCATTATTACAAGGTGCTTAGGTCAGTAATCTAAAGTTACACTCTTCATGCTAATATCACATACACATATTACATTGGACCATACTGCACCTGCAATAACATTTTTACAACCAGCAACATGAACAATGTATAAATTTAAATCCTGTAACATAAAAGACTCCAATGAAATAATGTCAGATTCTCATCCTCAAAATGTTTCCAAAAAGGGGAGAGGGTTATGATTGGTATACGCAATCATCTCCAAACCATTGTTTGTAACATTAACTCTAAAACATAAGGCCAGTACTAAAATCAATATCCGTTTTTCAATGGTGGTGTATTTTCTCTAGCAGATAGAGTTTCTTTGTAACATAACCAATGGGCCTTTCAATTCTGTCATTATTCTTCTGTATCAACAGCTCCAACCCATACATTACTGGTGTTGAAAGTGACTTTCAAGGGTTAAGAAATTTGGTTTGGCTAAAACAGGTGTGGTGGTTAACACAACTTGTAAATTCTCAGATGCCTCTTGGCATGGTTCTATCCACAGAAATTTCATGAGCTCCTTCAACAAATCCATCTGCGGTGTCATCACTCTACTCAAAGTTTGGTACAACTTGCTCCAAAAAAACACGCCTCTTTCTTCAACAATGGTCTTGGAAATTCCTCGATAGCCTTCATCTTCACATGCCTCAGGGACATCCTTTCATGTCTGGCATTGTGTCCAAAGATTGTCACTTGGCAAATTCAGTTTGTTAAATTTACTGTACTGTATGTACAAAACTGCAAGATAACTCCCACAGTCACCTAGACTACACCTCCTTCCGCCCTATATCCTGCAAAATCTCCATACCCTTTTTCCAATTCCTCCGTCTCCATTGCATCTGCTTTGATGAGGAGACATTCCTCCTGCAAATATCCCGGATACCTTTTTCCTCAAACCAATGCTCTTTTCCACCCCACCCCCGCCGTCTGTCATCCAGACAGTCGTCCACTGCCCTCCTCCATTCGCCACTCCACAACTCTTACACACTTCCCTCCTTCTAAACATAATAAACCTAGGGTCCCCCTTGTCCTCACTTCACACCCTGCCAGCCTATACATCCTACATATCAACTTCAAACAAACACTTTTAGCAACTGCAATTAGACCCTGCCATCTAGATCACCACTCCCCACCTGACTCAGCCTTCTGGAAGCACCATTCCCTTTGCCATTCCTTAATTTGCACCAAGCTCCCCACCAACCGGTCCAACCTCTCACCGGTACCTTCCCCTGTCACCATAAAAGATGACCTCCATCCAGGGCCCTAAACAGACCTTCCAGGTGAGACAGAGCTTCACCTGCATCTCCCCAAACCTAGTCTACTGCATCCAGTGCTCTTGATGAGGCCTTCTCTTTGTCAGTGAGACCAAACATAGACTAGGTGACCATTTCACTGACCTTCTTTGCCCAGCCCATAATGGCCAACCCAACCTCCCAATCATTGACCATTTCAATTGCATACCCCACTCCCGTTTCAACGGATCTGTTTTCAGCCTCCTCCAGTGTCGCAGTGACTAATGACACAAATTTGAAGAACAACACTATACTTTCCATGTGGTCACACTACAGCCCAGAGGACTCAATGCTGAGTTCTCCAATTTCAAATAACTTGCCCCACTCATTCCCGGCTCCCCTTCCAGCCCCACTTTCTCCCTTCCATTCCACATTCTGACCCTCCCTGCCATCCACCAAATGGATTCATCCGTCCCATTGATCCACCAGGTCATACCTACTACAAGTGTGGGCAAGATCGGGATTCCCGGAAGGTATGTTGCCTCCCTGGTGCCAGGGTCCGGGACGTCTCCGATCGGGTGTATAAAGTTCTGAAAGGGGAGGGTGAACAGCCAGAAATCGTGTTACATATTGGCACAAATGATATAGCCAGAAATAGGTTTGAGGATATAAAAAGTGATTTCAGGGAGTTAGGATGGAAGCTGCAGAGCAGGACGAACAGAGTAGTGTTCTCTGGTTTACTACCGGTGCCACGAGATAGCGAGGTGAGGAACAGGGAGCGGGCGCAGCTGAACACGTGGCTACGCAGCTGGTGTAGGAGGGAGGGTTTCAGATATGTTGATAATTGGGATGCCTTCTGGGGAAGGTGGGACCTGTACAAGAAGGATGGGTTGCATCTGAACTGGAAGGGGACCAATGTCCTGGGTGGAAGGTTTGCTCGAGTAGTTCGAGAGGGTTTAAACTAGTATGGCAGGGGGGTGGGAACCTGAGCTGTATACCAGAGGTGAGCGTTGATGCAGGTGAGGCAGTAGCAAGAGGTAGACCAGCTAGTGAGAAGGATTTTCCTGGGAAGGAACCAAGGGATCGGTTAAAGTGTGTTTGCTTTAATGCAAGGAGTATCAGGAATAAAAGTGATGAACTTAGAGCATGGATCAGTACCTGGTGCTATGATGTTGTGGCCATAACAGAGACATGGGTTTCTCATGGGCTGGAATGGTTGCTGGATATTCCAGGGTTTAGAACATTTAAAAAGAATAGGGAGGGGGGAAAAAGAGGAGGGGGTGTAGCACTACTAATCAGAGAGGGTATCACAGCTACAGAAGCTTCCATTGTCGAGGAAGATCTGCCTACTGAGTCAGTATGGGTGGAAATTAGGAACAGCAAGGGAGTAGTCACCTCGTTAGGGGTTTACTACAGGCCCCCCAATAGCAGCAGGGAGATTGTAGAAAGCATAGGTCGACAGATTTTGGAAAAGTGTGGACGCAGTAGGGTTGTTGTAATGGGTGACTTTAACTTTCCTAATATTGATTGGAACCTCCTTCGAGCAGAAGATTTGAATGGAGCTGTTTTTGTAAGGTGTGTTCAGGAGGGTTTCCTAACGCAGTACGTTGACAGGCCGACGAGGGGAGAGGCCATTCTAGACTTGGTGCTCGGAAACGAGCCGGGGCAGGTATCAGATCTTGTGGTGGGAGAGCATTTTGGTGATAGTGACCATAACACTCTCTCATTCTACATAGCTATGGAGAAGGAGAGGATTAGGCAGAATGGGAGGATATTTAATTGGGGAAGAGGAAACTATGATGCGATTAGACACGAGTTAGGAAGCATGGACTGGGAGCAGTTGTTCCATGGTAAGGGAACTATAGACATGTGGAGATGGTTTAAGGAACAGTTGTTGGGAGTGATGAGTAAATATGTCCCTCTGAGACAGGCAAGACGGGGTAAGATAAAGGAACCTTGGATGACGAGAGCGGTGGAGCTTCTAGTGAAAAGGAAGAAGGTAGCTTACATAAGGTGGAGGAAGCTAGGGTCAAGTTCAGCTAGAGAGGATTACATGCAGGCAAGGAAGGAGCTCAAAAATGGTCTGAGGAGAGCCAGGAGGGGGCACGAGAAAGGCTTGGCAGAAGGAATCCGGGAAAACACAAAGGCATTTTACACTTACGTGAGGAATAAGAGAATGGTCAAAGAAAGAGTAGGGCCGATCAGGGATAGCATAGGGAACTTGTGTGTGGAGCCTGAGGAGGTAGGGGAAGCCCTAAATGAGTTTTTTGCTTCTGTCTTTACGAAAGAAACGACCTGTGTAGTGAATGAAACCTTTGAAGAGCAGGTGTGCATGCTGGAATGGATAGAGATAGAGGAAGCTGATGTACTGAAAATTTTGTCAAACATTAAGATTGACAAGTCGCCAGGCCCGGATCAGATTTGTCCTCGGCTGCTTTGGGAAGCGAGAAATGCAATTGCTTCGCCACTTGCGAAGATCTTTGCATCCTCGCTCTCCACTGGAGTCGTACCTGAGGACTGGAGAGAGGCAAATGTAATTCCTCTCTTCAAGAAAGGAAATAGGGAAATCCCCGGCAATTATAGACCGGTAAGTCTCACGTCTGTCGTCTGCAAGGTGTTAGAAAGGATTCTGAGGGATAAGATTTATGACCATCTGGAAGAGCATGGCTTGATCAAATACAGTCAACACGGCTTTGTGAGGGGTAGGTCATGCCTTACAAACCTTATCGAGTTTTTTGAGGATGTGACGAGTAAGGTTGATGAGGGTCAAGCTGTGGATGTGGTGTATATGGACTTCAGTAAGGCATTTGATAAGGTTCCCCATGGAAGGCTCATTCAGAAGGTCAGGAGGAATGGGATACAGGGGAACTTAGCTGCTTGGATACAGAATTGGCTGGCCAACAGAAGACAGCGAGTGGTAGTAGAAGGAAAATATTCTGCCTGGAAGTCAGTGGTGAGTGGGGTTCCACAGGGCTCTGTCCTTGGGCCTCTACTGTTTGTAATTTTTATTAATGACTTGGACGAGGGAATTGAAGGATGGGTCAGCAAGTTTGCAGACGACACAAAGGTCGGAGGTGTCGTTGACAGTGTAGAGGGCTGTTGTAGGCTGCAGCGGGACATTGACAGGATGCAGAGATGGGCTGAGAGGTGGCAGATGGAGTTCAACCTGGATAAATGCGAGGTGATGCATTTTGGAAGGTCGAATTTGAAAGCTGAGTACAGGATTAAGGATAGGATTCTTGGCAGCGTGGAGGAACAGAGGGATCTTGGTGTGCAGATACATAGATCCCTTAAAATGGCCACCCAAGTGGACAGGGTTGTTAAGAAAGCATATGGTGTTTTGGCTTTCATTAACAGGGGGATTGAGTTTAAGAGTCGTGAGATCTTGTTGCAGCTCTATAAAACTTTGGTTAGACCGCACTTGGAATACTGCGTCCAGTTCTGGGCGCCCTATTATAGGAAAGATGTGGATGCTTTGGAGAGGGTTCAGAGGAGGTTTACCAGGATGCTGCCTGGACTGGAGGGCTTATCTTATGAAGAGAGGTTGACTGAGCTCGGTCTCTTTTCATTGGAGAAAAGGAGGAGGAGAGGGGACCTAATTGAGGTATACAAGATAATGAGAGGCATAGATAGAGTCGATAGCCAGAGACTATTTCCCAGGGCAGAAATGGCTAGCACGAGGGGTCATAGTTTTAAGCTGGTTGGTGGAAAGTATAGAGGGGATGTCAGAGGCAGGTTCTTTACGCAGAGAGTTGTGAGAACATGGAATGCGTTGCCAGCAGCAGTTGTGGAAGCAAGGTCATTGGGGTCATTTAAGAGACTGCTGGACATGCATATGGTCACAGAAATTTGAGGGTGCATCCATGAGGATCAATGGTCGGCACAACATTGTGGGCTGAAGGGCCTGTTCTGTGCTGTACTGTTCTATGTTCTATGTTCTATGTTCTAAGTGTCCACCTATCACCACTATTCCAATATACCCCTCCCTTCCCCATCTGTATTTGGAACTCGTTGTACCTCCACAGCCAGTCCCAAAGAAGGGTATTACCCAAGACATTGACTGCTCCTTTTTCCAGATGCTGCTGGCCTGTTGTGTTCTTTCAGCCTCCCGTTTGTCTGACTTAGTTAAATTTATGACCGGTTTTGCCTTTCAAAGAAATCTTCCAAATGCACCATGTGATTTTCCATCAATGACTGAAGATCACTCAGTCATCTATGCAGCTGGCACAACTGTTCATAAATATTTGAAATGGGGCTTGTGTGTTCTTCATTCCAAAGGCCATTACTGTAAATTCATTGAGCCCATCTAGGGGGGGAACAAATGCAGAAACTTCTTTCACTCTCTCTGACAAAGGCTCTTGCCAGTAACTGCAAAGTCAGTCCAACTTTGTGATGTAAGTGGTTGCCCAACTTTTTCCACACAGTCCTCCATGGAATTGGGTACAAATCTAATTTAGTTATTGTGTTGACCTTCTGGGAATCCACGCAGATTCATTGACTTTTGGGAACCGACACAGTCAGCAAACTCTACTTGCTCTGATCCAATTCTATGATGTCTTCTTGGAGCATCACTTACTTCCTTCTGAACCTGTGCTGCTTTGAGAGAATTAGTCCTATAGGGGTACTGTTTTATTGGAACAGCATTCCCTACGTCTACCTCATGTCCGATAGTATTAAGACTTCCCACTTTTCCTACATATATCCTCGTATTGCTGTAATAAACCTTTCAATTCAGTTCTCTACTCCACAGACAGATAGCTCCCTATCCTGTTCCTTTCTCTATGGACCTCTTCATTATTTAACTTATTCTGGAGGCACATCAAAATCCGAATCATCTAGGTTTTGATTCCTCACTCTGAGGGGCAATAACGAAAGTATGTATCTTTAGTTCCCTTTCCCTCAGTAAGGTTTCTGCATATTCACATGATACACCCAATAAAATAACAAAATGTGAGGCTGGATGAACACAGCAGGCCAAGCAGCATCTCAGGAGCACAAAAGCTGACATTTCGGGCCTAGACCCTTCATCAGATGAAGGGTCTAGGCCCGAAACGTCAGCCTTCGTGCTCCTGAGATGCTGCTTGGCCTGCTGTGTTCATCCAGCCTCACATTTTATTATCTTGGAATTCTCCAGCATCTGCAGTTCCCATTATCTCTCATATACCCAATAAAGTTTTTTTCCTATCTGGCATCTTTACCAGATAATTCAGCTGACTCAACTTCTTCTCAATTTGATAAGGAACGTTAAGCCTTGCTTTGCAGGGATCTCCTACCACTGGTAACAGCACCAGTACTTCATCCCCATGGGCAAATGTTCAAATTTTAGATTTCTTATCTGCTTCTTGCTTCATTAGATGCTGTGCCATCATCAGATGTCATCCAGCCAATTCACTTACTCTGTTTAATTTTTCTCTCACTTTAGATATTTAATCCAACTGTGAGATCTCTAACTTCAGGCCTATCAAAATTGTTGTTCATAAATTTTAAAGGCACTCTTACATTGTGCTTGAATATCAACTCAAATTGAATCAACTCAGTTGATTCATTTGCAGCATCTCTAATGGCAAACAATACAAATGGAATAACTTTATCCCAGTTATTTGGGTAACCCTGGCCATCAGCCCTCAGCACATTCTTTAAGGTCGGTTGCCACCTTTGCAATACTCCCTTCTGTGCAGGATAGTATGCACTTTATTTAAAGTGTGGATGCCTAAAATTGGGTGGCACAGTGGCTAGCACCACAGCATCACAGCGCCAGGGACTAGAGTTTGATTCCAGCCTCGAGCAACTGTTTGTGTGGGTTTTGCACATTCTTCCCATGTCGGTGTGGGTTTCCTCAGGGTGCTCCAGTTTCCTCCCACAGTCCAAAGATGTGCAGGCTAGGTGGATTGGTCATGCTAAATTACCCATACGGTCTGGGTGGGAAGTTCCAAACATGTGGTGTGGATTTGTTGGGCCAAAGGGCCTGTTTCCACACTGTAGGGAATCTAACTGAATATCCATGACCTCCTTAAATAGTAAAATTAGACCTTTGGTCTGACTGAATATCCCTGGTTAGACCACAACAGGTAAAGAAAGGAAACACCTCACCACAACCCTTTTTGCTTTGACATTCCATAATGGAATTGCCTCCGGAAGCCTGCAGACACATCCATTGTGCCTAGCAAATATTGGTTTCCCCTTTTGGTCTCAGAGGGGGCCTACATGTTCAATCATATCCCATGTGAAAGGTTCTTCAAATGTGGGAACTGGCATCAAATGTGCTCGTTTTATCACTGCCTGAGGCTTTCCTACCATCTGAAATGTGTGACAGGTACAGCAAAATGCAACCACATCTTTATGTAATCCAGGACATAGAAACGCTTCTGTACCTTACCCAGAGTCTTCCTCCCTCCAGATAACCTCCCGCACACAATGTGTGCGCTATCCACAATGCTTCCTGTCTGTATGCTACCGGCAACACAATCTGGTAAATTCCACCCATTTCTCCTCTGCACTAACCTGCCAAGGTCTCCAATTCCACCTTAGGATTCTATCCTCAAGGGAATAGCATTCTGGAACACATTCCAATTCCTTTACCGAATAGACTTTATCATATAAACCTTCCATTGTCTCATCCTTTTGTTGTAACGCTATTAATCTTTCAGAACCAAACACCTTTGCCTGATCCTCTCCCTGTTCAGGTTTCTCCTTTGCCATTTCACCAAACAGAGGTCTCAGCCAACTGGACCTCAACTCCTTTGTCTCTCTCTTTGGTTTTTCCTTCTTGCTGTAACTTGTAACTATGGGATCATGTCACAATACAGTCCAGAAAAATTCCAAGGCTTTTATTTTAAACTCCCAAGTTCCTTGGTTTTCCTTATCCACTACGAGAGGCATCACTCCCACCTTTAATCCTGCTAGGTTGTTCAGAAGCATAGAAGATAGGAGCAGGAGGCGGCCATTTGGTCCTTCAAGCCTGCTCTGTCATTCAGCACGATCACGGCTGATCAAGCTCAATAGCCCAATCCTGCTTTCTCCGCCTAACCTTTGACCCCACTCACCCCAAGAGCCCTCTAGTCACCTCTTGAGTATGTTCAATGTGTCGGCAAGAGCAAACTGTATTCCTGGAATAGACACTGTTTCAGTCACCTCCCATGATCACTTCCCCAGCCTTGGTTAGACTTTCCTGCTTTACCTTACACACGAGAACACTAAACCGCTCTCCATTTATTCCACAGATTACCACTCTCGGGTAACATTTCAGAAGGAGTACAAATACTTTCATCTATTACTATCAGAGACTGGTTGGCTACCGTATCTCTCAATATTTTCACTTTCTTTTTCCTTCTCCCGCTGTTCTGAGGAAACATTACACAGAGGTTTAGCCGTTTGAGATCAGGCATCATCTCACTATCTCGTCCGTGACTGGGCTGTGCACGCTCCTGCAGCTCCTCAACTTCTTTTAGAATTTCCTTCACTACCTCAATCAATCCCACAGCTTTAGCCTCTTTTACTACATCTTTTTACCAGGTACCTTTCTTAACCTACTGGCATGGGGACTCTGTGTCCTGCTCAGTTACAGTGAAAACTCCTGAGGCCTTTCACCTTCCTTTCCAGCCTCTTATGTTTCTTTTTTTAACCTGTGATAAACTGCTCCCACTATGGTCTACTCTGATTTTCAGTGAATTATCTCCCCCTTCCCCAATTTCTATCCCTCACAGAATGAAAATTGCTGCCAGAAGCTAGATTTCGAGTTATGCACTAATGCGTATTCATCCAGCATCTCTGCAACTTTTCCCGCTGTTTTAACTTCCTGTTCCTCAACATGTGTTCTTATCATTTCTGGAGTGAACTTCTAAACTCTTCTGGCAGAATAATCTCTCTCAGATCCTCATATGTCTTTTCTATCGATAATGCTCTCACCCATCTGTCAAAGTTGCTCTGTTTAATTCTTTCAAACTCAGCATAGGTCTGACCTGATCCTTCCTTATATTTCTGAACCATTGTCTATTTGCTTCTGGTACTAATTCATAAGCTCTCAAGATAACCTGTTTAACCTCTTCATAATCTCTTGACACCTCTGACAGCGCTGAAAACACTTCACTACCAACTTGAGATAATGGGAACTGCAGATGCTGGAGAATTCCAAGATAATAAAATGTGAGGCTGGATGAACACAGCAGGCCAAGCAGCATCTCAGGAGCACAAAAGCTGACGTTTCGGGCCTAGACCCTTCATCAGAGAGGGGGATGGGGAGAGGGAACTGGAATAAATAGGGAGAGAGGGGGAGGCGCACCGAAGATGGAGAGAAAAGATGATAGGTGGAGAGAGTATAGGTGAGGAGGTAGGGAGGAGATAGGTCAGTCCAGGGAAGACGGACAGGTCAAGGAGGTGGGATGAGGTTAGTAGGTAGATGGGGGTGCGGCTTGGGGTGGGAGGAAGGGATGGGTGAGAGGAAGAACCGGTTAGGGAGAGAGAGACAGGTTGGACTGGTTTTGGGATGCAGTGGGTGGGTGGGTGGGTGGGTGGGGGGGGGGGGGGGGGGGGCGGGGGGAGAGCTGGGCTGGTTGTGTGGTGCAGTGGGGGGGGGGGGGGGGGGGGGAGGGGACGAACTGGGCTGGTTTAGGGATGCAGTAGGGGAAGGGGAGATTTTGAAACTGGTGAAATCCACATTGAAACCATTAGGCTGCAGAGTTCCCAGGCGGAATATGAGTTGCTGTTCCTGCAACCTTCGGGTGGCATCATTGTGGCACTGCAGGAGGCCCATGATGGACATGTCATCTAGAGAATGGGAGGGGGAGTGGAAATGGTTTGCGACTGGGAGGTGCAGTTGTTTGTTGCGAACTGAGGCGGAGGTGTTCTGCAAAGCGGTCTCCAAGCCTCTGCTTGGTTTCCCAATGTAGAGGAAGCTGCACCGGGTACAGTGGATGCAGTATACCACATTGGCAGATGTGCAGGTGAACCTCTGCTTAATTTAATGTCATCTTGGGGCCTGGGATAGGGGTGAGGGAGGAGCTGTGGGGGCAAGTGTAGCATTTCCTGCGATTGCAGGGGAAGGTGCCGGGTGTGGTGGGGTTGGAGGGCAGTGTGGAGCGAACAAGGGAGTCACGGAGAGAGTGGTCTCTCCGGAAAGCAGACAGGGATGGGGATGGAAAAATGTCTTGGGTGGTGGGGTCGGATTGTAAATGGCGGAAGTGTCGGAGGATGATGCGTTGTATCCGGAGGTTGGTAGTGTGGTGTGTGAGAACGAGGGGGATCCTCTTTGGGCGGTTGTGGTGGGTCGGGGCGTGAGGGATGTGTTGCGGGAAATACAGGAGACGCGGTCAAGGGCGTTCTCGATCACTGTGGGGGGGGGGGGGGGGGGGGGCGGGGGGGAAGTTGCGGTCCTTGAAGAACTTGGACATCTGGGATGTGCGGGAGCGGAATGTCTTATCGTGGGAGCAGATGGGGCGGAGGCGGAGGAATTGGGAATAGGGGACGGAATTTTTGCAGGAGGGTGGGTGGGAGGAGGTGTATTCTAGATAGCTGTGGGAGTCGGTGGGCTTGAAATGGACATCAGTTACAAGCTGGTTGCCTGAGATGGAGACTGAGACTCAGTCTCCATCTCAGGCAACCAGCTTGTAACTGATGTCCATTTCAAGCCCACTGACTCCCACAGCTACCTAGAATACACCTCCTCCCACCCACCCTCCTGCAAAAATTCCGTCCCCTATTCCCAATTCCTCCGCCTCCGCCCCATCTGCTCCCACGATAAGACATTCCGCTCCCGCACATCCCAGATGTCCAAGTTCTTCAAGGACCGCAACTTCCCCCCCCCCCCCCCACAGTGATCGAGAACGCCCTTGACCGCGTCTCCTGTATTTCCCGCAACACATCCCTCACGCCCCGACCCACCACAACCGCCCAAAGAGGATCCCCTCGTTCTCACACACCACACTACCAACCTCCGGATACAACGCATCATCCTCCGACACTTCCGCCATTTACAATCCGACCCCACCACCCAAGACATTTTTCCATCCCCATCCCTGTCTGCTTTCCGGAGAGACCACTCTCTCCGTGACTCCCTTGTTCGCTCCACACTGCCCTCCAACCCCACCACACCCGGCACCTTCCCCTGCAATCGCAGGAATTGCTACACTTGCCCCCACACCTCCTCCCTCACCCCTATCCCAGGCCCCAAGATGACATTCCACATTAAGCAGAGATTCACCTGCACACCTGCCAATGTGGTATACTGCATCCACTGTACCCGGTGCGGCTTCCTCTACATTGGGGAAACCAAGCGGAGGCTTGGAGACCGCTTTGCAGAACACCTCCGCTCAGTTCGCAACAAACAACTGCACCACCCAGTCGCAAACCATTTCCACTCCCCCTCCCATTCTTTAGATGACATGTCCATCATGGGCCTCCTGCACTGCCACAATCCTGCAACCTTCGGGTGGCATCAACAGCAACTCATATTCCGCCTGGGAACCCTGCAGCCATATGGTATCAATGTGGACTTCACCAGTTTCAAAATCTCCCCTTCCCCTACTGCATCCCTAAACCAGCCCAGTTCGTCCCCTCCCCCCACTGCACCACACAACAAGCCCAGCTCTTCCCCCCCCCCCCACCCACTGCATCCCAAAACCAGTCCAACCTGTCTCTGCCTCCCTAACCAGTTCTTCCTCTCACCCATCCCTTCCTCCCACCCCAAGCCGCACCCCCAGCTACCTACTAACCTCATCCCACCTCCTTGACCTGTCCGTCTTCCCTGGACTGACCTATCCCCTCCCTACCTCCCCACCTATCTTCTTTACTCTCCATCTTCGGTCCGCCTCCCCCTCTCTCCCTATTTATTCCAGTTCCCTCTCCCCATCCCCCTCTCTGATGAAGGGTCTAGGCCCGAAACGTCAGCTTTTGTGCTCCTGAGATGCTGCTTGGCCTGCTGTGTTCATCCAGCCTCACATTTTATTATCACTACCAACTTGGCCTGAATTAACATTACTCCACAGACTCTGGCCATTTCATCTACTAGTCCACTTCTCAAAGGAAGTGAGAAAGGCTTCTACATCTTTTTCATCAAATTTTGGTAGTGTTTTGGCATATTTGTGTATATCCCTTTCAGGTCTTTGGCTACAATGGGTCTGTTCACCATCACTGACCCTATCTTCTACCTTCATTCGCACCCTTTTACATCAGCTATCCTGTTCAATTTAACAACTTCTAAAGTTCAAACTCGTTCTCTTCTCATACTTTTTTCCCCTCTTTTTCTTTTTGTTCAGTCACAACATTTTTGTTTCTTTTCCTTCTGCTTTAATCTGTAGTTCAAATTGTTCTAGTTCCCTTTCTTCCTCTTCTGCCCTGGCTCTACTTTCTCTTTCTTTACCTTCCACCTCCAATTGTCTAATTTTCAGCTTAAATTTTTCCAACTCCACTGCATTTGCCTGTTTCTCTGATATAGTTAAAAGCTTGACCAGCTCCATCATAATTTCAACTTTCCTCTTAACCCTGGTTAAACTGAAGTCTAGCCTGTTTGCTAAATCTAAAAAGTTTACCCTTCCAGTTTTTCTAAATTTTCTTGGCAAATTTGGGAAGCATCTTCAAACCCCAGAACCTCTTTAGCAAAGTTAAGAGCTATTTCCCCCACTTTAGATTTAACCAACCACAAGTAATTGAAAATAAACAGATTTTTCTCACTTACATTTTATTTAATGATCTAGGACACTAATCCCAAGTCTGTTTAAATCTATCCAAATCCGTTCAGATCCTGTACATGAACTGGCCAGATCCTGGACTTGAGCCCCCAAACTTTGAACAGTATTCTTGTAGAATTTAATCCGGGTAGGTAGGGAGAAAGGGAGGTTAAATGAAAGAAAATCCCTGGTATTCAGTTTATAAGTAACAGATAACAATATATTTAACTCTAACAGTGAATAAATTAACACAATTACTAACAAACCAAACAATTCCCCCCAACTCCAAACTGAGCAGAATTCAACTGATATGCTATTCCAATATACACAAGTCCTATTTAAAACAACACAAAAAGTTAGAAAAAAGCTGATTGTAACTTACTCTCTCAAAGACCACACAGAATGTGTCCTCCAGAATGCTCTGCCTTCTTCTTAGTGTCTCCAATCATAAATGCCTTTCTTCTGTTGACCCTGCTGTGAGGGATGTTCTCTCTATGAAGATTCTTATTTAGAAGTGCTATGGTACCTTTTATGGATAAGAGGGTGCTTCCTTAGAGAACTTAGTGATTTCTTTGAGTGCTAGGTGCTGATATCTTAGATGGCAGTTTAGTCTGACACTAATTTTCAAAAGCCCTCTCCTTATATACCTTGGATGACAATCAACTTTCTGAGCGTAGCATTGGTCCAAAGTTATGAAAACCATCAGATTTAAATTCAATTGGCTTTCAATCACTCAGTGTTTGGTTAAAATTAATTGGTTGATTCTACCTAGTGGGCAAAACATCAAAACAAGCCTCAGGTTTACAATTACACAGCCAATTGATCCATATTTCAACTTCAGAATTGGCTGTCACTATTCAGCTACATACAGACACTTCAATAGCACTTTATTTCTTTATACTCTACACAATTTCGTAATAAGTAAAATAAAGTTGAGGGGTAGGCGGAGAATGAGTAACATAAACATAGTCAGGTGGGGCTGAATGCTGTACATTTTATACAATTCCATGAACACTATCAAACTATCAGACTTAATTAGTCCAACACAGCCATTGGCCACTTCTGTCATCAAAAACAGTCAGGGATGAAAAGAGAATACCAAAGACAATGCAAGTCTGAAATACAAGCAGAAAGTACACGAGCATTCAGCAAATCTGGCAGTATCTGTGGAGAGAGAAACAAAGATGACAAGTTGACAAGGATTCTGAGAACAACCACATTTGACTGGCAATGTTAACTGTGTTTCTGCTCCACAGAGACTGCTGGACCAGTTGAGTTTCACTGGTATGTTTTGTTTCTATATCAAAAATAGATTGTTCTTCCAAAACATAAACAGTAATAGAACTGTTTCAACAATGCTTGTTGTAGACATCAGTGCATCTATAAATCTCACAAGAGAACATCTTTATTCAGCTAACAGATTCACTTCATGCAGAAAATGTGCAAATCTACCTTGTCAGTACACAATCCAAATCCATATGGAATTCAAACATTAAACTTCAGTGCTGCAGCTACGGCAATGCATCAAGCTTTATGAGTCAAATTTTATTTTCCTCATCAACTTTTACATTGTGGGCATGATATCCTTGACAGCACCTCTAAAGCCCTCTGTCAGCGGCGAAGTGCCACAGATTAGTGATAACATAAATTGGGAAAGTGTCACAGAAGGGGAACAGCCAAACTCCTCTTATCATTAAGAGTCTAGGCCTGAAACATCAGCTTTCCTGCTCCTGTGATGCTGCTTGGCCTGCTGTGTTCATCCAGCTCTACACATTGTAAAAGCAAAACCCAATTTGTTCTAACAGGAATAGGGGTTCCCCTCTAATAATTACCCCTAAAACACCCAGACAAGTTCACCTTTCCCCTCATGGTCTATTAAAAGAGTGGTTGATAGAAAGAAAATCCCTGATCTCCTCTTTGGAAGTAACAAGAAACAATTTATTTATTTAACCCACCAAAGAACAAATTCACAGAATTACGAACAAACAGGCAGTTTGGGGCAGCACAGTGGCTCAATGGTTAGCACTGCTACCTCACAGCACCAGGGACCGAGGTCCAATTCCAGCCTCGGGTGACTGTCTGTGTGGAGTTTGTACATTCTTCCTGTGTCTGCGTGGGTTTCCTTCGGGTGCTCCATTTTCCTCCGACAGTCCAAAGATGTGCAGGCTAGGTGGATTGGTCATGCTAAATTGCACATTGTGTTCAAGGATGTGTGGCAAGGTAGATTATCCATGGGAAGGTGCAGAGATAGGGTAGGGGTGTGGGTGGGATGCTCTTTGGAGAGGCGGTGTGGACGCCATGGGCTGAATGGCCTGCATCCATACTGCAGGGATTATATGATTTTCCCATGTACTACTAACAACTTCCTATCTGGTCTAAATTCTACCAGAATACTGTGCAAATAAGCACAAGTCTCACTTAATAAAACCAACAAATAAGAGGACAATAACTTAATCTCTACAACTTTGCAAAGACTGTCTTCTAGAATATTCTACCATCTCCGCCTTCTACACAAACACCTTCCTTCCACTAATTCAGGGATGTTTTTCTCTAAATTTCTTCAATGAGGACTTTGAGCTAAAATACCATGGTGCTTTTGATTAATTAGCTGGGCTTTCTCTGAGAGCTGAATGGTGCTAACACTGGCCCTTCCTAATTTTTGAAATGGTCCTGTCTTATACACCCATAATAACAGAATCAAGTTATTATAATATGATTTTGTTTTTCAGGGTGACAACACCATCAGATTTAAATTCAATTGGCTTTCTGTATCTAAGTGTTTGGTTTAAATTAATTGGCCAAATTCAAACTTGTTGTCTTGGGAAAAAAAGATGTTGCTTGGCTATTCTATACAAAATGTTTCCATTTGGGCACTCTCTGTATACCTGCATTTATAAACTTCCAAGCACAGACAAAGAACAAACTTTTAAAGGGGCCACAGTATTCTTTCCCCATGACCATTTTTACCAACAAATTTTACCAACAAATGGGGAGGCAATGCCGCATGGTAGTATTGCTGGACTGTTAATCCAGAGGCCCAGGTAATGTTCTGGAGACTGGTGTTCGAATCCCGCCAAGGCAGATGGTGGAATTTGAATGCAATAAATATCTAGAATTCACAGTCTAATGATGGACATGAATCCATTGTCAATTGGTGGGGAAAAACCCATCTGGTTCACTAATGTCCTTTCGGGAAGGAAACTGCCATCCTTACCTGGTCTGGCCAACATGTGACTCCAGATACACAACAACGATTGGTTCTATTTGCCTTCTGGACATTTAGGGATGGGCAATAAATTCTGACTTAGCCAGTGATGCCATCATCCTGTGGATGAATTAAAAAGAAAACTACTTGACTGAAATCTTTGACTGGCTTACTGACAAAGACTGTCTGCTTTCACTCATGAATAACAACAGTGGAAGGTTACTCGAAGTAATAGAGTGAGCCCTTAGCTAGACTTAATGGATCGTCAGAAGATAAAAATTGAAAGGAAATTGGATACAGGAGCTGTTCATCAAAATCAATGGCTGCATGACTCCCATGTGAACTAGTGGCAATATACCTGGACAGTTCAATTTACACTCTGCAAACATAAAATACGCATAAAAAACAAAGCCAGCAGAGACACGTTATGGATTACTGTTTGGGTCAGTGAGCATCCAGGATAGTTTGCACGCAAGAATAATTTAAGAATAAAATCGAACACTTTAAAATTGCTTACAGATACGAAATGAGATGAATTTCCTTTAAACCAACTCAACAGTTGTAAATGAATTAGAGTCAGCATTGTATGAACAGGGACTGCATCCTTTATAGAACCATATAATTCTTCAGCATGGAAGGAGGCTATTTGGCCTATTTTACCTATTGCAAGTTCTAGGTCTTATAATTTAAACTCAAATCTTGTTCATTTGAGACTATAACCAATGAGGCAATAGGAGACAGTCTGGTGAAGGAATTTAAGAAATGTTGCTTACATTTAAATGATGTGGAGGTGCCAGCATTGGACTGGGGTGGACAAGGTCAGAAATCACATGACGCCAGGTTATAGAACATAGAACATAGAACATTACAGCACAGTACAGGCCCTTCGGCCCTCAATGTTGTGCCGACCTGTCATACCAATCTCAAGCCCATCTAACCTACACTATTCCATGTACGTCCATATGCTTGTCCAATGACGACTTAAATGTACCTAAAGTTGGCGAATCCACTACCATTGCAGGCAAAGCGTTCCATTCCCTTACTACTCTCTGAGTAAAGAAACTACCTCTGACATCTGTCCTATATCTTTCACCCCTCAATTTAAAGCTGTGCCCCCTTGTGCTCGCAGTCACAATCCTAGGAAAAAGGCTCTCCCTATCCACCCTATCTAACCCTCTGATTATTTTATATGTTTCAATTAAGTCACCTCTCAACCTTCTTGTCTCGAATGAAAACAGCCTCAAGTCCCTCAGCCTTTCCTCGTAAGACCTTCTCTCCATACCAGGCAACATCCTAGTAAATCTCCTCTGCACCCTTTCCAAAGCTTCCACGTCCTTCTTATAATGCGGTGACCAGAACTGTACACAATACTCCAAGGGCGGCCGCACCAGAGTTTTGTACAGCTTCACCATAACCTCTTGGTTCCGGAACTCGATCCCTCTATTAATAAAAGCTAAAACACTGTATGCCTTCTTAACAGCCCTGTCAACCTGGGTGGCAACTTTCAAGGATCTGTGCACATGGACACCGAGATCTCTCTGCTCATCTACACTACTAAGAATCTTATTAATAGCCATGTACTTTGCCTTCCGGTTACTCCTACCAAAGTGCATCACCTCACACTTGTCCGCATTAAACTCCATTTGCCACCTCTCAGCCCAGCTCTGCAGCTTATCTATGTCTCTCTGCAACCTACAGCATCCTTCGTCACTATCCACAACTCCACTGACCTTAGCGTCGTCTGCAAATTTCCTAACTCACCCTTCTACGCCCTCATCCAGGTCATTTATAAAAATGACAAACAGCAGTGAACCCAACACCGACCCTTGCGATACACCACTAGTAACTGGTCTCCAGGATGAACATTTCCCATCAACTACCTCCCTCTGCCTTCTTTCAGCAAGCTAATCTCCGATCCAAACTGCTCTATCTCCCACAATCCCATTCCTCTGCATTTTGTACAATAGCCTATTATAGCCCAACAGCTTTATTTGAAATCACAAGCTTTTGGAGCACTGCTCCCTCATCAGGCAAAGTGACTTTGATTTTACCTGATGAAGAAGCAGTGCTCCGAAAGCTTGTGATTTCAAGTAAACTTGTTGGACTTGTTGCAAAACTTCTCACTAGGTTGTAAATGGCACTGATTACAGCAGGGCTGAAACCCCTCAGGTGTGCCATTGTTTTCTATCTCAGTTAAGGGGGCAGGTCGACACTCACTTTCTCAGTCTCCCTCAAGGACCTTTCCACTCCCAATTAGAAGTCAGGTAGCTTCAATTTTTTTTGTTTATTAATGTATGTTTCCAATCAGCCTGATCAGAGATATCATTACACACTTCAGAAGCAGGTGGGATTTGAACTGGGTCTCTCAGTCCATGGACTCTACCACTGCACCACAGGAAGACCCGCAAGTTTCTCTTCTAGGCAAAAAACATTGATTGCTATCACGTCCTACTATCTCCTGACTGTTCCATTAAGTTGTCATTTATCCATGGGTCCCTCGTCTTCATTATGCTTTGTTATTGTAACTTCGAACTTTTTAATAAGGTGGCAGGCTATTCTGAAATGTTGTTTACCTCTTTGTAAAAGAATAAAAAGGGAGGCATGTGCAATCAAGACCCAAAAATTAACATCTTTGAGCTCATGCCTTAATGTTTGCATAATTAGTGAAACGCTCATTAAACCAAATATTCACTTATCACTGGCCATTGCCTATTCCTTCAGGTCAACACTATCTAATGTCTGTTTGCTTGTTTCTGCTGTGTTTGTATATTCGGAAACCATTTATATTACTCTTTATACAATAAAGGCAAAACTAATGAGAAGACTAGAAGGTATCATATGGAAAATACCAATCTTGACAAATTGTTATACAGAACATGTTAAACTCTTAAGATTTATACAATTGTAAATTTAAACATAGTGTTACAAAGTTAACTCTAATACAAATGTTATATTTACTCAAATAAATTAAAACACAACAGTACAGAGCTTGTGGTCAAGACAACTTGGCCAGGGCAAACAAACCAGAAATATACTAGATAAAAACTAGAGAAATTCAGCGGATCTGGCAGCATCTGTGAAGAGAGAAACAGAGTTACCGTTTCAAGTCCAGTGACCCTTCTTGTTAACCAAGAAGCTAGCAGTAGTATGCAGGAAAGCAGATTCGAGGTTATAATCAGATTAACTATGTAAAATGGCAGAACATATTGGAGGGACTGAAAGACGTATGTCACAATGTGGTTTGAAAGAGTGGGCTGATATCAAGTTGTACTATCTATTAGTTGGACCCAGCATCTTTCTTTTCCTCTTCCAATCTCTTTAGCACCTTTGAATGTAGTTTTCTTTATCTTTTGACAGAGAATTGGAGAGAAAATTCTCTTCCTAAGGACATTGTGGGTCAACCTACAGTACATGGATTGCAACAGTTCAAGAAGGCAGCTCACCACCACCTTTTCAAGGGGCAACTAGGGACGGGCAATGTACACTGGCCAGCTAGTAACACCCATGCCCCATGATTGAATAAAAAAAGTGAGAGAGATGCTGATGCTGCTGGCTTAGAAACATAGAAACATAATAGATAGGAGCAGGAGGAGGCCATTCGGCCCATTGAGCCTGCCCCACCGTTCATTATGACCATGACTGATCATCCAACTCAATAGTCTAATCATGCTTTCTCCCCATAACCTTTGACTTCATTCACCCCAAATGCTATATCTCGCTGCTTCTTGACTACATTCAATGTTTTGGCATTAACTACGCCCTGTGGTATCGAACTCCACACAGGCTCACAACTCTTTAGGAGAAGAAATGTCTCCTCATCTCCATCCTAAATCATCAACCCAAATCCTCACACTGTCACCCCTAGCTCTGGACACACCCATCATTGGGAACATCTCCCTACACCTACCCTGTCTGGTCCTGTTAGAATTTTATAAGTGTCAATGTGAGCGCCGCCTCCCCGTCCCCCCGACAATTCATCTGAACTTCAGTGAAAACAACCCTAACCTAGTCAGGCTCTCCTCATACATCAGTCCCCCCAGCCCCGGCATCAGCCTGGTAAACCTCCACTGCACATCCTCTTGAGCAAGCACATCCATTCTCAGAACTTGCTTTGTTTGCAGTTTCTGTCAAAAGTTAACCTTTTGTTTTTGACTGTAGATAAAAATTAGGTAGATGCCTATCCAAATACATATAAATCCTGTCCCTCAGAATCCTAACCAACAACTTACCCATCACTAATATCATGTTCACAGGTCTATAGTTCCTTGGCTTGTCATTCCCAGTTTTCTTTCATAATGGCACCACATTAGTCACTTTCCAGTCCTCTGGCATCTGATCTCTCGTTATTGATGATACAAATATCTCAGCAAGGGGCCCAGCAACCTGTTCCTTAGCTTCCCACAAAGTTCTGGGAGAGGCCTGATTTGTGGGGATTTATCCACCCTGAAACATTTTAAAACTTCTAGCAACTCCTCTTCTTTACAAGATATTGTTATTTATTTTCCCAATATTTTTCTCTAGATTCCACATCCTTCTGCACAGTAAATACCAATGCAAAATATTCATTTAGCATCTCATCCATCTCTTGTGGTTCCACAAGGACAGCTTTGTTAATCTTTTAGAGGCAGTATGATCTCCCTAATTACTTTTTATCCCTTAATATATTTGTAGAATCTCTTTGGACTCTCCTTAACCTTATTTGTCAAAGATATTTCCCCTTTCTGCCCTCCTGATTTCCCTCTCAAGTATAATATTAATGCCTTTATACTCTCTCGGGATTTACTCGAACCCTTTTGTCTGTACCTGACATATATTGCCTTTTCTTAACCAAAACCTCAATTTCTCTGGTCATCAGCATTCGCTAAACTTTCCCTTTGTACTGCAGGAACGTACTGTCTTTAGACTCTCGTTATCTCAGTTTCAAAGGCTTCCCACTCCCCAGCTGTCCCTTTATCTGTGAATAGCCTCTCCCAGCCAATTTTTGAAAGTTATTGCTTAATACTGTTATCTCTGGTTACCATGGTGTAATGGTGAGCACGCTGGCTTCTGACCTCTGTAATCCGAGTTCAAACCTAGGTTCAAATCTTGCCTTCTTCCTGGTGAGGTGGGGGCGAGCCTTGGAAAGCATTATTCCCCTGTTGTTTTCAGATTCATCAGCGCGAGCCGGAGTGCCAATGGGAAGGTAAGGTGACTTTAGTTTCTCCCTGTATAAAAAGGTACCTTGTGCTGCAAGCGGCCCTCTTGTTTTCAGCTGCAGGTGTGTGGAGGGAACGGGAACCAGAAAGAAACAAATAAATTCGGGCATTGGCATACACAACGGGGAGTGAGGTTGTTTATAAAGAAATGTGGTCGATGGAGCGTAACTGTGGACACAGAGATGGTTAGAGGTGTGTTTACTTCAATGCTAGGATTATCAGAAATAAAGCGGATGAATTTAGAGCGTGGGCCGATGCTTGGAACTACGATGTTGTGGCCATTACAGAAATGTGGGTAACTCAGGGAGAGGAATGGTTGTTGGAAGCTCTGGGATTTAGATGCTTTAAAAGAAATGGGGAGGGTGGGAAAAGAGGCGGGGGAGTGGCATTGCTCATCAGGGCTAGCATAGAAGCTACTGAAAGGCAGTTCGAGAATGGTATGTCTGCAGAGTCAGTTTGGGTTGAGGTCCAGAACAAGAAAGGAGCAGTCACTTTGTCGGGCTTTTTTTACAGACCACCTAATAGTAGCAGAGAAGTAGAGGAGCAGATTGGGAGGCAGGTACTGGAAAGGTGCAGAAGTCACAGGGTTGTAGTCCTGGGTGACTTCAACTTCCCAAATATTGATTGGAAACATTTTAGTTATTATTGTTTAGATGGAGCGGATTTTGTCCAGTGCATTCAGTAAGAATTCCTGACATAGTACGTAGATGGACCAACATGAGGAGAGGCCACTTTGGATTTAGTGCTTGGCAATGAAACGGGCCAAGTGTTAGACCTGTTGTTAGGAGAGCATTTTGGCAATAGTGATCATAGCTTTTTTTTCACAATGGTCAAGGATAAGGATAAGTACATACAGCAGGGTAAGGTTTACAATTGGGGGAAGAGTAATTACAATTCTGCCGGGCAAGAACTGGGTAAGGTAAATTGGGGACAGATGCTGTCAGGGAAGAGCACTAATGAAATGTGGAGATTGTTTAAGGAATGCACACTGCATGTGCTCGATATGTTTGTCCCTAGCAGGCAGGGAAAATGCGGTCGAGTGAGGGAGCTTTGGTTCTCGAGAGGTCGAACAACTGGTTAAGAAGAAGAAGGAGGCTTATATAAGATTTAGGAGAAGAGGAAAGGAAAAGGCTCTAGAGGGATACAAGTTATCCAGGAAGGAGCTGAAGAAAGGGCTTAGGAGAGCTATAAGGGGGCATGAGAAAACCTTGGCAGATAGAATCAAGGAAATCTCCAAGGCTTTTTACACGTATGTGAGGAATAAGAGAATGACAAGAGAAAGGGCAGGGCTGATCAAAAATTGTAAAGGGAATTTGTGCACGGAGCCTAAAGAGATAGGAGTGGTCCTTAATGAATAATTTTCTCCAGTACTCACAATTGAGAGGGGCCTAGTTGTAGAGCAGGACTTGGTGAAACAGGCAGAAGGAGGTTGAAGTTAATAAAGAAGATGCGCTAGAAATTCTGAGGAAGTTGAAGATAGATAAGTCCCCTGGGCCTGATGGGATTTATCCAAGGGTTCTATGGGAAGCGAGGGAGGAGATCGCAGGGCCTTTGACGATGATCTTTTCATCTTCATTGTCCATAGGTATAGTGCCAGAAGATTGGAAAGAGGCAAACATCATTGCCTTGTTCAAAAAAGGAGACAGGGATAACCCTGGAAATTACAGGCCAGTGAGTCTTACATCAGTGGTGGACAAGCTATTGGAAAGGGCTCTGAGAGGTAGGATTTATGATCACTTGGAAAGGCACAGTTTGATTCATGATAGTCAGCATGGATATGTGAGGGGTAGATCATGCCTCACAAACCTCAGTGAATTCTTTGAAGAGGCGACCAAACACAGGGATGAAGGTAGAGCAGTGGATGTGGTATATATGGATTTACGTAAGGCATTTGATAAGGTTCCCCATGGTAGGCTCATGCAGAGGGTAAGGAGGCATGGGACAGGGAGAAATGTGGCAGATTGGATTCAGAACTAGCTGACCTTTAGAAAGCAAAAGATGGTAGTAGATGGAAAATATTCAGCATGGTGTTCAGTTACGAGTGGTGTACCACAAGGATCTGGTCTGCGTTCTCTTCTATTTGTCATTTTCGTCAATGATTTGGATGAAGGAGTGGAAGGGTGGATTAGCAAGTTCACAAATGATACAAAGGTGGGTCACGTTGTGGACAGTGTGGAGGGCTGCTCTAGTTTACAATGCGATATTGATAGGATGCAGAGCTTGGCTAAGAAGCAGCAGATGGAGTTTAACCCTGAAAAGTATGAGGTGATTCATTTTGGAAGGACAAACTTGAAAACAGAATACAGCATTAACAGAAAGTTTCTTGGCAGTGTGGAGGAGCAGAGGGATCTTGGGTTTCATGTTCACCATTCCCTGAATGCTGTCACCCAGGTGGATAGAGTTGTTGAGAAGGCTTATGTTAGCTTTCATGAATAGAGGGATTGAGTTCAAGAGCCATGAAGTTATACTCCAGCTATACAAAAGCCTGGTTCGGTCACATCTGGAGTATTGTGTCCAGTTCTGGTTGACTCATTACTGGAAAGATGTGTCAGTGTTAGGAAACATGCAGAGATTTACCAGGATGTTGCCTGGAATGGAGAGAATGTCTTACGAGGAAAGGTTGAGAGAACTTGGGCTTTTCTCTTTAGAACTATGAAAGATGAGAGGTGACTTGATAGAGATGTACAAAATGATCAAAGGTATAGATAGAGTGGACAGCCAGAGACTTTTTCTGAGGGTGGAGGTAGCTTTTACAATGGGGCATAGTTTTAAAGTGAAAGGAGGTAGATATTGGGGAGGCGTCAGAGGTAGGTTCTTTACTCAGAGAGTAGTAGGGGCGTGGAATGTATTGCGGGAGTGGGTAGTGGAGTTGGCCTCATTAGGGGCATTTAAGCGGCTATTGGGTAGGCATATGGATAATAGTTTCAGGTAGCGGTGGAGGTTAGACAGACCTTAGGTTTCCGATAAAACTTCGGCACAACATTGTGGGCTGAAGGGCCAGTACTGTGCTGTACTGTTCTATGTTCTTTGTTTTATGTTCTAAAATGGCTTTATTCCAATTTAGAAGGTTGAATTTTCGACCAGATATATTCTTTTCCATAACTGTTTTAAAACTAATAGAATTATGACCACTGGCCCCAAAGTGCTCCCCCACAGGGGGTCACCTTCCCTATCTTATTTCCCAACAGAATGTCAAGTTTTGCTCCTTCTCCAATAGGTACAGCCACATGCTACATAACCCTATTCTCTTCTACACACTTGACAAATTCCTCTTTATCCTAGCCCTTAATTTTCTGGCAGTCCCAGTCTATGTCTGGAAAATTAACATGCTCTCCCATTACAACCTCGTTATTCCTACAGATATCTGAAATCTCTTTACATACTTTCTTCTCAGTTTCCTGATGGTTATTGGGTGGTCTGTAATACAATCCTAAGATGATCATCCCTTTCCTATTTCTCAGTTTCATCTACGTAACTTTACTGAATGATCTCCCAGGAATAACGTACCTAAGTACCGCAGTAATGTTATCCCTAATCAAAAAGTCAATCATCTTCCACTCTCCCCCATCCTTTCTATCCTTCCTGTAGCAATTATACTCTGAAAAATTAAGCTGCCAGTCCTGCCTGTCTCTGAGCCACATTTCTGTCACAGCTTTGATATCCCAATCCCACGTTCCCAACCATGCCCTGGGTTCACCTGCCCTGCCTGATGCATTGAAATAAATGCAGGTTAATTTAGCAGTTTTATCATATTCACTATCTTGGTCTTCCCCGTCTTGGCTATTTAATTCACTGTCCTCCTCTACTGTGCCAGCTTCAGAGTTATCTTTCTAACTATACCTTTGGGTCATTATTCCCACCTCCCCCCACCCCCAAACATCCCAATACTAGTTTAAAACCTCGCAAGTAGCACTAGCAAATCCCCCCACCATGTTATTAGTCCCCTTCCAATTAAGATGAAATCCATCCTCTTAAACATGTCACTTCTACCCCAGAAGAAATGTGAATCTCTGACCTCTGCACCAGCTCCTCAGCCATGCATTCATTGGCCCTATCCTCCCATTTCTACTCTCACCAGCATGTAGCACCAGGCATAATCCAAATATTTCCACCCTCGAGAATCTACATTTCAACCTCCTGCCTAACTTCCCATATTCTCTCTGCAGAACCTCATTCCTTTCTCTTCCCATGTTGTTTGTACCAAAACGTACAACTAGTTTCCATTGGTCACACTCCCCTTTGAGAATATTCTTCACCATCTCTGAGGCATCCTTGACCTTAGCACCAGGGAGACAACACACCGTTGTGATATCTCACTGTTAGCCACAGAAACATCTGCCTGTGCTCCTGATTAGAGAGCCCCATGTCACCGTCAATCATTTTCAATCTGACATGCCCCTCATTACAGCAGAGTCAGTCACAGTACCATAAATATGGCTGTCCATAATATATTCCCCTGACTGACCATCAGCCCCGAACAATATCCAAAACAACATACTTGTTTGAGATGGATGTAGCCACAGGAGACTCCTGCACTACCTGCCTACCTCCCCTCCCCTTACTGGAGGTAACCCATCTGCCTGACTGGGTCAGAAATAATGGGAAGTGCAGAAGCTGGAGAATCCGAGATAACAAGGTGTAGAGCTGGATGGGCACAGCAGGCCGAGCAGCATCAGAGGAGCAGGAAAGCTGATGTTTCAGGCCTAGACCCTTCATCAGAAGAGGGTGTTCACCCGGCTCTACACCTTGTTATATCTGACTGTCTCTGTGGTTTTACTACCTTCCTGACATTGCGATCCATCACCCCTACTAGCTCCATGTAAATTCTTCATTGCCTCCAGCTGCCACTCCAACCAATCCATACAAACTGATAGGATTTGCAACCAAATGCATTTCCTGAAGATATAATTGTCAGTAACATGGGCAGCCTCCCTAGTCAATATCAAGTTTAAGAATTTTAGAGCCTTGATGTCCTTTGTCCACCCCAGGTCTTGTTAGGAAATTTGGTTGCTTTCAGTCCATTTTCACCTGCTCATAGTCCCTGTTATCCCCTACCTAGATTCTCTTCTTCCGTGGCTTAGTATCAGCGCTTCCTCCATCTTCATACTTTTAGTTAAAGCCTTTTTGTCTCTTTCTCTCTCTCTCTCTCTCTCTCTCTCTCTCTCTCTCTCTCTCTCTCTCCTACTCTCTCTCTAGGCTTCCCCTCCACATATTCATTCATACCTCTCCCTCTAACCCTATCATCAGTATAAATGACACATTTTATGAGCTGCTGTCAGCTCTGAAGAACAGTCACTGAATTTGAACTGACAATGCTGTGCTCTCTTCATTGATGCTGCCAGACCGGCTGAGTTTCTCCTGTAGACTGGTATCCTTTGTACTGCTCTAATCATTCACTATTTCTCCACCGCCATGACGGAACGCGTTCCATCTGCAAGATAAGCTGCAACATTACACCGAGTCTTTCAAATACACCTTTCAAAGGCTTGACCTCTACCTTATTTTCTGAATTTTCACATGAAACACCAATGCAGGGGGAAAGGAATCAGAGCCCTTTTGCCGATCAATCAGCACATCCTTCTCTCACAGTATTACTTTCCACATTGGGACAAGACAAACAGCTTTAACGAAATGTGTCTCTTATTTTCCGTAATGCTGAATCTGTCGGTGAGCCACAAAAAGGCAAAGCAGAAACAAAGGGCTTTTTTTTTAGGTCTGCAAGGAAACACATTCTTTGTGAGACTCATTTCTTTTTTGTGCATTCATTCTGTGTTTGGTGCTGCTTCTAGTAATCCAGTGATAAGTCAAATTAAAGCATTCAATTTAAAATAACCAGATACTATCCATTTGCAATGATAAATTGTGTATGCCATACTGCATGCCATTAACCAGATGCATAGTCGCACAATACTCTCATGTTGAATTGTACTCTTAAGCCAATTAGCTGAGCAGGCATCCACTACATAAGTGTCTTTCTGCTTTGCTTTCTATTTCTACAAACATATCATAAAAGGAACAACTCAAACAACGTCAATAGGCATTCAAAAATAAAATACATTATCGCCATCAATCACTCAACTATATGTAGTCAAGGCTATGTCTTGCACTTTGGGTTTTGACCCTCAATATAGGTATCCCATTGTTTAATAAAAAAAAAGGTTGCTATGAATTTTACGGATATACCTCTAATTTTTAAAATGCTAATGTCTTACTGTGACTCAAATCACAAAATAAATTTTGTTCTTGGGCCTGAATACATTGTAACCTCAGCACACAGTGAGCCACTTTGGTCATTTGCCAATTCCTTAGGAATGAGGGGAGAATTTGCAAGGTTCAGATTGAAATATATCTTCACAGGCTGGCACCCCTTCACTAATCACTCTTTATGTACAAATGCATTGCCTTTGACAACAACACTGATTTTCACAGAGCCTAACATTCAGGAGCTCCGTTTACCTTTATGTCAGCCAGGGCTCCCCGATTGGGCCAGATTCACAGCCCAGTCAGGAAACTTGTATTCTTTGAGGTCCAGCTGACTGACCTTGTTACAATCATTACACAGAGTCACAGGATAGTTACAGCATGGAAAGAGGTCATTTGGCCTATTGTACCTGGGTGCTGGCTGTCTAAAGGAGCAATGTATCCATGGCTATAACTCTAACTTCTCTGCATAGTTCACTTGTGTCATGGATAAATTCCCTGCTGAATGCCTAAATCGAACCTGCCTCCTTCACATTCACAGGCACTGCATTCCATACCCTCACCTCTTGTTTGAGAAAGTTTGTCCTCATTTCACTTTTCCATTTTTTTTGACAAACACTTCACATGTGTATGCACAAATGGGAAGTGTTTCTGCCTATTGTTAAACCAGCTCATAACATCTTATTGACGTTGTACGCAAACTTGGATAATAAAGTGTATCATTTTCGAATTGATTTATATTTCTATATTGCGTGGGTGAAGAAAAGTAGACATAGAGCCATGTTTTCTGACTTGCAGTCAAAGTGTTTTGTCAAGTGAGTTTCAAGGCACCCAGTCTGCCTCAGCTCACAGAAACTTACCTCTTGCAGCTGTCTGCCATTCACCTCATTTGTTACCCATCCACAGTCGAAACCACACTTTCTGTAGAATCACATGGCACCTGAGGGAAAATTGTAACCACTGTTGGGACCTTATGGTATTCACACCGTGAACAAAGACAGAGGAAATACAGGCGGGATTGAGTCATTCAGTCCTTGGAACATGCCGTACCGTTCAATATGATCAAGGTCAATCATACAACTTTGTGCCCACTTTCTGCCATACCCTTCAATCCCTTTAGCTCTAACTCATTCTTGCAAACACTCAATGATTTGGTATCAATTACTGTCTGTGGCAGAGAATTCCACAGGCTCACCACTCTCTGGGCGAAGACATTTTGACTATAAGTTCATAAGACACAGAAGCAGAATTAAACCATTCGGCCCACCAGGTCTGCTCTGCCATTCGATTGCAACTGATATGTTTCTAAAACCCATTCTCCTGCCTTCTCCCCATAACCCTGGATTTGCTTACCAATCAAGAACCTATATATCTCTGTCTTAAATGCACTCAAGTACTTTGTCTTCACAGCCCTCTGCAGCAATGAGTTCCACAGAGCCACCACCCTCAGGCTGAAGAAATTGCTCCTCATGACAGTTCTAAAGGATTATCCCTCCACTCTGACGCTGTGCCCTTGGGCCATAGTTTCTCCTACTAGTTGAAACAGCTCTTTCACATCTACGCTATATAGGCCTTTTTGTATTCTACAATTTTCAATCAGTTTCCCCCAGCACCCCCCCCCCCCCCCACCCCCCCACCATCCTTCTAAACTCCATCGAGTATAGACACAGAGTTCTCAACCACTCCTCATCGGACAAGCCCTTCGTCTCCAGGATCAATCTAGTAAACCTCCTCTCGGCTCCCTCCAATGCCAGCACATCCTTCCTTAGATACAGGTCCCAAAACTGTTAACTATATTCCCAATGCAGTCTGACCAAAGTCTTATACAGCCAAAACAGCACATGTCTGTTCCTGTATTCTTGCCCTCTTGAAATTGATATGAATATTGTATTTGCCTTTCCAACTGCCAACTGATCCTGCCTGCTAACCTTAATAGAATCCTAACTAGACTTCCAAGTCCCTCTGTGCTTCAGATTTCCAAAGCTTTTCCCCATGTGGAAAATAATCCCCATCTCTCGCCTTCCTACTAAAGAGCACAACACCATGCTTCTCCATATTGTATTCCATTGCCCCCTTTTTTGCCCTCTCTTTTATCTTATCTTTATTGCCTAAATTCTTCTGCAACCTCCCCACTTCCTCAAGATGACCTGGCCCTCTACCTATCTTTGTGTCATCTGTAAACTTAGCAACTAAGATGCTGCTTGGCCTGTTGTGTTCATCCAGCTCCACACTTTGTCATGTCAGATTCTCCAGCATCTGCAGTTCCCATTATCTCTGATCTCAATTTTAACCTCACTGCGAAGCCTCTTCCAGGATGCCTAACCTGAAGAAGTTACCCTCCTCCCTACGGACCAACCTCAGGGGATCTCTCTCCCACTGCAATCCATCTTCAGTCTGCCTCCCCCTCTCTCCCTATTCATTTCAGAATCCTCTCCCCATCCCCTTTTTCTGATGAAGGGTCTAGGCCTGAAACGTCAGCTTTTGAGCTCCTAAGATGTTGCTTGGCCTGCTGTGTTCATCCAGCTCCACACTTTGTTATCTCGGATTCTCCAGCACCTGCAGTTCCTATTATCTCTGATAACAATTCCCTCAGTTCCCTTGTCTAATTCATTAATCTAAAACATGAATAGTTGTGGTCCAAACAGCGATCCCTGCAGGACTCCACTCGTCACTGACTGCCATTCTGAAAAAGACCCTTTTATCTTACCCTCGGCCTTCTGTCACACAGCTGATCCTCTATTCATGTCCAAAACACCATGGGCATTGAACAGCCTCCTGTGTGGCAACTTGTCAAAGGCCTTCTGGAAGTCCAAATGGATCATGTCCAGCGGTTCTCCTTTACCTAACTTTCTCATTACCTCCTCAAAGAATTCTATCGGATTTGTTAGGCATGACCTCCCAGTGACGAAGCCATGCTAACTCAGTCCTATTTTACCATGCACTTCCAAGTACTCCGCAATCTCATCCCAAATAACAGACTCTAAAATCTTACCAAAGGCTATAGTCAAGCTAACAAGCCTATAATTTCCTATCTCTTGCCTCCCTTCCTTCTCAAACAGAGGTGTTTCATTAGCATTTCATTTCATGTGTAGGATGAACTGTCAGAGGACTGTTGTACAGTTACAAAATTTGAAAGACATTTGGTTAATTGTACATGAATAGAAAAAGTGTGGAGGGATATGTCCCAAACTCTGGTAAGTGGGACTGGTTTAGTTTGGGAGCAAGGTCAGCGTGGATGAGTTGGACCAAAGTATCTATTTCCATGCTCTATGACTCTAAACACAACACCCTCAATTCTGCATTGACAACCCCCTTTTCATTGTAGCCCCCTCATCTGCTACACCTGAAGTTTCCTGACCCTTTTAGTACTCTTTTAATTTATCGGTTTGCCTGGAAACTTTAGTAACCTCTGCTAAGCACTCTCTCCTTGCACATTTTCCTTAATTTTCTATGCAACTAAACCCATCTCCCACAACAATCTTTGAGCCATGCATTTATGACTTTAATTTTGTTGACTATGTGCCAATGTGCTTGTGGTGAGGTAGTAATTCAGAGATTATTACTTTTTTAGGTCTGCTTTTTAATTTAGCCATTATTGCTCATATTCGCTCAGCAGAACCTCTTTCCACCTATATCATTGGTATCTACATGTGTCACAACAGTTGGATCTTTCCCCTCCCTCTCCAAGTTCCTGTGCTTTCCAAATGAGATATTCAGAACCCAGGCACTGGGTAGGTATCACAGCCTTTGGGACTCTCGGTCCTGGCCAAAAGGACTGATTTCCTGATTGGAACATTCCTGATTACAACTACATTTCTCTTTTATACCCCTGTACCGTGGTGCTGTGGATAGTTTGCTCATGCTCTCTTCAGCCCCGATTCTCATCCACACTGGAGTAAGAATCTCAAGCCTGTTAGACCAGCTCAAGGGCTGAGGCTCCTGCAGCACTAATGCTAGCTGCCTTGCTCATAGACATACCCTCCTGTCCCTGGCTTAGCTGTCCCCTGCTCGACCATTCCCTCTGGTAGCTCACTCTATATATGCACCACCCTCTTGGTGAACAAGTTGTCCCTTAGGTTCCTTTTGAGTCTTAACCCTCTCACTTTAAACCTATGTCCTCTAGTTTGAACTCTTCTACCCTGGGACAAAGACCTTTGCTATTCACCTTATCTATGCACCTCATGATTTTATAATATCAAAAGATCATCCCTTGGCCTTCTGTGCTCCAGGGGATACAAAGTCCCAACTTATCCAGCCTCTCGTCATAACTCAAAACCCTCTAGTCTCAGTAACATCATTGTGAATTTTTTTTCTGCACCTTTCCAGTTTAATAACATCCTTCCCAAAGCTGGGCATCCAGAAATGTACCCAGTACTCCAAAAGTGACTTCACCAGTGTCCCGAACAGCTGTAACACCGTGTCCCAACTCCTATACTCAATGCTCTGGCCAATGAATGCAAGATCTGATCATTCCTTGCTGACCTTGTGAAGCTTACTCATTTTTGTCCTCATCTAAGTGTTAAATGTTTTACCCTGTATCCTTAAACTTTGACTGATCTGGAATCTCTGGTCTTGGGAACATCTTTCCTGCATGTAGCTTGTGTAGTCCTGTTGGAATTGTGTTGGCTTCTATGAAATCTCCCCCTCATTCTTCCACACTTCAGTGAATACAGTCCTAACTGATCTACTTGGTGTTCATACATTAGTCCTGCCATCCCAGGACCCAAGTCTGGTAAATAGTCATTGCACTCAGGTAAGGAGGCACAAACAGCATATGCTGCTGCAGGAGTGACCTTACTAATGCCTTGTATAACTGTAGCAAGCCATCCCTGCTCCTGACTGATGTAAAACTCAGCGACACATCTCTTCCAACTTTGCAAACGAGCAACTACCTCCTATGTTGTGATGCTTGACATTGAAAACTCAAGGCATAGCTCAGAACAGGCAGCTTGCCCCCTGCTTTACCCACAGGGACCAGGAGGAGCCGGTAGATTAAATGCTGCAGAGGAGGACATATCGACCACAACGAGGGGTCACACTGCCAGACTCAACTAGCCTGGATTGAATTCTGAGCCCAGCTTGATGCTGTGTTGCAGCTAAATGAAAATACACTGCAGTGTGAGAAGAATCTTAATGAAATTCTTCACTGTGCACTCTGCTATCTCACACTGAGAGGGCCACCATTCAATCCAACAGTGCCTCTACACACCATGCTATGTATTTTCATTGGTGAATTACGTCAGGACAGAGTCCCTTTAACAGTGATAATAGGAACTGCAGATGCAGGAGAATCCAAGATAATAAAATGTGAGGCTGGATGAACACAGCAGGCCAAGCAGCATCTCAGGAGCACAAAAGCTGACGTTTCGGGCCTAGACCCTTCATCAGAGAGAGGGACGGGGTGGGGGTTCTGGAATAAATAGGGAGAGAGGGGGAGGCGGACCAAAGATGGAGAGAAAAGAAGATAGGTGGGGAGGAGAGTATAGGTGGGGAGGTAGGGAGGGGATAGGTCAGTCCAGGGAAGACGGACAGGTCAAGGAGGTGGGATGAGGTTAGTAGGTAGGAAATGCAGGTGCGGCTTGGGGTGGGAGGAAGGGATGGGTGAGAGGAAGAACAGGTTAGGGAGGCAGAGACAGGTTGGACTGGTTTTGGGATGCAGTGGGGGGAGGGGAAGAGCTGGGCTGGTTGTGTGGTGCAGTGGGGGGAGGGGACGAACTGGGCTGGTTTAGGGATGCAGTGGGGGAAGGGGAGATTTTGAAACTGGTGAAGTCCACATTGATACCATTAGGCTGCAGGGTTCCCAGGCGGAATATGAGTTGCTGATCCTGCAACCTTCGGGTGGCATCATTGTGGCACTGCAGGAGGCCCATGATGGACATGTCATCTAAAGAATGGGAGGGGGAGTTGAAATGGTTTGTGACAGGGAGGTCCAGTTGTTCCTCCGCCTCCGCCGCATCTGCTCCCACGATAAGACATTCCACTCCCGCACATCCCAGATGTCCAAGTTCTTCAAGGACCGCAACGTTCCCCCCACAGTTATCGAGAACGCCCTTGACCGTGTCTCCTGTATTTCCCGCAACACATCCCTCACACCCCGTCCCCGCCACAACCGCCCCAAGAGGATCCCCCTCGTTCTCACACACCACCCCACCAACCTCCGGATACAACGCATCATCCTCCGACACTTTCGCCATTTACTATCCGACCCCACCACCCAAGACATTTTTCCATCCCCTCCCCTGTCTGCTTTCCAGAGAGACCACTCTCTCCGTGACTCCCTTGTTCACTCCACACTGCCCTCCAACCCCACCACACCCGGCACCTTCCCCTGCAACTGCAGGAAGTGCTACACTTGCCCCCAGACCTCCTCCCTCACCCCTATCCCAGGCCCCAAGATGACATTCCACATTAAGCAGAGGTTCACCTGCACATCTGCCAATGTGGTATAGTGCATCCACTGTACCCGGTGCGGCTTCCTCTACATTGGGGAAACCAAGCGGAGGCTTGGAGACCGCTTTGCAGAACACCTCCGCTCAGTTCGCAACAAACAACTGCACCTCCCAGTCGCAAACCATTTCCACTCCCCCTCCCATTCTTTAGATGACATGTCCATCATGGGCCTCCTGCAGTGCCACAATGATGCCACCCGAAGGTTGCAGGAACAGCAACTCATATTCCGCTTGGGAACCCTGCAGCCTAATGGTATCAATGTGGACTTCACCAGTTTCAAAATCTCCCCTTCCCCTACTGCATCCCTAAACCAGCCCAGTTCATCCCCTCCCCCCACTGCACCACACAACCAGCCCAGCTCTTCCCCCCCCACCCACTGCATCCCAAAACCAGTCCAACCTGTCTCTGCCTCCCTAACCTGTTCTTCCTCTCACCCATCCCTTCCTCCCACCCCAAGCCGCACCCCCATCTACCTACTAACCTCATCCCACCTCCTTGACCTGTCCGTCTTCCCTGGACTGACCTATCCCCTCCCTACCTCCCCACCTATACGCTCTCCACCTATCTTCTTTTCTCTCCATCTTCGGTGCGCCTCCCCCTCTCTCCCTATTTATTCTAGAACCCTCACCCCATCCCCCTCTCTGATGAAGGGTCTAGGCCCGAAACGTCAGCTTTTGTGCTCCTGAGGTGCTGCTTGGCCTGCTGTGTTCATCCAGCCTCACATTTTATTATCCCTTTAACAGTGATTCACTTTGGTGAACATGAGTATGTCATCAGCCAGGTCTGTGAGCTTTTTCAGACTATTCTGCTATGGGATAAAACCTCACTACTGACTTGCAGTGAACATCAAGTTTGTATATTCTTTTGTGCTGACTGTAACCTAGTAACTGTCCGTTACAGAATGAACCTGTTTTACGGTAGCTACTGGTCTACAATTCTCACAATTGTAGCCATCATATCCACTCATTGTCGCTTACTCATATCATCTTGCCAAGCTAGGGAACATTCTGACCTCTGCTATTCCTACTCACTCACTTGGGAGAACTTTCCTGGTCATACATCACCACAAACTACTCTTTCATCATACTCTGTCCCTTCTTTTGTTTCATTGAAGGAAACCTGAGCCCATCACAGGCTGGGATTGTAAAGGTTGGTGATCGAGGGAAGGACATACATCCTCTCACTTCATGTTAGGAGACAATACAGAGGCTGGCCGGGGAACAGGGTGATCGCTGGTTAGGATGTGCTCCTCAATGTACAATGCCCGTGATGCTGATTTCCCACTGCCAACAATGTCAACTGCCTTTGAACATGCACAAACATTTCTCCTTCTCAAATAACTCATTCTCTCGCTTCTGTCAGGTAGACAGCAGCGGTAACTAGTGAACCTCTGACGATAAGCCACCAGTGCTGAGACCCTTAGCTCTAGCTCTAGCTCCAGCTCTGAGGGGAAGTCACTGACATTTCACAAGTGCCCCGGCCAGGCTTTCACCTGCGCTGTCGACCAGCTCCCAGGCTTTCATCTTCAGCGGGTTGTCTATCCAGGTTAGATTCAGGGGTACACCCCAATAAGCACATCGCAGCCAGGTCCCTGTTGCAGGCCGAGGGAGGAATGGCGCTGGTCACTATCCCTCAAGGGGACTGCCAGGGATTAGGCATTTGTTCCAGCCCAGCCAGAAGATGACCCCACGTTCACTGGTTTATCAAAATACACAGTCAGAAGTAGAAACAGCAGGCACATGTGTCAGAAGCTTTCACAGAATCCCTCTGATGCAGATAGAGGCCGTTCGACCCGTCTGGTCTGTACCGGCCTTCCGAAGGGCATCCTTCCGTCACCCCATAAACCCATATTAACCATGGCTAGTTCACCTGGCCTGCACATCCCTGGATGCTATGGGGAATGGCCAATCCTGCTGACTGTGATCTGAGAACATCTGACAGTCTCCAGTGACCTCCCTGTGACCCTACGTCCAGCTCATGCAGCATCAGGAGGATGTGTGCACAGAAGTGTACTCCCTCTCTGTAGCTAGGAGGATCCTCAACATTTAGTTTATTTCACTCTAGAGTAATGAAACCAGTGATGTAACTGTGACAAGAGCTGTCAAGTGCTCACTTCTGAGAAAAGAGAAGGAACAGTCCGTACAAGAGAGAAAGGCACTTATCTTGAAATGTAACGTGTCATATTGTGTCAATAAAGGAGTGTGTCAGATCAAAGTCAGTCCGAGCCAGAGGGAAATCTGGTTCACATTAACCAGGACACAATGATCCCAACTTTATTCAAACATGGAAACTAACTGAACAACGCTAACATTTCAGAGGTAATAAGATCTGCCGATGCTAGAGCCTGAGACAGCAAGGTGTAGAGCTGGATGAATGCAGCAGGCCAGGCAGCATCAGGGAAGCAGGAAAACTGATGTTTCAGATTCGGGACCCTTCTTCAGAACCCTTTTTTCTGAAGAAGGGTCCTGACCCGAAACATCAGCTTTCCTGCTCCTCTGATGTTGCCTAGCCAACTGTGTTCCTCCAGCTCCACACTGCGCTAAAATTTCTGACACGTCTTGGTGTTGAATTTTGATTTGGACTATTCCTGCGAAAAGCTTTGGGTCATTGTACAGTTCAAGCCTCAATATAAATACAAGCCGATGTTGTTTGTGCCTTTCCTAATTCTTTCTGCATTCAATAGCTGCAATTATTTGTATCATTATCACTTCTCTGGGAATAGCTTTGGGACATTTTCCACATTCAAAGTGTTGCTGAAACATAAATTAGTGTGTTGACACGGACACTTATGCTGCAGAAATAAAAACAGTAACACTTATGATTTTATTCTTATTCATTCAGAACCCTCACTGAAAATGCCAGCAGTTATTGCCCATCCCTAGTTGCCCCTGAGACAGTGTTGGCGAGCTGCCTCGACAGCGAGAGCAGTGTGAATATAGCTGTCTCTGTTGTACAGCAGGGAAGGTCAAAGCTTAGGCGAGCAGTGATAGACAAGAACTCTACAGTCAGGGCAACAAATAGGCATTTCTGTGACAGCAAGTGAGACTCCAGGAATGTGCACTGGAGACCACAAACGCTGAAGATCACAGTGGGTCAGGCAGCATTCGTGGACAGAAGAAAGCTAACTTTTCGAGCCTAGATGACTCTTCAACAGAGTTCTGATGAAGAGTCATCTTGACTTGAGTTAGCTTGCTTTCTCTCCATGGATGCTGCCTAGCCCACTGTGATCTCCAGTGTTTGCTGATTTCAGTACACATTCCAACATCTGCAGTAATTTGCTCCTATTCCAGGATTATATGCGCTGCCTCCCTGGCGCCAGGGTCAAGGATGTTTCTGAGCAGACACAAGGCATTCTGAAAGGGGGAGGCTGAACAGCCAGAGGTCATGGTCCATATTGACATAAGCAAGAAGAGTGATGCTGTATGAGAATAAGGAATTCCGGGAGTCAGGCAGAAAGTTAATATGCAGGGCATGTAGGGTTGTAATCTCCAGATTACTATCTGTGCCACATGCTCATGAGTCCAGACATAGGAAGCTGGTACAGTTGAATACATGGTTAAGGGACTGGTTTAGGAGGGAGAGTTTCAGATATCCGGGTCATTGGGATCTTTTCCAGGGTAGGAGGGAATGGTGCAGGAAGGGTAGGTTGAATCTGAACTAGAGGGGCACCAATATCCCGGTAGGAGTTTTGCTGGTGCCATTCAGTTGAGTTTAAACTCACCTGATGGGAGTTGTGAACAGTAGATCAGCATAAGGGGAGAAGATAGAGATTAATAGGATGAATGAGCAGGGTCAGTTCAATCAATAAGGTGGGACTGTAAAAGTATATTGAGTAAGCCAAGAAGGAGAAATATACAAAAATGCTGAAGGATAGAGTGTATAGCTAAAACCAGAGTTCTTTTTTCCAAATGCACAGAGTCTGAGGAAAGGAAATTAAACGGGCTATAGACACAGACACAAGTTGGAAACAATGATACAGTAGCCATTACACAGACATGGCTGTAGAGTGGTCAGGGCTGGGAACTAAACAAATCAGGTTATAAACAACAGCGTGGAGCTGGAGAAACACAGCAGGTCAGGCAGCATCAGAGGAGCAGGAAAGCTGACCCGCTGTGTTCGTCCAGCTCCACACGTTGTTTTGATTCTGACTCCAGCATCTGTAGTTCTTGCTCTCTCCATAAATTAGGTTATAAGGTTCAAAGGAGAGATAGAGGAAAAGGCAGAGGGGTGGAGTAGCATCACTACATAGGAAAAGAATCAATTGTATGGTGAGGGAGGATGTAATGAGGTGAAAACACCTGTGGAGACCTTATGGGTGGAACTGAGGAACCAGAAAGGAGAAAAGCCACAATAGGTGTCGCATATGGACCACCTGGTAGCAATTCAGAAATGCCAAATTGTATAAAAGCTGAAATTAGGCGATGATGTAGCAAAGGCATGGTAGTATTAATGAAAGATTTTAATCTTCACATAAACTGACTGACACAGACAAACTCCTGCCGGGGGGTTATAAATTTCTCAAGTTTGTCCAGGAAAGATTCTTACGGCAATACGTCTCAAGTATGACAAGTGGCCAAGCACTATTGGATCTAGTAATGAGTATTTAACAAAGAGTGATCATGACACGATCGAGGTTCATGTAGCATCTGCAAGAGACAAGCAAAGATCAGATATGAGAATTGTGGATTTAATGGGATGAGGCAGAGACTGTGCACAGCAAAAGGGAAGCTGAACTAAAAGGGAAAACAGCTGAAGAACAGCAGAGAGTGTTCGAAGAAACATTCAGTGCCATTCGGAAAGCATTGGCATCCATAAAAAGGAAAAGCTCTACCTCACACACATACAAAAAGTCACTGACAGCAAAGGAGGTAGGGGATTATATAAAATTGAAAGAACAAGATTGTAAAAATGCAAAGAATAGAAAAAGTCCCACAGAGTGGGGACAGGCTCCAGGGGCTGAATACTCTATTCCTGTTCCAATGTTCTTGAACTATAGTTGTCTATGTGGCATGATGGTGCTTCTAATAGGCTGTTGTGGAGTCCAGAACAGGATGTTGGTTCAGAGACAGTGAAGAAAATGATGAATGCAGGGAAGCAAATATCCCACGGTTTCTTACAAAAGTACAAAAATATCCTAATAAAACTCCAGGGGTTAAATTACGAGGAGAGGTTATATGAGTTTGTTCTGTTTTCTCGACATTTTTAAGGGTTAAGGAGGTGATCTGATCAATGTCTTCAAAATATTAACAGGAAAAGACAGGGTAGATAGAGATAAACTACTTCCATTGGTTGGGAATTCCAAAACTAGGGGCATAGTGCGAGAATCAGAGCCAGACCATTCAGGAGAGATGTTAGGAAGCACTTCTATACTCAGAGGTGGGAATGTTTTGGAGCTCTCTTCCACAAATGGTAGTGGATACTGGATCAGTTGTTGCTTTTAAACCTGAGATATTTTTATTTTATTTTTTAAACAAAGGTATTAAAAGATAAGAACTAATGGCAGGTATTTTCAGTTAGGGCACAGATCAACTGTGACTTCATTGAGTGGTGGAACAGGCTGAAGGAATGGAATGAACCTACTCTTGTTCCTATGCTCCTGTAATCTGACAGCAACAAAATAAGGTTGACAATCTGAATGCCGGAAGCATACATGCATATGGAATAATAGAAGGGCATTTTACAAAACGGGGTACAAAAACAAAGCAGTTCCCCTGAACTTAGAGACTTTTAAACGAATCTTGGACTGGCACATCGAGAGTAGTAAAATATAAGCGATGCAGGGCAGTTTGATCTTAGTAGGATAATAGGTTGGCACAACATCGTGGGCCGAAGGGCCTCTACTCTGTTGTATTGTTCTACATTTTATGTTCAAAGAGCATTGAGCCCTGTGATGGGAATTCCAAAGCATTGGGTCTGCTGCTCACTTCAAATCTCATCCTGAAACATATGTCGTTGCAAATAGATGTGAGATATGAGAATTGGAAGAATACAAGCAAATATGAAAATGTGGTTGGCCCCATCAAACTACTTCTTTTCAAAGGAACATGCGTGATTTGTATTTTTATGAAATCGCTTTGTGCATTTAATCTTCACAAGGGCTCGGAATAACTGTCAGGTAGATATCCAAGCAAATGTTTCACCCTTCATCCTCCTGGATTATTGAATGGGAGCTCGAAGACATCAATCTTGAAATGCAGTCTACATCAGTCAAGCCGTTTTCGTGTTGAGTTTCACAGTAACTCAACACCATAAGATACACATCCAGCCCATTGATTCCAGCCTCCCCTGCCACTTCCATGCTCTTGGCCATTGAGACACCTTTCAGCAGTGAGTCACAGGATTGAAACACAATCTTGCCTCCAAAAATTAATATTCCACACAGCTGTAGGAACTAAGCATGGTTTCAAAATGATCTAAATAGTTTTTCTTTTAACCAAGATTTGAAAATTAAACTAATTTGCATTCTGCAAGTCCCCAGGTGAAGCAACAAGAGGACAGCAAGATATAAAGCTTCATTCGGAGCACCTCGATTTGCAGCGACATGAGGTAAAGTCCAGCTGGATGAACACAGCGGGCCAACCAACATCTTAGGAGCACAAAAGTTGATGTTTCAGACCTAGACCCTTCATCAGAAAACCACAAAAGATGATGTTTCGGGTCTTGACCCTTCATCAGATGCTGCTTGGCCTGCTGTGTTCATTCAGCTCCACACTTTGTTATCTCGGATTCTCCAGCATCTGCAGTTCCCATTATCTCTGAGCTAAAGTCCAATTGCAGAAAGCGAGATAGAGAGAGATAGGGACCGCTTTGCAGAACACCTTCAGTCCATGCTCATGACCCTGACCTTCCTGTATCTGGTCATTTTAACACACCGTCCTGCTAGCATGCCCACTTGCCTGACCTCAGCAGCGCTCCTGTGAATCACAGTGCAAACCGGAGGAAAAACATCTCATCTTCAGACAAAGCACTCTACAGCCTTTTGGATTTAATACTGAGTTCAACACACTCTCATTCATTCCCTTCCTTTTAGCTTTATTTGTTACATGCTCAGTCACCTTTCTCCCCTCTCCCAACTCCAGTGGAACTGTCTGTTCATTCCAGTCTGGGAGTTAGACATGTTATTGTTCTGTTATTCTCACTTTCAGATCACTTAATTGAGAACTATCAGCACCCTTTCTCCCCAAGCATTTTACCACCTCTTGTATAAATGCTACCCCTTCACATTTCACAAGAGCAGCTCTGATGAAGAGTCATCTAGACTTGAAACATTACCTTGCTCTCTCTCCATGGATGACACCTGACGCATTGTGATTTACAGCATTTTTTTTGTTTTCAGGGCTGCACTTTTTGTCCTTTGGATGGGAGGTGAAAGTGAAACTCTATTTGCCTATTTGGAAAGAGCACGGTATTGGGGCAGAGAGGGTTATCAGACCAGAAGCGCAGGGGCAACTTTATGCCATTCAGCCCCTTGATTCAAATCTTCCATTCATTAAGGCCATGACTGATTGAATGTGGCCAATTTGTATTATTTTGAAGGGTCTAGGCCTGAAACATCAGCTTTCCTGCTCCTAAGATGCTGCTTGGCCTGCTGTGCTCATCCAGCTCCACACCTTGTTATCTTGTATTATTGTGAGGCTATTTACCCAGCATCCCAGGCAATGTATTTTTTCCTTTATTTATGAACAGGATGAGGGTGTCACTGACCAGGCAACATTTATTGTCCGTCCCTAGTTGCCCAGATGGAAGTTATAAGCCAACCACAGTGCTGTGGGCCTGGAGTCACATGTCGGCCAGACCAGGTAAGATTGGCAGTTTCCTTCCCTGAAGGACATTAGTGAGCCAGACGGATTTTTCCTGACAATCGACAATGGTTTCATGGCCATTGTTAGATTCTTAATTCCAGATATTTTATTGAATTCAAATTCCATGGCATGGTGGGATTCGAACCTGGGTCCCCAGAACATCAGGCTAGGAAAGCTCAGCAGGTCTGGCAGCATCTGTGAAGGAGAAAACAGAGTTAATGCTTCAGGCCCAGTGACCCTTCCTCAGAACTCAGAACCCTACCCCACCACCTTGTCAGCAGCATATTCACAGGGATTAAATTCACAAGGGAAGAAGAAAACAACAATCAACGTCCATTTCTGGATGTGAAAGTTGAGCGTGGCCAATGGGAAGTTCCAAACTTTGCTATACAGAAAAGCAACCCGTACTGAATAAATCCTTAACTTCCACAGCAACCACCCCTATATCCACAAACAAAGCTATGTCAGGACACTATTTAATCAGGGGAGGGCACTGCATCATTCTGGAACTACGCAGGAAAGAGGAGGAACACCTACACAATCCTCACGATAAACAAACGCCCCTGCAACATCATCCACAGATACCTACATAACACAACAACAGGAGGGCACAGTACAACCTAACGCACTGGCCACACTGCCCTACATCAGGAACACTTCAGAACTGACAACAAGACTCCTAAGATCCATCCTCACTGTCAGTGGGTGTAGTGCCAGCAGATTGGAGGGAGGCAAATGTCATTGCCTTGTTCAAAAAAGGGAATAAGGATAATTCCAGAAATTACAGGCCAGTTAGTCTTTCTTCAGAGGTGGGCAAATTATTGGAAAGAGCTCTGAGAAATAGGATTTATGATCTCTTGGATAGGCACAGTTTGATTTGTGATAGTCAGTATGGATTTGTGAGCGGTAGACCATATCTCACAAACCTTATTGAATTCTTTGAAGAGGTGACCAAACATGTGGATGAAGGTAGAGCAGAGGATGTTGTATACATGGATTGATGTAAGGCGTTTAATACGGTTCCCCATGGTGGACTCATGCAGAAGGTAAAGAGGAATGGGACAGGGGGAAATGTGGCAGATTGTATTTAGAATTGGCTGACCCTTAGAAGACAAAAGGTGGTAGTGGACGGGCAATATCTAACATGGTACTCAGTTACGAGTGGTGTACCACATGGATCTGTTATGGGTCCCCTTCTATTTGTGGTTTTTGTAAATGATTTGGATGAAGGAGTGGAAGGGTGGATTAGTAAATTTGCAGATGATACGAAGGTGGGTCACGTTGTGGACAGTGTGGAGGGCTGTTCTTGGTTACAAAGGCACATTGATAGGATGCAGAGCTCGGCTGAGAAGTGGCGAATGGAGTTTAACCCTGAAAAGTGTGAGGTGATTCATTTTGGAAGGACAAACTTGAATGAAGAATACAGGGTTGATGAAAAATTCTTGGTAGTATGGAGGAGCAGAGGGATCTTGGGGTTCATGCCCACAGTTCCCTGAAAGCTGCCACCCTTTAAGAAAGCATATGGTGTGTAAGCTTTCATTAATAAAGGGATTGAGTTCAAGAGGCATGAAGTTATGCTCTAGCTATACAAAAGCCTGGCTTGGCCACATCTGGAGTATTGAGCCCAGTTCTGGTTGCCTCATTACAGGAAAGATGTAGAAGCGTAGGAGGAGGTTTACCAGGATGTTGCCTGGAATGGAGGGAAGATCTTATGAGGAAAGGCTGAGAGAGCTAGGGCTTTTCCTCTTTAGAATGACAAAGGATGAGAGGTGACTTGATAGAGGTGTACAAAATGATCAGAGGTATAGATAGAGTAGACAGCCAGAGAGTTTTTCCCAGGGTGGAGACAGCTATTACGATGGAACATCATTTTAAAGTGAGTGAAGGTAGATATCGGGGAGACGGCAAAGGTAAATTCTTTACTCAGAGACTGGTAGGGGCGTGGGATGCATTGCCGGAGAAGGTAGTCGGTGGGCTTGAAATGGACATCAGCTCCTCTGGGGAACTCGAACAGTTCATCCACTTCACCAACACCTTCCACCCCAACCTTCAGTTCACCTGGGCCATCTCCAGCACATCCCTCACCTTCCTGGGCCTCTCAGTCTCCATCTCAGGCAACCAGCTTGTAACTGATGTCCATTTCAAGCCCACCGACTACCACAGCTACCTAGAATACACCTCCTCCCACCCACCCTCCTGCAAAAATTCCATCCCCTATTCCCAATTCCTCCGCCTCCGCCGCATCTGCTCCCACGATAAGACATTCCACTCCCGCACATCCCAGATGTCCAAGTTCTTTAAGGACCGCAACTTTCCCCCCACAGTGATCGAGAACACCCTTGACCGCGTCTCCCGTATTCCCCGCAACACGTCCCTCACACCTCGCCCCCGCCACAACCGCCCCAAGAGGATCCCCCTCGTTCTCACACACCACCCTACCAACCTCCGGATACAACGCATTATCCTCCGACACTTCCGCCATTTACAATCCGACCCCACCACCCAAGACATTTTTCCATCCCCTCCCCTGTCTGCTTTCCGGAGAGACCACTCTCTCCGTGACTCCCTTGTTCGCTCCACACTGCCCTCCAACCCCACCACACCCGGCACCTTCCCCTGCAACCGCAGGAAATGCTACACTTGTCCCCACACCTCCTCCCTCACCCCCATCCCAGGCCCCAAGATGACATTCCACATTAAGCAGAGGTTCACCTGCACATCTGCCAATGTGGTATACTGCATCCACTGTACCCGGTGCGGCTTCCTCTACATTGGGGAAACCAAGCGGAGGCTTGGGCACCGCTTTGCAGAACACCTCCGCTCAGTTCGCAACAAACAACTGCACCTCCCAGTCGCAAACCATTTCCACTTCCCCTCCCATTCTCTAGATGACATGTCCATCATGGGCCTCCTGCACTGCCACAATGATGCCACCCGAAGGTTGCAGGAACAGCAACTCATATTCCGCCTGGGAACCCTGCAGCCTAATGGTATCAATGTGGACTTCACCAGTTTCAAAATCTCCCCTTCCCCTCCTGCATCCCTAAACCAGCCCAGTTTGTCCCCTCCCCCCACTGCACCACACAACCAGCCCAGCTCTTCCCCCCCACCCACTGCATCCCAAAACCAGTCCAACCTGCCTCTGCCTCCCTAATCGGTTCTTCCTCTCACCCATCCCTTCCTCCCACCCCAAGCCGCACCCCCAGCTACCTACTAACCTCATCCCACCTCCTTGACCTGTCCGTCTTCCCTGGACTGACCTATCCCCTCCCTACCTCCCCATCTACACTCTCTCCACCTATCTTCTTTACTCTCCATCTTCGGTCCGCCTCCCCCTCTCTCCCTATTTATTCCAGTTCCCTCTCCCCATCCCCCTCTCTGATGAAGGGTCTAGGCCCGAAACGTCAGCTTTTGTGCTCCTGAGATGCTGCTTGGCCTGCTGTGTTCATCCAGCCTCACATTTTATTGACATGCAGAATGAACTTAGTTTACAAAATACCATGCAATACTAGCATTACATCTGACAGACTAGAAGGAAAGTAGACACCAGAATACACAAACTTCAGCTCACAGCAAACTGGCATGACAAACTCTCCATAATATCCAGGTTCAGAAGAGATTTTACCAGGATGTTGCTGGGAATGGAAGATTTGAGTTAGAGGGAGAGGTTGGATAGGCTGGGATATTTCTTGGGAGCACAGGAGATTGGCCTTATAGAGGTTTATAAAATAATGAAGGGTATAGATAAGGTGAATGACAGGTGTTTTTTCACTGTTGCGGGGGATTTCATGACTGGGGGGTGTGTTTTAAAGGTAAGAAGAGAAAGGTTTTAAAACAGCATGAGGGGCAACCTTTTTACATAGAGAGTGGTTTGTGTGTGGAATGAACTTCCAGAGGAAGTGATGGATATAGGTGCAGTTACAACATTTGAAAGACATCTGGGTAAGTGCAAAGAGAAATGTTTGGAGGGGTGTGGGCCAGGGGCAGGCTGGTGGGATTAGTTCATTAGTTGGGATTATGTTTGGCGTTACTGTGCTGTGTGACTCTCTGACTCTATGGCTCTACCTGGTCCTTATCAAGTTTAGAACACTAAACTGAACAAAATGAATGCAAACTTATGCAACCTTATTACTTGCCTCTCAGCCCTTAATAATAGAACGATCAATCGGCTCTACTCTGCTGTATCCGTTCCAAGGCCAATAAAAATTTTTAATGCTTTGGAATTGATTGTGGGATAATTCCATGACATTATTCCACAGGAGATCAAAGAAATTCATACAATGCCTTGACAAATGTTTATTTCTCACCCAAAATCATTAAAGCAGCTGATCTGGTTGTTATCTCCTTGCTGGTGAGAGTGTTTGCTGTGCAGAAATCGACTGTCTGTTCCCCATTCCTTTACCGCAAAGCTTTACTCAGTGCTTTATTGGATGTTGGGTGCTTTGGGATGACAAAAAGGGTGCAAATAAATTCCTTGTCTCCATGAAACACCTAATCTCATTTCCAAATTAAAATGGGTTAAAATTTTGAGAATAAAACAGCAGCGTGGAATTTCACACAGAGTAGGTTACACTTTGTTTACAAAAGCACAGAAGGCCCAAAGTAGTTACTTTCTGTATCTCAAAAATTAATTTGTTTTCCGCAACTTATTTTCCAATGTGCAGCTGTGACACTTTATGGAGTTATTCTTTTCTGTGATTGTCAATTGGCAGGACATTAGTTTAGTTGCACGATTGCACACTCAAGAGGATTACTTTACACAAGCTGCTTTTTGTTTAATAAGTTTCATTTTAAAATTGTGGTCATAACAAGTATTGAAAACTTTAGATGGAATTTCATTCATTATTTTCCATTATTCAGGGACTGTCCTGGCAAATATTCCCAGCAATTCTCTTCTTTGTGTTGCAATTCTAGTTGCAGATGCACCCAGAGAAGATATCTTGGATAGGCAAGTCTCTGCAAAGCTAGAGGAGAGACGCTTCCATCTGTCAAACACTTAGATATTGGAGGCTGCGTGCAGTGAAGTCACATTCCTACACATGACAGCTTTATTTCCAAGTGTAGGTGCTCATGCTTCAATCAACACATCCCTCAAACTCTAACGATGCCTGGGAATTTGGCAGGAAAGCTGGGAATGCCTTATCCATGTTGGGCACCCAAAAACTGCGATCTGGCACTTGTCCATTGTTACAGATGGAGATTTGAAAAGGGCCCCTGAAGTCCCTGTTGGATATTCAGGAAACCGTGGACTAGAGAATGTTTGGGCACAAAGACGGTAGATATTGGCAGTCAACAAAATGGAGGCACAATTCCCGCACTGAGTGAGAAAAAAAATGCTCAGAAGCACCTCAGCGCTGAGCAACACTGAGTCCGACATGATCACTGCCGCTGTTACTCCCCAGATCTGCACTAGCCCATCATATTCCACACCGACCTCAAGATAAAGGAAGATGTTTATCACTTTTACAAGCTCATTGGTGCTTCTCACTCTGGGCAGGCAGCAAACCAAATGCCTTAAACTCATTGTGTAAAGCCTGAATCATCAATAGATGTCAAAAGAATCAGGCAGCATAGATGAACACCATAGATGGATTGTGTTTGTGCAGGCTCTTTGAAAGATCTATCTAATCAGTAGCTATCCTCCAATAGAAACTGGCCTGAATACGAATCAAAAAATAACCTTTGGTTTGTAAACCTGTAAACAAAACATTGTTGTAATATTCCAGCAAAGTTTTCAAAGGAAAGGACTGACTACATCAAAACCAAAACAATTTGACCTGTTGAAAGACTGGCCATTTTAACACATCTACGACTGAGAGGATAAAAGATCTGGATTGTCTCATTAATACCTTTAATGTAGTCCCTTCATCCCAAGTTGCTTCATGTAGCTGCAAACAGGAAAAAAATAATAAAACCCTGACAATAAAGGGATGTTAAGATTATGGGAGTGATCCCAGTGTCCAGCAGGTTCTTATTTCTCATTGAACAACTAAAACAGGTGACTGATTTGCTGTCTCATGGGAGCTGTGCAAAAATTAGCTGCTGTCCTCCCTGCGTTACAACAGTGACTACACTTCAAAACAGTAAACCAACAGAGCATCCAGGGGTGTGAAATATGCTAAAGGAATTCAATTTCTTGCTGATTCTCCCTGCACTTTTCAGCCCTTTTCTTTGGCTAGTTGCATGTTCTTTCAATGGTCAGCTTGGCTTCTCTGTGAATGTGTAGAATTACATTGGAATTGTGAATGGCATGGATAGGGTGGAAAGGATGGGGCTTTTTCCCAGGGTGGAGGGGTCAATTACTAGGGGACACAGGTTCAAGCTGCAAGGGGGGACATTGAAAAGAGGTGTGCAAGTCTGGTTTTTCAAACACTGGGACGTACTGCCAGAGGAGCTGGTGGAAGCAGACAAAACAGCTGCATGCAAGAAGCACTTGGACAAATACATGAAGAGGAAGGGAATAGAAGGACATGGGTCTTGTAAGTGAGGGCAGTTTTAATACGGAAGGGCACAATTTGGCAGTGCAGGCTTGGAGGCCTGAATGGCCTGTTCCTGTGCTGTATTGTTCTTCATTCTTTGCACATGAATGGGAAGGGAATAGTGGGATACAGATTCTGACAGTGAAAACAGCTTTAGTATGGAAGGCAAAATGTGTCAGCACAGGCTTGGAGGGCCAATGGACCTGCTTCTGTGTTGTATTTTCTTTGTTCTTTGAATGCAGATCATAACCATTGAAGCCTGTTGCTATTCTTTCCTGTATTAGTCAATTGGCAGATTCCTCTTTCTGTTTGACCTCATATCATCAGGCATTCTCTGAACTGAATCTATATTACTTGCCTTAACCTGTCCCTGTGACAGCAAATTTCACATTCAATCCACTCTCTCAGTAAACACACTTCTTCCAAATTTCCCTGTTTGATTTTCTTGGTGACAATCTTCTCGTGTGTCCCTGAAGTGCATATTAGGCTATGTCCTTGTCTCTTTGTTAAACACGTACGCTATGTGTTATGCTCGAAACAAGCACAGCAGTAAACTAATGAGATTTTGATCCTTATTACAGATGTCTCCGGCCACAGCTTGTTCTTGCATCGCGCAATATATTTATAAAAATGTGTTTTTGTAATAATCTCCATGTAAATTACGTCAATTGAGCCGGTTTTCAAGAGGAGAAAATGAAAAGATAGAGATGTGGTGGAAATTGTTGCTCTCATGAAAAGGCAAAGGCGTGCAAAACAGAAATTATGTTTTTGTTCCACTGTTATTTTTTAGTCTCCTCTCATTTCCTTGCAACAAATTGATTAGAAAGGAAAGAATCTCAATAGTTTTAAGGAAAGGTTTAAAAAAAATGACGACACAGTGTCAGAGAGATGTTGTGGTTTCTAAGCCAGCACCCATGCATAAGAAGTGGAAAAAATACCCAATAAATGACATGTGCCATCCAACTCCTGCTTTTATCAATTGAGGCATAGTTTATGAAAGAGGGGAGATCATGTTGGAATTGTATAGAACTTTGGTGAGATCATAGCTTGTGTACTGTGTGCAATTCTAGTCACCACTTTACAGGAAGGATTTAATTGCACCAGAAGCAGGTGCAGAACAGATTCACCAGGATGCTAGATAATGAAATGTGAGGCTGGATGAACACAGTAGGATGATCCACAGGCTGAACACCCAGTTTCACTCAGCTGTAATCCCTTCACCAGGATGCTGTCTGGAATGGAGCATTTAATTTATGAGGAAAGATTGGGTTGTTTTCATTTGAGCAGAGAAGACTGAGGGGCAATCTGTATAAGATTATCAGGAGCATGGACAAGGTGGATAAGGTCAGTCACAAGGTGACATAGGTTCAAGGTGAAGGGTAGGACAGTGAGAAGAAACTTTTTCTCACCCAGAGGTAGTGACAGACTGGAATGCGCTGCCTGGGAGGGTGGTAGACACACACCGCCTCACATTGTTTAAAAGGCACCTGGAGGGACATGGGCCAAATGCAGGCAAATGGAACTAGTGCATTTTAGGAAACCTGGTTGGCATGGATGAGTTAGGCTGATCCCACGCTGTATACCTCTATGGCCTTATGAGTACTTGGTAAGTCACACCATTCAAGGCAATGGTCCAAGTTCAGATAAATGGGATTAGGCCGAAGGCCACGTATTTGTCATGTATCAGCGCAAACTTGATGGGTTGAAGGCCTTTTTTGCACTATATGACTCTATGATTCTTTGAACTCACCATGTACACATCAAAATGGAGCTCCAGGAAATCCGATATGTTCATTTTCAAGAATGACCATGTTCTTGTCTTGGTCTTTCCCTCTAATTGGCATGCAGCCAGCATGATCCCAGTACTCACATGCATACAGCTTTCAGGGCTCACATCCATATACTTCCAAGTACTCACACACATGTAGTTCCCAGGATTCATGTACAATTCCCATAAAAGGCCACAGATATGTGACTCCCAGTACCAAAACACACAGGCATCTGGATGATATTAATGATGTTTTCAAAGTCAACTTGATATGTTACTGCCAGCCTTCCTATAGATTAGACATGCTGCAACGTCAGTTAACCAGTGTGATGACCAACATCAAAGGGAATTCCCTATTAAATCTGATAACAGTTTCTTTGTTCTTTAATGAGGGTATTGCTGGCTCAGCAGCGTTTATTGCCCATGTGTTTCTGGAGTCACATGTAGGCCAGACCAGGTAAGGATGGTAGTTTCCTTTCCTAAAGGAATGACTTTAGTGAACCAGATGGGCTTTTCCCAAGAATCAACAAAGGATTCATGGTCATCATTTGACTTTTCATTCCAGATATTTATTGAATTCAAATTGCACCATCTGCCATGGTGGGATTCAAAACCAGGTTCCTGGAATATTATCTGGGTTTCTGGATTAACAATCCAGCAATAATACCACTGGGCCATCTGTCTCTGATCAAGGAAGCAACTTATTTAATAGTCGACATTCACTTCTCAGTAGTAATCAAGTTAATTACCAAAGCACAAATAAACAATGTTTTTATCAGTGAAGGGGTTTGGTTACGATATAATGAAGTAATTTCCCATTACTGTGTTAGTTTGTATGTATAAGTATATGGATCCCAACAGATCGATTTGAGGAAGAAAGATGGTGTCTACAGAGACAAATAAGAAAGAAAGAACTTCTGTTTATTTTGTGACTTATCGTGTCCCTCAAGACATCACAAAGTGCTTCACAGACATTTAATTAATTTAAAGTACTGATGTTTTGTAGAAAATGCAGCAGGATTTTTTCACACAGCAAGGCCCCACAATCAACAATAAGATGAATGATCCACTAATCCAATTGTTTGGATGTAGGATGAATGATAAAATTAGCAAAGAATTTCGAGCTAAGCAATCATGATTATTCAGATTGTTACTCCGAGATCCAGTCCAGGATGAGTCAAAATTTCCAATTAAATATTGTAATGTTATTACATTGTAAGATGTGTTATTATATACAAACATAGAAGATAGGAGCAGGAATTGGTTATTTGATCCATTGAGTCTGCTCTACCATTGAAAATGATCATGATTTATCATCAAGTTCAATGCTTTAACCCTACCTCTTCCAACATCCCTTGATCCCTTTAGCCACAAGAACTATATCTATCTCTTTCTGGAAAACACAATATTTTAGCCTTAACCACTTTCACTGGTAGTAAATACCACAGGCTCCCCCCTTCTCTAGGTTCAACAAAACCTCCTCATCTCAGTCCTAAAAGGTGTAGCCCTTATCCTTAAACTATGGCTCTTTGTTCTGGACCCCCCACCTTTGGAAACATCCTTCCTGCAGTGAACCGATTTAGTCCTGTTAGAATTTTATCAGTTTCCACCATAACCCCACTCATTATTCTAAATTTCATTGAATATGATTCAAATTTTCTTAATGTCCCCTCATTTGTCAGTCCTGCCATTCCAGGAGTCAATGTGACTCCATTTATAGAAAGAACAGCCTTCCCCAGGCAAGAGACCAAAACTGTTCATGCAATTGCAAGTGTGGTCACACCAATGTCCTGTTAAAGCGCAACATTATCAGTTCCCAGTCTCGAGTCTGTTCCCTCACAACTTACCCTACCCCTTTCCCTGGTAACAGTTAACACTGAAGTCACCAAGCATGGTATCACACTCATTCCTGTGATGAGTATTAGATTCCATACTTGCATGGTCACAGAGGAGGCAATGGCCCCGTGCTATTATCTCTGGACTGTTAATCCAGGTTCACAGGTAATGTTCTGGGGAACCTGGGTTTGAATCCCACCCGAGCCAATGGCAAAATTTGAATTCAAGAAATACCTGGAATTAAGAGTTTAATGATGACCTTGAGTCCTGTGTTGACTGGTGGAAAAACCCATTTGGTTCACTAATATCCTTCAGGGAAGGAAGCTGCCATCCTAACCTGATCTAATCTACATGTGACTCCAGACCAACAGCAATGTGTTTGAATTGTTATGGAGCAGACTAGATCTGCTCAAAACATTTTAAGAAGGTAGCCTAGGCCCCAACTTTTTCTTATTTAAAAGGTAAATATGAAGTACCTAACTATTGGAAAACTTAACTGAGTAAAAGGTACTGTATCTATTATGCAATTAAGTTTTCTAATAGCTAAGTTATTCCAAATTCCTCTTTCTTTTGTTTGCATTTTAACTATAGTGTTTAAATAAATTGTACTCTGTTTAGTGTCGATAGATTGAGTAGTCACATCGCATCTAGAACATACACTTCACATCTACCTTTAAAAAGGAAAAGTCAGACACAGAATTTTACATGTAGTCCTCCAATCCAGGAGGAAACAGTATCAAGAGAGATTTCAGAGAAAGTAGCAGCAAGAAATCATTGACTGAATCTCCAACCTTTCTGGGGATCCAAACAACTTCTGATTGCTGCAGGTATGAGAAACTAGAAAGCCTTGTCTGTAAGAGCTCGCCAATCCCCTTCCATTGTCCAACTATTTTGAAAACCTAAAGGCCTCCTAAGTTATTTACCTAAGCTGCTGCCAGAAGCTGGTTCATAACCTCTGCCTTTACCATCTTTCTTCAAACAAAAACCCAAGACAAAATAACCTTTTTAAAGTGGCAGCATCATCACAGACTCTAAACTGCCCTCAGGGATGGGTAATAAATGCTGGCCTAGCCAGAAATACCCTCATCAAGTGAATGAATAAAGAAAAACAAAGGCTAGGGTTATGATTGGCCTTAACTATTTTTACCACCTCTACAATATCAATGACTTTGTCCTTGTTTCAGCTCATCAGCTGCTAAAACCATCATCCATAGGACATGCCCAATGCACATGTGGTTGGTTTCTAATATTGCAAACCTATGGCTATCTAAAACTCTACTGGCAGTGTCAGAAGCGCTCAGTTAGGCTTTAGCAGGGTCTGTGAGTTCAACTGTTTGGCAATGCAGAGTAATACAAACTGCATGGATTGAATTCCTGTTGCTGGTTCAGGTAAACACACAGGTCTAGCCTTCTTACCTTTGCCCCTTGCCTGATTTGTGGTAACCCTCAAATTAAACTACTGCAAGTCATCTCCTTGATCAGAGGGTGAGACAACAGTGGCTTTATTTTGAAACTGCTGCAAGTACTGTTTTCCTCTCTCCTGTCTGACCTTCATGAGAACACAGTCATGCAATGTTGAAACTGTTAAATTCCTATCCTTGTTTTCAAATCTTTCTATGCCCTTGCCCTCATTATCTCTGCATGAGTTTCCTCAGTGGCCCTAGAGAAGGCGATGGTGAGCTGCCTTTGTGAACTGTTGCAGCCTAAAGGGAAACGTACAATGCCATTAGGGAGAGAATGCCAGGATTTTGCTCCAGTGAAAGTGAAGACACGGCGATATGTTTCCAAGTCAAGATGGTGACTGGCTCAGAAGTGAACTTGCAGGTGCTGGTGTTCCTATGTATCTGCGGCCCTTGTCCTCTAGATGTGGAGAAGATTCTTAAGGACAGCGTTTATTCACATTTGGCAAAATATGGACTTATTAGCGATAGGCACTATGGCTTTGCATTGGAAAGGTCATGTCTCATAAATTTCATTGAGCTTTTTTGAGGAAGTGACAAGGATGATTGATGAGAGGCATGGATGGAATAGATAAACAGAGTCTTTCTATCAGGGTAAAAATGCAAATGAACCGTAACATTTGGAAGGTGTTGTCTCAGGAGCCTTAGTGAACTTCTGCAGTGCATCTTGTAAGTAGTACACACTGTTGTTACTGAGCACTGGTGATGGAGGGAGTGGATGTTTGTGGATGTGAACAAAGAATAAAGAACAGTACTGACAGGTACAGGACAATGATCCCTTTCAAAACTAAAAGCCTTTTGCCTCAATTTGGTCTGTATCCCTCTATTCCCTGCCTATTCATATATCTATCAAGATACCTCTTAAACGTCAATATTGTATCTGTTTACACTATTTCCTGTGGTAGCACATTCCTGGCACCTGTTTCTCACATTTCCTTTAAACTTTCCCCTTAAACCTATGTCCCTTCATAACTGCTTGCTCTATCCTGGGAAAAAGGCTCTGACAATCTCTTCCATGCCTCTCATCAATCATCTTTGTCACCTTCTCAAAAAACTCAATCAAGTTTGTGAGAACCAACCTTACCCGCACAAGGCAATGCTGCTTGTTGTGAATAAGTCTATGATTTTACAAATGTGAATAAATCCTGCCTAATAACCTTCTCCAATAATTTCCCTACCACTGACATAAGGCTCACTGGCCTATTATTTCCTGGATTATACCTGTTGCCCTTCTTAAACAAAGGCATAACATTGACTGTTCTCCAGTCATTTGGGACATCTCCTGTGACAATAAAGGATACAAAGATTTCAGACAAGACCTGACAATTTCCTCCCTCACTTCTCTCAGCATCCTGCAATAGATCTCATCAGGCTCTGAGGACTTGCCTGCCTTAATCCTTTTCAAAACATCTGAAACGTTTTCCTTTTTAGTATTGACATGCTCTGGAATATCAACATAGCCTTCCCTAGCTCACCTTCCAACACATCCTTCAACCTTGTGATTACCATGCAAAGTATTTATTAAGGACCTAAAGCACTTCCTCAGCTCTATGCATAATTTCCCTCCTTTGTCCTTGTGTGGACTTACCCTTTCCTGGGTGAGCCTCATCCTTCTTACATATGTATAAAATGCCTTTGGATTTTCCTTAATCCTAATTGCCAGATATATTTCATGGCCCCTTTTAGCCCTCCTAATTCCTTGCTTGAATTCTTTCCGATTATCTTTGTATTCTTTGAGACTGCTGCCTGGCTTCAGTTTCCTAAATCTTATGTATCCTTTCTCTTTTCGACTAAGCTCACTCTTCCTCATGTCATCCAAGGTTCCAGATTCTTGCCATCTTTATCCTCCAGTTTCAAAGGAACATTCTTGTCCTCAACTGTAATCAACTGGCCTTTAGAAGATTTACCGTCAAACAGTCACAGCCAATTTATATTCCCCAATTACTACCTAATATTCTGCTGGCTAGCTTTTCTCAAATTTCTCATTTTCATCCAAGAACTGCTGTTATTCTTATTCACAAGGGATGTAAAAGTTACACAGTTATGGTCACTGTTCCAGAAATGTTCCCCCCATTGAAACTTTGATCACCTAGCTGGGCTTATGCCCCAAATCTGGGTCTCGTATGGTCCTTCCCTAGTCAGACTATTTGCATATGGATTCAAAAAATCCTCCTGGGCACAACTAACAAATATTCCTGCCGATCCTTGCCCCTGATACTAAGCTAGTCCCAGTTAACATAGAGGATGCTAAAATCTTCCACCAGAACAACTCAGTTGTTTTTACACTTTTCCATAATCTGTCCACATCTCAGTAGCTTTATCTCCCCTTGGTTGTTGGGAGGCCAGTCGTGCAATTCCATTAAAGGGATTGTGTTCTTCCTATTTCTCATCTCTACCCATATTGCCTCATTAAGGATGAGATAGACAGATTTTCAATCAGGAAGGGAATCAAGGGTTGTAGGGAAAAGGCAGGAAGATGGTGTTGAAGGTGTTCAGATCGGCCTTGGCCCCAGTGAATGGTGGAGAAGCTCGATGGGCTGAATGGCCTACTTCTATTTTTACATCTTATGGTCTTGCTCATCAAATTCCTCAGACAGCTCCATCGTGAAGGACAAGGGCAGCAGATGCATAGGAACACCAGCCCCTGCAAGTTCCCCTCCAAACCACTCGCTGCCCTGACTTTGAAACATGTCGCCAAACCTTCACTGTTGTTGGATCAAAATCCTGGAATTCCATCGCTAATGACATTGTGGGTCAACTCACAGTGCCTGGACTGCAGCGGTTCAAGAAGGCAGCTCACCATCAGCTTCTCAAGGGCAAGTAGAGATGGGCAAGAAATGCTGGCCCAGCCAGTGATGCCCACATCCCATGAACAAATTGAAAACAGAATGGTTAGGTTTGATAGAGATAATGGGAACTGCAGATGCTGGCTCTCTGATGAAGCGTCTAGGCCCGAAACGTCAGCTTTTGTGCTCCTCCCAGGTAAACCATCATTGCAGTGTGAGCTGAGGTGTAAATTTAGGCAAAGGTATCAGTGAAAAATCCTTGACACTTCTTCGGCATAATGAGATTGGGTTCATGTGTCCTCCTGAGAAGGCCGAAGGAACAGGGTGGGTGTGAGTGTGTCAGAGTCTGTGTGAGTGTGACAGGATAACTGCAAATGTGACAGTGTGTGTGTGACAGGAATGGTGTAAGTATAACAGAGTGGGTGTGAAGGTGACAGAGCAGACACGAGGGTGATAGTATGTGTGTGAGTGTAACAGAGCAAGTATGAATGTGTCGGGGCTGGTGTGAAAGTGTCAGGATGCGTGTATGTGTGTGTGTGTGTGTGTGTGTGTGTGTGTGTGTGTGTGTGTGTGTGTGTGTTTGTGTGTGTGTGAGAGAGAGAGAGAGAGAGAGAGAGAGAGAGAGAGTCCTGGGGAAAATTGATGAACAGAGAGATCTGGGTGTTCAGGTCCATTGTTCCCTGTAGGTGGCAACATAGGCCAATAGGGTGGTCAAGAAGGCATATGGCATGCTTTCTTTCATTGGGCAGGGTATTGAGTATAAGAGTTGGCTGGTCATGTTACAGCTGTATAGGACTTTGGTTCGACCACATTTGGAATACTGCGTATAGTTCTGGTCGCCACATTACCAAAAGGATGTGGATGCTTTGGAGAGGGTGCCGAGGAGGTTCACCAGGATGTTGTCTGGTATGGAGGACGCTAGCTATGAAGAGAGGTTGAGTAGATTAGGATTATTTTCATTAGAAAGACGGATATTGAGGGGGGACCTGATTGAGGTCTACAAAATCATGAGAGGTATAGACAGGGTGGATAGCAAGAAGCTTATTCCCAGAGTGAGGGACTCAATTACTAGGGGCCATGAGTTCAAAGTGAGAGGAGGAAAGTTTAAGGGAGATATGTGTGGAAAGTTCTTTACACAGAGGGTGGTGGGTGCCTGGAATGCTTTGCCAGCGGAGGTGGTAGATGCAGACACGATACTGCCTTTTAAGATGTATCTGGACAGGTACGTGGATGGGCAGGGAGCAGAGGGATACAGACCCTTAGAAAATAGATGACAGGTTAGACAGAGGATCTTGATTGGTGCAGGCTCGGAGGGCTGAAGGGTATGTTCCTGCGCTGTAATTTTCTTTGTTCTTTGACAGAGCGAGTGCGAGTGTAACACAGAGTGTGTGAGTATGAATTGTGTGGGTGTGACGGAGTGGGTGTGAGTGTATATGACAGAGTGTGTGTGTGTGTGTGTGTGTGTGTGTGTGTGTGTGTGTGTGTGTGTGTGTGTGTGTGTGAACATCTTGTCCAGATGACAGCGCACCTCACATTGCAGCAGTCCCTCAGTACTGCAGTCAGACTGTGAGCCTGGATTTAGTGCATGAACATCAGCGGAAAGTTCCCTGTGAAAAGGATTCCAGATTAAGCCTGATATAAACACTTCTTCATTTATGTATCGGAACAGTGACTAGCTGACATGCAGCATTTTTATTTAATTTTATTACATCAGCGAGAATTCATATCATTTCTTGCTGTTGCCACTGCTGGAACATAACAAATTTATCATTAATGACAGTTTTATTCACTGGCCTTGAAATTAAAATTCCACTTTCCAACCATGACCATTTCTTACTTTTAAGCAATTAAAATATATAAGCTTACTTCACATCAGTACATCCAGGCATGTTTTGTCTCTCTCCCGTTCTCATATATACACACACATACACACCCTGTCACATTCACACCCACTTGGTTACACCCACACATACTGTTAAACTCGCACACACTGACACCTCACACCCACCCTGTCACATGCACACCCACCCTATCACACTCACATCCACCCTGTTACACTCACACCCACCCTTTCACGCTCACACACACCCTGATATATGCATGGAGCACTTCATATCCAACCCAAATGGAATCTCATTGAGCTATCCAACACTTGAATGAAAAATGATGGCAATGTTTTGCTCTTGACGTTGTGGTGCTCCTCACAAGATTCTCCCAATTTTCTCGCCATTGCCTGCGTCAATCCGTGCCTGGGAATATTCCACCCTCAGTCACACACAGGGTAGCATTTTATTGCAAAAACTCTCTTGGAACAGACATGGAGGTGGGAGATTTCAGTCATGCAGATAATCTCCCCAACACCAATTCACACACTCTCATACAGATTCAAAGTCTCACACACACACACGCACACACACACACACACACACACACACACACACACACACACACACATACAGACACACACATACAGACACCCACGCACGCACACACACACAGACACACACACACACATACAGACACCCACGCACCCACACACACACACAGACACACACACACGCGCACACACACACATACAGACACACATGCACGCACACACACTGACACAGACACACATGCACACACAGACACACGCACACACACACATGCACACGCACACACACGCACACACACAGACACACAAACACACAAACTTGCATGCACACAGAGACACACACACACACACAAACATTTCTCCCTGATACCTTTTGTGATTTGTTTGTGCAGCTATCAGACACGGCGATGTCAGGTGCACTGGAACCAAGGTGTCGATGACAAGTGAAGCTGATTGGTGTGGACTATAGACCAATTATTGATGATTTAGGTCCACTGCATGTCAATAGCCATATGACTGGTTACTGTGGGCTTGAACTGTTTGGCTTAGAATGAGACAGAGAGAAACTGGTCAGACAAAAAGAGAAGCCAGCAGGCCTGCAGCAGCAAAGAAAAACTGTCTCTCAGTTTTTTGCAGCAAGTCAATTTAAACCTGAAGAAAACCCAACTATCTTTCCTTCAGCAGCTGATGTAAGCTATCTTTGAATTTTGGTAAGGCAGAGATGTAGATGAGCCAGCCACCTTGTGCCTCTTGCAAACCACTGAGAACATCTATGAAAGGAAGGTTAAGGAGAAACCTTTCCATTAACAAGAACTAACTCAACAAATTTTGTGAACAAAGGCTGCAGAACTGTTTCTCCTGTTTTCTCTTCACACGTGTTCTTTTCACTCATTTTTGTGTCAATGTAGGTGTAAGGGGTGTTTATAAGGTGTTTAGAATTTTTAATTTGAAGAGTTTCATAATTTTTTGCTTACCACCACCTTGGCTAGTGCAACTGGGGATGGGTTATAAATACTGGCCTGGCCAATAACATTCAGGTCCACCGAGTCAATGAATAAAATCTGTCAGATAACCTAAACTGAAAATTGTACCATACATTGCAGGCCCTTGCAAAATCAACCCGTCTGCTGCAAACAACATTTTAAGTGGCGCTATTTAAATGTAAAGAGGTCAGTCGTTACACACAAACCAGTTCTCAGAATGGAGAGACAGAAGAATGTGTGAGAAATCAGGTTTTGTTCCCTGTAATTGTCATTCTGCTGCCTTTGCAAACTCAGAATAAACCGAGAAAGAAAGTTATTTTATATTCTTAATCGCTACATTTGTCAAAGAAGTAAAGCATGCCTAACCTTTCGTGTGTTAAAACCGATAGTTATTATACATGCTGATCATGTGCTTTATTATATTATTCAATTTGTGATAACCATTTGGCATCTCCATCTATTACTGTCTGCCCAGCCTTTCAAGAAAGCAATAAATGAAATCTCGGGCACATTGATATCTCTTATTTGAGAAGCCTTGCTTCATGCTTAACTAGCTCTGGGAGGTTTTGTTCTTCATTTCAAAGATAATTTCAGTTCAAACTCATTTAGATTCCAGAAGAAGAAATCTGACTTGATGCATTATACAATCTCTTCTTTGAAAGGAAAAGTTACTGTTGGATATGGCTTAATTGTAAGAACAGCTTGAATGACAATGTGTCGAATTATTCCCGAAGGAGATATCTAAGGTGACATCTAAACAGCCAGTGGTCATCTCTTTGTTGCCAGGATTCAATAGCTTTATGTATCAAATAAGGTTTACTTAAGGACCATATTCCAGTGGAGAGCACTATTTGTCAGGGAGGTTATGGTTATCATTGACCAGAAACTGAACTGGACTATCACTATAAATATAATGGCTAGAAGAGCAGGTCAGAAGTTGGGAATGCTGTCTTAAGTAATCAATTCCTACAGCCTGTCCACTATCAACATGACACTAGTAAGGAGTGAAAATACTCCCAATTTTACTGGATCGATGCAGCTCCAACAACATTCAAGAAGTGTGATCCAGTCCAGGACAAATCATGACATTTAAGTGAATGCTAATTCATCACCTCAACATTCACTCCCCCCACCACTGACACTCAGTAGCAGCAGTGTGCACCAGCTACAAGATGCAACGCAGAAACTCACCAAAGATCCTCAGGCAGCATCTTCCAAGCAAAGGACCGCTTCCACCTCGAAGGACAAGAACAGCAGATACATGAAAACACTTCCCCCTCCCTCCCCCCAAACCACCGCCTGCAAGTTCCTCTCTGAGCCACTCACCATCCTGACTTGGAAATATATTGCCATTCTTTCTCTGTCACTGGGTCAAAATCCAGGAATTCCCTCCCTAATAGCATTGTGGGTCAACATTTTGAGTCTACATCTACTGAAGAGTCAAACCAGGCTGGAAATGTAAACTTTGTTTCTCTCTCCGCAGATCCATGGTGCTACTGTCTGTGAACCAGTTCACTCATACTTTGGGAACATTAGCTTTAGAGGTATTGCTGGAGACACTCAACAGATCTGGCAGCATCTGTGGAGAGAAGGCAGGGTTAAAATTTTGAATCCAATATGACACTTCTTCAGAACTGATAGCATTGAGGAAAATATGGTATTTATGATGAAAATGGGAGGGGATAGACCCGACTCTCATCATGAAGTGGGTTGCTTTCAACACAGGAAATTCATTTTCAATTACTCATATTCTATATTCTACATTCCATCTGGACTGTTCCATATTCCATATGGACTGTCCCATATTCTATATTCCCTGCTTATTAAGGATGGGGACGTGAAGCTAGTGGTGTTTCCACAGCTGCTGCATTTGTCCTTCTCAATGAAGTAATTGTATGTTTACAAGGTGCCATTGAAGGGTCTTTGGTGAATTCTGCAGATCATCTTGGAGACAATATATACCGCTGCTACCAAGTTTCGATGGTGGATGTTTGTGCATTTGGTGCCAATCAAGCGAGCTGCTTTGTCCTGGGTTTTTGGAGCTGCACCAATCGAGGCAAGTGGAGAGTATTCCATCACACTCCTGACTTGTGCTTTTTTCAATGGTGATAAATATCACCATAATCCCACTGGAACACAGGGCTGCTCTCTTATTAAAGAGGGTTAAGTAATAATTGCTTAACCTGAGAATCACCTCACTTTGGGGAAGTCGGTGAAGGACATTCCTCCTTGGTAACCTCGGGTTGTGCACTTGAGCCCGCACTGTGGGTGTCACTCTGCGTCGTGCAACAGCCATCTTGCCAATTGAGCTAAAGAGCAGGTAGGTGCATTATTCCTAGCCATTGGCCTGCTCTTGTGAACAAGGAGTCCAACTTAATTTATCGTCAAGATGATCCCAAGGAAGCTTTGTCATCCTCTGTTTCATATTTCCAGCATCTGCAGTCTTTTACTTTCATCACATGGCCATTACCTGTCATGTTAATTTGTTAGTCTTGTTAATAAGCTGACCAGAGGAGTTCAATGGAGAGGTTAAATCTGTTCAATTTTAATAAATACAGGCAATTGTGATTAATCCAATTCCTACCTTGATGAACATATTTGTAAAGTCAATCACCTGTGGTTTGTCTCTGGATAATCATATCCATTTAGTTCACAACTTGTTTGAGGAGAACATTTAAAAATCACATTGGTTTCTTGTTATGTGCTGCGATATGAAGCTTAGTCAATTTCTTATGATTGGTTAATTTACAAAGCTGCCTTTACATTACACGAGTCTCATCCCTTAATGTGGTTAGATTTAAATTAAATGAGTTCTTGCTGCAGTATTGACTAAAGACGTACCTAATTAGTCACACAGCCAAGCTCTTCCCTCACTGCCCTCTGATATTTTCTCTTCAAGCATTTATCCAATTCTTTTTAAATAACATGATTTTATCTGCTCCACCACTTTTTTCAAAAGAGCCTCAGAAGATCAAAACAACTAACCATGCCAAAAAAAAATGATATTTATGTTATGGGGCAGACCAGACACCCTCAAAATATTTTAAGAAGATAGCCTAGAACTTAATTTTTTCTTGTTTTAAAGGCAGATGGGAAGTGGTTGTTCCAGGTGTGATGCAAGAGGTCAAACCATCTGGCTTTAGACCAAATAAAATGTATTTTAACATTACAGTTGAAACATGAACAAAAGGAAGTGGAATTTAGAGTAACTTAACCTAACTGGCCCAATACATCAATTTAATTAACTGTTTCAATGTAGTAACATCCCATAAATACATCCGTTGGCAAAATGGTAAATTCGGACACAGATTCTTCCAGGCAGGAGGTAACAACATCCAGAGAGAGTTTTCTGAGAAAATCAGAGGAATCCTTTGCTGAAGCTTGCAACACTCCTGTTACTCTAAACATCTTGTGACTGCTACAGCTAAAGAAAACTTGAAAAAAGCTGAACTGGGAGAACTGGCCACTTCCCTTCATTGTTCAACTGTTAGTCCCAAGATTCTTCGCTAACTCTGCCTTTACAATCCCTCTTCAAAAAACCCAGGATAACATAATCATTTTAAAGTGACAGCATCATCACATTCATCTCTTACAGCATCTGTAGAGGGGAGAACCAAGTTCACGTTGTGAGTCTAAAATGATTTACTTTCCATCTCTCTTCTTCAAACTGAAGTTGATATTTCTGATTCTCTTTCCGTAGATGCTGCAGTATCTCCTGTGATCTTCCAGAAATTCTTGATTTTACTTTGGATTTCCAGCAGTTGCAGTAGCCAGCCTTATTTTGTCCTTCACCCTACCTCCGGTGTGTTTTGCCAATCTCCTTTGAAATTTGGTGACCACCACAGGAAACAGTTGCTTCTTTTTTCTTGACATACAACAATTCATAATTTTGAAAATATCCATCAAATCTCCTCTCAACCTCTTTCATTTCAAGAAAAATAGTAGACTGACAATTACCATTGCTGATCCAGTGAGCTGTCAATTCCAGACATGGATGGTTTATGTTACTGTATCCTATGAGGAGAGAACTAGAACCATACAGCATAGAAACAGGTCTTCCGGTGCAACTCATATTTTTCGACCAGGTTTCCTAAACTGAACTATTCCCATTTGCATCTTTGGCCCATATCCCTCCAAACCTTTCCTATTCATGTATCTGCCCAAATTTTATTTTAAATGTTGCAATTGTACCTGCCTCTACCATTTCCACTGGCGGCCTGTCCCATGTACACAACACTGTCTATGTGAAACAATTCCCCCTCATTTTAAATCTTTCCCCTGTCATCTTAAACCTAAGCCCTCTAGTTTTGGACTCCATCACCCTTGGGAAAAGACCTTGGCTGTTCACCTTATTTATGTCCCACATGACTTTATAAACTTCGTAAGGTCTAAGAGCATGGATTTACCTTTCTTCCTTGAACAATCTTTAGTCTTCAACAAACAACGCCAGGCAGAAAGCAAATCAACTGATGCTTACAAACAAGAAACAAGATTAATGGGCAGCATGGTGGCACTGCAGTTAGCACAGTTACTTCACAACACCAGAGAGCCAGGATCAAATCCCCTCTCTGGGAACTCTCTGGGCAGAGTTTGCATATTCTTCCCCTGTCTGCACGGGTTTCCTCCAGATGGTCTGGTCCAAAGATGTGCAGGTGAGGTGGATTGGTCATGTCAAAGTACCCAGGGATGTGCAGGCTAGTTGAATTAGCTATGGGAAATGCAGAGTTACAGGGATAGGGTAGGATGTTGGATTAGTGTATGTTGTTCTTCTCAGGATTGGCTTCCACACTGTAGGAATTCTATGATAACAACAGTAGGCCACTTAACCCATTCTGCTATTCAATAAGATCATGGCTGGTGTTAAGTTAATGTCAACTCTGCATGTCATGACAGTCTTTCACCCGCTTAGTCATCAAGAGTCTAAAAATAATTCAAGGTTCTGACTCTCGTGCCTTTTGAAGGAGATTCCAAAGATTGGGGATTAAAGGGTTAAACTGTGAGACTTGGCAGCACAATCTCTGATTGTAGTTGTTTGAGTGCAGAAGACTGAGTTTCAAACTGATCAATGCCATTTAAAAAATTACAGTATTTGATAGAGTAGCTGCAGTGAAATATTTTGTTTTGTTTAAACATCGGAAAAACTGAAAATCAAAGGAAATTGTAGTTCGTCACAAAGAAAGATAACAAAAATGTGAAGTAGTCTTCAAAAACGTTGGCAGATGCTGTGTGACAATTGAAATTTTCAGAATGAAGGTTAGTAGACTTTTATTATAGCAGTCTGTCATGAAATATTGGACGCAGATGTGTAAATGGGATTGAGGTTCTGACCAGCCATGTTTTAGCTGAATGCTAGAACTAACTTGGTGGGTTGAATGATCTACTTTTGCTATTAGGATAACTGCAGTGGCTGATATCCCAATCAGATCTGATTTATGCATTTGAAAAAAAAGAGAGGGAACACTGGTTGTCTCCAAATCAGACACTATTCCGTCTTGGAATTCTGTTGGTGACCCATCCCCAGTGAGTCAAAATCCAGGGACTCCCTTCCTTCACCACTGCTCTCTCTCAGACCAAGAGGTGCTAGCTGAAATAACTCTACAGCGGCCAGGATCTCTTCACCATGTTACCCTTTATTTGCAGAAATAATGGCGAGATAACAAAGTGTGGAGCTGGATGAACACAGCAGGCCAAGCAACATCTTAGGAGCACAAAAGCTGACGTTTCGGGCCTAGACCCTTCATCAGAAGAAAAACTTTTTTTCTGATGAAGGGTCTAGGCCCAAAACGTCAGCTTTCATGCTCCTAAGATGCGCTCAGCCAGTTGTGTTCATCCAGCTCCACACTTTGTTACCCTTTATTTACATGTGGGCAGTCCTTGATAGTGATCCAGTCCCATCAGAGTCAGGTCTCAAAGTGAACAGAACCTCTGACTTTGCTATTTATATCTGTCAGCCAGGACTTCCTGATTGGGCCAGACTAAAAGACCCAATCAGGGAACTCAGAATCTGTGAGGTTCTCCTCGCTGACCTTGTTATAATCACTGAAACTCCTACATTCAAAAGTTTATTTTAATTCATCCATAGGACATGCATATCATTGGCTGGGACAACATTTAATGCCCATCCCTTAACTACCCCAAAGGCAGTTAGGAATCACATGTAGGTCAGGCAAGGGAAGGCAGCAGTTTCCTTCCCTAAAGGACACAAGCAAACCAGATATTTTGTGTTTTAGCAACAGTTAGCAGTGTTTTTATGGCCACCTACTGGCCTAGTTTCATTTTAAATTTCAAATTTCACCCATTGCCATGATGGGAGTTTAATCCATATCCCCAAAACATCAACATGTGGTTCTGAATCTCTAAACTAAACCAAAGAACTTCAGATACCGTAAATTTGAAAAAAAAAGTTGACAGTTGTTGCTGAGGACATTCAACAGTCTGGCAGCAACTGTGGAATGAATAACAAAGTTAGTGCCTCAGAACTTACTTCTGAGGAAGGGTCACTGGACCGGAAACATTAAGTCTGCTTACCGTCCACAAATGTTGCCAGTTTCTCCAACAATTTATTTTTCTCCATTATTAGCCCAGTGATATTACCACTAGGCCATCAACAGCCCTCAATTATCCAGTGCTTTCGAAAATGTAAGGGTAAATAGAGACAGGTTTGTCATAATGTTAGTGTTCTTACCTTTTGGTCAGAGACTTGTTGCTTACAAACCCAGTTGAGGACCTCAGTTCATTGTCTACGTTATTGCAAGATTGCATTTAAAGACAAATGTTTTTTTGTTCATGTTAACGTGGGCAATTAATCTTTTGAATGAGCTTCAGTACATGAAGGCTGAACATTGGGAAGCTAACCAAGGGAGCATTGCCAGGCCTCCAATCACTGAATCTGCCCGTGTCAACATTCTAGGTGATACTATTGACTAGAAACTCAGCTTGCCTTGGCAGATAAGAACAGTGGTTTCTACAAGAGCAGGTCAGAGGCTACAAATTCTGTATTGAGTAACTCATCTCCTAAATGCCTAAAATCTGCCCATTGAAAAAGTCAGGAGTGTGCCTTTTTTTTTAGAGAAGGGGTCATACATAGTCCCTAAGGCTCCTGCGTTCAAAGGGAGAACATGGGAACAGATTACTCACTTGGGTGATCAGCCATGATCATGTTGAATGTTTGAAGGGCCAAATAAGAACTGTGGCTACAACAGCATGTCAGAGGCTAGGAATACTGTGGAGAGTAACTCACTTCCTGACTCCCTAAAGCCTTTCCACCATTGAAAAAGGCACAAGTTAAGAGTGTGATGGAGTACTCCCCACTTGCCTGGATGGGTGCAGCCCCAACAATACTCAAGAAACTTGACACTGTCCAGGACAAAGCAGTCCACTTGACAGACAGCATATCAACAAACATCCACTCCGTCCTACACCAACACTCAGCAGCAGTATTGCACACCAACTACAAGATGCATTGTAAAAATTCACCAAGACTCCTTAGACAGCACCTCCCAAACACATGACCGCTTCCATCCTGAAAGATAAGAGTAGCAGACACATGGGAACAGCGCCATCTGCAAGTTCCCCTCAAAGCCACTCAGGATCCTGACTTGGAAATATAGCGCCATTTCTTCACTGGGTCCAAAATCTTGGAATACCCTCCCTAAGGGCATTGTGGGTCTACCTCTGGCATGTGGAATGCAGTGGTGCAAGGCAGCTCACCACCTCCTTCTCAAGGGCAATTACAGATGGACAATAAATGCTGGCCCAGATAGCAGTGTTCACATACTGTGAGTGAGAAAAAAAAAATCACCAACAAACACTGGCCAAAAGCAAGTCATCTGGTCCCATTGCTTCATGTGGGATGAAAATGGTTGCCATGGTTACCAATCTAACTAAGTATGCACTATCAAAGCAGTTCCTTGGGTGCTGTTTTAAGATGCAGAAATGCAAGCATGCCCTTTCAATAAAAAAAAGCACACATCCTTCTCGAGCAGGGGGTTCAGGGAATGTTTTTGATGATTTAGGACCGACATTTGGAGATGTTAGTCGGAGGTTTATGAACCTTCTGAACTCTGCATCCTTGAGAGCAAAGGAAACTTACAGTTGAGTTTATTTAAGAAAAGAATTGTTGGCTTTTGGATAATAGGAGAATCCATGGATTAGTCAGGAAGGTGAATCCAAGATAAGAGATCAGCTTTATTGATCTTGCAGGACCATTTTTTTTTATGTGTGGCATCAATATCCGAAAGCAGAATCAGTACTCAGGCCAATGTGCACAGGAGCTCAGAGGGACTTCAAGAATGTCAGCTCCACTGTTTACCCCACCTCAATTTCTTCACAGAAAATATTGCTGACATTTATATAGCATCTACAATAACTTTATAACTAATTGATTTAATAAGAGGCAGGTTTTACTTGGCCATCTCTACTTGCTCTTTGAAATGAGTGGCTGGGGGGATGTTGGGGGGGGGATATGAGTCAACCGCGTGGCCTGGGAAGGGGTTGCTTAGCAATGCAGAGTGGCCCCAACACAGCAAGCTCAATTCCTGCGCTGGCTAATGCTATCATGAAGGGATCACATTCTCAACCTCTCCCCTTGCCTGAAGCATGGTAACCCTCAGGTTAAACCATAACCAATTGTTTCTTCCTTTTCTAGTGTGAGAGCAGCCCTATGGCCTGGCAAGACAATGAGGATCAGTGAATCATAGAATCTCCACAGTGTGAAAGTAGGTCAGTTGGCCCATCAAGTCCACACTGAACCTCTGAAGACCTATCCAACCATGCCCACTCCCACGACCCTATAAAAACTGAAAGAACTGTGGGTGCTGCAAATCAGGAATAAAAGCGGACGTTTCTGGAAAAGCTCAGCAGGTCTGGCAGTATGGGTGAAGGTAAAAACAGCGTTAACAAGGAGTGAAACTGGATGAACACAGCAGGCCAAGCAGCATTACAGGAGCACAAAAGCTGACGTTTCAGGCCTAGACCCTTCATCAGAAAAGTGGGGTGGGGAGAGGGTTCTGAAATAAATAGAGAGAGAGGAGGAGACGGACCAAAGATGGATAGAGGAGAAGGTAGGTGCAGAGGAGAGTATAGGCAGGGAAGAAGAGAGGGGAAAGGTCAGTCCAGGGAGGACGGACAGGTCAAGAAGGCGGGATGAGGTTAGTAGGTGGGAAATGGAGATGCGACTTGAGGTGTGAGGAGGGAAGCCTCCCTAGCCTGTTCTTCATCTCATCTATCCCCTCCTCCCACCCCAAGCCGCACATCCATTTCCTACCTACTAACCTCATCCCACCTCCTTGACCTGTCCATCTTCCCTGGACTGACCTATCCCTTCCCCACCTCCCCACCTATACTCTCCTCTCCACCTATCTTCTTTTCTCTCCATCTTCGGTGCGCCTCCCCCTCTCTCCCTATTTATTCCAGAACCCTCACCCCATCCCCCTCTCTGATGAAGGGTCTAGGCCTGAAACATCAGCTTTTGTGCTCCTGAGATGCTGCTTGGCCTGCTGTGTTCATCCAGCTTCACACTTTGTTATCTTGGATTCTCCAGCATCTGCAGTTCCCATTATGTCTGAACAGAGTTAACCACTTCTGTTTTTACCTTCAAAGATGCTGCTAGACGTGCTGAGATTTTCCAGGAACACTGTTTTTGTTCCTACTGCCCTATAACCCTGCATTTCCCATGGCCAATCTACTCAGCCTATACTTCTTTAGACCATGGGAGGAAACCCAAACAGAAATAGGGAGAAAGTGCAAACACCATGCAGACAATTGCCTGAGGGTGAAGGTCCCTGGTGCTGTGAGACAGCTGTGTTAGCCACTGAGCCACCGTGCCATCCCAATCTTTCCTCACTAAATGGCATCAGGGAACCAGCTGGGTTTTTACAACAATTACTTTCTACTTATCATCATATATTAGAATGAATAACTGAATTCAAATTTCACCATCTATAAGCATTTGAACTAGTGTCCCCAAAGCATTAGCCTGGCTCTGTCGATTACGAACCCAGTGATAATACCAGTAAACATCACCTCCTGTAGTTCCCACAATGGAGTCCAATTGATAATGTTGAGAGCCAGCAGGTAGTTTGAAACTCTTCAATTCAAAATATTTTGGTGCAGTGAGCATTCAGAGACTTGCAAAACAATAATTAAACCTTAATACGAAAGGCAGTTTCTGAAAAGTATTATTAGGTTAATAATGAAGAAACATTTCTGTATTCTAGATTATATCTCAATAATACAGTAATTATATTTAAGCAAATGCAAATTTCAGAAGTGTGGTTTCGGTTTTGACATTAACAAATGATGAGGTCCTTCGTTGTGACAAGCAAAAGTGGTGTTGAAGGCTCCAGAAACACTGAGAAAATGCAGATATTTTACTTGACAGGGAATTGTAAAACTGACACCTTCGAAATTATTCTGTTCCCCCCAAAAAATAATCCATTCACTTCTCCAGAGATCAATTGCTGTGGGGATAGCTAGTGGCTCACTGAATATATCCAAGATTGGGTTAGACTGATTTTTAAAATTAAATAAAAACTGTGGCACAAGGGTGGGAGAATGGGGCTATCGTAGCATACAGCACAGAAATGCACCCATCATCCATGCCAACCAAGTTTCCCAAACTAAATTAATTCCACTTGCCTGTATCCCTGTAAATCTTCCGTATTCTGTCCAAATGTCTTTTAAATGTTATAACTATATCTACATCTACTGCTTAATGTGGCAGTTCACTCCACATTCTCTGCGAAAAGGGTATCCCTCAGGCCCTTTTAAATCATTTTACTCCCATCTTAAAAATATGTCCCCTGGACTTGACCTGTGCCACCCTGAAAAAAAAGACTGTTGCTCTTCATTTCTGCCCCTCATGATTTTATAAACCTCTATAAGGTCACCTCTCAACCTCCTGTTCTACTGTAAAGCAAGCACAGCCCCACCTTATTTCTCAAACCCTTCATTCCCAGCAACATCGTGGTGATCTTTTCTGGCCCCTGTCCAACTTAATAATATCCTTCCTATTGCAGGGGTCTTGTGGGGCAGTGTTAATGTCCCTACCTCTGAAGCAGGAGGCCCAGGTTGAAATCTCTTCTGCTCCAGAGATGTGTGATAGCACCTCTGAAGAGGATGTTTCAAAATATCTAGACCCATGGTTGCCAGGCTGGGATTTGTGTGTTAGTCTCGTGTAACTGTAAATAAATATACTGTTTCACTGCAACTCTATCATTCACCATCAGAATTTTTGCTTTAGAACAGATTTTTTGCATGTTAAGAGCATCACAATTATAAATGACCTCATGTATCCAGAGGTCAATTGTGGGAGACCATCTAGAAATGCATTGGAATAGCCAATATATGGGTTGTAACATGGGGTAAGCTGAGCTGGATAATCAAGGCAATGTTACAATAGTGAAAATAGGTCTCCGAGTGATGACGCTGATATGACTTTGGAATTTGAAGTCAGGTCAGTTCACAAAGTTATAAATAAATTAGTTTTAAACTCAGACTGAGTTGTTAGAGAGAAGTATGTAATCAATGCCGAAATAAAAGAGTTGAGAGTTTCCAAAACAGACTATTGTAATCTTCAGTTCAAAGATTTATCAGCCAATTAGAAACTCATTTAAGCTTTCTGATAATTGCTGATGTATTGAAAGACTCTAGCTATACCAACTGCAATGTGTAATTATATCGCACTTTCGAAGAAGCAAAATATTCCAAGGCATTTCACAGGAACATCAGTAGATTAACTCAGGGTCACATTTGCAAAGAGGAGGTGAGGAGATCTGGATTATACAACTATATCTGCTTTAAAGAAGCTTGAAGCCACAATGAAACTTGTTCCAAGGAGGAACGAACAGAATTGCAGTCAGGACTGCAGACTCTGGACACAGGCCTGAAATGGAAGTGGACACAGGGTGTTGGTGAGGCTGGATGGGATTTATCCTATGATTCTCTGGGAAGCTTGGGAGGAGATTGCAGAGCCTTTGGCTTTGATCTTTATGTTGTCATTCTCTACAGGAATAGTGCCAGAAGATTAAAGGATAGCAAATGTCCCCTTGTTCAAGAAGGGGAGTAGAGACAACTAGACTAGTTTATAGACTAAATAGGGAGAGAGGGGGAGGAGGTGGGATGAGGTTAGTAGGTAGATGGGGGTGCGGCTTGGGGTGGGAGGAAGGAATGGGTGAGAGGAAGAACAGGTTAGGGAGATTATAGACTAGTGAGCCTAACTTCGGTTGTGGGTAAAGTGTTGGAGAGGATTATAAGAGATAGGATTTATAATCATCTCGAAAGGAATAATTTGATTAGGGATAGTCAACACGGTTTTGTGAAGGGTAGGCTGTGCCTCATAAACCTTATTGAGTTCTTTGAGAAGGTGACCAAACAGGTGGATGAGCGTAAAGCGATTGATGTGGTGTATAAGGATTTTAGTAAAGCTTTTGATAAGATTCCCCATGGTAGACTATTGCAGAAAATATGGAGGCATGGGATTGAGGGTGATTTAGTGGTTTGGATCGGAAATTGGCTTGCTGTAAGAAGACAGAGAGTAGTGGTTGATGGGAAATGATCGTCCTGGAGTTCAGTTACTAGTGGTGTACCGCAAAGGTCTGTTTTGGGGCCACTGCTGTTTGTCATTTTTATAAGTGACCTGGATGAGGGTGTAGAAGGATGGGTTAGTAAATTTGCGGATGACACTAAAGTCGATGAAGCTGTGGATAGTGCTGAAGGATGTTGTAGGTTACAGAGGGACATAGATAAGCTGCAGATCTGGGCTGAGAGGTAGCAAATGGAGTTTAATGCGGAAAAGTGTGAGGTGATGCGCTTTGGTAGGAGTAACAGGGATACAGAGTACTGGGCTAATGGTAAGATTCTCAGTAGTGAGGATGAGCAGAGAGATCTCGGTGTGCATGTGCATAGATCCCTGAAAGTTGCCACCCAGGTAGATAGGGCTGTTAAGAAGGCCTATGGTGTGTTCGGTTTTTGTGGTAGAGGGATTGAGTTTCAGAGCCATGAGGTCATGTTGCAGCTGCACAAAACTCTGGTGTTGTCGCTCCACACTGCCCTCCAACCCCACCACACCCGGCACCTTCCCCTGCAACCGCAGGAAATGCTACACTTGCCCCCACACCTCCTCCCTCACCCCTATCCCAGGCCCCAAGATGACATTCCACATTAAGCAGAGGTTCACCTGCATATCTGCCAATGTGGTATACTGCATCCACTGTACCCGGTGTGGCTTCCTCTACATTGGGGAAACCAAGCGGAGGCTTGGGGACCGCTTTGCAGAACACCTACGCTCGGTTCGCAACAAACTACTGCACCTCCCAGTCACAAACCATTTCCACTCCCCCTCCCATTCTTTAGATGACATGTCCATCATGGGCCTCCTGCACTGCCACAATGATGCCACCCGAAGGTTGCAGGAACAGCAACTCATATTCCGCCTGGGAACCCTGCAGCCTAATGGTATCAATGTGGACTTCACCAGTTTCAAAATCTCCCCTTCCCCAACTGCATCCCTAAACCAGCCCAGTTCGTCCCCTCCCCCAACTGCACCACACAACCAGCCCAGCTCCTCCACTCCACCCACTGCATCCCAAAACCAGTCCAACCTGTCTCTGCCTCCCTAACCGGTTCTTCCTCTCACCCATTCCTTCCTCCCACCCCAAGCCGCACCCCCATCTACCTACTAGCCTCATCCCACCTCCTTGACCTGTCCGTCTTCCCTGGACTGACCTATCCCCTCCCTACCTCCCCACCTATACTCTCTCCACCTATCTTCTTTTCTCTCCATCTTCGGTCCGCCTCCCCCTCTCTCCCTATTTATTCCAGAACCCTCACCCCATCCCCCTCTCTGATGAAGGGTCTAGGCCCGAAACGTCAACTTTTGTGCTCCTGAGATGCTGCTTGGCCTGCTGTGTTCATCCAGCCTCAGATTTTGTTGTCCAAAACTCTGGTGTGGCCGCATTTGGAGTATTGCGTACAGTTCTGGTCACCGCATTATAGGAAGGATGTGGAAGCTTTGGAAAGGGTGCAGAGGAGATTTACCAGGATGTTGCCTGGTATGGAGAGAAGGTCTTATGAGGAAAGGCTGAGGGACTTGAACCTGTTTCTTTAGAGAGAAGAAGGTTAAGAGGTGACTTAATAGAGACATACAAGATGATAAGAGCATGAGATAGGGTGGACAGTGAGAGCCTTTTTCCTCAGATGGTGACGGCTAGCACACAGGGACATAGCTTTAAATTGGGGCATGATAGATATAGGACAGATGTCAGAGAGTAGTAAGGGCATGGAATGCCCTGCCTGTAACCCCAGTAGACTCACCAACTTTAAGGACATGTAAATGGTCATTGAGTAAACATATGGATGATAATGGAATCATGTAGGTCAGATGGGCTTCAGATTGGTTTCACAGGTCGGTGCAACATCGAGGGCCGAAGGGACTGTCCTGCGCTCTAATGTTCTATGTTCTAACTCTGACCTCCGTTGACTGGGAAGAAACATAGAAACTAGGAGCAGGAGTAGGCCATTCAGCACTTTGAACCTGGCCCACCATTCAATATGATTATGGCTCTGTTTCTCCACATGCCCATTGATCCATTTACCGTAAGAACTATATCTAACTCCTTCATGAAAACATTCAATAGTTTGGCCCCAACCACTTTCTACGGCAGAGAATTCCCCAGGTTCAACGCTCTCTGGGTCAAGAAATTTCTCGTCACTTCATCCAAAATGACACACCGCATATCCTTTTCCTTAGACTCCTGGTTCCGGACTCCCCATCATCTGCAATATCCTTCCTGAGTTTACCCTGCCTAGTCCTGTTAGAATTTTATTTGACATTTCCCAGCTTTTTTTCTAAACGTTAATGGAAGCAATAATAATTAATCCAGTCTCTCTTCATTTGTTAGTCCTGGCATCCCAGGAATTAGTCGGTACACCTTTGTTGCACTCCCTCCATAACCAAGACATCCTTTCTCAGATTAGGAACCAAAATTTCCAGCAATATTCCATATGTGGTTTCAGCAAGGCCTGTACAATTGCAGCACTAAATCTCTGCTCCTGTACTTGAACCTTCTTACTAAGAAGGTCAACATATTGTTTGCCAACTTCAGAACCTACTGTACCTTCAGCAACTGGCATGGGGGCCTTGTTGCACATCTCCCTTTCCCAGGCTATTGCTGTTCTAATAATAGCCTGTCTTTCTGTTTTTGCTGCCAAAATGGATAACTTCACATTTACCTACATTATACTGCATCCATCACGTGTTTGCTCACTCACTCAACTTGTATCAACCAAATCACACTGAAGCATAGTTGCATCATTATCATCATCTCTGAACAGCTCCGATTCCCACCCAGCTTTGCGTTGTCTGCAAATTTGAAGATATTCCATTTAGTTTCCTCATTGTAGCCATTCACATATAATGACCCACTGACCACGTGAAACCCCATGGGTCACTCTCCCACTCAGATATAGTCTCATTTATTCCTACTCTTTCAGTCTGTTGTTTATCCATCTCCACGCACTACCTCTAAATCCATGGGCTTTATTGAACATTGTTTCCTTCCTGTACACCTTCTCTGCATCTCCAGTGGGTTAGTGAATAGCTCTCCCTTGCCCCGAGTCAAAAAATGGTTGGTCCCCGTGCAATTCTATTTGTTTCCCCTGTGGGAGAGTCCAGAACCAAGGGGTATTATCTTAGAATAAGGGGCGGCACAATTAAGGCAGAGATGAGGAAGAATTTACTTCTCTCAGAGAGAAGCAAATTTGTGGCTTTTCTTCACTGTGGAAGGCTGTTGGGATCGGGACCATTAAGTACATTCATGGCTGGGAGAGACGGATTTTTCATCTGTGGGAGAATGAAGGATCATGGGGAAAGGGTGTGAAATGGAGTTGAGGATTTTCAGGTCAGTCATGATCTCATTGAATGGAGGAACATGATCGATGGGCTGAATGGCCCACTTCTGATCAACTGGACAAGAAAAGGTATTCACTTCCTTTCCCCATCCACTTTCTATACAGTGGATGCACTTTGCTGAACAGCAGAACTTGTGATGCTAAGTGATTCCAAGAACACGGATTCAATTCTGCTACCAGCTGATGATACCATGAAGGACATTACTCTCCCCTTTGCCTCAGATGTGATGACAATCAAGTTAGATCACCAGCAGTCACCTCTAATGAGATAGCAGCCCTATGGTCTGTTCAGACTATGGTGAGCTTATCTTTACTCTGTAGACTGAAATACACCCAGCCAGAGCAAAGGTCAATTAATGTCTAAACAAAGATATCCCACTCACTGTCTTGCATTCACTGCATTCTCAGAATAGTTGTGTAGCCCTGGAAAGCAAAGATTAAATTGCACATAGAAATGCTGTTTTCTGAAAAAGACAATGAATATCTAAAGAACATTGAATAGATAATCCATAGGGACTACACTAGAAAGCGCAGAGATATCTGTGTTTGTAATGGCTTATTCTCAAATTAATAAACTAACTCCCTGATAATTGCTAAAAACAACAGAAAAAGTATTTGGAGTTTATTGCAATTCACAGAGTTTCAATTCCAGGAACAATCGACCAGTTGGCTCTTTACAATACACTTCTAGAAAATGATTAAAGGAGTCATTAGGCTGACCTTGCTTTCACCAGACTGGAGAAACAGTACATTTATAATCAGAATGGTTGTGGTCTCTGTACAGAAAGAAATAGAGCTACTGGAGAAAGTGATATACAAAATCATGAGAGGCATAGGCAGGGTAGATTGTGAGAATCTTTTCCCCGTGGCAGATATGTCTGAGACCAGGGTGCACAAGTTTAAAGTGAGGAGCTATTGGTTTAGAGGAGCTCTGAGCAAAAGGTTTTTACCCAGAGGGTGGCAGAAGTACAGAATGTGCTTTTTGAGAGAGTGGTGGAGGCAGGTACTCTCACAACATTTAAGAAGCATTTGGTTGAGCACTTAAAATACCAGGACATAATACATGATGGAGCAAGTGTAGGTAAATGGGACTGGTGTAGTTCGACGTTTGTTGGTCAGTGTAAGTGTGGTGGGCCGAAGGACAGTTTCTGTACTGTATGATTCAATGACTTAATCAGATATCCTCCCAACTTCCTTCTCCTCAATGAGAACAGTCCCAGCCTCTTCAATCTATCCTCATGACTGAAATTTCTTACTCCTGAAACCATTCTTATAAATTGCTTCTCCACTCTCTCTAATGCTTTCACATGTTGCAGATAATGTAGCACCCATAACACCACATAATACATCAGCTGAGATCTAACGAGTGTCTCTTCAAGTTTAACATCAACTCCTTACTCTTACATTGTCTGCTCTATGAATAAACCCAAGAACACTGTATGCTTTATTTACTCTGTTAATCTATCCTGCAGCTTTCAATGATCCATGCAGAGGTCCTTCCGTTCTTGCAAATCCTTAACATTTTTACCCCTTATTTTATACTGTTTGCTGACGTTCTTCATATCAAAATGATTGAACAGCCTGGCATTTTTTATTTATCTCGTGCTTACCTGTAGACCTGACAGAGAACTTTTTCTGCAAATTACCTGCTCTGTGATTAAAGATGTGTAAAATCCACTATTATCATTTAATGGAATTTAGATTGTTTTCAAAATAGAGACAAATAAGAGGAAATGTAGAAGTTGAAACATGAACAAATCAGCCACGTCCTGTTCAATTCGAGAGCAGGTTTGAGGGGCTGAATGATCTAGGAACCTGCTATTTCGTACCTAAGTATGTTTATATGTAAATAATTGTGCGTTAGTGTTGTAAAGACTTTTCTAAAAGGTTCAAAAATTATTCTGGAGCAATAACCTAAAAGCATTAACCTGTTCCAAAAAGGCATAACTGTGACTAAAAGAGATTTTGGACAATTCATTTGGTATTAATGGAGAGATATTTATACTGTTGAGTTTATGATCAGTAGAGTGAATGCATTAGGGATCCTATGGTTGTATTTTCAGTTCAGTTCAGAAAATTCCAAGGTTCTAGTTGGGACAAAGCAACAATTGAGTTCAGAACTATAGTTTCTATTACCTCCTCGTTCAGTTCAGAGAAGTTTGTGCAACTTCAAATCCTGATCAGTTTGAGTGTAAAATTTTAAGTTATTAAAGGTGGAACAAATTAGACTTCAGAACAATTCTGTAGCGATTGGAACCAAGGCCAGGCCAACTATGAGATCCTTGTTGGAACTGTTAATGAGGGGATGGCCAATCAGGGAGCCTTGACTGACAGGTAAAAGCAGGAGTTTCAGAAGGTCTCCTCGTTCTGAGTACAAGCACTGAGCTGGCTAATCAGAGCCCATGAATAGTGCACATGTAAGTAAATGCTTCCTGAAGAAGGACCTAGGCCCGAAACATCAGTTTTCCTGCTCCTCTGATGCTGCTGGGCCTGCTGTGTTCATCCAGCTCTACACTTTGTTATCTCAGATTCTCCAGCATCTGCAGTTCCTACTATCTAAGTAAAGGGTGACTTGGTTATGGGATACTGGCCTCTGTGCAGTTATTTTAATTTCATAGTAATTGACTTAGAAAGAAACATTGAAATAGTCTTCACAGTCTTAGAAAAGGGCCCCGAAAACATACTACCCTCAGTGTAATAAACTTTCTTCGCACATTTTCTTTAAACATTTCCCCTTTGGCCTTAAATGCATGCCCTCTTGTATTTGACATTTCCATCTTGGGAACAAAGAGTCCAGTTTTTTACACAGTCTATGCTCCTTGTAATTTTATGTATTTCCATTAGGTCGCCCCTCAGCCTCCCAAATTCGAGTGAAAACAATCAAAGTTTATCCAATGTTTCTTTATAGCTAATATGCTCCAATTCAGGCAACATCATGGCAAGCCTCTTTTGCACGGTCTCCAAAGCCTCCACATCCTTCCTATAGTGTAGCAACTAGACCTGCACACAGCACTCCAACTGTGGCCTAACTAAAGCCTTATACAGCAACAACATGACTTGCCAACTTTTAGATTCAATTTCCTAAGCATGCTATAAGCTTTCTTTACCAGTTTATTTGCTTATATTGCTACTTTCAGGGACCTTTGGAACTGCAGCCCAAGACCTTCTGTTATGGTACTAAGGATCCTAACAGTTACTGTATACTTTCCATTTACACTTGACCTCCCAAAATGCACCACTTCACATTTGTTTTGATTACAATCCATCTGCCATTTCTCCACCTAATTTTCCAAACGATCTATATCTTGCTGTATCTTTTGACAAGACAACAAAATGTGAGGCTGAATGAACACAGCAGGCCAAGCAGCATCCCAGGAGCACAAAAGCTGACATTTAGGGTCTAGACCCTTCATCAGAGAGGGGGATGGGGAGAGGGAAGTGGAATAAATAGGGAGAGAGGGGGAGGCGGACCGAAGATGGAGACAAAAGAAGATAGGTGGAGAGAGTATAGGTGGGGAGGTAGGGAGGGGATAGGTCAGTCCAGGGAAGACGGACAGGTCAAGGAGGTGGGATGAGGTTAGTAGGTAGATGGGGGTGCGGCTTGGGGTGGGTGGAAGGGATGGGTGAGAGGAAGAACCGGTTAGGGAGGCAGAGATGGGTTGGACTGGTTTTGGGATGCAGTGGGTGGGGGGGAAGAGCTGGGCTGGTTGTGTGGTGCAGTGGGGGGAGGGGACGAACTGGGCTGGTTTAGGGATGCAGTTGGGGAAGGGGAGATTTTGAAACTGGTGAAGTCCACATTGATACCATTAGGCTGCAGGGTTCCCAGGCGGAATATGAGTTGCTGTTCCTGCAATCTTCGGGTGGCATCATTGTGGCACTGCAGGAGGCCCATGATGGACATGTCATCTAGAGAATGGGAGGGGGAGTGGAAATGGTTTGCGACTGGGAGGTGCAGTTGTTTGTTGCGAACTGAGCGGAGGTGTTCTGCAAAGCGGTCTCCAAGCCTCCGCTTGGTTTCTCCAATGTAGAGGAAGCCACACCGGGTACAGTGGATGCAGTATACCACATTGGCAGATGTGCAGGTGAACCTCTGCTTAATGTGGAATGTCATCTTGGGGCCTGGGATAGGGGTGAGGGGGGAGGTGTGGGGGCAAGTGTAGCATTTCCTGCGGTTGCAGGGGAAGGTGCTGGGTGTGGTGGGGTTGGAGGGCAGTGTGGAGCAAACAAGGGAGTCACAGTGAGAGTGGTCTCTCCGGAAAGCAGACAGGGGTGGGGATGGAAAAATGTCTTGGGTGGTGGGGTCGGATTGTAAATGGCGGAAGTGTCGGAGGATGATGCGTTGTATCCGGAGGTTGGTAGTGTGGTGTGTGAGAACGAGGGGGATCCTCTTAGGGCGGTTGTGGCGGGGGCGGGGTGTGAGGGATGTGTTGCGGGAAATACGGGAGACGCGGTCAAGGGCATTCTCGATCACTGTGGGGGGAAAGTTGCGGGAGTGGAATGTCTTATCGTGGGAGCAGATGCGGCGGAGGCGGAGGAATTGGGAATAGGGGATGGATATCTTTTGACAACTTTCTTTGCTATTCACAACTTCACTAATTTGCATTGTCTGCAAACCTACTAATCAGATTATCTAGATTTTCATCTGAATCATTCATTTATATTATGAACAACTGAACTCCCAGCACCGACCTCGCAGATCACCACTGGTCACAGACCTCCAGTCAGAAAAAATACCCTGCACGACTATTCACTGTCTCTATGGCCAAGCCAACTTTGCATCCAATTTAGCAACTGATTGTGGATCACAGGTGACTTAATCTTATTTACTTAATCCTACCTTAGGGACCTTGTAAAATGTTTTTTGTGCAGTTCACACAGACAACATCTGGTGCCCTCCTCTCGTCTATCATCTTCATCACTTCTGTAAAAAACTCAATCACATTTGTGAAACAAGACCTAACCTGCACAAAGCCATGCTGTCTGTCCGTAATATGCCCAAACGTTTCAAATGTGAATAAATCCTGTCCCTAAGTATCTTCTCCAATAATTTCCCCACCACCAATATAAGGCTCACTGGCCTATAATTTCCTAGATTATCCCGTTGCCTTTCTTTAAAAAGGAACAACATTAGCTATTCTCCAGTCTTCTGGGACCTCACTTGTGACTAAAGAGAAGACAATGACCTCTGTCAACCCACATAAGTTATCCCTTTGCCTTCCGCTGTCACTTACCCACCTTAATGTTTTTTTTTCCTAAGGCACACAACGTCTCCTCCTTATTATTGACACTCTCCTCCCTAATCATGCCATCATCCATTGGTGAACACTGATGAGAAGTACTCATTAAGGACCTCACTCACTTCCTCTTCCTCCACACGTAAATTCCCTTCTTTGCCCTTGAGTGGATCTACCCTTTCTCTAATTCCCATCTTTCTCCTCGGATTCTCCTCCATCTTACTTGTCAGGGACATTTCATGGATCTTTTTCACCCTCTTACTTTTTTGTTTTTGTTCTTTCCTGCTTCCTTTATATTCCAGAAGGAGCTGCCTGATCTCAGTTTCCTGAACTTTACATATGCCTCCTTTTTGTTTTTGACTCAGCTTTCAACATTTCTCGTCATCCAGGGCTCCTGAATCTTTCCATCCATATCTTTCATCCTTATAGCCCTAAACTTGTACTAAGTCCTAACTTGTCCTAAACTCTGATCAACTAGCCTTTCAAAGATATGTCAGAAGTGTATTTACCCTCAAACAGCTCCCCTCAGTCTAATTTCTCCCCTTCCTGCCTAATAGCATTGTAATAAATCTTCCCCCAATTTAGCACTTTCATCAGATGACCAGTCCTTTCCTTATCCATAACTATTTAAAACTTGTTGATTTACGATCACTATTCCCAAAATATGCCCTTACGGAAGCTTCAATCAACTGGCCAAGCACATTCTCCAGTACAAGGTCCATTACAACCCATTCCCTACTGGACTGTATGAAAAATGTTTAAGAAACTCTCCTAGGGATGCCCCTAACATAATCTGCCCCCTCTAAGCTCAGGGGTACAGGGGAATCACAGTGGGTGGTAGTTAAAATCACCCACTAGAATAACCCTGAAGTTTTTGCATCTTTCCATGATCAGCTTATGTATCTGTCATCTATCATCAGCTGGCTATTAGAAGGTCATTTAGGAATAAATAAATAAAATTAAACATATGATCTATCAAGACAGGTTTCATTGTGTGATCTAACTTATTTCTTTATGATCATCTGGTATCACAACAGTCCCAATAGGTTTTATGCATACATTCATAGGCAAATGTTCCATTGGTAAAAAACATTTGCTGAGGCATTGATCTTTTTAATTAGTCAAAAACTTGGGGGATGCTGTTATCAAATATCCACAATATGACATGACCAATAACAGTCAACTTGCCTTTTTTAAATTTAAACAAAGCTTTGGCTCCTTTGTATATTCTCCATGGCAATACCTCAACTTACCAATGCTCATTTGCCAATGAATCTGCGCCCTATTTGTCGTGCCATGCAAATTATTAATCACTTTGAAACTTGATATTTTTGCACATGTCCTGATGAGATGAAGTTTAAGGCTTCAACAGCTTTGTCTCTTTTTCTCAGTTTGTCTGTTGTGACTTCCAGCCCCGGTTTCCTGCAGTACGTAGAAGGTGAAAACTCAGCAAATTCTTTAAAGAAGCAGGGAGACTAAGCTCAAATATTATATATACAAATGCAGTCGTGTAAATCAGTAGCTGGTTCTGGAGATTCATAACTCACAATGAATTTACCAACAGATTTAAAACATAGAAAAGTTGAGAACTCATTACGCGAAGTTACTTTTCCAGTAGAGCTCACCTAAAAATATATTAAGTGAGGCAACCTGCAAGGAGCAGCATTTAATTTTATCAACAATTCCACAGAGCATCAGGATGAAAGTAAACCTGAAGTAACAAGTTTTTGTATCTATACAGCTTGCACACATTAGGAATGCCACCATCAATTGGGAGTATTTTCAAGTAAGAACACAGAAGCAGAAAATGAATCTGTGTGAATCTAGCATACCTTTCATCTATCTGCCCAACACCTGAGCCGTACCCCATCATTGCAACTAAATAATTGCAAACTCCTCATGTCTACTGGACCCATTGGAATTACATTAAAGTGACAAACTACAGAAAGATTACACAGACACAAATCCAGTCATTAGGACATCCTGAAGTGAGATAGGTTAAGGAAAATGTTAAATTGGCAAATGAAACAAGAAACATCAGTTGGCAAAATTTGATAAATATCATTTTGGGGAGTTGGTGGTGCATTGGCAATGTCTTTGAATCCTTTCATTCTAAATTGCCCCATAAATGGAGACATCACTTTACATTGACTTTGTCAATCCCTTTTAGCATCTTACATACCTCAGTTAGAACTCCTCCTATTTTTCTAAACTCCAGCAATTATTGGTCTGAACTGCTCAACATCTCTTCCTAAGATGAGCCTACCACCTCTGAAATTAATCCGTGGAACCTACTCTGCACTGACAGTCGAATACCGAGGCTATTATTTGGAGAAACTGAGTTCAATTCAATTCACAATGATTTTCAAATCTGAATCGAACAACACAAGATGTCTGGAATTTACACAAAAGCTATTCTAATAGGTACCATCTGAACATTGAGTTTCATGGATAATTGACAAATAAAAACAGAAATTGCTGAAGAAATTCGGCAGGTCTGGCAACCACTGTAGAGAAAAACAAAAGGTATTAATATTTCAGGTCCCGTGCCCGTTCATAGAATGCCTACAGTGTGGAAACGAGTTCTTTGGCCAAACAAGTCCAGACTGACCTCAGAGCATCTCACCTACACCCATTCCCCCAATGACCCAACTAATCTATACGTCCCTGAACACTATGGGCAATTTCACATGACCAATCCATCTAACCTACACATCTTTGGATAGTGGAAGAAAACCCACACAGATGCAGGTAGAATGTGAAAACTCCACACAGACAGACTCCTGAGGGCGGAATTGAACCCAGGTTCCTGGTGTTGTGAGGTAGTAGTGCTAACAACTGAGCCACCGTGCCACCCAGCGCATTCCATAACTGAAAGGTCTAGCAATTTCTCTTTTTGCTCTCCAGCTCTCCAGCATCTGCAGTTCTCTGTTTTATAAATTGCAAAAATCGCAACTGTCCTGCTAATGTTCTTCAGGGAAGGAAATCTGCCATCTCTGTCCAGTCTGGTCTATGTGTGATTCCAGATGCACAGCAACATGATTCACTCTTAACTGCCCTCTGAAACAGTCAATTTACCCACTCCACTCATGGGAAATTAGAGATGGGCATCAAATTCTGGTCTTGCCAGCAACACTAACATTCTGTCTAAGGATAAGGCAAAGACAAAAATAATTGAACAACCGCAAACCTTTTCTAAAAACTTCTTTTAGCTGCCATAACAGTGTTTGCACTAAGTTGAGCATTTATAATGGGAAACACGGTTAGATTATATGAAGGTTGAAAGCACACAAGAAATGATGAATTTGCTGAAATGATATTAAATTTGCTGATGTGATAACAGAGAATGAATATATTACAGAATTGAGTAGCCCATACCACGAGGTAGCACTGTTAAAGTGAATGGTGAACGACAGTATCTTATTCACCTCATCTGATGTTCCAGGAATTCCCAAAAGAAACCCAAGTCATTCCACAGGAAACTCCAGCTGACTATTTACCACCTAATAAGATAAGAACATTTCCTCTTCAGTTCCTCCGATGTGTACCTGAGGAATGGTCAAAATATAGAAACATTGAAATGCTAACAGTAGGCATTAAAAGAGACCATACACCACAGGTAATCCTAAAAAATATAGCTAAATGTCTATGGAGCTAATAGGCTCTGGAAGTATTCTCCCAAAGGCTCAAAGGTCTGGATTACAGATGTTGTTAGGCACACACTGTTTCAATGTCCGTTATCTAAGTCATACAGAACATAAGAGCTGGGAGCAGGAGTAGACCATTCAGCTCTTTGAGCCTGCTTCACCATTCAATATGATCTTGGCTGACCTCACCTCAGTCTCAACTCCATTTTCTTGCCCATTCCCCAGAATCTTTAATCCATTACTACTTAAAAATCTGTCTACTTCCTCCTTAAATTTATTCAGTATTCTAGCAACCACTGTACTCTGGCAGAGTGAATTCTACAGATTCATGACTTTTTGGGAGAAGTAATTCCTCATAATTTTTATTTTAAATCTACTTCTCCTTATCCTCAAACTATGAGCTCTCATTCTAGATTGCCTCACACTTTTTCAATTCACTTTAGTGCCTTATATGCCTCCGTTAGATTGCCTCTCATCTTTCTCGACTCAAGCAAGTATAGATCTGAACTGCCCAATCTCTCCTCATTCGCCTCTCAAATTAATCTAATGAGCCTTCTCTAATCTGTCTCCAAGGGAATTAGATCCTTGTTCAGGTGAGGGAACTAAAACTGTACAACAATATTCCAGATATGCACTTACTAATGCCTTCTGTAGTTGCACAACACTTCCTACGTATAAACTTCATTCCTTTAGCAAAAAATGTCAACGTTTCATTTCTGAAGAAGAGTCACTGGACCCAAAACTTACACTCTGCTTTCTCTTCACAGATGCGGCTGGACCTATTGAGTTCTTCCAGCAAAATTTCTGGTTTTGTTTCTAATTTCTAGCATCCACAATTCTTTGTTTTCCATTTTGTTAATGCCCAAATTCCATTTGGCTTCTTTTTTACTGCTGTATCTCTACTAAATGTAATGTATCAAGCCTGTAGTACCAACTTAAGCACCTGAGCACATGAAGGTGACATTTTGTTATCTTTAAGAAAGGGTAATCTGTTCACCGTAACGGGATTTTTCTTCATGGGACTCCAGACCCACAACAATGTGGTTGATTCTCAACTTCTCTCTGAAATCAATGGTGCTGAGATGGAGATGGATGATGGTGTCAGGTTCCTGGGAGTGACATTCACTAACAATTTGCCCTGGTCCATACATATCGAAACGGCAGTCAAAAAATACAACAACTCTACTTCAGGAAGCTAAGGAAATTCATCATGCCCGTAAATATTTACAGGTGCAATATCTAGATGCATCACAATGTGGAATAGCAACTTTTGTTTTTATTCATTCACATGATGAGGGTGTCGCAGGGGGGCAGCATTTGTTGCCCATCCCTAATTGCCCAAAGAGCAGCTCCCCAATGTAGAGGAGGTCACAACAGGTACAGCAGATACAGTATACCACATTGGCAGATGTGCAGGTGAATGGTTGTGTAGAAAAGTGCTGGGTGAGGTGGGGGCTGGAGGGCAGTGTGGAGGGGACAAGGGAGTCACGGAGAGAGTGATCTCTCCGGAAAGCAGACAGGGGTGGGGATGGAAAAATGTCTAGGGTGGTGGGGTCGGATTGTAGATGGCAGGAGTGTCGGAGGATGATGTGTTGGATCCGGAGGTTGGTGGGGTGGTACTTGAGGACGAGGGAGATTCTGTTTTGGTTGTTGTTGTGGGGTGGGGGTGTGCAGGATGAGTTGTGGGAAATGCAGGAGGCACGGTTGAGGGCGTTCTCGATGACTGAGGAGGTGGATGTTGCGGTCCTTGAAAAACGTGGACATCTGGGATGTGCGGGAGTGGACTGCCTCATCCTGGGAACAGATGCGGCGGAGGCGGAGGAATTGGGAATAGGGGATGGAATTTTTGCAGGACGGTGGGTGGGAGGAGGTGTATTCTAGGTAGCTGTGGGAGTTGGTGGGTTTGAAATGGACATCAGTTACAAGCTGGTTGCCTGAGATGAAGACAGAGAGGTCCAGGAAGGAGATAAAAAATTAGAGATGTTCCAGGTGAACTTCAGGTTGGGGAGGAAGGTGTTAGTGAAGTGGATAAACCATTCTAGCTCCTTGTGGGAGCTCGAGGTGGCACCAATACAGTCATCAATGTAACAAAGCAAGAGTTGGGGTTTAGGGCCAGTGTAAGTATGGAAGAGGGATTGTTCCATGTAACCTACAAAGAGGCAGGCATAGCTGGGGCCCGTGTGGGTACCCATGGCCACCCCCTTTTTCTGTAGGAAGTGGGAGGAATCAAAAGAGAAGTTGTTGAGGGTGAGGACGAGTTGGCTAAGTGGAGGAGGATGTCAATGGAGGGTGGCTGGTCGGGCCTGCGGGACAGGAAGAAGCGGAGGGTCTTTAGGCCATCTACATGGGGAACGCAGGTGTAGAGGGACTGGACGTCTATGGTAAAGATGAGGTGTTGGGGTCCGAGGAATTGGAAGTTCTGGAGGAGGTGGAGGGTATGGGTGGTGTCACGGATATACGTGGGGAATTCCCGCACCATGGGGGAGAAGATGGACTCCAATTAGTTGGAAATAAGTTCAGTGGGCCAGGAGCAGGCTGAGACAATGGGTTGACCAGGGCAGGCAGGTTTGTGGATTTTGGGAAGGAGATAGAAGCGGGCAATGCGGGGTTGAGGAACGATGAGGTTGGAGGCTGTGGATGGGGGGGTCACCTGAAGCGATGAGGTTGTGGATGATTTTGGAGATGATGGTTTGATTGTCGGCAGTGGGGTCATGATCAAGCGGCCTGTAGGAGGAGGTGTCGGAGAGTTGGCGTTTGGCCTCAGCGATGTAGAGATCATTCCGCCATACTACCACTGCGTCTCCCTTGTCATCGGATTTTATGGTGAGGTTGGGATTGGAGCGGAGGGGGCGGAGGGTTGCACATTCTGCGGGGATGAGGTTAGAATGGGTGAGAAGGGTGGAGAAGTTGTGGCGATCGATGTCACGACGGCAGGTGGAGATGAAGAGGTTGAAGAAGGGTAGAAGGCCTTGTGGTCGTGCCCAGGAGGAGGGGATGTGTTGGAGGTGGGAGAAGGGGTCAAAAGAGGGAGGGTTAGGCTCAATTCCTTCGCCTTTGCGGTATCTGCTCCCAGGATGAGGTACTCCACTCCCGTACATCTCAGATGTCCCCATTTATCAAGGCCACAACTTTCCACACTTAGTGGTCGAGAACACCCTCGACTGTGTCTCTCGCATTTCCTGCAACTCATCCCTCACACACCCTCCCCACAATAACAACCAAAACAGAATCCCCATCATCCTCACGTACCACCCCACCAAGGTCCGGATCCAATGCATCATCCTGCGACACTTCCACCGTCTGCAATCCGACCCCACCACCAAAGACATTTTTCCCTCCCCACCCTTATCTGCTTTTTGGAGGGACCACTCTCTCCATGACTCCCTTGTCCACTCCACACTCCCCTGCAGCCCCACTACCCCCCGGCACTTTTCCCTGCAACCGCAGGAAGTGCTACACCTGCCCCTACAACTCCCCACTTACCCCCATCCCAGGCACCAAGAGGACTTTCCAGATGAAGCAGATGTTCACCTGCACATCTGTCAATGTGGTATATTGCATCTGTCGCTCCCATTGAGGCCTTCTCTTCATCGGAGAAACCAAGCGGAGGCTTGCCTCTTTGACCTGCCCATTTCCTCTCCACCTATCTTCTCCTCCGTCCATCTTCTATCTGCCTCTCACTCTCTCCCTATTTATTTCAGAACCCTCTCCCCCTCGCTCTTTTCTGATGAAGGGACTAGGCCCGAAAGGTTAGCTTTCCTGCTCCTCTGGTGCTGCTCAGCCCATTGTGTTCATTCAGCTTCACACCTTGTTATCTCAGATTCTCCAGCCTCTGCAGTTCCTACTATCTGTGGAAGACAACACTTTTCACTTTACCTCAGTACATGTAGACAGTAATAAATGAAATCAATCAAATGGCCCAACATATCTGCAGTTTCAGAGCAATTAGAGATGGTGGGTCATAAATTCTGGTCATGCGACACGGTGCCTCAGTGGTTAGCCCTGCAGCCTCACAGCGCCAGGGACCTGGGTTCAATTCCCCCTTCAGGTGACTGTCTGTGTGGAGTTTGCACATTCTCCCTGTGTTGCGTGGGTTTCCTCTGGTTGCTCCGGTTTCCTCCCACAGCCCAAAGATGTGCAGGATAGGTGGATCGGCCATGCTAAATTGCCAGTAGTGTTTGGGTTATAGGGGGGTGGGTCTGGGTGGGATGCTCCAAGGTGCGGTGTGGGCTTGTTGGGCCGAAGGGCCTGTTTCCACACTGTAGGGAATCTAATCTAATGCCTGTTTTGCCCATATCCCATGAAATCATAAAAGGAACAAAAAATATGAACTTTACATGAAACTTCAAAAATCTCTGTTTGTGACTTTTGACCCTAATTTGTTTCATTTTCCTTTGCTGCATTGCATTATTTTCTAATTTCTCTCTTATTTTATTGGCTTTTGATTATATTTTGATCGCTTTCATTGAGTAATATAATCCCTTTAATTACTATGCCCTAACCTGCTGCAGGTGTGCCATCATTATGAATTATTTTTTCCCAGCGCCTTACTTTAATTAATGGTTGCGTTTATCCATATGTCAACTTACTCTACCCTATCAAACTTTTAAATGAAGCATCAAGCTTACAGCAGTCACTGTGGAATGCTTGCAAAAGGGGTCTCAGACTCCCTGTATAGTCACATAATTTCTAATTCTCGCAGCTTTTTAATGGTCTTGTAACTTTAGTGGACAGCCTGCATACGTGAAAAGGAATAAAAATTAGCTTTTAGAAAACACTTTTGACACTCTCAGGACTGTTCGAGTTCTGTTACATCTGGGAACAGTCTCTTGTATTGCAGCAATCTGTGCACAGCCAGATCCCACAAGCAGCACCTAAAGATGTCTACCCAGGTTCCTTGAACCTACGGTGCGTATTCTCTCTGATTGCAATGTAACTATTTCCCAACGCCCCTTGCTATCACGTCATATATTGGTGCCCACCAGCAAATGTAGGTGATGGCCTAGTGATATTATCACTAGACAATTAATCCAGAGACTCTGGTATTGTTCTGGAGACCTGGCTTGCAATCTCACCAAGACAATGGTGAAATTTGAATTCAGTAAATATCTGGAATTAAGTGCTGAATGCTGTCCATGAATTCATTGTTGATTGCTGAGAAAAACCCACCTGGTTCACTAATGTCCCTTATGGAAGAAAATCTGCCTTCTATACCTAGTCTGGCCTACACGTAACTCCAGGCCCACAGTAATGGGGTTAGTTCTTAACTTCCCTCTGATCAATTAGTAATAGGCAACCAGGTAAGATCCAATTTTTGCATTTTAAAAAAGAGAGGGGGAGCACTGGTTGTCTCCAAATCAGATCCTATTCCATCTTGGAATTCTGTTGATGACCTATCCCCAGTGAGTCAAAATCCAGGGACTCCCTTCCTTCACCACTGCTCTCTCTCAGACCAAGACGTACTAGCTGAAATAACTCCACAGAGGCCAGGATCTCTTCACCACGTTACCCTTTATTTACACATGGACAGTCCTTGATAGTGATCCAGTTCCATCAGAGCCAAGTCTCAGAGTGAACAGACCCTCTGACTCGTCTATTTATATCTATCAGCCAGGGGTCCCTGATTGGACCAGATTAACAGCACCACCATCAGGGAACTCAGAATCCATGAGATCCACTTGGCTGACTTCATTACAATTACTTCAATGTCTTTACCCTGTATGCCCTTGTTTCTCAGCTGAATGGATTAAAGATTATGGCCACATTGTGCTTTGAAACCTCCAACTATATCTAAGAGTTACACTATTTCAGGAATTGCTTAAACTAATCTGGAAGTTGGTTAATCTACATCTGGGAGTTGGTTAAGGTTGATCCATTTTGTTTGTCAGGAGCCTCAGTTCAAATGTCAATCTCTGATGGCATCTACCAGTGACTCTTCTCTGTGATGAGCCACGAGTGTCCTAATCTTTGAATGATATATTCCCACTGGGTTCTGTCTCTTGTGAATTATGAAGTTGTGTAAATGATGCAGCTAGCTGTCCCTGAACATCCTTAGTTATATACACAAGGCATCTTGCATTGACTAAGTACAAAATTGAACAATTCTCACTTCATGTTCTTTGTCATCACTCGGCAAAACTCCCCCACAACAGTCCTGCTATGACCTATTTCCTCATTCGTTGACTAAGGAGATAGGCCTTTACCTGTATAAAGTGTTTGTCTATTTATAGCAGCCATGAAGTGGTGCAGTCTGTTCATGGGTAACCTTTTTGCTTTCCTCCTAATGACTTACCCTTCGGTGTGAAAATGTGCATAATTTGTCTCATTCATTGTTGCTTAGCTACGCTCCTATTTTGCTTCAGTTGTTTGGTGAAGTACCTTCCCTAAGGCCCCTCTACTAAGCATTTTGGGAGATATGGCAAGCTTTTATTTACTTTAATTTTTAAAGTTACTCTCCTTACTTTTGTGTACTTCATCTGCAGAGTTACAATGAGAGTTATCAGGGCAGCCCGAGGGGGAGCACTGAAGAGCAGAAATATCCTCTAAATGGGTCAAACTGTACCATGAGTATCCTTTGTGGTTGGCCCTTGCCGAATGTCAGTGCTCATGGACACAGGGGGTGCATCTGGCTGGTGCCTCAAGGGATAAGCTCAGCCAAGATGTTACTGAATGATGGAGCAGGCTCAAGGAACAGGATGGCTGACTCCCATTTCTTATTCATGGCCTTGTCCTCTGAGCTCAGCAACACACTCACTCTGGGGATGCTATGGCCTAGTGGTATTATTATTGGACTATGAAATCAGAGACCCAGACAATGTTCTGGGGACCCAGGTATGAATCCCATGGTGGGAAATGGTGGAATTTCAATTCTGTAAAATATCTAGAATAAAGAACCTAATGATGACAATGAATCAATTGCCAATCATTGGAAAAACCCATCTGGTTCACTCGTGTCCTTTAGGGAAGGAAGCTGCCATCCTTATATGGTCTGCCCTGCTTGTGAGTCCAGACCCACAGCAATGTGGTTGACTCTTAACTGGGTAATTAGGGATGGGCAATAAATGCTACCTGGCCTGCAACGCCCTTATCCCCGAATGAATAAAAGAAAAAAAAAACACACTAACTCATAATAAGTTCAGAACCAAATGCAGTTCCTGGGGTTTATCACTTTTCACAGAGCCTTTACTCCCAGCTCTTTCTCCCCACAAATTACTGGTTCCCATTGGTTTCATGAGCGTTGGGTTTTCCTTTTCAGTATCTGGAACACGGCTACAATTAGCCAGCACCAGGAGTACCAGGTCCAACTGTCCTGAAATGTCCACCTCTGATCTCAGGCGCTGATGACACATGGCCAAACAAAATTTTCAATACAGCAGTAGATTTATACACTGGTGTGATTTCTTTAATACAACATGACAGCCATAAAAAAAAACACACAGACGAGTGATTTGTATGTCTGGAATTATTTATCAGTTGAATTTAATGAAATTGCTTAAATTAACCATCCGCTGAATTTCAGAATCCTCAAACATGTCTTATTTTATAGGCTCTGAAGATCTCTTTGACAGTGCACACTGTAGAGTCCCCATAAAACAAGACCTTGAAGCTATGCCACTTTGTCAATGTAATCAGTAAATCTTTGAACCGCTGGTTTGCAATGTCACAGTTAATAGTGAAGCAATGGCATGATCGCAGGTAGAGGCAGGTGTAGAACAGGATGGCTTACAGCACTGCTCCTGCCATTAACATAAATGATGCAGCACCCTCTTGGGAGCAAGCAGCGCACATTTATACAAGATGCGGATTATGCTGATCACTGCTTGATGACAAGTGCACCGGCAAATTGAAAATTTAACAGTGACACCACAAATAATGCTAGCACAACAGATTCATAAATAATTTGGAAGAGGTTTGAGAATGAAACAGGTATTTCAACAGGCTTTTTTTCCAATCAGCAGTCAGCAATTCAATCCAGGTAACATCAAATGTCACATGATCCCTTGAACGGAGGGGTTGTATTATGAGCAAAGGTTAAGCACAGTGGGACTTGGCTCACTAGAGTTTAGGAGAGTGAGAGGTAAACTCGTTGGAACATATTGGATTCTGAAAGGGCTTGATAGGGTAACTGCTGAGAGGCTGTTTCCCCTCAAGGGAGTATAAGACCAGAAGGCATAGTCTCTGAATGAACAGGCACCACTTTAAGGCTGAGTTGAGGAGGAACTTGGTCTATCAGAGGGCTGTGATTCTTTGGAATTCCTTACCACAGAGAGCAGTGGGGGCAGAGTCCTTGTGTATATTTAAGGCAGAGTCAGGTAGATTCTTGATCAGGAGAGGAGTCAAGGATTATAGGAAAAAAGCAGGAAAGGCAGGATGTGAGGAATGTCAGATCAGCCATGACCCTATTGAGTGGCAGAGCAGGCTCAAAGACAAATGGTCTACCCCTGTTCCTATTTCTAATGGATTAATGGTCTCAAGGTGTGGATCTGTTTGAGAATTTCTCACTATTATTCTCATCCTTACCTCCCTAAATTAGCAAAATTTGAAGGGCTGAATCTGGAAGGTATCTCATGGTTTCAATGCCCATGATTTAGGGAAGAGGGAGAAAAATTGATAACTATATAACTGGGCTGCTCTGTAATTGGAAGATGCAAGCAGTGAGCTCAGGATAGGACTGGGCTTGGCCTCAGAGTTTACTCATTGCTTCATTCGTGTTCGGTTGACACTTTATTTCTGTTCAAAGTTTTGACTGTGAAGTCTGTGTTTGATTTCCGTGCCCCGTGAGCCTTCAGAAGGTCATGTTGTAGCTGTACAGGATGAGGCTACTTTTGAAATACTATGTGCAATTCTAATCTCCCTGCGATAAGAAGCTTGCTCCGATACTTGGGAAGGATCAGCAAGGATTTATAAAGAGGTTGCCAGGGTTGGAGGGTTTGAACTGGTGGGAGAAGCTGAATAGGCTGGGGCTATTTAATTCCCTGGAACGTCAGAAGCTAAGGAGTGACCTTATAGGCATTTATAAAATCATGAGGGACATGGATAGGATGAATAGCCAAGGTCTTTTCCCAGAGATTGGGGTATCCAAAATTGGGAGTCATTGGTTTGAGGTGAGAGAGGAAAGATTTAAAAGGGGCCCAAGTGGCAATTTGTTCACGCAGAGGGTGGTGCGCGCCTGGAATGAACTGCCAGAGGAAGTGGTGGAGCCTGTACAATTACAACATTTAATATGCATCTGGATGGGTATATGAATAGGAAAGGTTGAAAGAGAAATGGGCCAAATGCTGGCAAATGGGACAAGATTTATGTAGGACATCTGGTTGGCATGGATGACTCGAACTGAAGGGTCTTTTTCTGTGCTGTATAGTTCTGTTAGTCTATGACTCCAAGGTGCTTGTGGGCCAGTTATTGAACCACTACAATCTGTGCTAATGAAACAATGACTCTCTTTCTCTCTGTTCACAGAGTCAGACGTCACACAACACCAGGTTACAGTCCAACAAGTTTATTTGAAATCACAAGCTTTTGAAGCACTACTCCTTCGTTGGGACTCGCTTCACCTGACAAAGAAGCAGTGTTCTGAAACCTTGTGATTTCAAATAAATTTGGACTGTAACCTGCTGTCATGTGACTTCTGACTTTTCCCACTCTAGTCTAACACCAGCACCTCCACATCATCTCTTCACAGACACTAACAAATCTGTGAATTCCTTGCACTTTCTCTTCTAATTTCAGATTCCCAGCATCTGCAGTGTCTAACTGCTCTGACATTAGTGTTGTACTTTACTGTTCGCTCTGACAAATTCAATTACACCACGCTGAACAATTCCATGTTTATAATCTGCCAGAATGAAAAGAGTTCTACAGGAGGAGTTTGCACAAGCCAGGGGAAGCGACAGGAGTTGTCAAGACATCAAACGCAGAAAACAAACAGAAATTACAGCACTTTGAGTGCAGCTGATTTGATGAAAGTGGCGGCACAACTCAAGTGCTTTGGCATATCGCTTCTGCAGACTGCAGCAGAAAATCAATAGAAAGTCAAATAATGCAATTGTTTCAGTCTCAGGGGATAGGGGTTTGTTGATGTGGTTGTGGTGGGGTCAGCATGACAATGATGGGGGAGGTAGATGTTAGGATTCGTGGCCCGATGTGATGTGACAGCTGGGTACTTAAATGTTAATTTCAAAGCATTTTTTAAAAAAAATTCATTGTCTTGATTAATTAAAAAAATGTTAAAACAGCTTGAAATGAATCTAAAGCAGACAAAGGGGACACCTTTCCCTCACGGACCACATGCTTTCAGAGTGTTTTTTTGACTCTGTGTGATTTTTTTCTTCTTAATTTGCATCTGATTTTCTGACAACTTTTGGCTTCACTTATGTATTACGACAGAGAATCTGAGCAGAATTTGAGGGGGCTCTAGTGATGACGTGGAAATATTCCCTATCCCCTGAGCCAGGAGGCTCAGCTTCAAGACCCATCTGCTCCAGAGGATGTGCCATAACCTCCCTGAACATGTTGAATGGAAAATATCATGAATCAGAGCAGGAAAGGATCATGAAGTGTGCAGCATTCTTGTGATTTCATGAGCATTAGTGTCTCAATGTCTTCATTAATAATTGTCCAATCAGGCTCACTCCTGCTGTTATGGCGGTTATAGGTTGTACCTTTTGTGCTAATATTGATACACATGAAAGTTCAGCTCATTAGAGTACTGAATTGTTATAGTATTCAGAAAAAATAAAGTGTGCTATACTTAAATGAAATTTAAAAGGATTCATTAGTTCAGCTGAGAGAATATTGGAGAGAAACATGTTCTAAAAGCCGCAGGTTCTTTTCTATAACTCACTCCTATTAACAGTGTCGATGTTAATCCAGCTCTCACAAAATCCCAGGTTTGACTCCACCAGTACAATTCCATCACTTTTCTCACAATTCCTTTTTAACTATTTGTGTATCTGAGGTGACCATGATCCAGTTCAGGATCACGGCTTATGTTTATTTTAGTCGGCTAAGTTTAAAAAAAATGCAAAATAGTGCCAGGTGTAGGACATTTGGCCCTTGCTCTGCCTCTCATATGGTCACAACTAATCATCCAATTCAGTCTTCTGTTCCTCTTTTATTCACTTGTTCGATCCCTTGAGTCCTAGGGACTGTATCCAACTCCTTCAAACAATTTATTGGTTTGAACATGCTTGTTAAATTTAGCAGTGTGGGCTTTAAGGCTATAGGCTTCTCTCTTCAGTTCCGAGGAAGGTTCCCTAGACCTCCAATGTTACCGCCGCTTTCTCCTCACAGATGCTGGCAGACCTGCTGAGCTTTTCCAGCAATTTCTGTTATTGCTTCAGATTTACAACATCCACAGTTCTTTGGATTTTTACAGGCTTCTCTCTGTAGCAGTCGTCATAACAAAATTGAATTTTATGTGCAGCTTGAATGGGTCAAGATTAATATTTTAAACTTAGAAAAAGGGCAAAATGTGAATATGAAAGCTGAGCTATCGGAAGTGAATTAGGATAGATCAGGAGAGAAGCTGTGGCAGCGTTTTAAAGGGATATTTCAGAACAATCCAAATAAGAACATTCCTACCACAAAGAAAAATTCAGAGATGGAGGACCACCATGTGTGATTAACTAAAAAGAATTGGAGAATGCACCCATCAATGCTGAGAAGGTGCAGAGAGAGACATCAACAATAACATTAAAGAGGGCTGTCAAAAGTCTGATAATAGCAGAGGAAAAAGCTGTTCTTGATGTATTCATATGTGTATACAAACTTTCATATTTTTTGCCTGGCAGAAGAGGGTGGAAGAGCATATAACGAGAGTGGGAGGGGTCTTTGATTATTTTGGCTGCTTTCTTGGTGCAGCAGGAAGTATAGATGGAGTCAACAGATAGAAGGCTTGTTTGTGTGATGGACTGGGTTGTGTTCACGGCTCTCTGTGCCTTCTTTTTCTGGGGAAGAGCAGCAACTATTAGGATGATTTGAAGGAGTAGTTTATGTTATAGATACGCTGTACCTGCATTTTTCAGATGCTATTTGACAAGGTTCTACATAAGATATTACGATTTAGGGGTCACATCCTGACATGGAGAAAAGAACAGCCAGCAAGCAGCAAACATTGAGTATGCATAAATTTGCCCTTCTCAGAGGGGCAGAATGCCACATGTTGGTCATGCAGAAGCCTGTGCTAGGCTTTCACTTCTCACAATTTATACCAATTATTTAGACGAGGTAATTGAGGTATGGTGGCTACCTCGGGCAACAAAAACTCTGTTTTCTCCTCCACAAATGCTGTGAGACCTGCCGAGCTTTTCCAGCAACTTTGTTTTTGCTTCTCGTGTCTGTGTGGGTTTCTTCTGGGTGCTCTGGTTTCCTCCCACAGTCCAAAGATGTGCGGGTTAGGTGGATTGGCCATGCTAAATTGCCTGTAGTGTTCAGGGATGTGTAGATGAGGTGGGCTACAAGGGGATGGGTCTGGATAGGATGTGTTAAGGTTCGGTGTGGACTTGTTGAGACGAAGGGCCTGTTTCCACACTGTAGGGATCCTATGACTCTATGATCCTATGACACAAAGATAAGTAGGAAAGTAAGTTGTTAAAGTGACATAATAAGTATGCAGGCGCACATAGATTTCTTAACTGAGTGGACACAAATCCAGCAGTTGGAGTATATTTTGGAAAAATGTAGAACTAATACCTGACAGTGTAGACACAGAGAGGATATTTCATCTTGTGGGTAAATCGAGAATGAAAAAGCATTGTTTAGAAAAGGAATTAAGGGCCCTCTGTTTAAAGCAGAGATTAATCTTTTTTTTCTCTCCATGGATTATGAGACTCTTAGAGACTCTTCCTGAAATGGTGGTGGGAGCAGAATCCTTGGATATTTTTAAAGACAAGGTAGATAGATTCTTGATAAGGAAGTGATGGTTGAGTGGGAGTCAGAATTTATCAGGAGTAGATGGGAATTTGGGATAATCAGATCAGCCATGATCTTAACAAATTAATTTATTAAATAGTCTAGCAGGCTTGAAGGGTTGAGTGGTCTACCACGGCATGTGCTTGTATGAAGGAGAAGTGTTCACTGATAAGCTGAATGTAGTAAGGCAGACTACTTCACATAACCACTTTACAGTTGATGCAGACTAAGTCTGCTTTGTCTACAAATGATCCCAGATCTTCATTACTCGGTAAGGTAGTCCAATCCAAGAACTGGTCCCTCTTTGAGTGAAGTGTTTCCTGATTTGGAATCTACCTCCTCTTTGTTGAATTTATTTCATAAAGTCACACATTACAGAAACAGACCCCTCGGTCCAATTGGTCCATGTCGAACATAATCCCAAATGGAACTAGCCCCACCTGCCTGCTCCTGGCCCATATCCCTCCAGACCTTTCCTATTCATGCACTAATCCCAATGTCTTTTAAATGTTGTAATTCTTCCCACATCCATCACTTCTGCAGGAAGTTCATTCCAAACGTGAACCACTTTCTAAGTAAAAACTTTGTTGCTCATGACTTTTAAAAATCTTTCTCCCCAAATAGAAAAAAATGCCTCCACATCTTGTAATTCCCCATCCTAGGGAAAAGAAACCAATCATTAACTCTATATATACCCCTCATTATGTTATAAACTTCCATACGATCACCTCTCAGCCTTCTTCCAGTGAAATAAGTCCCAGCCTATGCAACCTTTCTTTATAACTTAAACCATCCATGCCCAGAAACATCCCAGCAAAGCTCATCTAATCTTCTCAAGCTTGATAATTTTTCCCTGCAACTGGACAACCAGAGTTATATTGTAATATTTCTACATGAATTGTTACTTTTTGTCCTTATGAGAGATCGAGAGCCTCTTAAACTTTTCCTTTCCAAGGTGAATCATGTATTCACCCTAATCTTGACTGAAACTCACTCCTATTCATCGTGCTGATGTCAGTTCCACTCTCACATACTCCCAGCATAACATCAACTGTACAACCCCATCACCTTTCCCAATCACTGAAGCACAGATATACAGGAAGATGATTTTTTAAAAAAAGCAATGACTGAATGTGGACATATGTACAATCCATTGCTGATTTAAACTTCAAACTAAAAATATAAAAATGTTCACAACATTGAGTCATAGTCATACAGCACTGAAACATACCCTTCTGTTCGACTCGTCTGGCCAGATTTTCCAAACTAAACTAATATGTGGTACAGTATTTGGCCAATATCCCTCTAAACCCTTCCTAGTCATATACCCATCCAGATGCCCTTTTAATGTTGTAATCGTTCCAACCTCCACCACTTCCTCTGGCAGCTCATTCCATTTACAACTGTCCTCTGTGTGAAAAAGTTGCTGCTTAGGTCCCTTTTAAATCTTTACTTCTCATTTAAAGCCATGCCCTGTAATTTTGAACTCCTTTAAACTAGGCAAAGGGTTTTTGCTGTTCACCTTATCTATGTCCCTCATGATATTATAAACTTCTGTCAGGTCACCCCTCAACCTCCTAAGCTCCTGTGAAAGATATCCCAACCTATCCTGCCTCTCATTATAATTCAAACCCTCTAGTCCTAGAATCATCCTTATAAATTTTTTTGTATCCTTTCTTTATAATATTTTCCTGATAGCAGGGTGGCCAGAGCTGCATGCAGTACTCCAAAAGTGGCCTCACTAATATACTGTACAGCTGAAACATGACATCCCAACTTCTATACTCAATGCTTTGACCAATGAAGATAAGCATGCCAGACACTTCTTCATCATCCTGTCTACCTGCGACGACAATTTCAAACAAATATGTACCTGAACCTCTTCTCCTCTCTGTTCTATATCACTCCCCAGTGTGATAATTAACCTTAACTGTAAAAGCCCTGCCCTGATTTGTCTGAGCAAAATGCAACACGTTGCATTCTTCTAAAATAAACGTCATCTACCTTTCTTCAGCCCACTGTCTTTGTCGTTCAAGATCCCGTTGTACAGTTCGATAACTTTCTTCACTATCTGTCATACCACCAATATGGGTGTAAGCTGAAAAGTTGCTAACTATGCTTCTCATCCCAATCATCCATAGAAGGTCTCGGATGAAGGGCCTAGGTCCGAAACGTCAGCTTTTGTGCTCCTGAGATGCTGCTGGGCCTGCTGTGTTCATCCAGCCTCACATTTTATTACCTCGGATTCTCCAGCACCTGCAGTTCCCATTATCTCTGATCCATAGAAGGAAGTTGTCTGCGTTTCTTTACCTGCTGCGGAGGCTCACTTGTAAACTCTGGGCTAACTTCCCAGAGTGGTACTGATGGAGAGCAGCAATCTCACAGGAGCTGTTTACAGGATTAAATATTAACTAGAGGGCCTGATGGCCTTCTCAGGTGAATGTGAAAGATTTGATAGCGTTACACTGAAGACGTCCAGGTGCATTAGTCCATATTTATTCCTCGACCAACATTTCAAAGAATTTATCTGGCAACCATCATATGTTACTGAAATGTGAGGCTGCATGAACACAGCAGGCCCAGCATCATCTCAGGAGCTCAAAAGCTGATGTTTCGGGCCTAGATCCTTCATCAGAGAGGGGGATGGGGTGAGGGTTCTGGAATAAATAGCGAGAGAGGGGGAGGCGGACCGAAGATGGACAGAAAAGAAGATAGGTGGAGAGAGTATAGGTGGGGAGGTAGGGAGGGGATAGGTCGGTCCAGGGAAGACGGACAGGTCAAGGAGGTGGGATGAGGTTAGTAGGTAGATGGGGGTGCGGCTTGGGGTGGGAGGAAGGGATGGGTGAGAGGAAGAACAGGTTAGGGAGGCAGAGACAGGTTGGACTGGTTTTGGGATGCAGTGGGTGGAGGGGAAGAGCTGGGCTGGTTGTGTGGTGCAGTGGGGGGAGGGGACAAACTGGGCTGGTTTAGGGATGCGGTGGGGGAAGGGGAGATTTTGAAACTGGTGAAGTCCACATTGATACAATTGGGCTGCACGGTTCCCAAGCAGAATATGAGTTGCTGTTCCTGCAACCTTCGGGTGACATCATTGTGGCACTGCAGGAGGCCCATGATGGACATGTCATCTAAAGAATGGGAGGGGGAATGGAAATGGTTTGCAACTGGGAGGTGCAGTTGTTTATTGCGAACTGAGCGGAGGTGTTCTTCAAGGCGGTCCCCAAGCCTCCGCTTGGTTTCCCCAATGTAGAGGAGGCCATACCGGGTACACCGGGTACTGCTTTCCAGAGAGACCACTCTCTCCGTGACTCCCTTGTTCACTCCACACTGCCCTCCAACCCCACCACACCCGGCACCTTCCCCTGAAACCGCAGGAAATGCTACACTTGCCCCCACACCTCCTCCCTCACCCCTATCCTAGGCCCCAAGATGACTATCCACATTAAGCAGAGGTTCACCTGCACATCTGCCAATGTGGCATACTGCATCCACAGCCACATCATATGTTACTGGATAATAAAATGTGAGGCTGGATGAACACAGCAGGCCAAGCCGCATCTCAGGAGCACAAAAGCTGACGTTTCGGGCCTAGACCTTCATCAGAGAGGGGGATGGGGAGAGGGAACTGGAAGAAATAGGGAGAGAGGGGGAGGCGGACCGAAGATGGAGAGTAAAGAAGATAGGTGGAGAGAGTGTAGGTGGGGAGGTAGGGAGGGGATAGGTCAGTCCAGGGAAGACGGACAGGTCAAGGAGGTGGGATGAGGTTAGTAGGTAGCTGGGGGTGCGGCTTGGGGTGGGAGGAAGGGATGGGTGAGAGGAAGAACCGGTTAGGGAGGCAGAGACAGGTTGTACTGGTTTTGGGATGCAGTGGGTGGGGGGGAAGAGCTGGGCTGGTTGTGTGGTGCAGTGGGGGGAGGGGACGAACTGGGCTGGTTTAGGGATGCAGTAGGGGAAGGGGAGATTTTGAAACTGGTGAAGTCCACATTGATACCACATGGCTGCAGGGTTCCCAGGCGGAATATGAGTTGCTGTTCCTGCAACCTTCGGGTGGCATCATTGTGGCAGTGCAGGAGGCCCATGATGGACATGTCATCGAGAGAATGGGAGGGGGAGTGGAAATGGTTTGCGACTGGGAGGTGCAGTTGTTTGTTGCGAACTGAGCGGAGGTGTTCTGCAAAGCGGTCCCCAAGCCTCCGCCGACGGAACCCCGCCCACGGCCGACGACCTCATCGCTCCGCCCACAACCTCCACAGCCAGCAACCCCAGAGAAGACAGCCACACTGAGCCCTGCCGCATCTTCACCATCCCCCCAGACCTCCCACTGACTGAGGACGAACGGTCAGTCCTTAGCAAGGGGCTCACCTTTGTCCCCCTACAACCACACATCAACGAATACCAGTCACGGTTGGGCATAGAGCAGTTTTTCCGCCGTCCTTCGCCTCCATGCCTACTTCTTCAACCGGGAACCTAACCCTCCTTCCACTGACCCCTTCACCCGCTTCCAACACAAGTCCTCCTCCTGGACACCACCCCCAGGCCTCCTACCCTCCCTCGACCTCTTCATCTCCAACTGCCGTCGAGACATTAACCGCCTCAACCTCTCCACCCCTCTCACCCACTCCAACCTCTCCCCCGCAGAACAGGCAGCCCTCCGCTCCCTCCGCTCCAACCCCAACCTCACCATCAAACCCGCAGACAAGGGTGGCGCAGTGGTAGTATGGCGCACTGACCTCTACATCGCCGAGGCCAGGCGCCAACTCTCCGACACCACCTCCTCCCGCCTCCTCGATCATGACCTCACACCCGAGCACCAAACCATCATCTCCAACACCATTCACGACCTCATCACCTCAGGGGACCTCCCACACGCAGCCTCCAACCTCATTGATCCCCAACCCCGCACGGCCCGTTTCTATCTCCTTCCCAAAATCCACAAACCTGCCTGCCCTGGTCGACACATCGTCTCAGCCTGCTCCTGCCCCACCGAACTCATCTCCACCTATCTGGACTCCATTTTCTCCCCTTTGGTCCAGGAACTCCCCACCTACGTCCGTGACACCACCCACGCCCTCCACCTCCTCCAGGACTTCCAATTCCCTGGCCCCCAACACCTCATATTCACCATGGACGTCCAGTCCCTGCATACCTGTATTCCGCATGGAGATGGCCTCAAGGCCCTCCGCTTCTTCCTGTCCCGCAGGCCCGACCAGTCCCCCTCCACCGACACTCTCATCCGCCTAGCTGAACTCGTCCTCACCATCAACAACTTCTCTTTTGACTCCTCCCACTTCTTACAGACTAAGGGGGTGGCCATGGGCACCCGCATGGGCCCCAGCTATGCCTGCCCCTTTGTAGGTTACGTGGAACAGTCCCTCTTCCTCACCTACACAGGCCCCAAACCCCACCTCTTCCTCCGGTACATTGATGACTGTATCGGCACCGCCTCTTGCTCCCCAGAGGAACTCGAACAGTTCATCCACTTCACCAACACCTTCCACCCCAACCTTCAGTTCACCTGGGCCATCTCCAGCACATCCCTCACCTTCCTGGACCTCTCAGTCTCCATCTCAGGCAACAAGCTTGTAACTGATGTCCATTTCAAGCCCACCGACTCCCACAGCTACCTAGAATACACCTCCTCCCACCCACCCTCCTGCAAAAATTCCATCCCCTATTCCCAATTCCTCCGCCTCCGCCGCATCTGCTCCCACGATAAGACATTCCACTCCCGCACATCCCAGATGTCCAAGTTCTTTAAGGACCGCAACTTTCCCCCCACAGTGATCGAGAATGCCCTTGACCGCGTCTCTCGTATTCCCCGCAACACATCCCTCACACCTCGCCCCCGCCACAACCGCCCCAAGAGGATCCCCCTCGTTCTCACACACCACAATACCAACCTCCGGATACAACGCATCATCCTCCGACGCTTCCGCCATTTACAATCCGACCCCACCACCCAAGACATTTTTCCATCCCCTCCCCTGTCTGCTTTCCGGAGAGACCACTCTCTCCGTGACTGCCTTGTTCGCTCCAAACTGCCCTCCAACCCCACCACACCCGGCACCTACCCATGCAACCGCAGGAAAGGCTACACTTGCCCCCACACCTCCTCCCTCACCCCCATCCCAGTCCCAAGATGACATTCCACATTAAGCAGAGGTTCACCTGCACATCTGCCAATGTGGTATACTGCATCCACTGTGCCCGGTGCGGCATCCTCTACATTGGGGAAGCCAAGCGGAGGCTTGGGGACCGCTTTGCAGAACACCTCCGCTCAGTTCGCAACAGACAACTGCACCTCCCAGTCGCAAACCATTTCCACTCCCCCTCCCATTCTCTAGATGACATGTCCATCATGGGCCTCCTGCAGTGCCACAATGATGCCACCCGAAGGTTGCAGGAACAGCAACTCATATTCCGCTTGGGAACCCTGCAGCCATGTGGTATCAATGTGGACTTCACCAGTTTCAAAATATCCCCTTCCCCCACTGCATCCCGAAGCCAGCCCAGTTCGTCACCTCCCCCCACTGCACCACACAACCAGCCCAGCTCTTCCCCCCCACCCACTGCATCCCAAAACCAGTACAACCTGTCTCTGCCTCCCTAACCGGTTCTTCCTCTCACCCATCCCTTCCTCCCACCCCAAGTCGCACCCCCAGCTACCTACTAACCTCATCCCACCTCCTTGACCTGTCCGTCTTCCCGGGACTGACCTATCCCCTCCCTACCTCCCCACCTACACTCTCTCCACCGATCTTCTTTACTCTCCATCTTCGGTCCGCCTCCCCCTCTCTCCCTATTTCTTCCAGTTCCCTCTCCCCATCCCCCTCTCTGATGAAGGGTCTAGGCCCGAAAAGTCAGCTTTTGTGCTCCTGAGATGCTGCTGGGCCTGCTGTGTTCATCCAACCTCACATTTTATTATCTTGGAATTCTCCAGCATCTGCAGTTCCCATTATCTCTCATATGTTACTGTCTGGTTTTTGTTATGTGTTGGTGAGATGTGGGTGTCACGGGCTAGGCCAGCATTTATTACCCATCCCTACTTGCCCAGTGCCCGGTCAAGAGTTAATTGCATTGCTGTGGGTCTGGAGTCATGTTTAGGCCAGACAGGGTAGGGATGGCAGTCTCCTTAACTAAAGGGCATTCGTGAACCAGATGAGATTTGGCAACAATTGGCAGCAGTTACTTGGTCATGGTGTACTGAATGAACACAAAATGACAGCCCCATTTCACTTTCTAATGCAAGAGGTGTTAACAGCTGGTGGTTTGTGTTTGGGGCGGAATGTTGACACCAACTATCCTTGCAATGCTGATCTAACAGATTGCTCAGTAGTGAATCATGGAAGATGGGCCACAAGTAGTTCTCAGTTGAAGAGGTTCTTGTATTGAGTTAAATTGAATTTGGTTTATTGTCACACATACTCACGTAAGTACAGTGAAAAGTTTATAAGTCATCACTGCAGAGCCATCCAAGATACAAAAGTACCTAGGTACAGATTCTTGAGCACAGGTTTTTAAGAAATAAAACAGAAAAACAGAAAAAGCCCTTCATTACAGACCTTCAAAAGTACAAAATCACAGGAATAAGTTAGAAAAATAATGAAATATTTGTTCAGAATAACAATCCTTCCACATTTGTGTAATTTAAAAAATGAAATTAAAAATGAAAAATTAGTTCATATCATGGCTCTGGGCTCAAGGATCCAATGCTTTTCTGTCTCTATTTTTTCAGGAAAGAAAGATGAGAGGAGCAAATAACCAGAATAGGATTTGAAAAATTGAAAGGGTTGTGATGGAGAGTTGAAGTTTGGAGGTCAGTGAGATGACAAGTATGTTTTTTAAAAAAATAATGGCTTATCCAAAGCAAAAAGTCCATAAACAAATTTCTGGTAAAGATTTCCAGTAAACAAATCTTAACCAAGTTCCAATTTGCTTCAGGCTTAGACCTCAATTTTGCTTTGTAATTCAGAGTAAAGGTTTCCAAACAAAATTTGCGTTCTACTTCCAAACATGTTGGAATTTGATATTTACCTGTTTACTTGATTCCCTTCTCAAAAGCTGTCTTGTGACTGATTGGTGGGCTTCCAACTTCAAGTTCACTAAATGACAGAATTATTACAATGTGCCGACAGTGGTTCTATATATCCGGCCCTTTCCCCTTATCTCTGTGCAACATTTCTATCCTAACAATCATTCTATGCCTTCTTGAATGCTTTAATTGAACCTGCCCCAAGATATAATGTCAAATGGGCCTAGGTCAGATTGGGATGCCTGCTTCACAATGATGTGTTCGGCTGAGAGGTCTGTTTCCATGCTCTGTGACTCTATAGTCTGCTTCAATACATTTCCAGGCAATGCATTCCACGCTGTAATTACATTCTATATCAAAACATTCCCTGGGCTGTTGCCGTGGGATGGAGCAGTGTGGCTATAAGGTTGAGGATGGATAAGCTCAGGCTTTTTTGTTTAGAGCAGAGATATTTGAGGGGAGATCTAGTAGAGATGTATAAGATTATGAGGGGCATGGGCAGGATGGATAGAAAACAGCAATTCCCCTTCGGTGATGAGTCAATAGGTGAGGGGTGGGAGGTTTAGAGGAGTCCCGAGGAATTTGTTCTCACCAGAATGTGGTGGGAATCTGGAATACAAAGACAGGGAGGGTAATTGAGTCTGGAAACATCAGAACATTCAAGGCTATTAGGCAAATTCTGGAAAATGGGATTAGTGTGGAAAGAAAGCACAGGTTCAAGACCATAAGACCATAAGAAAAAGGAGTGAAAGTAAGGCCATTCGGTCCATCAAGTCCACTCCGCCATTTAAATCATGGCTGATGGGCATTTCAACTCCACTTCCCTGCAGTCTCCCCGTAGCCCTTGATTCCTTCTGAGATCAAGAATTTGTCGATCTCTGCCTTGTTGGCATCCAACGTCCCGGCCTCCACTGCACTCCGTGGCAATGAATTCCACAAGCCCACCACTCTCTGGCTGAAGAAATGTCGTCTCATTTCAGTTTTAAATTTACCCCCTCTAAATTTAAGGCTGTGCCCAAGGGTCCTAGTCTCCCCACCTAACAGAAACAACTTCCCAGCGTCTACCCCTTCTAAACCATACATTATCTCCTAAGTTTCTATTAAATCTCCTCTCAACCTTCTAAACTCTAATGAGTACAATCCCAGGATACTTAGCCCTTCATGATACGTTAAACCTATCATTCCAGGGATCATCCGTGTGAATCTCCGCTGGACATGCTCCAGGGTTAGCATGTCCTTCCTGAGGTGTGGGGCCCAATGGGCTGAAAGGCCTCTTGTCTGCAGTGTGACTATAACTCTGTGATGATGACGCATTATCCTTGTTTCATTTGCACCTCACTTTAAACCTGTGCTCAAATGCTCTTATTTCTTTTACAATCAGAAAACATTCAAACATTCCACAGAATCTGTATACATCAAACCATCTAATATTCCATTAAGACATCAAAAGTCTTACATATTCTCTTAGACCCATCTTGCATCTGCTATTTCCTATCAAAGAGCCAAAGACCCACTACCCACTATGGACGGGGCCAATGTCACCTACCAGATTCCCTGCAGAGACTGTGACAAACACTACATTGAAGAAGAAGGAAGGAAATTAACAATTAGAGTATATGAACATCAACTGGCAATAAAAAGACACGACCAATATTCACTCATCGCCATCCACATGGGTAAGGAGATCCACCAATTTGATTAGAACAACGCTAGGATCCTGGGATAGGAGAAGCAAAGACAGGTACGGGAGTTCCTAGAAGCCTGGTTCGCCATGAAGAAAGCCATCAATAAACACATTGAGCTCGACCCCACATAAACTCCATTGCAAAGGAAAACCGGAAGGGAGGTAATCCAGTTCAACAGGCACCAGAGTTTAAACAACAAGTGGGAAAACACCCCGACGCTTCATCGGAGGCTGCACTGATGATGGTACCCAGCTCGGTAACGAAACGTCTGCTGAACAACAAACCAGCTCAGCGAGTCAACCAAGATCAACACCCACAACCCGAAGCACAAACCGGCTCTAAAACTTTCGGTGGGACAAGTTTGGTTTGGGATTATGGTTGGCATGGACTGGTTGGAACAAAGGGTCTGTTTCTGTGCTGAATGGCCTTATGGCTATATAAATCGGTTGGCTGTGCTGAAACAGCCCACGTGGTGACAGGATCTGGGGTGTAGAGGTGAGTAGAGGACATGGGAAGTATTCAGGGTCTAAAATTATTGAACTCAATGGAGAGCGTTAAAGGTCATTCTGCAATTTGGCTTCTCCTCGGTCAAGATCAAGCTCATAGCTTGGCATCAAGCTACTTGATGAAAGAAAACAGGTTGCTCTGCAAGTTAAAATAAAATGGCTTTCCTCAGTCCTTACCTGGGGTGAGCCTATATGGCAACTAATCCCAAAGAGGTGAGGGTTTTTTCAGGGTGGCAGTAAAATTGATTCCTAAGCAGTGATAATGGGAACTGCAGATGCTGGAGAATCCGAGATAATAAAATGTGAGGCTGGATGAACACAGCAGGCCCAGCATCATCTCAGGAGCACAAAAGCTGACTTTTCGGGCCTAGACCCTTCATCAGAGAGGGTGATGGGGTGAGGGTTCTGGAATAAATAGGGAGAGAGGGGGAGGCGGACCGAAGATGGAGAGAAAAGAAGTTAGGTGAAGAGGAGAGTATAGGTGGGGAGGTAGGGAGGGGATAGGTCAGTCCAGGGAAGACGGACAGGTCAAGGAGGTGGGATGAGGTTAGTAGGTAGGAGATGGAGGTGCGGCTTGGGGTGGGAGGAAGGGATGGGTGAGATGAAGAACAGGTTAGGGAGGCAGAGATAGGTTGGACTGGTTTTGGGATGCAGTGGGTGGAGGGGAAGAGCTGGGCTGGTTGTGTGGTGCAGTGGGGGGAGGGGGCGAACTGGGCTGGTTTAGGGATGCGGTGGGGGAAGGGGAGATTTTGAAGCTGGTGAAGTCCACATTGATACCATTGGGCTGCAGGGTTCCCAAGCGGAATATGAGTTGCTGTTCCTGCAACCTTCGGGTGGCATCATTGTGGCACTGCAGGAGGCCCATGATGGACATGTCATCTAAAGAATGGGAGGGGGAGTGGAAATGGTTTGCGACTGGGAGGTGCAGTTGTTTATTGTGAACCGAGCGGAGGTGTTCTGCAAAGCGGTCCCCAAGCCTCCGCTTGGTTTCCCCAATGTAGAGGAAGCCACACCAGGTACACCGGGTACTGCTTTCCGGAGAGACCAATCTCTCCGTGACTCCCTTGTTCGCTCCACACTGCCCTCCAACCCCACCACACCCGGCACCTTCCCCTGCAACCGCAGGAAATGCTACACTTGCCCCCACACCTCCTCCCTCACCCCTATCCCAGGCCCCAAGATGACTTTCCACATTAAGCAGAGGTTCACCTGCACATCTGCCAATGTGGTATACTGCATCCACTGCCACATCATATGTTACTGTCTGGTTTTTGTTATGTGTTGGTGAGATGTGGGTGTCACGGGCTAGGCCAGCATTTATTGCCCATCCCTACTTGCCCAGAGCCCAGTTAAGAGTTAATTGCATTGCTGTGGGTCTGGAGTCATGTTTAGGCCAGACAGGGTAGGTATGGCAGTCTCCTTAACTAAAGGGCATTCGTGAACCAGATGAGTTTTGGCAACAATCGGCAGCAGTTACTTGGTCATGGTGTACTGAATGAACACAAAATGACAGCCCCATTTCACTTTCTAATGCAAGAGGTGTTAACAGCTGGTGGTTTGTGTTTGGGGCGGAATGTTGACACCATCTATCCTTGCAATGCTAATCTAACAGATTGCTCAGTAGTGAATCATGGAAGATGGGCCACAAGTAGTTCTCAGTTGAAGAGGTTCTTGTATTGAGTTAAATTGAATTTGGTTTATTGTCACACATACTCACGTAAGTACAGTGAAAAGTTTATAAGTCATCACTGCAGAGCCATCCAAGATACAAAAGTACCTAGGTACAGATTCTTGAGCACAGGTTTTTAAGAAATAAAACAGAAAAACAGAAAAAGCCCTTCATTACAGACCTTCAAAAGTACAAAATCACAGGAATAAGTTAGAAAAATAATGAAATATTTGTTCAGAATAACAATCCTTCCACATTTGTGTAATTTAAAAAATGAAATTAAAAATGAAAAATTAGTTCATATCATGGCTCTGGGCTCAAGGATCCAATGCTTTTCTGTCTCTATTTTTTCAGGAAAGAAAGATGAGAGGAGCAAATAACCAGAATAGGATTTGAAAAATTGAAAGGGTTGTGATGGAGAGTTGAAGTTTGGAGGTCAGTGAGATGACAAGTATGTTTTTTAAAAAAATAATGGCTTATCCAAAGCAAAAAGTCCATAAACAAATTTCTGGTAAAGATTTCCAGTAAACAAATCTTAACCAAGTTCCAATTTGCTTCAGGCTTCGACCTCAATTTTGTTTTGTAATTCAGAGTAAAGGTTTCCAAACAAAATTTGCGTTCTACTTCCAAACATGTTGGAATTTGATATTTACCTGTTTACTTGATTCCATTCTCAAAAGCTGTCTTGTGACTGATTGGTGGGCTTCCAACTTCAAGTTCACTGAATGACAGAATTATTACAATGTGCCGACACTGGTTCTATATATCCGGCCCTTTCCCCTTATCTCTGTGCAACATTTCTATCCTAACAATCATTCTATGCCTTCTTGAATGCTTTAATTGAACCTGCCCCAAGATATAATGTCAAATGGGCCTAGGTCAGATTGGGATGCCTGCTTCACAATGATGTGTTCGGCTGAGAGGTCTGTTTCCATGCTCTGTGACTCTATAGTCTGCTTCAATACATTTCCAGGCAATGCATTCCACGCTGTAATTACATTCTATATCAAAACATTCCCTGGGCTGTTGCCGTGGGATGGAGCAGTGTGGCTATAAGGTTGAGGATGGATAAGCTCAGGCTTTTTTGTTTAGAGCAGAGATATTTGAGGGGAGATCTAGTAGAGATGTATAAGATTATGAGGGGCATGGGCAGGATGGATAGAAAACAGCAATTCCCCTTCGGTGATGAGTCAATAGGTGAGGGGTGGGAGGTTTAGAGGAGTCCCGAGGAATTTGTTCTCACCAGAATGTGGTGGGAATCTGGAATACAAAGACAGGGAGGGTAATTGAGTCTGGAAACATCAGAACATTCAAGGCTATTAGGCAAATTCTGGAAAATGGGATTAGTGTGGAAAGAAAGCACAGGTTCAAGACCATAAGACCATAAGAAAAAGGAGTGAAAGTAAGGCCATTCGGTCCATCAAGTCCACTCCGCCATTTAAATCATGGCTGATGGGCATTTCAACTCCACTTCCCTGCAGTCTCCCCGTAGCCCTTGATTCCTTCTGAGATCAAGAATTTGTCGATCTCTGCCTTGTTGGCATCCAACGTCCCGGCCTCCACTGCACTCCGTGGCAATGAATTCCACAAGCCCACCACTCTCTGGCTGAAGAAATGTCGTCTCATTTCAGTTTTAAATTTACCCCCTCTAAATTTAAGGCTGTGCCCAAGGGTCCTAGTCTCCCCACCTAACAGAAACAACTTCCCAGCGTCTACCCCTTCTAAACCATACATTATCTCCTAAGTTTCTATTAAATCTCCTCTCAACCTTCTAAACTCTAATGAGTACAATCCCAGGATACTTAGCCCTTCATGATACGTTAAACCTATCATTCCAGGGATCATCCGTGTGAATCTCCGCTGGACATGCTCCAGGGTTAGCATGTCCTTCCTGAGGTGTGGGGCCCAATGGGCTGAAAGGCCTCTTGTCTGCAGTGTGACTATAACTCTGTGATGATGACGCATTATCCTTGTTTCATTTGCACCTCACTTTAAACCTGTGCTCAAATGCTCTTATTTCTTTTACAATCAGAAAACATTCAAACATTCCACAGAATCTGTATACATCAAACCATCTAATATTCCATTAAGACATCAAAAGTCTTACATATTCTCTTAGACCCATCTTGCATCTGCTATTTCCTATCAAAGAGCCAAAGACCCACTACCCACTATGGACGGGGCCAATGTCACCTACCAGATTCCCTGCAGAGACTGTGACAAACACTACATTGAAGAAGAAGGAAGGAAATTAACAATTAGAGTATATGAACATCAACTGGCAATAAAAAGACACGACCAATATTCACTCATCGCCATCCACATGGGTAAGGAGATCCACCAATTTGATTAGAACAACGCTAGGATCCTGGGATAGGAGAAGCAAAGACAGGTACGGGAGTTCCTAGAAGCCTGGTTCGCCATGAAGAAAGCCATCAATAAACACATTGAGCTCGACCCCACATAAACTCCATTGCAAAGGAAAACCGGAAGGGAGGTAATCCAGTTCAACAGGCACCAGAGTTTAAACAACAAGTGGGAAAACACCCCGACGCTTCATCGGAGGCTGCACTGATGATGGTACCCAGCTCGGTAACGAAACGTCTGCTGAACAACAAACCAGCTCAGCGAGTCAACCAAGATCAACACCCACAACCCGAAGCACAAACCGGCTCTAAAACTTTCGGTGGGACAAGTTTGGTTTGGGATTATGGTTGGCATGGACTGGTTGGAACAAAGGGTCTGTTTCTGTGCTGAATGGCCTTATGGCTATATAAATCGGTTGGCTGTGCTGAAACAGCCCACGTGGTGACAGGATCTGGGGTGTAGAGGTGAGTAGAGGACATGGGAAGTATTCAGGGTCTAAAATTATTGAACTCAATGGAGAGCGTTAAAGGTCATTCTGCAATTTGGCTTCTCCTCGGTCAAGATCAAGCTCATAGCTTGGCATCAAGCTACTTGATGAAAGAAAACAGGTTGCTCTGCAAGTTAAAATAAAATGGGTTTCCTCAGTCCTTACCTGGGGTGAGCCTATATGGCAACTAATCCCAAAGAGGTGAGGGTTTTTTCAGGGTGGCAGTAAAATTGATTCCTAAGCAGTGATAATGGGAACTGCAGATGCTGGAGAATCCGAGATAATAAAATGTGAGGCTGGATGAACACAGCAGGCCCAGCAGCATCTCAGGAGCACAAAAGCTGACTTTTCGGGCCTAGACCCTTCATCAGAGAGGGTGATGGGGTGAGGGTTCTGGAATAAATAGGGAGAGAGGGGGAGGCGGACCGAAGATGGAGAGAAAAGAAGTTAGGTGAAGAGGAGAGTATAGGTGGGGAGGTAGGGAGGGGATAGGTCAGTCCAGGGAAGACGGACAGGTCAAGGAGGTGGGATGAGGTTAGTAGGTAGGAGATGGAGGTGCGGCTTGGGGTGGGAGGAAGGGATGGGTGAGATGAAGAACAGGTTAGGGAGGCAGAGATAGGTTGGACTGGTTTTGGGATGCAGTGGGTGGAGGGGAAGAGCTGGGCTGGTTGTGTGGTGCAGTGGGGGGAGGGGGCGAACTGGGCTGGTTTAGGGATGCGGTGGGGGAAGGGGAGATTTTGAAGCTGGTGAAGTCCACATTGATACCATTGGGCTGCAGGGTTCCCAAGCGGAATATGAGTTGCTGTTCCTGCAACCTTCGGGTGGCATCATTGTGGCACTGCAGGAGGCCCATGATGGACATGTCATCTAAAGAATGGGAGGGGGAGTGGAAATGGTTTGCGACTGGGAGGTGCAGTTGTTTATTGTGAACCGAGCGGAGGTGTTCTGCAAAGCGGTCCCCAAGCCTCCGCTTGGTTTCCCCAATGTAGAGGAAGCCACACCAGGTACACCGGGTACTGCTTTCCGGAGAGACCAATCTCTCCGTGACTCCCTTGTTCGCTCCACACTGCCCTCCAACCCCACCACACCCGGCACCTTCCCCTGCAACCGCAGGAAATGCTACACTTGCCCCCACACCTCCTCCCTCACCCCTATCCCAGGCCCCAAGATGACTTTCCACATTAAGCAGAGGTTCACCTGCACATCTGCCAATGTGGTATACTGCATCCACTGCCACATCATATGTTACTGTCTGGTTTTTGTTATGTGTTGGTGAGATGTGGGTGTCACGGGCTAGGCCAGCATTTATTGCCCATCCCTACTTGCCCAGAGCCCAGTTAAGAGTTAATTGCATTGCTGTGGGTCTGGAGTCATGTTTAGGCCAGACAGGGTAGGGATGGCAGTCTCCTTAACTAAAGGGCATTCGTGAACCAGATGAGTTTTGGCAACAATCGGCAGCAGTTACTTGGTCATGGTGTACTGAATGAACACAAAATGACAGCCCCATTTCACTTTCTAATGCAAGAGGTGTTAACAGCTGGTGGTTTGTGTTTGGGGCGGAATGTTGACACCATCTATCCTTGCAATGCTAATCTAACAGATTGCTCAGTAGTGAATCATGGAAGATGGGCCACAAGTAGTTCTCAGTTGAAGAGGTTCTTGTATTGAGTTAAATTGAATTTGGTTTATTGTCACACATACTCACGTAAGTACAGTGAAAAGTTTATAAGTCATCACTGCAGAGCCATCCAAGATACAAAAGTACCTAGGTACAGATTCTTGAGCACAGGTTTTTAAGAAATAAAACAGAAAAACAGAAAAAGCCCTTCATTACAGACCTTCAAAAGTACAAAATCACAGGAATAAGTTAGAAAAATAATGAAATATTTGTTCAGAATAACAATCCTTCCACATTTGTGTAATTTAAAAAATGAAATTAAAAATGAAAAATTAGTTCATATCATGGCTCTGGGCTCAAGGATCCAATGCTTTTCTGTCTCTATTTTTTCAGGAAAGAAAGATGAGAGGAGCAAATAACCAGAATAGGATTTGAAAAATTGAAAGGGTTGTGATGGAGAGTTGAAGTTTGGAGGTCAGTGAGATGACAAGTATGTTTTTTAAAAAAATAATGGCTTATCCAAAGCAAAAAGTCCATAAACAAATTTCTGGTAAAGATTTCCAGTAAACAAATCTTAACCAAGTTCCAATTTGCTTCAGGCTTAGACCTCAATTTTGTTTTGTAATTCAGAGTAAAGGTTTCCAAACAAAATTTGCGTTCTACTTCCAAACATGTTGGAATTTGATATTTACCTGTTTACTTGATTCCATTCTCAAAAGCTGTCTTGTGACTGATTGGTGGGCTTCCAACTTCAAGTTCACTGAATGACAGAATTATTACAATGTGCCGACACTGGTTCTATATATCCGGCCCTTTCCCCTTATCTCTGTGCAACATTTCTATCCTAACAATCATTCTATGCCTTCTTGAATGCTTTAATTGAACCTGCCCCAAGATATAATGTCAAATGGGCCTAGGTCAGATTGGGATGCCTGCTTCACAATGATGTGTTCGGCTGAGAGGTCTGTTTCCATGCTCTGTGACTCTATAGTCTGCTTCAATACATTTCCAGGCAATGCATTCCACGCTGTAATTACATTCTATATCAAAACATTCCCTGGGCTGTTGCCGTGGGATGGAGCAGTGTGGCTATAAGGTTGAGGATGGATAAGCTCAGGCTTTTTTGTTTAGAGCAGAGATATTTGAGGGGAGATCTAGTAGAGATGTATAAGATTATGAGGGGCATGGGCAGGATGGATAGAAAACAGCAATTCCCCTTCGGTGATGAGTCAATAGGTGAGGGGTGGGAGGTTTAGAGGAGTCCCGAGGAATTTGTTCTCACCAGAATGTGGTGGGAATCTGGAATACAAAGACAGGGAGGGTAATTGAGTCTGGAAACATCAGAGAGGGGGATGGGGTGAGGGTTCTGGAATAAATAGCGAGAGAGGCGGAGGCGGACCAAAGATTGACAGAAAAGAAGATAGGTGGAGAGAGTATAGGTGGGGAGGTAGGGAGGGGATAGGTCAGTCCAGGAAAGACGGACAGGACAAGGAGGTGGGATGAGGTTAGTAGATAGGAGTTGGAGGTGCGGCTTGGGGTGGGAGGAAGGGATGGGTGAGCGGAAGAACAGGTTAGGGAGGCAGAGACAGGTTGGACTGGTTTTGGGAAGCAGTGGGTGGAGGGGAAGAGCTGGTCTGGTTGTGTGGTGCAGTGGGGGGAGGGGACGAACTGGGCTGGTTTTGGGATGCGGTGGGGGAAGAAATCTCCCCTTCCCCCACCGCATCCCAAAACCAGTCCAACCTCTCTCTGCCTCCCTAACCTGTTCTTCCTCTCACCCATCCCTTCCTCCCACCCCAAGCCGCACCTCCATCTCCTACCTACTAACCTCATCCCACCTCCTTGACCTGTCCATCTTCCCTGGACTGACCTATCCCCTCCCTACCTCCCCACCTATACTCTCCTCTCCACCTATCTTCTTTTCTCTCCATCTTCGGTCCTCCTCCCCCTCTCACCCTATTTATTCCAGAACCCTCACCCCATCCCCCTCTCTGATGAAGGGTCTAGGCCCGAAACGTCAGCTTTTGTGCTCCTGAGATGCTGCTGGGCCTGCTGTGTTCATCCAGCCTCACATTTTATTACCCTTGATTCCCAAGCATTCTGCCAATCTTCGATTCTCAGTATTACCATCACGCAAAATCAGCAGGCTCGGAGAAAATTTATCAAAGAGCAAAGAGGAACAAAGAACAAAACAGCACAGGAAGAGGCCTTCAAGCCTGTGCTGACACATTTTGCACTTCCATAGTGAAACTGTCTCCATTTACATGGTCGATATCCCTCTATTCCCTTCTATTTGTCCAGGTGCTTCTTGAGTGCTTCCACCACCTCCACTGGCAGTGCGTTCCAGGCTCTCCCCCATCTTTTGTGTGAAAAACCTGCCTCGTACATCTTTTCTAAATTTTCCTTCCTGCACTTTGAATCTGTGACCCCTAATAATTAACCCCTCCACCCTGGGGGAAAAAGCCTCATACTTTCCACTCTATCCATGTCATTCACAATCTTATAAACTTCAGTCAGGTCACCTCTCAGCCTTTTGTGTTCCACTGAAATCAAACCCAGACTATCCAGCCTTTCTTCACAAGCTAAAATCCTGCATACAGGCAATACCCTGGTAAAGCTTTGCTGTACCCTCACCAAAGCATTCACATCCTTCTGATAGTCTGGTGACTGATGTTTCTGCTGACTCCTGACTATGTTCCCTTTTTTGTCTGCAATATAACTCACTCCAACTTGTAAAACTGGTCACCGCTGGGAATGAAATTAAACATTTTCAAAAATTACTTCTACAGCTGCATGAGAGATTGAATGCAGCAGAGTTCTGAAAATTAGCTTCAGAAATAATTTATAAAACAAGCCTCACAACATGGCACACTTATCTCATGAAATAACTGGCAAATTACAGGGATTTTTCGATATATATCTTACATTGATATAGCACTTTGCACATCTACAGCACCTAGCAACTTACTTTAATGAAGTCGTGTTGAAGTGTGGCCACTGCTGTAACGTAGGGAAATGCAACAGCGAATTCATGCACAGCAAGATCCCAGGAGAAGTGGTTAGAGAATTGTCAAATGTTTTGTTCTTAGTTGTTTTGAGGGTCCAACAGACCCTTCAGTCCTGCTTCAATCATGCCGACCAGATATTCTAAATTAATCTAGTCCCATCTGGCAGCATTTGGCCCATATCCCTCTGAACCTTTCCTGATTTCTATTATTTTTATTCCAGTGTGTATCTTTTTTTTCTGCCTGATTTTCTTATCAATATCCTTAGTTATCCAGGGTACTCTCATTTTGGATACACCGTATTTACTTCTCAAGGGTAAGTACCTAGCTTCTAGCCTATTCATCTCTTTTTTGAAATTTTTCTAGTTTTCACTAACCATTTTATTCATCAAAATGTATTTCCAATCAACAAACCTTCTGTCTGACCTGCAGCAGGCTTTTTTCGGTGGTGAGCGGGTGACAAGGTTGGTTTTGACACCCTTCACCATCCAACAGCTCGAACCATTCAGCTCAACATGTCGGCAAGAGATCCGAAGTCTGTTGTGTGCCTGAGAAATTGCAGATTGAAACAGGATAAGGGAAACAAAGCGATTGGAATAAACATTGCTGAAATAGAAATGCAGCAGGTGGCACTATGGTGTACGTTAAAGATTCCCAAATCTCAGGTGAGTGATGTATTCATAAGCATAAAGTGAATTTTACCTAGCATGCCAGAGTACAATTTAAACAGTCTCTTTATTCAGGGTTGTGCTTGTTGAACCTTCAAAACTGTACGTTCTCCAATGCCTGATATTCTATCCTTCCTTGGATACGAGATAATACAGTATACGTGAGCTGGGCTGGATCCCACTCTCTCTCAGACTTACTTCAACATTATAGGCCTGTTCAACTTGAAGTCCCAGGGGGTAAAGCAAGGTCTGCTTCAAATAATTTACTGCAACTGGAGTGTTTTAAAGGATTCAAATTTTCTCAGTACATTGTTTACTGTATGGTACATTTGGATGTGCAGCATCTGTGAAATGAGAAGTGTTTTATCACGTAATTGTGAGTTGATGTTGCCTAATTATAGTTTTCGCTGTCAGTGGCTGTGACAGTGTATTTAGTAAGAGGGACAGATTAAAATTCATTGAATTCAGTCTTTAATGAGATCAATTACCTTTACCAATAGACCTGATATTTTCAAAAGATCACAGTCAAAAATCATTATTTCTTATGCAAGCCCAGGAATATCAACAGAATCTCATCACCCGCCGACCATCAACAGACACCAAGCCCTTCATCAAATATTCCTTCAAATAATTGCCGCAAAGCTATGTTCATTGCCTTGCTATTTTTGCACTGATGCTTCTGTCTCTGAGTTTTGGCTGTTTTTGTTTGAATTAATACAATGATGTGCTTAAAAATACTTTTGTTCTGTTCAATCAACACTAGACAGTTTGATTAAAAAAAAGTGATTAGAAAAGTGCTGAAATTAAATTTCTCACGTCTGTAACAAATGTTTTCACACTTCCATATATAACTTCCCTTATTTTACCAAAGGCAATAAAACTTTATTAAAATATTGGGCTAAAGAATTTGAAATGTGAGTCTAATGTGCAGTTTTGGGGAGTGAGGGAACCTCCCCTCTGGTGAGGAAGATGAGGAGGCAGTAGGAACACACACCTTGAGTAGGTGAACATCAGAACCAGAAGCAGGAGTGGGACATCTGCCCTCTCGAGACTGCTTTGCCATTCAATAAGCTCATGACTGATCTTTTTGTTGACTCAACTCCACTGACCCTCTCACTCACCGTAACCTTTAATTCCTTTGCTGTTCAAAAACCTATTTTTGTCTTAAAAATAATGCATGAGGGTAGCCTCAACAGCTTCACTGAGCACAGATTCCACGGGTGAAAAAGTTCCCCCTCAACTCAGTCCTAAACTGGTTCCCCTTTATTTTGGGGCTATGCCTCCTGGTTCCAGTGGAAATAAGCTGCCAGCTTTTATTTTATCGATTCCTTTCAAGATTTTATATGTTCAATAACATCTCCCCCTCCAGTCTAAATTGCAGTGAGTATGGTCCCAGTCTACTCAATGGAAGGCAAACAGGACAGACCCTCGAAGATGAGGGAGGGCCAATCACATGCACCCTGTGTGGAGATCACGCACTATCAGAGATATTCTCACACAATTATGCTTTGTATAATGGGATGTTGCTATGCTTTCAAGAGCTGAGCATTAGTTGCTTGGCTACACAAAGAGAAGGCCAAGACTAACTGGCAAAAGAACCCTGCCCTTCTCCAAAGTTGTGTGTGGGATACTTGTTATTCATTCGAAAGGAGAGATGAGGCTCTGTTCCATGCCTTATTCAAAAGGCAGATGAATAGCGCCAAAGGAACGTTTTACATTTTTTTGTAAAATGCTCTTCAACTCCCCCCGATATTAAACTAAGGCCTTACCTGCCCTCCAGTATAAGCCGACAATGCTTCAAGTACAAGATAAATCATGGACATTCTCCTGATCTACTGGATGGCAGTAAGACCACATTAATTACCGCAATTGTATCTATGTTTTTGTTTGTGGTGCCCTATTTAACTGCCATGTTTTCTAGTTGCTATGTTTCATGAGAAAATCCTGACTCATGCAGTTCTTTATTGGGACATCTTCACAACCTCTACGTTTCTTCAAAGTCATTGAATTATGCTCATAGGTGTTATTTTTGTTTTTCCATGACAAATACAAATACGTTAGTTTTAAACCATCTTGATATATCTCTCCAAGCCTATACCTCAGATGAGCTCTCCATTTCTAAGATTATAAATCCTTGCAGATGTTCATTTCCATCTACCACTAAGATTGTGACTCTGCTTCAGCTACATAAACAGCACACTCAGGAATTCCTTCACTAAACCACCCTTTCTCACCAACAGCCTTTCTTCCAGTCAAAATTTGTTTAAAAACGCATTTCTTAAACTGAACCCTTGGTTCAGTTCTTCTTAATGTTTTTCCACCGGTCTTCATTTTAATTAGGTCTATGTGATATCTTCTGCGATGATATTAACACAAGTTAAATTTCCGACTTATCAAGGGAATTCAAAAGAGGAGCTTGCATTGTCAGAGATACCAAAACCTTTAGGACACTTAGAACATAGAACAGTACAGCACAGGGCCTTCAGCCTATCACTTCAGCACCCACCATGATGCCATTCTAAACTAATCCCATCTGCCTGCACATGGTTTGTATCCCTCTATTCCCTGCCTATTCATGTGTTTGTCTAAAAGTCTGTTAAGCATTGCTATCATATCTACTAAACCAGCTTCTTATTCTAGATTTTGCAAAACCTAGACTTCACCAGCTGTTGTAGTGGGATTTGAACCCAAGTTCCCACAGCATTAGCCTGAGTCTAACAACTGCTTAGTGACATTACAGATATGTCATCACCCCACCTCTTTGTAAACTGTAGTATGTTTCTCTCATGAAAGGTCAAATTGGGAAACTTAGTCAGTATAGGTGAGTTGGACCAAAGGGTTTGTTTCCATGTTGTCGGACTCTATGACTCCAAGCATAGGCAATAAATTCTGACAAACCAGCAATGTCCACATTCCACAAATAAGTAAATGAAGGGATAAAAGGAATATCAGAAGGAATATTATAAATGCCAAAACAACAACAGGAATTAAGATAACAAGGTGTAGAGCTGGATGAACAGAGCAGGCCAAGCAGCAACTTGGACCCTGATGAAAAGCTGATGTTTCGGGTCTGGGAGGTGCAGTTGTTTATTGCGAACCTAGTGTAGGGGTTCTGCAAAGCGGTCTCCAAGCCTCCGCTTGGTTTCCCCGACGTAGAGGATGCCACAACAGGAACAGTGGATACAGTATATCACATTAGCAGATGTGCAGGTGAACATCTGCTTGATGTGGAAAATCTTCTTGGGGCCTGAGATGGCGGGGAGGGGGGAGGTGTAGTGCCAGGTGTAGAACTTCCTGCGGTTGCAGGGGCAGGAAATGGGGGAGGAGAAGGAGGTTCTGAAATAAATAGGGAGGGGGGTAGGCCAATAGAAGATGGTTAGAGGAGAAGATAGGTGGAGAGGAGACAGACACATCAGGGAGGTGGGGACAGAGCCCATAAAGGTGAGTGTAGGTGGGGAGGTAGGGAGGGGATAGGTCAGTCCAGGGAGGAGGTGGGATGAGGTTAGTAGGTAGGAGATGGAGGTGGGGCTTGAGGTGAGAGGAGGGGATAGATGGAAGGAAGGACAGGTTAGAGAGTTGGGGACGAGCTGGGCTGGTTTTGGGATGCGGTAGGGGGAGGGGAGATTTTGAAGCTTGCGAAGTCCGCATTAATACCATTGGGCTGCAGGGTTCCCAAGCGGAATATGAGTTGCTGTTCCTGCAACCTTCAGGTGGCATCATTGCGACACTGCAGGAGGCCCAGGATGGACATGTCAGCTGAGGAATAGGGATGGGGAGTTGAAATGGTTCACGACTGGGAGGTGCAGTTGTTTATTGCGAACCGAGAGTAGGTATTCTGCAACGTGGTCCCCAATCCTCCGCTTGGTTTCCCTGACGTAGAGGAGGCCACAACAGGAACAGCGGATACAGTATATTACATTAGCAGATGTGCAGACGAACATCTGTTTGATGTGGAAAATCTTCTTGGGGCCTGAGATGGGGGGGAGGGGGGAGGTGTAGGGCCAGGTGTAGAACTTTCTGCGGTTGCAGTGGCAAGTGCCATGTGTAGTGGGGCTGGAGAGGAGTGTGGAGGGGACAAGGGAGTCACGGAGAGAGTGTTCGCTCCGGAAAGCAGATAAGGGTGGGGATGAAAAAATGTCTTTGGTGGTGGGGTCAGTTTGCAGATGGCGGAAGTGTCAGAGGATGATGCAATGGATCCGGGGGTTGGTGGGGTGGTACGTGAGGTTGAGGGGGAATCTGCTTTGGTTGTTTTTGCGGGGAGAGGTTGCGAGGGATGAGTTGTGGGAAATGCGGGAGACACGGTCAAGGGCGTTCTCGATCACTGAGGGGGGGAAGTTGCGGTCCTTAAAAAACGACGACATCTGAGATGCACAGGATTGGAATGACAATTCCTGGGAGAAGATCCCAGCAAATTCTGCTGTTGTTTCTGGTTTCCAGCATCTGCAGTTCTTTTGGCTTTTTTCTTATAAATGTAAGCTGTTTTAGTTATTTAAGCAGACATGTGAATAGGCAGCAAACAGAGCTATATGGACCATATGTAGGCACATGGGATTAAATTAGAATGGCATCATGGTCAGCACACACATAGTGGGCTGAATGGCCTGTTCCTGTGCTAGGCTGTTCTATGTTCTATGTTCTTGGAAAGATTCTAAAAGCATACACTCAATTCAATGTTAAGGTCTTCACCTTTCAAGCCTCTAGTCTCAAAAGAAATAATTATGCCTCAGTGCTTTTGGAAATTCTCTTCACTTAGAAATCACTGGAAGAAGGAATGGTATCAACAGAATAGAGATTTATTTCAATAATTTTTTACACAGTGAGAAATGGAAATGGTTGTGCCCCTGAATACAATGAGGGAATTGTCTCCAGGTGGTAAAGAGTACAATTCTGACATTTCAATTGCAATTAATGTCCCGGTTTCATCCAGCTGTGAAATATAAATGGAGCCACTGTAATTCCCCAAAGATGAGGGTTCAAAGCTTGTACTTGGGGGGTGGCGCAAAGATATAACATAAAGCATTGCATTTGTGCATAAACATCAATTTAATGTTCCCATTAATTTGTAAATGTATCAAGCAATGGATAGTGATCAGAAACAATGGGAACTGCAGATGCTGGAGAATCCAAGATAATAAAGTGTGGAGCTGGAAGAACACAGCAGGCCAAGCAGCATCTCAGGAGCAACGGATAGTGAAAGGTCTTCTTGTCATGATAATGAATTTATTTTCCAATGAGCTATAGGGCTTAAAAATAACTCCTAAATCTACAAGCTCATGGGTTTATGATTAAGCAACAGTGCGAAATGATAGTTTGTAAGCCCAGATCAAACTGGGTTATCCACACTTCAAGTGTCATATTATTTGGATTTGTCTGATTTTTTAAACCCCTAGCCTTAGGTGATTGGAGATGCAGAGCCAAATTAATGTCGGGTAAGGGGATGAATAGGAATATCCAGAATCCATTTCATCAATTCAAAGAGAACTTTATGTGAGCATAAGATCATGGTTCTGAAAGGGTTAATATTGGACACTGCATTCAACTCCAGGCAATCTGATAGTGTCTGTCATTTCGCCTTGGAGGGGAATCACTTCCTGATCTCAAACGGTCATCTGCATCTCTCAAGTGATAATGTCAAATAGCTAATGTAACTTATACCCCCTTCAATAAACTCAGTTTTGTTAAGATTGTAACAATATTCTTTTCTTGTATGAATGGTTCATAAATGAGTATGCTGTTTCTGTTTGCTTGAGGATCTCAGGTGAGTTTCTTTACAGCTGAACTAAAATAAACAACACAGGGTATCATCCAGGCACAGCCAGACCCAGGACAGGCAGCCTGTGCCCTGTGGTATTGTGACAACATCTAGTTAATTTAGCTTATTTGCACTTTAATTTCTTAAGCCAACACAACTCCAAATGTGAGAATGCATTCCCATTTTACCAAACTCTCATATGTCACATGTGAAAATCATAGGTTTTGGGTAATACTACATTTGTGACACAAAGATAGAAATTGCAAAATTTATATGTCCAGAAGTGCAAGAGTTCAGCTGTCATTGTGGTAATGTGACAACTGTTCCAGATCTTGTGCGGTGTAACCTTCTGGACGTGTGAATTGTGACCTTGTCTGTTCTTGGTCCACAGTGTTTTAATTGTTGTCTTAATGTTCTATCACACTGTCATCACGTGGGTGTGTTCTTTCATCCCCATGGTACACCATTGACTTATTGTACACTCTACTCTATTGTACCCTTCCAGAACAAAATGGCTAATGGCTGAGCAAGTTTAAACAGAGATGAGGATGAATTACTTCTCTCAAAGGACCATGAATCCTTTCAGAATAAGGGATTGATGGAATCTCATGAGTGTGTGGAGGTTCTCTCGGTCACTGTGGCTGATAGCTCAATACATGTCACACCTTCTTACAAATGTTTCAATAGCACCATTAATCCCTGACCAAAAGACCACACTTGGCCATTGTTTCTTTCACTCTATGTCCATTATTTCCATGATGTAATAATGAAACTAGCCAAGAGCCTCTCTCACAAATCTCTATTTTCATTTGAAGATAATGCTTCGAGAGATACTGAGCACACCTCGAGAAAGTCACAGGGATTTGAAAGTGTCAGGCATGGTAAAAGCAAGATATTGCAGATTCTGGAAATCTGAAAAACAAATACAGCGTGCCACAGAAACTAAGCAGGTCTGGCAGCTACTGTGGTGAAACAGAGTTAATGTTTCAAGTGCAGTGACTCTTCTTTAGATCTGACAGGAGCTGGGAAATGATGTTTTCTTTTGTGCTATAGACAGAGGGAAAAGGAGTGAGGGGAACAGATGGGGAGTGTTCCCAGAACAAGCGATGAAGGGAATGATAATGTAGGTAAAGGAAAGATTGAGATATAATATCGATGAGCGTGAGGGGAAAAGAAAAAAATTAGGTTTGCTGTGTTGTGTACAAAGATAACAGATGGCACAAACATTATGGACCAAACCAAATATCCTCAAAATACATTAAGAAGATAGCCCTGTTTTTACAGGGAAGTGTAAGGTGTTCTGTTCCAAATGCAATTTGATCAGTCGAAGTACCAGGCTTGAAGGAAAACACACTTTATTCCTACACTAGTCAAAATATCAACAGAAGGAAGAATTGGAATAACAAATCAGTTAGAAAAATGAACAGGATAATAGGTTTTTTAACAACTGTATAGCAACTATTCCAATATAGTAACATCCCATAAATATATCCTTGGCAAAAGGCAAATTCAGTAAAATAGATTTTCTCACATACAATTCTCTAGTTCAGGAGAAAAGAACATCAAGACAAAATCCTGAAAGATGGAGAGAATTCAAGCATTTTGCTGTGGTACAGGGAGGTAGACAGCAATTTCCAAACACCAACAGGTCCTGAAAGCTCAACTAAAAACCTTGCTTCTACAGGGTCTTTACCCCTTCATGCTGTTTCTATTGTTCCAACTTCAAAACAAAAACAAAGCCTCACAAGCTATTATAACATTGCTGGAACCAGTCCACTCGTTACGTCTGTTTCAACCTCTTTTCATAAAAATTACACTCTAAAATACATCTCTTAAAGTCATGTAATATCACAAGAGCAGATCCAACTGGAGGAGGGTGGAACATAGAAGAAAAATGGAGTGCAGAGGTTAAACATTGACTCCAACATTGAGTCCTAGAGGCTGTAAAAAGCCAAAGCAAAAAAATGAGGTGTTCTTCCCCAGTTTGTGTTGAGCTTCAGTTGAACATTGTAGCAAGGCCTGAGCAGGAAGGCTAGCCTGAGAGCAAGGAGATTCGCCCAAATGGCAAGCAACTGGGAGATCAGGGCCATTCTGATGGACTGATCAGAGGTGATTAAAGGAAGTTCCACACTGACAAATGTGTAATCAAGATTTCACCTCACCTGGACAGTGAGACGGGAGGAAGGAGGAGGTGAGTGAGCAAGTGTTACACCTTCTGTTTTTGCATGGGAAGATGCCACAGGAGCATGAAGAAATCTTAAAAGTGATGGAGAAATGGACCAGGGTGTCATGGAGGGAGTGGCCCCTGAGAAATGCAGATAGTGGAAGGGAGGAGAAGATGTGTTAGGTAGTGACATCTTGCTGGCGGTACTGGAAAAAGTAGAAGATGATCCTTTGAATGTGGAAAGCTGTAGGATGAAAAGTTAGAAGAAGGGAAACCCTGTTCTGGAAAGGAGGGAATGGGGTAAAGGCAGAAGTGTGGGAAGTAGGCCAGACATGGCTGAAGGTAGCACATGTGGAGCTGGAGGAACTCAGCAGGCTAGGCAGCATCAAAGGAGCAGGAAAGCTCGGGCCAGGACCCTTCTTTGGAAAAGGGGGCTCTGAAATAAATAGTGAGGGGGGAGGTGGTGATAGCAGATAGATAATGGAGCAGAAGACCCTGTGTGTGGTGGGGGCAGACTCTTCAGTTGAGGAAAAGGAAGGTAATGTTGGAGGCAGCCGGATGGAATGTGGCATCATCAAAACAGAGGTGATGGAGAAGGACATACTGGGAGAATGGAATGGAATGCTTGCAGGAATTGAGGAGGCATAACCAAGGTAACTGTGGGAGTTGGGGTGAATGTAATGGATATCGGTGGACAACCTATTCCCAGAAATGGAAACAGTGAAGTGAAGGAAGAGAAGAGTCAGAAATGGAGCAGGTAAAGGTGGGAAAAGGACAGAAATTAGGAGCATAAATAATTATCTTTTTCCAGGCCCAGATTAGAGCAGGAAGCAGCACTGGTGATGTTGTGGGTAAGGGCCCAAGTAGGACTGCTGAGTGGAACTCTGAAGTACACCACTAAAAGACAGACTTAGCTGCGATTCATGTGGGTACCCAGAGAAGTTCTTTTGAACTGGAGAAAGTAGGATGATTTGTAAAAATAAGAGCAGAAATAGCTAGAAAATCTGAACAGGTCTGGCAGCATCTGTAGACAGAAAGAATCTTCACTCAACCTGAAGCATTAACTGCTTTTTTTTTTCTCATGCTATGGTCATATTTAGGAACTCTCAAATGATGATACTTTGTTGACATTATGTACAGTATCAAGAACTTGAAAAATCTAAAGCATTTTAGTAATCTTTGCCTTGTGTCATAAATATTTGTCTGCCATCTTCAACTTTGCCTGGTTCAGGATGGATTCCACAACTTGAAATATAAGAGCAAAAAAAAATGGACTTCCATTCACATGGCATGCCCTGTCCTGAAAATGAGTCTTCACAGTGAGCAACTACCATGAGCAAGTGAAGGCTTCAATCATGCCCTCCCCTGCTTTTTCCAATTATTTTGCAAATGCAGCCAGGCATTTATTCTTGAAGACTGCCTGTCTGTTGCTGAAAAAAATAAATCATGACTAAAAGATAAACCAAATAGCAATCTCTGGAAGTAATATCTTCCAAATGCTGTTCTGAAGGTAGTGACTTTGAGATTCCCTGGACAAAGACCAATATCCAAGTGGAACTTGGAGGGGAATTTAGCTTCTATGAAGGTTGGATTTGATAACTGCAGTGTTAAAGTCTTGTCTAGCCATTTTGACCCTTTTTTAAAGATTTTGGCTTTCAAGCAAGTGACATATGAGTGTTAGTGAAGGGTGTCAGAGTTAACTATGGCAGTGTTTCTGGAAAAATGTTTTTCGACCAGTATGTGTCACAGAGCAGATGACTAGAGGCTTCCTGATGGATTATTGAAAGTTTATATATGTATGGTGGAAATTTTATCACAGAAGAAAAAGAAAATGTAAATCATTTGCTTAACAGAAGCTTGTATGAACAATTATCTTTTCAAATTTAGGTAAAAAGTTTTGAGTTCAGTTCACAGGAGACCCAACTGAATACTTACTGCTCGGAAAATGTGTTTGTTAGAGTAGTGTAGGATCTCAGTTGTATGAATCAAAGGAAAAGACTTCACAGCTCATGGGACTGGAACTGAAAAGAAGCAATTAAGTTAAACACATAGATTTGATAGGGAAGGGAGACATCTCCGGACTTTGATTAACTGTAATGTTATGGTGTTGGATAGTTGGTGGGATTTTTTTTGCTGGATGTTTGAAATCTTTTAAATTGTGTTATCTGTTTTTTTTGTAATTATTTGTGTTAAAACATTTTTTCTTAAATGTGCGTATGTGTGTGTGTGTGTGTGTGTGTGTGTGTGTCTCTGTGTGTATGTGTGTGTGTGTGTGTGTGTGTGTGTGTGTGTGTGTGTGTGTGTGTCTGCATGTGTATGCCATAGCAAAAGATAACATTACATTCCAATGATCCAGTATATGTCCTTTCAAATTCCTGACAGCGGGGCTTTTGTATCAGAGATAGTAGGAACTGCAGTTGCTGGAGAATCTGAGATAACAAGGTGTAGAGTTGGATGAACACAGCAGGCCAAGCAGCATCAGAGGAGCAGGAAGGCTTATGTTTCGGGTCTGGGCCTTCCTGCTCCTCTGATGCTGCTTGGCCTGCTGTGTTCATCCAACTCTACAACTTGTTATCTTAGTGGGGTTTTTGCATTGATTCCTGCAACAATCTTGCTTTGGAGTTTGTTTCCCAACTTTGTTTGAGCAAATCATGTGGATAGTTGGAAAAGTTTCTCGTTTGTTGAATTTATCAACACAATGTTCCATTCAACATGTAGAAAGCCTGTTCATCCTCTGGTTCTCTGTTTGGTTTACTTTATTGTAAATTTCATGTATCAGCTTACATTTATTCATGCCTTTGGCGTATTCTTTGTGACTATGACTTTGCTATTGTCTGTTTGTTTACATCCTTTTGCAGTCACTTCTTGCAGAGGCGAGCCTAATGTCTTTTACCACGACACACCTTCCATAGATATTGGAATGCAGGGCACCTTTGCAGTGGATGCTACAGACTGCACTGGCCACGTAGCTTATTTGTTTGCTTTTTGCATCTAGGCCGTAGCAGCAATATTGTTTGCTGTACCTAATGCTTGCAGGTGTTATGATCAAGCTCCAATGGTGTTGTGTTTGCTGCCATCTGACAGTGAATCCAAGCCTTTCTATTCCCAGTATAACCCTTCATTATCACCCGCTCTGACTAATTCTACAAATTATTTGACTAATTCAGCAACTACTTAGTCTTGCAGCAGAGCTGCATGCTTTGTTTGAAATGTTTGAATTTTGATAGCAGATTCACAGCTTTCCAGTTCATGCTTGGGACTTTAAAATCAATCTTTACTCCTTTTCGCTTTATATTTATCTTTGTTCACTGCTTCTGGGATTTCATCTCTTCACTTTGTTTTTCTTTCTAATTGTTAGCTTGAAACCTGTTTTAGAGGTTGTTCAGTTCGCTGTGCTCTGTTCTTGAAAATGGCAAGCTTCTCTCTCCTTTGCTTCAATTTGGACACACTTTCTCTTCATTCAGCATTGGGCCTGATTCCTGATGGTTATTCAAATTTCAAATCCGATTTTAGTTGTGATAGATTGAAAGCAGCTATAAGCCTGCACAGACCTGGCCTTCTTGGAAATATTCCTTCTCAATTTGTGAGTTTTATTTCCTTTTGTTTTCTGCACTGTCGGAACATCCTGATTGCTACTCCCTGGTTGTCATGTCTGCACCAGATAAAAATGTTCTGGTGCTGCCGATAAACATGGGGTGTGGGGATTACACTGACCTGAAGATATGGTTAAAGATAAAGAGTAACAGTTCCAGAGGACCGCTGTCTCATTGGAGAGAGATGACTGATGACGGTTTAACCTAAAGAGCCCCTTGCCTCTGGTGAGGGGAGAGGTTAAAAAGAAGAATCCTACAAGACAGCCACAGACAGTGTGGGGATTGAATCTCCCCTGTTAGAACACAGAACAGTGCAGCACAGGAATGGGGCCTTTGGTCCACAATGTTGTGCCAAACATGACACCAAACTAAACTAATTCCTTCTGCCTGCCCTTGGTCCATATCCCTTCTATCCTTTCATGTACATGCGGTTATGTAAAAGCCCTTTAAATGTCCCTATCGTATCTGCCTCCACCACCAGCCCTGGCAACCCAAACCAGACTCCTCCTTGCCCCTTTGATCTTTCCCCCCTCACCTTAAATGCAAGCTGTTAACTCTGTGTTGCAAATCAGCTGTACAGCCGGCTATATTTATGACCAAATTAATGTACACAATACAGAGTAACCATCAGCACAGCCACTGCATTGAGAGCTATGAAGCAGAGTGCCTATGGCCATGTGACCACATCCAGGTACATGGCTCATGTGCACACTGAGCTCTTAAAGGAAATAATTTCGAATAACACAACCTAAAACAGAACCTTTTCCTGTTAAGGCTCACCTATTGTTGCTGCTCTACCTCTGTAAATCAAATTAGTGTTTGGACTCAGTCAAGGAAAGATATCGCTGTTCAATTAATTTAGTGAAAGATAAGTGGTGTTCCTATGGATTGATGCACAAAAGGATTTCCAAGGAAACATGCAGGACTGTTGTTGGCAATCTGCCAAAATGAAAATGTTTCAAATTCAACATTTATGGGAGAAAAGTTAACTTACATCTTATAAAGCTTGAACAGCTGTCTCTGCAGAAATGAGGCAGGCAACAAGATTGTCTTCTGGGAGATGAGAGAGAATGATCAGCCTCATTCAAACTTGGGAGTTGGAAAATGACAAAAAAACACGATCAGTCTGACTTCATATCCATTATTGCTAAATGTTATGCAGTTTGAAAATAGAAGCTGTGTCAATTGAACAATACCAGTAAGATGCCAGTTTGTACCTTCCTAAAAGACCTTAGTAGGGATTAGCCTCATAAAGGGAGCCCGTTTAAAAATCTTCAGGTTAAAACTGGATCACATCCAAATAAAAGTAGTATTTATGTTGCACATTTCATGACTTCAGGATGCCTGAGGACTCTTTACAGCCAGGTAAGGACTGTCGCAATGCAGAAAACACAGCAGCAAAACTGATGATAGCAAGCTTTCACACGAATGATATGATAAACAAACACAGAATGCTGGAAAAACTCAGCAGGTCAGGCAGGGCCTTTGGAAAGAGAAAGAGAGTTAGCATTCCTAGTTCAATGTGGCTCTTCTTCAGAGTTTCTTCAGTAATATGAGAAGAGTGAGATAATTTGTTGAGGTAGTGCTGTTTGAGGGAAAAATGTTGAATGAGGACATGGGAAGAGTTGTTCTGTTCGTCTTCAAAGTAGTGCCACGGGCTCATTTACTTGAAATTTTAGACTTGGTTTCATACCTCATCCAAATCACAAGCCCTACAAAAGCACAGTGCTCAGTTTTGTATAAAACAAAAAAAATCAAGGCCTACAGATTAAGGAAATCAGAACCAAATCAGACCCGTTCTGAAGAAGGGTTTCTGGATCCGTAATGTTAACTATGCTTTCTTTCCACAGGTGCTGCTTATCCCACTGAGTTTTTCCAGCAATTTCTGATTGTGACTCAGTTTTGCGTTCATTTCTCTGGAGTGGGGCTTCTGACTATCTGATCAGAAGTCAGGGTGGGACCCACTGAAACAGATACAGTTTTTAAAAATGTATCCACAGGATGTGGGCATAACTGGTTAGCACAACTAACAAAGTGTGGATAATAAAATGTGAGGCTGGATGAACACAGCAGCCCCAGCAGCATCTCAGGAGCACAAAAGCTGATGTTCCGGGCCTAGACCCTTCATCAGAGAGGGGGATGGGGTGAGGGTTCTGGAATAAATAGGGATAGAGGGGGAGGCGGACCAAAGATGGAGAGAAAAGAAGATAGGTGGAGAGGACAGCATAGGTGGGGAGGTAGGGAGGGGATAAGTCAGTCCAGGGAGGACGGACAGGCCAAGGGGGCGGGATGAGGTTAGTAGGTAGGAAATGGAGGTGCAGCTTGAGATGGGAGGAAGGGATGGGTGAGAGGAAGAACAGGTTAGGGAAGTGGAGACAGGCTGGGCTGGTTTTGGGATGCAGTGGGAGGAGGGGACGAGCTGGGCTGGTTTTGGGGACCGCTTTGCAGAACACCTCCGCTCAGTTCGCAATAAACAACTGCACCTCCCAGTCACGAACCATTTCAACTCCCCCTCCTATTCCTTAGACGACATGTCCATCCTGGGCCTCCTACAGTGCCATAATGAGGCCACCCGCAGGTTGCAGGAGCAGCAACTCATATTCCGCTTGGGAACCCTACAGCCCAATGGTATCAATGTGGGCTTCACAAGCTTCAAAATCTCCCCTCCCCCCCACTGCATCACAAAACCAGCCCAGCTCGTCCCCGCCTCCCTAATTTGTTCTTCCTCTCACCTATCCCCTCCTCCCACCTCAAGCTGCACCTCTATTTCCTACCTACTAACCTCATCCCTCCCCCTCGACCTGTCCACCCTCCCCGGACTGACCTATCCCCTCCCTACCACCCCACCTACACTCTCCTCTCCACCAACCTTCTCCTCTATCCATCTTCGGTTCGCCTTCCCCTCTCTCCCTATTTATTTCAGAACTCTGTCCCCATGCCCCTCTCTGATGAAGGGTCTAGGCCCGAAACGTCAGCTTTCGTGCTGCTAAGATGCTGCTGGGCCTGCTGTGTTCATCCAACTCCACACTTTGCATCTTGGATTCTCCAGCATCTGCAGTCCTGGTTAGCACAGCATTCATTCCAATCCATAACTACCCAGAGGGCAGTTAAGAGTCAACTACATTCCTGTGGGTCTGGAGTCACATTTAGCAGAGGTGGCTGCAAGGAAGAATTTGCAGAGTATTTTTGGTATCATTTTCTAGAAAAGTCTATTGTGGACCAGGGTATTCTGGATCTGGTAATGTGTAATATGGTGCATTTGCAACATGATATCGTGGGGAACAGTGACCGTAACAACATAGAATTTAGCACTCATTTCTCAACAGTGAGGAACTTGGACTGGGAACAGCTTAAATACCAGTAATCACATGGGAATGAGGGCAGTGTTGGCTGGAGTGCACTAGGGAAAGGAGCTCAGAGGAAAACAAAATTGTTAACAATTACATTTTACATAGGATGTAGGCATCTCTGAGAAGGTCATCAGTCAATGCCTTGCATTATAGCTACTGGACATGTTGGATCTTGAGGGTAGTCAAGAATCAACCACTTTGCTGTGGGTCTGGAGTCACATGCAGGCCGGACCATGTAGGGACAGCGTTTTCCTTCCCCAAAAATTGTTAATGAATCAGATGTTTCTTTTTTTTCTCCCTTTGACAATTGTCATTTAGCTCTTAATTTCAGATTTTTGTTGAATTCAAATTCCACCATCTCTCTTGGTAGCATTCAAACCCAGGTCCCTTTATCATTATCTGCGTCCCTGGATTAACAATCTACCAATAATACCAGGATGCCATTACCATCCCATTGGGCAGGAGCTATTAGCCAGTAACTGGACCTGCAGCGATGTCCATTAATGTGCAAGTATCATTTCTGCTTCAGCAGTCTGTCGAATTCCCACATGGGTAGATTTGAGTTAGATTAGTTCCACCGGATTTAATTAAAGAGGAAAAAATAATTATATCGATAAGAAATTATGGCAATCTATATTTCCATAGGGATTGTCATTTCTGTGTTTATAAGACCGCTGTAAGTGTTGAAACAGAACTATGTATTTCTTCATTATTAAAATTCAATAATGTTTTTAATTCAAAAGAAAATCCCTGCTGGCCATGAAATTACCAGTCAGACATAAAGAACAATCCACCGCTTTGTGAATATTATGCAATAATGAAGAGAACAGCGTTTCATGTTATCAGCCCACAGGTACCAAATGAAAACATTCTGTAAAATATCATTGTCTGAAAGTAAACTGTGCAGGATAGATTTTGTTTTGAGTTAGCAGCTTAGTAGTTTTAAGCTGTTGCAACAGAAAATCACAGGATCATTGAATCATACTGTACAGAATTGGCCCTTTCAATCTGCACCACCAAAAATATGTTATTAGTCCCACATTCCCTAACTAGGTCCACTGCTTTGAATGCTATGACACTCCAAGTGCTCATCCAAGTGCTTTCTAAAGAGCACTTTTTAAACTTTTCTCATCTCAACCACACTCCTAGGTAATACATTCCACAGTCCCCACCAACTTCTGGGTGAAAAACTGGTTCCTCAAATCCCCACTAAACCTCCAGCTTTTATCCTTAAAACTGTGCCCCATTGTTATTGACCTTTCAACTGAGGGAAACAGCAGATTTCTGTCCATCCAGGAATCAAACTTGCAACTAATTCATGGAGGCACCTCTTCAGTTCTGAAGCTATGTTACATTGGACTCATTTGAACAACATAAGAACATAACCAGGAGCTGGAGTTGGCCATTTGGCCCATTGAACCCGCTCTGCCATTCAACAAGATCATGGCTGATCTTTTCGTGGACTCAGCTCCACTTAACCGCCTGCTCACCATAACCCTTAAATCTGTTACTGTTTAAATGTCTATTTCTTCCTTAAACATTTTCAAAGAGCTTGCCTTAACTGCTTCACAGGGCAGGGAATTCCACAGATTCACAGCCCTTTGGGTGGAGAAAATTCGAAAAGTTATCTCTGTTTTTCTCTCTCTGCAGATGCCACCAAACCTGCTGAGTTTCTCTGTGTTTGTTTCAGATTTCCAACATCTGCAGAATTTTGCTTTCATTGCAATGAGGCACGTGATTTGATTCACCCAGAATCCATTTGGAACGAATCATACAGGACAGAATACTGAAAGAGAATTTCCTGGCTGTGCACTTCCTCCTCTTTTCCATCATTGCTTTCCTTTCTTTGTTTCATTCAGTACATTGCAAATCATAAGAGTTTTTGACAAGGACATAGCTCTGAAGGAGTTAACAGTAAAATTTTGCAGGTTCTACCAAAGCTGATGTTACAAAAGGTCTTTAGGTGAAGATGATGCTGAGTTCTACACTAGCCCTCAGAAAAAGCAAATCTAATCTTTGACAGTCTCATGGATTGCCAATTGTTCTTCTGACAAACCCCTACATACTATCATAGCTGTATGTAAGAGCGTGCTCTGTAACATTAAGACCCAAACCACTTTTGGCTATTTCATTCATTTAGCTACCTTCTCAATTGAGATAAAACAGCTTACATCCGCATTATTTGGGACTGAGCATAGATTCTTAATGAAATCAAATTTGGAAATCAAATCACGCTATCTTTTTCCTCCCTCTTTACTCGAAGCTTTATTTTTGCCAACTTACGTTCTCTAATTCCCTCCTGACTTTGAGTTCAAGCTATTTTTTAATTCATGTCCCACAGTCTGTATCTTCCCTCTTGTTCCATTATCCTCCATTATTCATGTCTCTTTCTGTTCTCTAATTCCACTCTTTACATTTCTCACTGTATTGAAGCTAATTCCATATGTGACATCCAAATTCATTTTCTTTTCTCCCATGTCTGAATGCTGTATAATCACTTGAAGTCCTGTTGCTCATAAGAACCTGCTTCTCACTCCATTTCATCAATGTATTCCTTGGAATCTTTGAAGTGTGGAATCAGGCCATTCAGCCCAACAAGTCCACAGCAACCCCCCGAAGCGCATCCAATACAGAACCATCCCTTATCCCTTTAACCCTGCATTTGCCATGATTAACACATCTAACCTACAGATCGCTGAACACAACGGGAAATTTAGCATGGCCAATCCACATAATTTGCAATTTTTGGGACGGTGGGTGGAAACCGGAGCACCTGGGAGGAGCCCACACAGACATAGGGAGAATATGCAAACTCCACACAAACAGACACCTAAAGGTAGAATTGAAATCAGGTCCCTGGCACTGTGAGGCAGCTATGCTAACCACTGAGCCATTGTGCCACTCCAGCTTCACTTTGGGTTCTCAGTCTATCAGTTTAGCTTTATTCAAAGATTTTACATAACTCAATGCAATGCCTTCCATTTCCAGAAATCTCTTAGAAACATTTTTAACGTCAGGCAATAAACTCTCCCACCACACAGCTACCGTATGGCTCAGAATCACTTCATAAGTATTAATTCAAAGACCCCAGACATGAGTTAGACAAGTCAGATTCCTGACAGGAACCAGGCAGGAAGGATTATTCATTTTTCTTACCAAAGTGACATTTTACTAAAAGACAAGGATATAGTGTTGCATTCTTCAACAATAAAATGAAAGCTTTTATTAGCAATGGAAATGAAGAAGAACAAGTCAACTGCTCATTTCCTTTTTAATGCAGATTCAAAGAGTTCAAACACACTGAAGAAATAAACCAAGCACTCTCTACAGATTAAATAGAAACAGCTTTGTATTGGGATCAGTGTGCTTTGTTGTCGCTTTACAAATATCATCACAATTCGAGAAACATCCAGTCTCAGTTTGTTGTTAAACCCAGAGCAGCTCATTTTTGAGAGAAAGTGAGAAAAAGAAAGAAAGAGAGAGAGAGAGTGCATTCGTGCACGCGAGAGAGATTGTTTAGTTTTTGAGACTTTGATGGGCTTGAGGCAATTAAAATTCTAGTTCATCTGCTGGAAGGGTATATATCTTTCTTTATTATTAGCCTCCTTCCAGTATCTAATGCAGCTTCAATTCCTTCATTTTTCGATATCTTATAACTTTCACAAACTTAGCTTCAGAGATATTAGGAACGGCAGAGGCTGGAGAATCTGAGATAACAAGGTGTAGAGCTGGATGAACACAGCAGGCCAAGCAGCATCAGAGGAGCAGGAAAGCTGACCTCTACATCGCCGAGGCCAAACACCAACTCTCCGACACCTCCTCCTACATCCCCCTTGATCATGACCCCACCCCCAAGCACCAAACCATCAGCACCTCAGGGGACCTCCCATCAACCTTGTTGATCCCCAACCCCGCACGGCCCATTTCTATCTCCTTCCCAAAATCCACAAACCTGCCTGCCCTGGTCGACACATTGTCTCAGCCTGTTCCTGCCCCACCGAACTCATCTCCACCTATCTGGATTCCATTGTCTCCCCGTTGGTCCAGGAACTCCCTACCTACGTCCGTGACACCACCCACACCCTCCACCTCCTCCAGAACTTCCAATTCCCTGTCCCCTAACACCTCATTTTCACCATGGATGTCTAGTCCCTATACACCTGTATTCCTCATGCAGATGGCGTCAAGGCCCTCCACTTCTTCCTGTCCCGCAGGCCCAACCAGTCCCCCTCCCCCGACACCCTCATCCGCCTAGCCGAACTCGTCCTCACCCTCAACAACCTCTTTTTCGATTCCTCCCACTTCCTACAGACAAAGGGGGTGGCCATGGGTACCCGCATGGGCCCAAGCAATGCCTGCCTCTTTGTAGGTTACGTGGAACTGTCCCGCTTCCGCACCTACACAGGTCCCAAACCCCACCTCTTCCTCCGTTACATTGATGACTGTATCGGCGCCAGCTCTTGCTCCCCAGAGGAGCTCGAACAGTTCATCCACTTCGCCAACACCTTCCATCCAAACCTCAAGTTCACCTGGCCCATCTCCAACACATCCCTCACCTTCCTGGACCTGTCAGTCTCCATCTCAAGTAACCAGCTGGAAACTGATGTCCATTTCAAGCCCACCGACTCCCACAGCTACCAAGAATACACCTCCTCCCACCCACCCTCCTGCAAAAATTCCATCCCCTATTCTCAATTCCTCCGCCACCGCCGCATCTGCTCCCAGGATGAGGCATTCCATTCCTGGACATCCCAGATGTCCAAGTTCTTCAAGGACCGCAACTTTCCCCCCGCAATGGTCGAGAACGCCCTTGACCGCGTCTCCTGTATTTCCCGCAACACATCCCTCACGCCCCGACCCACCACAACCGCCCAAAGAGGATCCCGCTCGTTCTCTCACACCACCCTACCAACCTCCGGATACAACGCATCATCCTCCGACACTTCCGCCATCTACAATCTGACCCACCACCCAAGCCATTTTTCCATCCCCACCCTTGTTTGCCTTCTGGAGAGACCACTGTCTCCATGGCTCCCTTGTTCGCTCCACACTGCCCTCCAACCCCACCACACCCAGCACCTTCCCCTGCAACCGCAGGAAGTGCTACACTTGTCCCCACACCTCCTCCCTCACCCCTATCCCAGGCCCCAAGATGACTTTCCATATTAAGCAGAGGTTCACCTGCACATCTGCCAATGTGGTATACTGTATCCATTGTAGCCATTGTGGCTTCCTCTACATTAGGGAAACCAAGCAGAGGCTTGGGGACCGCTTTGCAGAACACTTCTGCTCGGTTCGCAATAAACAACTACACCTCCCAGTCACAAACCATTTTAACTCCCCCTCCCATTCCTCAGACATCATGTCCATCATGGGCCTCCTGCAGTGCCACAATGATGCCACCTGAAGGCTACAGGAACAGCAACTCATATTCTGCTTGGAAGCCCTGCAGCCCAATGGCATCAATGTGGACTTCACCAGTTTCAAAATCTCCCCTTCCCTCACTGCATCCCAAAACCAGCCCAGTTCGCCCCCTCCCCCCACTGCATCCCCAAACCAGTCCAGCCTGTCTCCGCTTCCCTAACCTGTTCTTCCTCTCACCCATCCCTTCCTCCCACCCCAAGCCGCACCTCCATTTCCTACCTACTAACCTCATCCCACCCCCTTGACCAGGGTGTCTTCCCTGTACTGATCTATCCCCTCCCTACCTCCCCACCTATACTCTCTCCACCTATCTTCTTTTCTCTCCATCTTCGGTCCGCCTCCCCCTCTCTCTCTATTTATTTCAGAACCCTCTCCCCATCCCCGTCTCTGATGAAGGGTCTCAGCCCGAAACGTCAGCTTTTGTGCTCCTGAGATGCTGCTTGGCCTGCTGTGTTCATCCAGCTCCACACTTTGTTATTTCGAGCCTACACCCTTCTTCAGTAATGGGGGAGGGGAAGGGGGTTCTGAAATAAATAGGGAGGCCAGGGGAGGTGGATAGAAAATGGATAGAGGGGAAGATAGGTGGAGGTCTGTTTCCTCTCCACCCACCTTCTCCTCCATCCATCTTCTATTGGCTTCCCCCTCTCTCCTTATTTATTTGAGAACCCCCTTCCCCTTCCCCATTTCTGGAGAAGGGTTTAAACACAAACTTAGTTTTGTTTATTTTTTATCACTCAGGTCTGGGATTCATAACAGAATATTCCTCCTATAATAATAAGCCGATAATTAAAATCATTATAAAACTAAGATAAATTAATTGTTTTAAACCCCATTTTTGAGGAATGCTTAGCATATGTTACACTGTTGGAAGATTTCTCAGCACTTCAGAGCTTAATACGTATTTCTTTCTCAAGGAATTTTCCGGCACAGATTGGAAATGAAGTTCAAGGCTCATTGGTTCTCTCATTGTTGGACAGTTTCCTCAGAACTCTGGGTAACTTCCCTTCACTTACTATTGTGGACAATGCAGTTTTTAAAAACTTGTTATTAACTGCAAGCATGCAGACAAAGCTCAAATGAAGAAAAATTGTGGACGCTGGAGATCTCAAACAAGACAGAAATTGTTGGAGAAATTCGCAAGTCTGGCAGCATCGGCAGAGACAGAAGCAGAGAGCACAATTCAAGTCTGATGACCCTTCTTTGTTTCAAAAATGCTGCCAGATCTGCTGAGCTTCTCCAGTCATTTCCATTTTTGTTCACACACGTAAACCCAAATGCTCAAATTACAACTCCAAGAAAACTAGCTTGCAGTAAGCATTGACAAAATGCACAACCTCAGTTCCACCATACTGTCACCTACCTGCAGCTTGGATGTAAAATGAACTTTGATGCAGCAAGTCAGACCCCTTTGGCACAGTTATTGGGACAGCTGGTGAGAATGAAAGGCACTGTGGGAATCAATCCCTGATCTGGTTGGTGTGAATTCCAGTCCTGCCATGAGGTTGCAGTGCTGAGGGTCAGACCTGCATTTGCTCAGAGAACTGAAGAGGACAAAGGAAAGCAATGATCAGTTCCAAAGTGTCATGGTTGAAGCTGTGGGGTAATCTGACAGAAGTTTATAAAAATTATGAGTGGCATGGACGGTCAGAGTCCTTCTCCCGGAATAGGAATGCCAATTTGGTCGCGGTGGCGGGGGGGAGGTGGCGGTGGGGTGGGGAACACAGTTTTAAGGTAAAAGAAGGAAAGTTTAAAGGAAATGCAAGAGGCGAGTTTTACGTGAATGCGCTGCCCGAGGAGGTGGTAGAAGCAGACACAACAGGAACATTTGAGATGCATCTTCACAGATACACAAATAGACAGGGAGTAGAAGGGTACGGACTGTGTAGAAACACATGGCTTTTAGCTTAAAAAGGCATCATGTGTCGTTGGAGGCTTGGGCAGCCAGAAGGTCTGTTCATATGTTGTACTGTTCTTTGTTCTTTGCCCAGTGGGGCTGGAATGGAACGGTTACTGGGAGTAAAAATTATTGGGCTCATCTTTATTCGTTTAATTATTAGATCATGGCTGTCAATTTTGTTCTTCACTGTGCTATGTTGATTGTTGACGTATGTAGAAAACTGTTGCTGACAGATTTAGTGAAGATTTTATCTTGGGCCGAATTTTAACCCTGAATATAATTTAAATGAAGAAAGACAGCAGAAAGCTACTGAGCAGAGGGATTCAGAAGTGCTAACCCATGAACCTCAAAAAGCTAATGTACAAGTTCAGCGGGCAACGGGGAAGGCAAATTGAATGTTATTTCAAAGGGAATGAGGCATAAAAATAGGGAGATTATGTTGAAACTGTACAAGATACTGGAGTCATACAGTCACAGAGATATACAACATGGAAACAGATCCAGCAGTTTAACTCATCCATGCTGACCAGGTATCCTAAATTAATCTAGGCCATTTGCCAGCATTTAGTTCTTATGCCTCTAATCCCTTCTTATTCATGCACCCATCCAAATGCTTTTTAAATGTTGTAATTGTACCACTCTCCACCATTTCCTCTGGCAGCTCATTCCTCTCACACACCACCCTCTGTGTGAAAAAGTTGCTCCTCAGGTCCCTTTTAAATCTTTCTCCTCTCAGCTTAAACCTATGCCCCTCTAGTTTTGGGTTCCTTACCCTGGGGAAAGGACCTTGACTATTCACCCAACCCATGCCCCTCATTATTTTATAAACCTCTATAAAGTCACCCTTCAGCCTCCAAGGCTCTGGGAAAAATAGCCCCAGCCTATTCAGCTTCTCCCTGTAGCTCAAACTCTCCAACCCCGGCAACATCCTTGTAATTCTTTCCTGAACCTTTTCAAGTTTCACAATATCTTTCCTATAGCAGGGAGGCCACAATTAAGTGCAGTGTTGCAAAAGTGGCTGAACCAATGTCCTGTACAGCTCACCATGACATCCCAACACCTATGCTCAATGCACTGACCAATAAAGGCAAGGATACCAAATGCCTTCTTCACCACTTTAGCACAGCTGAAATGCTGTAAACAGTTTTGGTCTCCTTAGTGAGATAAAGTTAAACTGATGATAGAAGCAGCCCAGAGAATGTTCACTTGCCTGATACCAGGTCTGAGGGGCAGTCTTATAAGAGGAGGTTGAGTAGATTGGGACGGTATTTTTTTGGAATATAGAGAAATGAGAGGCAACCTCACAGAAATGTACCAGATTCTTAGGGGATTTGACGGGGTAGATGCAGAGAGGTTGTCTTCCCTTGTGGGAAAATTAAGAACCAGATGTCATAATCACAGAATAGGGGATTCCATATTGAAGTCAGAGATGAGGAGATTCTTTTCTGTCAGTACTGTAAATCTGTAGAATTCTTTACTGCAGAGGGCTGTTGAGGTTGGATGGTTAAGTATGCTGGAGGGTGAGATGGACAGATTTTTATTCAGTCATGGGAATCAAGAAGAAAAAGTTCAGTTGAGGATTGTCAGATCAGCTATGACGTCATTGAATGTGTGAAATGGACTCAATGGGCTGAATGGCCTAATTTGCTCCTACATTTCATGGTGCTATGGTGCACCTTGATAAGATCTGAATATGTTCAAATTGGTTCTATTAGGAGCATGTTCACTTTTGGTGTATAACTCAGTCTATGAATGAACATCACACTTGACAAGCACAGATATGAATTTAATATCTAAGGCAGGATCGTGCTGCTAAACTATCTGAGCATCTGTTCACTGAATATATTACTACAACTAATATGAGCATAGAAAGATCCCACTGTGAGCCCTATGGCAGTAATTGAAACCCTCAGGGTTATTGATGGCAGTGGTCCTTTGAATGGTGTCATAAGTGTTCACTTACAAAGGCATGTGGAGATCTGGGTTTAATGTCTCATCCAAAAGATAATATCTCAAACAAAGGCAGCACACCCTCACTATTGCACTGCCGTGCCAGTTGAGATAACATGATTGAAATCTGGAATGGGCTTTGAACTCGGGGCCTGGAGTTGAGAGCACAACTAGCCAAGTTGCAACTGGAACTGATGAGAGCCCTAAGGCAGAGCCTAGTTGAGAGATGGGTGAACAGTTTGTGATGCTCCACATAGTCAGTTGGTGAATAAATGATTGCGTAGAACAGATGTAAAAAGAGAAGTTTAATACTTCACACCACAGATCTACTTAGTGAGAGCATTGCGACAAATGATGTGAGCAATTGAATGGGTCTTGTTGACAGAGCCACTTCCAATCGAAATCTAAACAACCACAAGTGAGGTTTGTGGAAATTACGGGAGAGATAGATTATGTTGGGGTAACAGTGACCCTGATGACAGAGCCACAGAGGTTTTCCAGAACTGAGAAAGGCCCTTCGGCCCATCCTGTCCATACAAGCCCTCAAGCATCTATCTATTCTATTCCGACTTTCAGAACACTTGCCCCTGTCCTTGCATGTTATTGCATTTTGAGTTCATTAATAAATGCTTCTTAAATGTCTTCAGGATTTCTGTCTCTACCACCCTTTTAGACAGTGAGTTCCAGATTCCCCCCTCCCTCTGGGTGAAAGGTTTTTCCTCAAATCCTCTCTGAACCTTCTGCTTATTATAGTGAAACTGCAACTCCTGGTTACCAACCCAGTGCTAAGGAAAATGTTAATGTTTTACTTGTAGAGTTTTGATTCAAACACTGATCCATTATTTTCTCTGTACACGTTAAGATCAAATCAATACTATCAAGCCTTTCTATTCTTACCCAGAATGTTCACTGACTCGGAATATATAGGTAGCAGTTTAGGACTGAGATGAGGGGGCATGTCTTCACGCAGACGTTCCAGAACCCGTAGAATTCTTAACCACAGAAAGCTGTGGAGGCAATCACTGAATATATGAAAGGAGGCAGTAGCCGAATGGCATTATCACTGGGCAGTTAACCCAGAGACCCAGAAAGTGTTCAGGGGACCCAGGTTTGAATCCCGCCACGGCAGATGGTGGAGTTTGATTCAATAGAAAATAATCGAGAATGAAGGGTCTAATGGTGACCATGAATCCATTGCTGATTATCAGGAAAAACCCATCTGGTTCACTAATGTCCTTTAGGGAAGGAAACTGCCATCCTTACCTGGCCTGGCCTACATGTGAGTCTGATCAATTAGGGACAATAAATGCTCTCCTAGCTAGTGATGGCCTCATCCTGTGAGTGGGGAAGAAACAAAAATATATCTCTCAAGGCTGGATGTGACAAAGGGGGAGGGCATGAGATGGAGGATCAGTCATGATCATGTGGAATAGTGGGGCAGAATAGATGGGCCAAAGGTCCAACTCCTGATCTGACTTTCTATCTTCCAGTGCTTGTGGTAAACATAAATATCTTGAGCTTTAAGGAAGGGCCTCTCTGTTTATAAAAATATAAATTTTCTCACTGACTTAAACATTCTTTTAAAGCTACCATTTGACACAGGAAGTGACATTACCTACAGTCTACAACCAGCTTTGCCTCTGGGCACATCTTGAACTCTGTACCTAACCATGCAGAAAGGCAAGACGTGCTGAATTTCAATTGCTGGCCGAAGTGAAAGAGCCATAAATGGGATTAAGATAACTCGATAAAAGGCATTTGAGAGATATTATACAGTGGGAACGAATGGAAAACAGCAACTAGACATCTTTGATTTTCTGCTGGACCTAAATGAAGGAAAGAGAAGAAGAATTTGACTCATTTTTTTGTTTGCATGGATAACTGTTTTCCCCAAACAATGAGAACTTAAATTGTGCAACAGGATTTCATGAAACCAATTTTTTACATCTGATTATAACTGAGATAGAATACTCAATATAGGGCTCAAAATTATGAGGCAAAAGCTGTAAAGGGAACTGGGTTTGATGATACCATTGAAGGCAGAGCTAGCTCAAATGGCCGAATGGCCTACTCCAGCACCCATCCCATAGATTAAATTATGATTTAATAGTTACAGTAAAAGGTGAATCTTATTTCTGTGACTGTTCTGACTTCCTTTCATAGAATCCCTACAGTGTTGAAGCAGGCCATTCGACCCATCAAATCCACAGTCATCCTTCCACACAGACCCGCCCTATCCCTGCATTTCCCACACTGGACGCTATGGACAATCTAGCATGGCTGATCTGCTTAACCTGCACGTTTTAGGACAGTGGGAGGAAACCAGAGCACCTGGATGAAACCCACGCAGACTCAGGGAGAATGTGCAAACTCCCTGGTACTATAAGGCAGAAATGCTAATCACTGTTTCACTCACTATCCTTGTCCCTGTTTTTAAATTTCAGACTCTGACCCTGACAAACTGTGGCGATATTTAAAAGGATGCTCCAACAAAGCCCAACCTGTCTGTGATCTTGCTGGAATTTCATAGAATCGGCCCTGATCCCCCAGATCTCCCATGGCCAATCCATGTACCTTGCACATCTTTGGACTGTTGGAGGAAACCGGAACACCAAGAGGGTACACACACAGACATGGGGACAATGTGAAAACTCCGCATGGTCAACCAAGGGGGGAATCAAACCTGGGACCTTGGTGCAGTGTGGTTGCAGTGCTAACCACTGAACCACCGTGCTGCCCAACTGCAGGATTTTGTTGCAGACTCATTGCAGGGAGGTATCCATCTCACCGAGGATCACTATCTAAGTAATAAGAAAGCAAAGCTCTGTAACATCACCTCCTCCCCTTCAAGTCCAGCTCAGATCATCTGCTGCTAATTCTCTGCACCATTCTTTGTTACATCCTGATTTGACCATTCCAATGTTCTTTTCACTGACCTTCCTTTCACACTTCATAAGCCTGAGATGGTGGTTCTGTGAAGACCGTGTGTCTGTATATTCGCTGTATTTTTGATTGTGGACAGAACTGCATGTTTTGAAGGTAAGTAACCTGACCCTCTTGGTAGGCACTGTTTACACAGCTGCTGGTTCAAGCAGTAGAGTCAGTCATCGAGTCATACAGCATTGAAACAGACTCTTCAGTCAAACCAGTTCATGCTGAACATAGTCCCAAACTAACCTAGTCCCACCTGCCACCTCCTAGCCTATATCCATACAAACATTTCCTTTCCATGTATTTATCTAAATGTCTTTTAAACTACAACCACAATCCACACTTCTCAGGAAGTTCACTCCACCCACAAACAACCCTCTGTGTAAAACATTTGCCCCTCATGTATTTTTAAATCTTGTTCCTCTCATCTTAAAAATATGTCCTTTAGTCTTGAAATTACCCATCCTACGGAAAAGGCACCTACCATTAGCCCTATATATACCTCTCATAATTTTATAAATCTCTGTCAGGTCACCTCTAAATCTCCTACATGCCAGTGAAAAAAGTTCCAGCCTTTCTTTATAACTCAAACCTTCCAAGCGTAGCAACATCCTGGTAAATCTCCTGTGAACCCTCTCGCGCTTCATAATATCCTTCCTATGACAGGGTGACAATAACTGGATGAGAAGATGCAGACGAACAGGGGCCAAGGGATCATACAAATGAAGATTCAGCCAGCAACAAGTCACTGATTAGCCTGTGGATTGAGACAAGTTATTGAGGATGAAGAGCTGCTGCCTACCTACCACAATGAGATTAATTCTCAGGTAGCTGATCAGGCCAGGGCTATGAACAGGACTAGGGAAAGCTATCAATTTCCACCAGCTGAGGAGCTCTTTCTGCTCTCTGCAGTAAAAACTACCTTCAATCTGAAGAAAGCCAGTTGATTTTCCCTTCAGTAGTTACTCTGAGCTATGACTTTATGCTAGAGACCTTTTTATAACAGTGCAGCAGTGATACTGCCTCCTGTAAACCAGTGAAAGCATTCTGAGACAGAAGACTCAGACTTAGAATCAGCAGAAGAACTATCTCAGCAAGTCTTATGAACAGATACCACCAAACTGCTTTGCTAGGTTTCCCCCTCCATCCATATCACCCATATGTTTTTTCCTTGACTCTATGTGTGTGTAATGAGGAAGTTTCCTCACTGGGGAAGAGGGCATTGCTGGCCTGGTCAATATTTATTATGCATACCTAACTGCCCATAGCGAAGTTTAGAGTCAACCACATTGCTGTGAGTCTGGAGTCATGTAGCCAGACCAGGTAAGGATGGAAGCATTACTTGCCTGAAGGACATTAGTGAAACAGATGAGTTTCTATACAGATTTACAGTGATCATATTGGCATCACCAAGTTAGATCTCTCTTCCAGATTTTATTGAATTCAAATATCACCAGTTATTGTGGTGAGATTTGAATTCATGGCTTTGAAGCATGAGCCTGCAGCTCGGGACCACTAGCTCAGTGACAGGTCACTACAGCACCATGTTTTAATGTGGAGAATGGAGCTATGTGCTGCCAGCTCTCAACTGTTAACCTGCATGTAGATTCCATTTATTTATGATGAACAGTCATTATTGTTAAGTACAGAAGCTCGGTCTGTGGCTTCTGTTAACCAGGTCAGAAAATCAAGTAAATTGGAGGATTCTGTGCACTTTATAAAATCTTTAACTTCTGTGACATCAGGAGAAACAGGACAGCAATAAATTCAGTGGTATAAGCTAATGTACTGGGGATGTTGATTCAAATCCCAGCATTGTTGCTGTCAGAGATAATAAAATGTGAGGCTGGATGAACACAGCAGGCCAAGCAGCATCTCAGGAGCACAAAAGCTGACGTTTCGGGCCTAGACCCTTCATCAGAGAGGGGGATGGGGTGAGGGCTCTGGAATAAATAGGGAGGCGGACCGAAGATGGAGAGAAAAGAAGATAGGTGGAGAAGAGAGTATAGGTGGGGAGATAGGGAGGGGATAGGTCAGTCCAGGGAAGATGGACAGGTCAAGGAGGTGGGATGAGGTTAGTAGGTAGGAGATGGAGGTGTGGCTTGAGGTGGGAGGAAGGGATGGGTGAGAGGAAGAACAGGTTAGGGAAGCAGAGACAGGCTGGGCTGGTTTTGGGATGCAGTGGGTGGAGGGGAAGAGCTGTGCTGGTTTTGTGGTGCAGTGGGGGAAGGGGAGATTTTGAAGCTGGTGAAATCCACATTGACACCATTGGGCTGCAGGGTTCCCAAGCGGAATAAGCCGAAATGTCAGCTTTTGTGCTCCTGAGACGCTGCTGGGCCTGCTGTGTTCATCCAGCTCCACACTTTATTATCTTGGATTCTCCAGCATCTGCAGTTCCCAATATCATTGTTGCTGTCAGATAAGTTCTGATGAGAATCAACAGTGGTTACACAGTCAGTACAACAGATTTAATGCCAGCAATTCATTGACTCAAATTCTAGCATGTACCATGGTGGGATTATGAACCCAGGGTCATTAGCCTGGGTCTTTGGGTTACAAGTCCAGTCGTATTATCACATTCCACCACCTCCCCAATTTTAATTGTCAAGCACTTTGGCACTTCTTAATGTTGTTCAGGCGAATTTTGCCTTTCTCTCTGTCGCTTTTGCTGCCTCTTGTTCTCTCTTTCTATCCTTCATTCTATTTCATTCCTCTCTTGCATTCCTTAATCACACGCATTCAGAGTTGTCCCCCTCCAGTTTCCCCTACACCCAGCTCACAGTCTCGCTCTCCATTGCCAAATGGAGGTCAATAAGTTTGCAGCCTCCCTCCCTCCTGCCCCTGGTGCTGGCGATACTGAATATGGTTCTGTACACACCATGGTTAATCCTGATTACTGTTAGAGGGCAGTTTTGTGGTAGATCATTCCAGACATTGAATGAAATAAAGAATAAGTGAATGGGAAATACTGCCTTTTAGATTCTCCAGTTACCTTGTAACACATTGCGATAAATCTGGAATATAGACACCAGCAGGAGAGGCAGCAAAGATATGAATAACACAGTGATAAGAAGCACTGTGAACAAATTAATGTTGACATGTTTCTTTTTTTTTAACCTGCAGGTTTGACTGGAAGGGTTTTATTTCTGCCCTCAGCTTCACTTGACTGACAATGGAAAAAGAGTCACTTAATAGGGTGTAGAATCTCTCTGACATATATTTCAAACTTTTGCTGAGTTGGAAACTAGGAACGAGATTTGGAAATTCAGCCCCTTGAAATAGTTCTGTCATTTATTTATACCATTGCCTGTCTGAAATTCAACTTGAGCTACTTTGTCTAAACCTGTGTCTTTTAACACTCCTCCCTAATGATTGCATGGCCAAGAATGTGACATTAGCTCCTACATTAGCTCCTAACCACCGAGCACAATGAAAGATTAACATTTGGTGGTAATTTTATTGGAGACTCTGGTTTGTTTGAAATAAACATGTTTGTTTTTTATCATTATTTATTTGTGGATGTAGACAGATCACCCCATCCCAAAATGATCTGTATCAAAGAAATGTCATCAATTTCTGCTTTTGCTCTCCTGGTGTCTGTCAGGGGTGTTGTGTGAGAACGAGGGGGAACGAGAAGAGGATCCCCCTCGTTCTCACACAGGCCCCAAGATGACTTTCCATATTAAGCAGAGGTTCACCTGCACATCTGCCAATGTGGTATACTGCCACCATTGTAGCCGGTGTGGCTTCCTCTACATTGGGGAAACCAAGTGGAGGCTTGGGGACCGCTTTGCAGAACACCTACGCTCGGTTCGCAACAAACAACTGCACCTCCCAGTCGCGAACCATTTCCACTCCCCCTCCCATTCTTTAGATGACGTGTCCATCATGGGCCTCCTGTAGTGCCACAGTTATGCCACCTGAAGGTTGCAGGAACAGCAACTCATATTCCGCTTGGGAACCCTGCAGCCCAATGGCATCAATGTGGACTTCACCAGCTTCAAAATCTCCCCTGCCCCCACCTCGTCCCAAAACCAGCCCAGTTCGTCCCCTCCCCCCACTGCACCACACAACCAGCCCAGCTCTTCCCCTCCCCCCACTGCATCCCAAAACCAGCCTAGCCTGTCTCTGCCTCCCTAAACTGTTCTTCCTCTCACCCATCCCTTCCTCTCACCCCAAGCCGCACCTCCATTTCCTACCTACTAACCTCATCCCACGTCCTTGACCTGTCCGTCTTCCCTGGACTGACCTACCCCCTCCCTACCTCCCCACCTATACTCTACTCTCCACCTATCTTCTTTTGTCTCCATCTTCAGTCCACCTCCCCCTCTCTCCCTATTTATTCCAGAACCCTCACCCCGTCCCCCTCTCTGATGAAGGGTCTAGGCCCGAAACGTCAGCTTTTGTGCTCCTGAGATGCTGCTGGGCCTGCTGTGTTCATCCAGCTTCACACTTTATTATCTTAGATTCTCCAGCATCTGCAGTTCCCATTATCACTTATCCACGTCAGTGTTTTGCAGACCCTCCTGAGAGTCTGGGTCTTCACTATCTGAAGACAGAGTCCACCTGAAACATTAACTCCACAAACACAGCCAAACCTGCTAAATTTGCTGACAACAGAGGATAGACTGAAGGGGCAGGAATTGCCCAGACTGGATTTAACCCATTCTTTACATGAAGATTCTAGTATGGTCGCTGTACTGGAATGGGTCATTAATATTGATGGGAAATAATGGAAGCCTAGATCCGTACGATATTGGACTTGTTGTAGTTTGTCACCTGAAAATGACACATTTACCCTGGCTGTACCTGTTTGGCCAAATTGTCTGTGTCAATATATTATTCCCAAACCCATTCGCTCTCAACTTGTGCAGTAATCTTTCATATAGTACATGATCAGTTGCCTCTTATTTTGGTATGAGACAGCAATAAATTGAATTCAAAAAAAATGCATGGGACTTACTGGTTTCTCTTTATCTACTCGACTCAACACAATGTCAAAAAACTTGCAGACTTTCCTCAAACACCATTTCCCTTTCTTGATGCCATATTGAATTTATCTGGTTGCTGCCCATCCCTATTGAATTGGTGCCCCAAACAACAGGATAGAAATCCTTCAGGGATTGGCCAGTAATCACTCCCTTATTCTGTCATGCACAGGTGTATCTGTGGCAGTTCCATGTGTAACCAATGAGGGTAAATACATTCTTTGTCCCTTCTTTGTTCACAAAATGCCGACTGCAGATTGGTAGATGAGAATGTGCTCTCTTTGATCACAATACCTAGATTTGGACTGTACTGATGAAGCAGTATTCTCAGGCGTGTCAAACATTCTATCAGGGTATTTCCTCTGTTCAGGAAAACAACATCAACCTGGATTTATACAGTACGTTCAAGTGGCTAAAATCGAGTAGTGAGTAATTCACTTCTTGTCTTCCCAAAGCCTGACCACCACTTACAAGACACAAGTCAGGAGTTTGATCAAATACTCCCCATTTAGCCGGATGTGTGCAGCTCCAACAAGACCCAAGAAGTTTGACACCACCCAGGATAAAACAGCCCGCTTAATTGACACCACATCCACAAACATCCACTCTCTTCACCACCGACACTCAGGAGCAGCAGTGTGTACCATCTTATAAGATACACTGCAGAAATTCACCAAAGATCCTCAGATGGTACCTTCCAAACTCACTATCACATCCATAGAACGACAAGTATACATTGAACAACATCACTTGCATGTTCCCCTCAAAGCCACATACTATCATGACTTGGAAACATATCACTATTTATTCAGTGTCACTGGGTCAAAATCCTTGAATCCCCACACAAACAGCACTGTTTGTGGACCTACTACTGTGATTCAAGAAGGCAGCTAAACCTATTTTCTGAAAACCAATTAAAGATGGGTCAATATGGAGCCCATATTTCTAGAGTGAATGAAGGAATTCACAAAGCACTGAGCATATTTAAACAAAATTTGGCACAGTGCACATAATGAGACAAGTATGACAGGTAAGTTTATTCAGAAGGGTATGTTTCAAGTAAAGTCTTAAAGGATGAAACTGTTCTTGAGAGGTGGAGAGGTGTGAGGAGTGAATACCAGAGTTTCCGGCTCAGGGACAGAGAAACTGGGAGACAGGATTTGTTGGATTGATGAAAAACAGGCATAATGATATGGGTCCGAATTAGAACAGTACCATGATCTCGTTGGGTTACAGGGCTGTGAATATTCCAAGATTTTTCAGCATCTTAACCAACATTTTTCTCGCCACCATCCCCCTAAGCAGATCAACTTCAGCTTTTAGAATCTCTGCAGTGTGGAAGCAAGCTATTTGGCCCATCAGGCCCACACTGACACTTAAAAGACCACCCCACACACACCCATCATTCCCTATCCCTGTATTTCTCATGGTTAATCCACCTTGCCTGCATATCACTGGACCCTAAGGGCAATTTTAGCATTGCTAATCCACCCTAACCAGTATGTATTTGGACTAAGAGGAAACCAGAACACACTGAACCACTGTGTGACTCCACAACAAGATGCATTATTCTTGTATTGTTATAGTTTGGTTTGTGCAAAATGCCTATTTTCCTCTGCTTTCTGAGTGACAAATGAAAGACTCAAATAAGGAACAAGGTATGTGAAAGTCAATTTTAGAGGAAGATGCCCTCACACTATGCAAATTTATTTTAATCTTTCCTCTTTGCTTTGTTAATCTTGCTCAATTTTGATGAGGTTTTGAAAGGACATTATCCACACTTTTACTTTCACAACAATAACAAGCCTCAGTTAAATTAATTACTGTAAAAAAAATCGCCGCAAGCTGGAATGCATGCGGCTCAGTGTGAAAGATTGTGTAAGTTTATGATAGGTGGTCAGCTCCCTCTCTCACAGTCTTTGTGATTGCTGTCTACCTGTGGTCCAACTCAGGGAAAACAAGCAAAGAGAACATGTGCACCTTGACAGGTGAATTTATTACCCTGAGGTTGCTTTGTGAGGCTTGTCAGAGAAACAGTTCTACTGTCATTATGTTTTGCTGAGCAGAGCCACTAAAATTGAGTAAATTCTTTAAGGAAATTAATCTCTAGGGAGCACATGCAAATACATGCACACACACACAAACAAGGCCAGTGGAATTCTTTACCCAGACCTCTCAAATTCACTGCAGGTGAACATTCTGCATGAGAGCAAGTAAGTTGTATCATCGTACAGTGCAACTGAAGACCATTCAGTTCATCATTCCTATACCAGCTCTTTGAATGAGCTATCTGATTAATCCCTCACTCCTGCTTTTGGCTAACATCCTTACAAGTGAATCAAATTAAAGCATTCATCCAATTCCATTTGCCAAATTACTGTCGGGTACATTTCCACCAGTTTTATGGGCAACGCATTCAGGATTGTGACAAATTGCTGCAAAACAAAAAGAACCTACCATCCCCTTGACTGTCAGGCAATTTCCCTGAAATCTGTCACCTCTGTTGATCAAGCACCAGCCAATAGGGACAGCTTCTCACTGTCGACTTGACCAAAACCCCTACTCAGATCGATTCCAAACAATACTGTCCATGCAGGAAAAGTCTCCTATTTGTTTAGCATTGTGACAAGTTCCGATGGAGATGAGCAAACTGACCAAAATCCAGAGCACCAGTCAAATAAAAGATAGAAAAAGAGAAATCTTGCAGTAATAGAGGATGGAATAGTTGGGGAGTAAACGCTGTTGGTAAAGACTGTCCCAGAGACCATGGTGCCTCCCTGGTAATCCTGACCTTGTAGTTCTTGTTCGGTACAGAAACCTGATCTGTGCTTCTTGTCAACCTAAGACTATAAAAAAACACAAAATAGGAGCAGGAGTAGGCTGTTGAGCCCCTCAAGCTTGTTCTGTCATTCAATGTGACCAAGACTGATCCAACATTCTACACACCCACTTTCCTGCCCTTTCTCCGCAACCCTTGATTCCCTGACTGATCAAGAATCTATCGCAGCCCCTTACACAAGGGCTGTACTCCCTCAACTCTCTGTGCAAGGAGTTCCAAAGAGTCACCCCCTTGTGAGAGAAGGAATCTTTTCCTTTTTCAGTCTTAAAATGCCACCACTCAGTTCTGTGACTAGGTCTCAGAACCTGGATCTGATAGCCTGGTAAATTGGGGCATACTGTGTACTTTACAGAGTGTGTAAGTTTTGTGACAAGAAGAGTCAATTGAAGACAGTGGATGTTGGAAAGCTTATGAGCCCTGATAACATTCCGATGATTGTACTGAAGGTTTGGGCTCCAGAATTTGCAGTTCCACTGACCGAGCTGTTGTAATGCAGGTGACTGCTTGGTGGTATTGTGGCTGGAATGGTAACCCAGATGTTCTTGCAACCCAAATTCAAATCCTGCCACAGTAGATGGTGAAGTTTGAATTCAATGCAGATCTAGAATTAAGAGTCTAATTATGACCATAAAATAATTGCTAATTGTTGGAGAAAGCTATCCGTTTTCTTCATGTCCTTTAGGAAAGGAAACTGCCATTCTTACCTGGTGTGGACTACATGTGACTCTAGGCCCACAGCTTAACTGCTCTCTGGGGTAAGCAATAAATGCTGGCCAAGCTAGTGATGCCATAATTCCATGAATGTTTTTTTTAAAAAAGAGAATTATAACACTGGCATCTACCCAACAATGTGGAAAAGGAGTGACAGACATAACCCAGCCTCTAAACCATTCCATCCAGCTTTCTCTCAATCAGCAGGAAAGTGATGGAAGGTGTAAGTAACAGCACTATCAAGCAGCACCCGCTCAGCAATAGCCTGCTCAGTGATGCCCAGTTTGGGCTCTGTCAGGACCACTCAGCTCCTGACCTCAATACAGACTTGGTTCAAACATGGACAAAAGAGGTTGGTTGGCTCACCGAGCTGTTTTGTTCCACAGACGTTTCATTACCCTGCTCGTTAACGTCATCAGTGCAGCCTTCAATGAAGCGTCAGTGTGTTTTTCCTGCCCTCCTGATTAGAAAAATGCCCCGGCATGCTCATCACATTACCCTACATCAGAAAAACATCAGAACTGACTAAAGGGCTCCTACAACCGCTGGGCATCAGCATGGCACACAAACCCACGTCAGCTCTATGACAACCGCTCACCCGAACTAAACACTCACTCCCCGCCATGGACAGGACCAATGCCATCTACAAGATTCCCTGCAGAGACCGTGAGAAACACTACATTGGGCAAAAAGGAAGGAAACTAACAACAAGAGAACATGAACACCAACTGGCTACAAAAAGACACGACCAATACTCACTCATCTCAATCCACATGGACAAGGAGAACCATCACTTTGGCTGGGACAACACCAAGATCCTGGGACAGGGTAGGCAGAGGCAGGCACAGGAATTCCTAGAAGCCTAGCATTCCATGAAGAAAGCCATCAATAAACACATAGAACTCGACCCCATATACATTCCACTGTGCAGGAAACCCAGAAGTGAGGCAATCCAGTTCAATGGACTCCAGAGTTCAAAACCCAGGTAGGAAAACACTCCAACGCTTCAGCAGAGGCTGCACTGGGGATGTTACCCAGCGCGGTAACGAAACGTCTGCGGAACAACAAACCAGCTCGATGAGCCAACCAACATCAACACCTGCAGCCCGAGCTACAGATCTACTCCAAAACCTTACTGACAAAAGAACTAAATTCCAGAGGTGAAGTGAGAGTGACAGCCCTTTACATCAAAGGCTGCTTTTAACCAAGTGTGGCATCAAAGATTTGGAGGAAAGCTGGAATCGATGGTTATCGGGGGAAACGCTCCGGTGGTTGGACTCATACCTGACACATAGGAAGGTGGTCATGGTTGTTGAAGGTCAATCATCTCAACTCCAGGGCATACCTGCAGGAATTCCTCAGGGTAGCGTCCTAGGCCCAACTATCTTCAGTTGCGTCATCAATGACCAACCCTCCATCATAAGGCCAGAAATGGGGACGTTCGCCAATGACTGTACAATGTTCAGCACCATTCAGGACTCCTCAGATACTGAAGCAGTTCATGTTCACATGCAACAAGATCTGAGAAATATCCAGGCTTGGGATGACAAATGGCAAGTTACTTCATGCCATGCAAATGTGTGGCAATGACCATTTCCAATAAGAGACATTCTAATCACTGCCCTTTGACATTTGATGATATTACCATCAATGAATCCCCCATTATCAACACCTTTGTGGTTACCATTGATCAGAAACTCAAAGGGAATCATCACATTAACGCAATGGCTACAAGAACAGGTCAGAGGCGAGGAATACTGTGACAAGTAACACGCCTCTTGACTCCCTAAAGCCTGTCCACCAGCTACAAGGCTCAAGTGAAGAATGTAATAGAATATTCCCCAGTTACCTGAATGAATGCAGCTTCAAAAAGGCTCGTGAGGTTTTACACTGTCCAGGGCAAAGCAGTCTGCTAGATTGGCACCATGCCCACAGATATCCATTCGCTCCACCATCAACAGTCAGTAGCAGCAAAGTGTACCATCCACCTGATGTACTGCAGATCCTCAGACAACACTTTCCAAACCCAGGGCCAGTTCTAAGTAGAAGGACAAGGGCAACAGGTACATGGAAACACCATCACTTTCAAGTTTCCCTCCAAGATACACACTATTCTGATTTGGAAATATATCATTGATACTTTAGTGTCATTGGGTCAAAATCCTGGAATTCCCTCCTCAAGGGCTTTGTACATCTATATACAGCACATGGACTGGAGTAGTTCAAGAAGGCAACTCCCCACGACTTTCTCCTGAGTAACAAGGGACGCAATAAATGCTGGTCCAACCAGTGTTACCCACATCTCCTGAATAAATAAAGGTATTACTGCAGTCCTTTTTTCAGTTCAGCTCTGATATTTTAGTGTTGATTATTTCTAGCCAATCTGTTCAGAGACGTTATTACATATCTCTGGAGTAGGTAGGACTTGAACTTGTGGCTCTCGGCTTAGATGTAAGAACTACTACTGCACCATACGACCCTCTCGTTAGCGCTACAGTGGTTCAATAGACAGACCCCTACCACTTTCTTGATAGCAACGCGGGATAGGCAATCAGTCTCAATGATTCCCACAACCCCTGTAGAAAGAAGAAACAAATTGTCACAACCCAATGTCTCCCACCTGGTTTTTCTTGAATTTATCAATACAACTGTCAGAGGGACAACATTGTAAACTATATATCCTGGGCCCAATACTTGATTAATTAGCGGCCATCAGGAAGAGAAAATCAGTCTCCCTCCTTTATTCAGTCACAGTGAAATCAGATTAAAAGTGGCTAGAGCCTGATGCAGCCAAGATGCTGCAAAATGGGCCTGGCTGAACAGGAAAACTCCTCCTATCCCCACCACAGATGAGGTCAGGCCCCAGCTCATTGCCTCTCAATCCCTGTGTATCTTTAATCACATCCCCTAAACTTCATCAACTTCAATCACAAAGCCTTTCCCCAGACAGTTATATAAGAAATAGAGGTAGCAATTGACCATTTGGGCTCTCTACCTTTATCTACCCATTCAATATAATCATGGTTGATCTGATATTGGTCTCAGCCTCCTTCTACTCAACCACAACCTTCCTATTCTTTCATTCAACAATCAATCACCTTAAACCGTTTCAAGAAAAGCAGCGTAAGACATAGGAGAGAAATAGTCTATTCAGCCCATTGAGTGTGTTCTACCATTCAATGAGATCAAGGCTAATCTGATCTCCGTCAATTCCACTTTATAACCTTCTCCCTATAAACCTTGATTGCCTTCCAGAGGAAAAATCAGTCTATCTCAGCCTTGGATGCACTTAACAACCAAATCTGTGCAAACCTTTGCAGTAAAGAGTTTGAATTAATTTGATTTTTTGTTTATTGCCACGTGTATCTTGTCATAAAAATCTCGTGAAATGTATTATGTAGTGTTACCACTCTCCAGTGCCATCTTAAAATAAACCAAATCAGAAAAATGAAGAAATCGAGAAAGTGTCCAACTTTACAGTCCTTCCTGGTAGCCAGGCACAAGCCCCCTTTACCACACAACCACTCGATCTCTTTGGTGCCTTTGTGACTAAAACTCCTCAATGGACCTTGCCAATGCAGACACCACTGATGCTGCCAGATGTCGCCCTTGGCCAAACCCACCTTTAGCACTGCCATGAATCCGCTTTGGACCCACGTCACCAATACAGCAGCTGCTGATGCCTTCGGCTCTCATACTGGGCCCAAACTTGCCTCCAATGCCACATCCATGAATTTGTGCTGAACACAGACAATGTCAAGAACCCAAACTTGTCTCTTCCGCAGCAGCCATGAGTCAGCGCTAGGACTGTGTTGGCAATGCACAAGCTGCTGGGAATCTAAACTCGCCTCTGGCATCGCTTCCATAAGTACACACTGGGCTACCACTTGCCAACACTAATGCTGCCATCGCGACTGAGCAATTCCCCATGAGATATGTACAGTAAAATAAAAGGGAAAACAAAAATGAGACAAGCGAGTCCAAGAAAAAATACAAAAACAAAAGTGGACAGAGCAGATGAGTCCTGGACTCAAAAGCTCTACTCCACCATCATGTTCTACAGACTCTCCATGCCCCAAGCAAGGAATTTCTGTTTCATCTCTGTGTGCCCCTTTTTCTCAGATTACATCCTCTAAATACTAGACACTCCTTAGTCAAGACTAAGCAATCTCATTGAATCTACTCTGCCAGGTTCCCCAAAAATGATGCAATTTCTCCGGGGTCAAGAATCTGACAGTCATAGCCCAAATAATTTGTTCCTCATCTCTGACTTTCTCATTTCTCTCCTTATCTCTGATCCTTTCTTTTGAAACTGCACACCTCTTTCTGGATTTCTGCACAAGGAGAAGCTTCCTCTCAGTATCCATTCAATCAAACCCTCTCATAATCTTCTGTGTTTCATTCTTTTTAATGCCAATGCATCTAGGACCTGACCAACTTTCTGTGGTAAGACAGCCCCTCTCAACTCAGGATTCGGGTAAATTAATCTTATCTCACCACTTCCATTGTGATAACTTTCCTCCTTAAATCCAGAGTATTTCTTTATAGTGAGGTGCTTCAGGGAGATTTGGATGGATATTTGAAGATGTGGGTGTTTAAAACAAGTCGAATTTTTGAATTTGGAAAGGCAGGCTTTCTTTCTGATCCCATGTTTTCTCATGTTCCCATGTTAATGCTTTCAAAAATAAAAAAAACAAAGAAATTTCATTCATATGCAATAAACATCCAGTTGACAATTATTTTGAGACTGCTGTTTGTTCAATCATCCAAAGCTTGGAGTCTTATAGATTTGTAGGAGGGAGCAGCCATTTAGGAAGTGGTTTTTTTCAGAATGTCACTCTCCTCAGTATGCGCTCCACCAAGTTTGATATTGTTTGAGCAGTTGCCTGACTTAATTTGCTTCAGCTGTTGCCCTGCCTTGAGTTAGATTTTGAGCCTGAGTTGCATTCGCTTTTGCTCTCATGATGGCTGTGGCAATCTTCACAATCTCCAGCAGGTTCTCTGCCCATTAAGCTGCTTATCTATCCTTTGAAACCCATCTCAGATAATGCTACTGCATTCCCACTGCAGATACATCATTTGTTCCTGCTGATTCCCTCTGAGTGCCACACTCCACTTTTTCTGTTGTGGCTATTTTGTTATATCTGCGGATATTATGGAAGTGTCATTAGTCATGGCTGAGTGAAGTATTTCCCTAAAGCAAGATTCCTTCACTGTCAGCCTCATGCTGGGAGTCTATGAGAAAGATGTTCCCTTTCTATTAAGCCCTTGAAAGTTAGTTGGTCATTTCAAAGCTGTACACTCCCAGGCAGTTCTGCAGAGTCCAAACCTCTTTCAATATTCCATAGCATATTTCCTCAATCAAATGTCAATTATTTACAACCTGTGAAAAAGAATGGACTGATGTTTCTGATGCATAATTAATAAAATACAAAGGCAGTGTATTATGTATGAAAATCCATCACTGAGTCATAATTCCTAAATGTTTGACAATGAAATTGCTCATTATTACCACATCTGCATTTTTCTCTTTCTGTCTGTCTCTCTTTTGTTAATCCTTGAGAGATGGTACAGTTTGCTTACCTGTCACAGTAGATTTCCTTCATTACCACAATGACTAGTTTCAAGAATATCTCATTGCAAAGCGCTTTCTGATGCCTGGAGGTTGTGAAAAATGAAATGCAAATTCTTCAACACGTTCTTTGGCAAATACTGCAGCCATCGTGTGGATCCCAGGAACAGGAGTGAAATTAAGTCTCATTTATCCTGTATTCAACTCTTAGGGGTCAGCTACTAATGAGTTCTGATTATGAAGAATCCTTAAACCTTCATTAATTGCCTTAGCAAATTGTATTGAAAATTTTTGAGCTCTTCATTATTCATCTGGCAGGAATCGTTTTAAAGTTATTTATTCATGGGAAGTGCGTATCACTGGATGGGCCAACATTTATTGCCCATCGCTAACTACTGTCGGATGCAACTTGGCTATTTTATTTATGAGTCAACTGCATTGCTGTGGGTCTGGAGTCACATGCAGCCAGATTGGTGGAGGACACAAATCTCCTTCCTAAAAGACATTCATGAAATGGGTTGGGAGTTTATTATAATCTACAATTGACTCACATGCATCGAGTTATAGAGATGTATAACACGGAAACAGATCCTTCAACCCAACTCGTCAATGCTGACCAGATATCCTAAATTAATCTAGTTCTATTTGCCAGCATTTGGCCCACATCCCTCTAAACTATTTCTGTTCACGGGCCCATCCAGATGCCTATTAAATGTTGTAACTGTACCAGCCTCCAACACGTCCTCCAGCAGCTCATTCCATACACGCACCAGCCTCTGTGTGAAAAAGTTGCCCCTTAGGCCCCTTTTGAATTTGTCCCTCTCACCTTAAACCTGCACTTTCTAGATTTGTACTCCCCTAAAATGGGGAAAAGATCTTGGACATTCACCCTATCCATACCTTTCATGATTTTATAAACATCTATAGACGTTTTCTCATTAGCCTTTCAGGGAAATATAAAAGGTATCTCAGGTTCTTGAGATAGTAGGAACTGCAGATGCTGGAGAATCTGAGATAACAAGGTGTGGAGCTGGATGAACACAGCAGGCCAAGCAGCATCTCAGGAGCAGGAAAGCTCAAGCCGAGTGACAATACTACGACGCTATCACCTCTGCTTAAAGTTGAATTGAGTTCAAAGTTGCTCAAACTACTTGATAAACAGTATTTGATGGTCAGTGGTTAATTACACTTGGATAGAAGTTTGTTAACCAAAGATACTTTTTTTTCGTATTTTATTCTTGTGCAGCATTCATTTTGCATCCCCAATTAATTCTGCCACTGAAGCTTAGTGGCTGTAAAGTTTTCACCTTTGTTTGATAGTCTGTAAACAACGTATTTCAAAATGTAATAGATGGATTTCTATAAGACTCAGTGTATGGATACTCCAAGGATGATCTGTGATCAATTTAACAAAGGAGCATTTCTGGATCCAGATCCTGAAATTTTGTTAAAGGATCTACTAAGATTGGGAGAGAGGGCAAATTTCCATTTTAATCAAATGGCTTGTGTTATTTCATTTCAGATGATGTCCAATATGCCAGGATATTTTTCGGGTTGTCTTATCTATTTTAATAGAATTTTTCCCAGCTGTAGATTTACAGAGATCCACGGAACAGATAATGCACAGAAAGAGGCCATTCAGCCCATTGTGCATGCACAGGTTCTATCTGACAGCCCCAATCGCCTGACTTTCCACCATATTACTGTACAGCATTCCAATCGAAACAACCTTCGAATAGCCTCTTGAATGTCTTAATTAATCCTTTCGCCACCACATTTCCAGGTAATGTTCTATATTTGAACTACTCGCTGTGTGAAAAAGTTTTATCTCTGATCTCCCTTCCTTCATTTACAAATTACATTAAGTCTAACCCCCACCATCCTTTTACTATCTGGAGCAGCTTCACCATATCTACTCCATCCAGATGCTCATGATTTTGAAAACATCTATCTCAGCCTTCTTCTCTCCCAGCCGAACAACTTCTTCAATCTAACCTCATCACATGAAGTTCCTCATCCCTGGGCCCATTCTTGTAAATTCATGTTTTCAGAGCAAGTGATTGTATGTGGATTACCCAGTAGCCTCCTTAGTAAGATGGAAACTCTTAATATAAATGTCATTTTTAGCATTAAAGCCCAGTTACACTTCATTTGATGAGATGTAACGGATTTTCAGAATTCTTACAATGAGTCTAACCATGTCAGAGTAGAGGTTTTTATTTGTGCACAGTCAAGTGGGAGGTTGCAGTTCATGGGACCCCGAACAGTGGACCCTGTGGAGGAGAGCAAAACTCATTGATAGAAGGCTATGGGTTTCAATAAGATTCTTCAACATCTAATGCTCTGAATGGCTGTCAGTTTCACTGCAGTAATGTTCTTATTCTGTTTTGACAGTTTTATCATTGGAACACAGAAAGAGGAGTTCTGTTAAAATCAAGTCTCTCTGATTGCTCAGATGGAACACAGTGGCTCCAACACATTGTTGAAAGATCAGTAAGAGAAGGTACTCCCAGTCTCCTAACTATCATTTATCTCATAGCCACAACACTGCTGGTATAGATTAATTAGTCAGATATCTGATTTACTGCTTGTGGGATCTTTATGTGCACAAATTGGCGGTGGCATAGGCCAAGATAAAGTCAGAGTGAGAAATCTTCAAAGATCAGTTAATAACTGTAAAATCCTTAAGGTTCATCCGGATTCTATGAAAAATGCTGAGGAAATGGGAGATGTTTTTCTGTTTATAACAGATGAATGACTGGGCATGAAAAGACAACGATGATTTTGGAATGGTTTTATGTCCTGTCTTCGGTTCAATGTGGTCAGTTATCTCATAAAATTGCTCTGAACATTTCTGTAAGACAGCAGCCAAACAAAGATATAACGGTGACAGCCCCTTGTCTCCTGGGCTGGATAATCCTGTCTCATGCATGAGATTTTCTGACGGTGGAAGAAATAAAGACCAATAACAAGCATGAAGCCACATTATTTCAATTGCAGATCCAGGGCTGAGGGAAAGGGTAGTGTAGCAGGATGTCACTGATACCCTAGTTTGTGGTTTGGAGGGTTCAAATCTCAATTGGGTTAGCTGGTGAAATTTAAGTTCAGTTTATTTTCTCAAAATCGAAAGTTGGAGATGGTGGCTTGCAAACTATGACTGATGGTTGGAAAAATAATTCATTTGGTTCATTCAGAGATAGTAAGAACCACCAATGCTGGAGTCAGAGATAACACAGTGTGGAGCTGGAGGAACACAGCAGGCCAGGCAGCATCAGAGGAGCAGGAAAGCTGACGTTTCAGGTCAGGAGTCTTCTTCTGAAGAAGGGTCCAGGGAAGTACGTGTACCATTATTACTGGATCTGGCCGACATGTGACTCCAGAACCACAATATTGTGCTTGACTCTGATATGCCTTCATTCCTGAGCAAGTCAGTCAGTTCAAATGCGTTGAAAATGCAGACCCTGCCAGTGACATTCACATTCCAGGAATAAATAAATTGCCTGATCTTATAACCATAGAAATAGCAGTTTATGTTTGTGCAGAGAATTTATTTTAATAAAGTGTTCCAAGCATTTGTGTGAGAGATTCTAGAAATAGGAGCATTGTCTGAAAATTCAGCCCAGGGTATTCAGGAGAGGCTTGAAGAAGCACTTCTACACACAAAGTGTTGAAAGCCTCTTCCACAAGTGGTAATGGATGTTGTATCAGTTGTTAATTTTAGATCTGTGATAGAACCATTTATGTTAAGCAAGGGTATTAAGGGATATTGATCAAATGCTGGCATATGGAGTTAAACCATAGATCAGCCAGGATCTCATTGAATGGTGGAAGAGGCATGAGGAGCTGATTGGCATGCTTCTGTTCCTGTGTTCCTATGTTTCCATTTGCTGGTTGTCTGCAACTCAAGTAGTCCTACTCCCCCACCTCTGCCTATAGCTCAACAAGCCTTGCTCCTTCTTCAGGTGTTAGTGAGGAGTCAGACACAGAATTTATAAGTAAAAAATCAAAGAGTCACACGACTGATGAGGATGTATTAAACAAACCTAAAGATGCTGTTAAATCTTTAGTCAGTTAGAAGATTTTAATTAATTAATACGTATCTTAAATACAGAACAAGAAATCTTTCCCCTCTCTCTGCCATTTATGCTGTTACCATCATACGTTATATGTTTGATAATTAAGGATTCCCTTATCACTACACATTTTGTATTTTTTGTTGTTTCTCATGAAGTTTGGCACACCTGTAATTTACCCAACCTTATTTACCATACCTCATGTGTTTGAATACAGGCATTGGAAGTTAGAATCATAGAATCCCCACAGTGTGGAAGCAGGCCATTCAGCCCATCAAGTCCAAACTGGCCCTGCAACGAGCATCCCATGCAGACCTACTATTCCAACCATATCACTGTAACTCTGCATATCCCATGGACAAATCCACCGAACTTACACATCCCTAGACATTATGGGCAAGTTGGCATAGCCAAAGCACCTAACCTGCACACCTTTGGACTGTGGGAGGAAACCAGATCACCTAGAGGAGCTCCACACAGACATGGCGAGAATGTGCTAACTCTATGCAGACAGTCACCAGAGGGTGAAAGTGAACCCAGGTCCCTGGTACTGTGAGGCAGTAGTGCTAACCACTGAGCCATCAAGATGCCCACATTCAGATTTATTTCAGTCTTATTTCTTTCTGGTCTGATGTCTCCAACTACAGGTACAACAACTATTTCTTACCCTGCTGCCATCTGACTCTCCAAGTCTATGGTGTTCCTTCATTTCCCTTTTAGATGCTACATCCTTGTTCCAACACCCATTCCAATTTAATTTAAACCCTGCCGTATCTGTTTTTGTAAGGCTGCTTTTTTACATGAAAATGCACTAACTTCGGTCAGCTTCTCTCAAATCAATCCCATGGTTTGTGCTGAGGGGACGTTTCCAACCCAGAAAATAAGCTTTACTGTTACAAATGGTTGCCATGATCCATCTGCTCATGTGTAGGTGCACCAGCGATGACATGCATGACTAGGAGAGAAACATAACAAGTTATTAATGAATAAAAACAAAACACTGCAGATGGAAAGCTGAAACCAACACAGAGAACGCTGCAGCAACTCAGCAGCTCTGTCAGCATCCGTGGAAAGGGAAATAGAATTCACATTTTAAGTCTGATATGACTCTTCTTCAAAACTAACTTCAGAGCTTTTTTTAAAAAAGATCTGATATAGCACTCAAGAGGGAACGCAAACATGAATCTGCATAATACAACCGAAAGAACTGCAGCTGCTGTAAATCAGGAACAAAAACAAAGTTGCTGGAAAAGCTCAGCAGGTCTGGCAGCATCTGTGAAGGAGCAAACAGAGTTATTGTTTTGTTCTGGGGAAGGTTCACTGGCCCTAAAATGTTAACTCTGTTTTTCCCTTCACTGATGCTGCCAGACCTGCTGAGCTTTTCCATGAATCTGTATAAATTGCGTTGTTCTGATGTAATTTTGACTTCACTGTGCACTGTAGTTTTAATACTGTAACACCTTTCACGGTGATGACTATCTGAGTTTTACCGTTGAGCTAATTGAAGGAGGTTTTCTCTACGCTGTGAACTTCAGGAAGTTTTTGTCATGTTGTTGCATTTGTGGCGATCTCCTGGATCACTCTAAATTTGGATTTGTTCTCTGTCTTACTAACATCACAGGGGGTAATGCTCAAATTCTGTGCCTGTGGCTATGCTGCTCCATAGTAGAGTGACTTTGACCAAAAATTCAGCGTTATTCTGCAGGAAAATTAATTTAAATGTTTGGCCTTACTATCCTCAGCTGCAGATCTCAGATTTTAACTTCCTGAAAGATTTAAAACTCTTTATCTAATTTCAATTTTATCCCCTAGATCTGATTAAGTAAAAACCGACCAGAATAATGATTAATTAATATCTGAAGCATAATTTATTTTTTGTGTATTTTATCAAATTTGTGACCTTTAGTTTTATTTAACTAATGATTTGATTGGGTAATAAGTTGATTAGTGGGAATGAAATTAAGGTTCAAGTTATATTACAGACTCTCCTTTGTGCTTTGATGTTACTGTGATTTTTTTCCTTCCCAATTCACTTCACACATTCACAGGGAGTCATTCCCCCTGATCACTTAGCTCAAAACTTTATCCTCTCAATGAAATAAAAATGGACACTGAGCCACATGAAGAAACAATCAGATAGATAACTAAAACATTTCCTTTTTTAAAAAAATCATTCACAGGATGCAGGCATCGCTGGCTCAGCCAGCATTTATTGCTCATCCCTAATTGCCCAGAGAGTAGTTCAGAGTTGTTCACACTGCTGTGGGTTTGGAGTCACATGTCGACCAGGCCAGGTAAGGATGGCAGTTTCCTTCGCTCAAGGACATGAGTGATTCAGATAGGTTCATCTTGACAATTGATTCATGATCATCATTGAGACTCTTAATTCCAGATGATTATTGAATTCAAATTCCACTATGGTAGGATTTGAACCCAGGTCCACAGAACATTATCTGGGTCTCTAGACTAGCAGTCTCGTAATAACATCACTAGGCCATTGCTAAAGAGCCAAAATTATCAGATGTTAAAGTGGAGAGATAGAGAGAGAGAGAGAAGGAGCAGTTTGGGGTGCAGGGGGAAATGCAGACTGTAACTCAGAGTAGTTAACCAAGGATTCTGATAGTAACAGTTGCTGTCCATGCAGCCCCTCAAGCCTGTTCCACCATTCAATGTATTCATGGCTGATATGTGGCCAAACTCCAAATGCCTGCATTTGGCCGATATCCCTTACTTCCTTTGCTTAACAAACATTTACCTCCCTCAGACTTAAAATTAAAGACTGATGTATCATCCAATGTGGAAGAAAATTTCAAACATCGACCACCCTTTGTATGTAGTAGTGGTCCCTAATCCACCAAAACATCAATCAGATCCATACTTTTTCAGAGGCTCTGAGTCTGCAGCAACACACAAACAGTGATTATAATGAGGTCAGCCAGTTGGACACCATACTATAGGAAAGAAAAACACAGAAATTGCTGGAAAAGCTCAGCAGATTTGGCAACAACAGTGGAGAGAAATCAGAGTTAACGCTTTAGGTTCAGGTGAAAAGTAAGAGATTTTCAGAATTGTGTTCTGAAGAAGTGTCACTGGACTCAAAATATTGACACTGCTTTCTCCTTACGGAGGCTGCCAGACCTGCTGAGTTTCTCTAGCAATTTCTGTTTTTGTTTCAGATTTCCAGCATCCACAGCTCTTTGCTTTCTTTCAGGATGATGACATTTGTAGTCACAGTACCCTGCATGTGAAGCACACACTGATGTGTCCGATACATATGCTGATCACAAGCAATCTTCACCATGCCACTGGCCACTGCCAATCTCTATGAAGTAGAAGTGATCACAGGTGACAATTCACGAAGCCAATCTAAGATCGCAGGGGTTGTGCACAGAGCTAATTTCCTCCGTCCTGAATATAATTACTTACCAACCCTTTCATGGTGATGAAGCATAGATACAATGCATCCCATTATTGAAGGTGAGGTTCTGCTTCTTGAATTGATCTGGGGATGTGGTGGGCTAAAGAGAGGGAATTTGCCTCAGACAAATGTGCTGCATTATCCTGGCATGCTGTGAATGGGAGAGAAGAAGTAGATTTCTGAGGAGGAGGAGGCTGTTGAGATGAAGGAACATCAATTTGTGCATGATACAGCACAGCAACACAGGGTTCTACAAGCCAGGCAGGATTTAAATGGCACCTATTCCAATAGAGAGGAGTTGGGTGCAATGAGCGTTCATTGGCTGTAAAATTGCTGTTACCTCAAAGGTAACAACCAATGGCTTCTTTTTCTTTGAAAGACAAATACCGTTCCTGTATAGTTTGTTCCCTTTTTTCTGTTGCTGACTAAAGTGAATGCTTTGAAGTGTTTGAAGGTTTCTCTATGTAAAGTTGTTCCACTGTAGTACAATGAGAACAATTTGGAGCACACTGGACATTGGGGAGAGGGTAACACTCACTTGGATTGGGTTATAAGGGGGAAGGATGATAAGGACAAATGAGCTGTGTGGCTGGAACTTGAGGTCAGACCATGTGGTCTACACCTGTGCTGGAAAGAAATTCTGTGATTTACATATTATTCTTCTATAACAGATTAAGATTTAATACCCATCTTAGGTTTGTTCAATACATTTGCATCAGTTCTATGACCCTTTGATCCTTTGCTTATAAATTCTCTGTGTGATGCCACCTTTCTCACTGATACCTGAAGAAGGAGCAAGTCGCAGTAAGCTTGTGATTTCAAATAAACCTGTTAGATTATAACCTGGTGTCATGTGATTTTTGACCTTGTCCACCACAGCCCAACTCCAGCACCTCCAATATCAAGAAGACCCCTTGGACAGAGGCTGTGATGTTTTTTCTCAACTTTGCTTCATTTTTTTAACTGAATTGTGGTTATATTGTGTACAGCTGTAATGTAACTTTCTTTTCTTCATTCCTCTATTCAGTAACCAAGGATTGTATTTAGGTACCTTTGTATTTACTAACTTTTCACAAGTTAGTTGAATATATGTGACAGTTAGGCTCATTCAATCCAATTCAGTTTACGTAGCATGGAATTTACGACAGTTCAATGAAGTGCCAGCTGTGCCAGTTACATGTCTTGGGTTGCTCTCCCACTCTGTGCACTTTGGGCAGCTAATGTCTAACCAGTTACACAGCTTGGATCCATTAGAGAGGACCTACTGGTGGCCAATCATTCTTGTTATAACAAGTGAGAAAACTCAAAGATTGGAGAGTGATTGAACCATGGTGCATTAGGATTGAGGGGCACTTGCAACCTGGTTTGGCCTCAGAGGCAGAAGCCCAACATAAAACTTGTCAAGAAGGGCACTTCGTCAATTTCTGAAATAAAACAAATAACTGCAGATGCTGAAAAACTGAAAAAGACAACAGAAATTGCTGAAGAAACATGGCAGCATCTGTGGAGGGAGAGAGAGAGAGAATTACAGTTTACATAGAGTGTGGTAAGTGCTTATAATACACTGTCAGAGAGGCTGGTAGAGGCAGACACAATAGCAATGATTAAAAGGCATCTTGACAGATACAAGAATTGTCGGAGAACAGAGGGATACAGACCACGTGGAGAGAAAAGATTTTTTAGTTTAGAAAGGTGTCATGTGTCAGTGCAGTCTTGACAGGCCAAAGGGTCTGTTCCTAGGCTTTAACATGTCAAGCCTCGTGAAGCTCAGAACATAATAGGATCATAGAATCTCCACAGTGTGGAAGCAGGCCATTCCACTCATCAAGTGCACACTGATCCTCCAAAGAGCATCTCCACGTTTCCCGTGGCCAATCCACTCAACCTGCACATCCTTCGGCTGTGGGAGGAAGCCAGAGCTCCCAGAAGACGCCTCAGCAGATGTGGGGAGAATTTACAAACTCTACCCAGTGTCCCGAGGTGGAATTGAATCCAGATCCTTGACGCTGTGAAACAGCAGTGCCAACCATTGGGCCATTATGATGTGTCAACCTGCCGCCCCTAATTCTGAAACAAACAATTCTGAAATGTTTTTTGAGTAGATTTGTAGCTCAGGTTGTGGATGTTGTGGTTGGTTGGCTGACTGAGCTGTCTCGTTTTTCTGCAGACGTTTCATTACCCTGGTGGATAACATCATCAGTGCAGCCTCCAATGAAACACCTTTGCGTTTTCCTGCCTGTTATTTAAACTCTGGTATCTGTTGAGCTGGGTTACCACACTTCTGATTTTCCTTTGCAATGGAATGATGTCGATCTCTCTGTTTATGAAGAAAGCCATCAACAAAGCTATTCATCTTTTCTGCCGCCTATCCACTCCCCTTACATCCTACCTATCAACCTCATCCCTGCCTCCTTGACTTGTCCACCTTCCCTTGGCCAGCCCCCGTTCTAACTGCCCATCTACACTCAACTTTACTAGCTCCATCCCTGCCTCCATGACCGGTCTGTCGCCTCTCCACGTATCTGCTCCTTCATGCACCTTTTTTCCACCTCCCCCTCTCTCTCTCTCTATTTATTTCAGCATCCCCTTCCCCTCTCCCATTTCTGAAGAAGGATAATTGCTTGCTGGGGTAAAAAGTGTGGAACTGTGGGGGATGAGCAGAGAATAATTTGATGACTCTTTGAAAGAAATGGTACAGGCATGCTCAATCAAAGATTCTGCCTTTGCTGTATACTTCCACATTCCTTTATTGTAAAACAGTGAGCTGCTGAGTAATCACCAATAATAAAACTCATGAGATTCATTCTGAGGTTTCCTACAGCTTGCTTGATTGCATTCAGGGCAGGATTTCCCCAGAGATCTTTTATTGTAAATTGATTATTCTCTTGGATTGTCTATCTCAGGAGATTTCTGAAGTGCGGGCAGCAAGATGTTGGAAGTTGCTCGTAAGTCCACAGTGTGAATTCAATAAGCTGGGTGGATTTTCTTCCTGACTTAAATTCATATGCAGATGGGAAATAGGGAGATGACTGGCCCCAGAACAAAACTATAATGAACATTACACCCTGTCACAATTGGATTCCTGATCAAATTACAGATGTTTCATTTTGTTCATATTTTCCTGATGAGTGGTATAAATTAATACATTTTGGTTCAAAGGTTAAAATACCCTCCAAGGGGCTGCCTGAAAGTAATATAATTTTTGAAGACTTGACATTGTAATCCAAGTATTGGCACAAATCCACTGCTGCTGTTGCAGTCTGTCATTCACAGCCAAACACATGCAGTCAGTTTGAAATAATACAGCAAGATGTGGCCAACTATTCCATTGCTTTCTGGTCATAATGTGGAGGTCCCGGTGTTTGGCTGGAGTGGACAAGGTCCAAAATCACACGACACCAGGTTACAGTCCAATAGGTTTACTTGAAATCACAAGCTTTCTGAGGGCTGCCCTTTTGTCAGGTGATGAAGGAACGGTGCTCCAGAAGCTTGTAATTTCCAAAAAGAAACACGTTGCACTGTAATCTGGTGTTATGTGACTTCTGACTTTGCTTTCTAGTGAAAGCATCTAAGAAGAACCATGCACTAACATTTCCCTGCAACCCTTCAAATGTTTCTCCACTTCTTCAATTTATACGTTACAATTGAATTATCTTTCCTCACAACACTCTGTCCACCAGTAACCAGGCAAGACAACAGAGATCAGAGATAATGGGAACTACAGATGTTGGAGAATCCAAGATAACAAAGTGTGGAGCTGGATGAGCACAGCAGGCCAAGCAGCATCATAGGAGCACAAAAGCTGACGTTTCGGGCCTTGACCCTTCATCAGAAATGGGGGAGGGGGAGAGGATTCTGAAACAAATAGGGATAGAGGGTGAGACGAGAGAAGATGGATAGAGGAGAAGATAGGTGGAGACGAGACAGACAAATTAAAGAGGCAGGCATGGAGCCAGTAGAGGTGAGTGTAGGTGAGGAAGTAGGGAGGAGATAGGTCAGTCTGGGGAGGATGGATGGGTCAAGGGGGCGGAATGAGGTTAGTAGGTCAAAAATGGGAGTGTGGCTTGAGGTGGGAGGAGGGGATAAGTGGGAGGAAGAACAGGCTAGGGAGGCATGAACGAGCTGGGCTGGTTTTCAGATGCAGTAGGGGGCGGGATGCAGGGGTTTCTAGTTGGCCCAGCAAGGATGTGGTAGGCAAACAGGAGGCAGAAAAAAGACAGCAATCCATGCAGCATCTAGTGGTGGAGAAGTCAATGTTTTGGGTATCACCCTGCTTGAGGGCTGAAGAAGCCTAACTGAATCAGGGTAATACCTGAAACATTGACTTCTTCTCCAGAGGCTGCTTGGCTTGTTGAGCTTTACCAGCCTCCTGTGTGTCTACCGAGGATTCCAACATCTGCAGTTACTTTTTTTGTCCCCAGCAAGAGGGTGCTGATTGCTTTTTTAAACCACTGTAGTCCACGGGTTGTGGGTACAATGCTGTTGTGAAGCGAGTGCCAGGATTTTGGCCCAGTGGTGCTGAAGGGGCAGTGACATATTTCCAAATAATGAGGGTGAGTGCCTTGGTGGGGAACTTACAGGTGATGCTGTCCCTTGTCCTTCCAGATGGAAGTGGTCATGGGCTTGGACGTTGCTGTTGTGTGGGGAAATTAAAATGACCTTGGTCATCTACATCCACACCTAAACTGGGTTAGTTTTAATCACACACAGCGAGAACAATCATCCCCAAGGTAAAACAACCCTTTAAATAATGAAATCAAGCTATGTTGAAACCTTTCTAGCCTGATTAAAACATAGGAGCATTGAAATCAGAGGCCAGAATACACATTTGGCCCTTTTGAGCTAGCTCCATTATAAGATACTCGTGGCTGCATTGTCAGGTTGAATGTGCTGGGAACATTACTCAGAGAGTCATACAGAAGGGAACTCTGAAATGTGGTCCTTCCCTTTAGACCACGGACCACATGCTATTAAAACAGCTTGGTTCTGCCTTACTTCAAGGCTTCCTGCCAGGCCCTACCTCACCCTCACCTCCCAAATCCCAACTGGGCTTTTACACCATCTGGATGGGCTACAGGTTTTCCACCTGGTAGATTCCTGCTTCCCAGGCTTAGGGACATGCTCATTCATGCATTTCAAGAAGACTGCTCACCAGCTGTGCCCAGCTTGACCAGTGATGTACACTTCCCAAGGCTGAATGGAAGAAAATGGGCTGTTAAAATTAGTCAAGCCAGATTGATATTGTTCCTGCATAGGAAATGCATGGCCCCAAGGGTTAAAATTGAGCCTGATCTCAAATGGTTGGTGTTGCCCTTAAGAGGGAACAATGGGACCATATTGACTGTTAAGATAATCTACAGCATAACTGCAACATTCACTTAGACTGGAATTTTGGTTTAGTCATTCATTGGTTGTTGGGCTCGCTGGCTAAGCTAGCATTTGTTGTCCATCCCTAGTTGCCCTTGGGAAGGCGATGGTGAGCTGCTTTTTTGCTGCTGCTTATGTGCTGTACGTAGGCCCATGATGCCTTTAGGAGTCAGTTCCAGGATTTTGACTCAGTGACGTTGAAGGAATGGCGATATATTTCCAGGTCAGATGGTAAATAGTTTACAGGGGAACTTGGTGGTATTCCCATCTATCTGCTGCCCTTGTCCATCTAGATGGAAGCGGTTGTGGGATGAGAAAGTGCTGTCTAAGGATCTTTAGTGAATTTCCGCAGTGAACTTGTAGACAGTGCACTCTGCTGCTACTGAGTATCAGTGCTGGAGGGAATAGATGTTTATGGATGCACTGCCAATTAATTGGGCTGCTTTGGCCAGGATGGTGTCTTGAGTGTTGTTGTGGCAGCACTCATCCAAGAAAGTGGGGAGTATCCCATCACAATGCTGACTTGTGTTTTGTAGATGATGAACAGGCTTTTGGGAGTCTGGGAGTGAGCTACTCACCACAGTATTCCTATCTTCTGACTTGCTCTTGCAGACATTGTGTTTACATGGTGAGTCCAGGTGAGTTTTTGGGCAATGGTAACCCCTAAGATGTTGATGATGGGAATGGTGAGGATGGTAAGGCCACTGAATGTCAAGGGGTGGTAGTAGGATTGCTCCTAGTTGGTATTGGTTATGGCCTGGTATTTGACTCGTGTGAATGTTACTTGCTACTTGTCAGGTCGCACCTGGATATTGTCCAGATCTTGTTATATTTGGACTTGGGCTGCTTCTGAGTTTCTGGATCTGCACAATAACAGAACAATCGACTGATATAATGCAGAGATTATTTATCTCATTTAGACTTTGTTAGTTCTTTCAGAGATCGATCCAGTCCATACCACTGAAACATGACTTCTCTGCTACAATTTTTTTTTCCTTTTATAGAAATATATATTCCTGTTTTGAAGGATCCTACTGAATCTTGCTTTAGTGTCTGAGGAGTTGTGAATGGCACTGAACATTGTGCAATCATTGATGAACTCCTCCACTTCTGGACTTAATGATGGAGGGAAGGTGATTGACGAGCAGCAATAGCAAGCATTTGTCTGTCTTCTAGGTCTGTTGTTTATTGTAATGATCCAGGCAGGAACCCTCTCAACCTTATCTGTGTAAAGCTACTATCCACTGAAGCACCCACGAATCAGATGGTCTTGAAGGAAATGCTGGTGAGGTGGAAGGAGGAGGTGTGTAATCATTTGAGGGTGAATCTGCTACATCTTTTTGCAGTTGCAGTAATTCTTTCTCTTTCTGTTCTTGCCACTTTACTCCTGGTCTGTGTGCTGCTGTTCTTGAGAGTTGGTTCCTTCTCTTCAAACACTATCCAGATGGTGGTGTCATGGTATAGTCAATGGACTTGACATTTAGAGACTCAAGCCAGAGGTCTGGAGACAGTAGTTCAAATCTTGACCATATTAGCTGGTGGAATTTAAATTATAGAGCTAATCTCACAAATAGTGACCATTATGTCAACTCCCAGTGATGGACGTAAGAACATGTCTGGCTTACTCATTTCTTTTGGAATGGGAATCTGCCATCCTTACCTGGACTATCCCATTAGCCAATCTGGTTGACCTTTAACTCCCTTTGAAATAGGCCAACAAGTCATTCAATTCAGGGGCAATTGGAGATGGGCAACAAACTAGCCAGCAACAAGCACATCCCAAGAAATACTGAAGGAAAAGAACTCAGAATTAATTTAAATACAGTCCCCGTAACAGGAGCATGTCAAAGGTCTTACGAGGGCAGGGACTGGATATGAGGAATGTTGGATCAGCCATGGTCCTATTGAATAATGGAGCAGGTTTCAGGGGCTGAACTACCTCCTCCTGTTCCTACTTCTTAAGGCCTTATGATCTGCTCATAGACAATCTCTCCTAGGCTCATTACCAAACTAACTCATATTCACACTTTTTTCTGAAGCATAGTTAATTATTAAGCACTAGGTGAAAGCCGTGGGCATAGTTTTAGCTGAAAATAAATCAGTTTTGAAAAATCATACAAAAAACAAACTTAAACAAACACAGTGCAATTCTTTTGCATGCTCTGTTAAATCAGAAGAAGATGTATCTGAGAGAGGTTGTATCTTCTGAAATGTTCTTCACCCTTGGCAAAATGAACCCAAACAAATCTCCGTGTGCCTCACTCAGGTACCAGCTGCAATACGAAGTTTGACAGTTAAAGCTCTCAACACACTAGTGGCTGATTCAGAAGACAACCAATGTACTTGGTGAAAACATTTATGGAACTGAATTTTTAACAATGCTCCCAGCAGGTTCATCCTTAAAAATAGTGAAAAGTGTTGAATTATGCATTCACTTATATAGAATGTCTAACATAAAAACTAACTGGTCAGCCCAGCAACTCCTTGACAATCTGTACAGTCCCCCGCCTAACACATCAAATACAAGCATTCTCTTAATTAAACAGTTGCCTTCCACAATTGCTGTCAAAAGAATGAATGCCAACCTAGCCTTTCTTCTTTCATCAGGACATAATCACAAGAATACCACATTTCAAAAGGAGTAACAACCTATACTGCATATTGATTGGTTGATAAATAGCTTGCAGGTGTTTGGAGAGGCGTTGCAATGCTGACTGCACCAGGTAAGAGATCAATACAAGGATTTTGTTTAAGTTCAAAGCAGACAGCTCAGCTGGTCACGATGTTGTTAAATTCACCAAAGATTAGCTGGAAAGACACCATGTGTGGCCGTGGTCTTTCTATCTAATATATCAACTCCAGTTCAAGGAAGTGAATTATACTGTGAGTCTGATTGATAATGCTAAATTGGGTAAAATGAAAGAAAGAACTGTGGATGCTGGAAATTTCAAACAAGAAAATGATGCAATGAGACCTGTTGAATTTCTCCAGCTCTCCCTAATTTACATTGTGCGTTGGCATAAACCTTAGCACCTTTGGAACTGTTAGTACGATTGTGGGATCGTATTTGATGTTTTCAGAAATGCTTTAAGATCCTTATCCTTTCTCCCTCATAAGTCTGCCGAGCTTCTCTGTAGCATCTTTGATGTATTGATGCATCCCAGTTCACTTCACAAGAGGATTACAAAATAGGATGTCATTTTGAGTGCGAGCAGCAGCGGAGGTAAGACGGACCCGGAAGACTGCAGCTAAGGTAAAGCAGTTTATTTTTAAAATTACTTACCGGTAGCGGGCAGCGGTGTTTTTCCTCTTTCAGAGAAGGAGCGGGAGCAGCGGAGAAAGTGACGAGGGCCAGAGGGGCAGCCGGGAAGGAAAGCAGTGACCATATATATCAGCAAGGCGGCTAAACCCGAGACTCTACAACTGTAGAGTCTCCCACCCGCCCTCCTCCTCTCACCTAGTTAATAAGGTAAGGTTCATTCTAAACTTTCTCTATTGAATATAAGTTTGTTATTAATTTGTTATTATTACTTGAAGTAAGCTTTCTGCTTTAGTATTGAGTGGGTGTTCAGATAAGTGGGGTATGGATGCTAGGGCAGTTGCTTGCTCCTCCTGCAGAATGTGGCAGGTGGGAGACATGGCACACGTCTCCGCTGGCTACATCTGCGGGAAGTGCACCCAACTAGAAACCAGAATGAACCAGTCCAAAACCACTACTTTCTTTACGCAGAGAGTTGTGAGAGCATGGAATGCGTTGCCAGCAGCAGTTGTGGAAGCAAGGTCATTGGGGTCATTTAAGAGACTGCTGGACATGTATATGGTCACAGAAATTTGAGGGTGCATACATGAGGATCAATGGTCGGCACAACATTGTGGGCTGAAGGGCCTGTTCTGTGCTGTACTGTTCTATGTTCTATGTTCTATGTCACTTTAGAACATAATAACAGGACTAGGCCGATCAGCCCGACCAATCTGGTCCAACATTCACTACAATTGTAGCTGATCTCATCTCAACCTTGAGTCCACTTTCCTGCCCACTCTCCATAATCTTTCAAACCATTACTAATTAAAAAATCTGTCTAACTTCTCCTAAAATTTACTCAATGTCCTAGCATCCAGTGCACTCTGGGGGAATGAACTCCCCAGATACACAAACCTTTGAGAGAAGTAATTCCTCCTCATCTCTGCTTTAAACATACCATTTATCCTAAAACAATGGCCTCCCGATCTAGATTGTTCCACATGAGGAAATTACTGTCTTAGCCAACTTTGCCAATGCCCTTGAGCATCTCATAAACCTCAATTAGATCTCCTCTCTTTCTTCTGAACTTGAATGATTATTGGCCTACAAGGAGATGTCAATTGAATGATTAAAACCTTGATCAAAGAGGGAGATTTTAAGGATTGTCTTGAGGAAGGAAATTGAGGTAAAGAGACAAGGAGGGGCAGGAAGAGAATTCAAAAACTTAGGGCCAAGTCAACTGAAGGCACAATCATCACAATAATATAGAACATAGAACACAGAACAGTGCAGCACAGTACAGGCCCTTCAGCCCCCGATGTTGTGCCGAAATTTTACCCGAAACCTAAGGTACATCCAACCTCCACCCCTACATTATACTATCATCTATATGCCTATCTGTGAGAAATAAGGACGATTAAACTGCAGTGAAAAGAATTACTCAGCTCCGGACAAAAAGACATCTAGTACTGAGCTGAGTGATAAGAAAAGGAGGTGAGGGCCAAGTGGTTAGAAACCAGAATGAACCAGTCCAAAACCACTAGCAGACACCCAGATGGTGAAAAGGTTAAGCTTTGCACAATAGACAAAGTTGAAGCGCATGCCTAATGAGAGAATGCATATTAACTTTTACGCCCATGCTTGCGAAGCTGCTTAATTAGCATTACATGCGATGTATGAAGAGGGTGGGACAATGGAAGTAACGGGAAGATTGTGCGCCTTGGAGCTCAGATTGGACAGAGCTAAAAGGGGAGGATCTGGCTGGATAAATGATGTATAAAAAGGGGAGGCTCCCTGACCTGTGTGTGCCTCAGGCAACGGGGGGGTGGGGGGGGTGGGGGTTCACCCGATTCTGCAGACTCGTAATAAAGCTTAGGTTACTTGTTTCCAAGACTTTGTCTCCACTGACTCTGTGATTGTGAGCATGTGAATCTATATCTCACACTACCTAATAGCCACTTAAAAGCCCCTAATGAGGCCGAATCCACTACCCTCTCCAGCAATGAATTCCATGCCCCTACCACTCTGAGTAAAGAACCTACCTCTCACTCCTTCCCTGTATCGACCTCCATTCACTTTAAAACTATGCCCCCTTGTAGTAGCTACCTCCACTCTCGGAAAAAGTCTCTGGCTGCCTACTCTATCTGTACCTCTGATCATTTTGTTCACCACTCTCAAGTCACCTCTCATCCTTCGTTGTTCTGAAGAGGAAAGACCCAACTGTCTCAAACTTTCCTCATGAGATCTTCCCTCCATTCCAGGCAACATCCTGGTAAATCTCCTCTGCACCTTTTCTAACGCTTCCACATCTTTCCTGTAATGATGCGATCAGAACTGGACACAATACTCCAGATGTGGCCAATCCAGGCTTTTGTATAGCTGGAGCATAACTTCAAGGCACTTGAACTTAGATGACAAGCATCAGAGTAGAGAGCTTGGGTTTGGAGCTCTTCTGTTGGTTCCATGAATGATTTGGCTCACCCAATGTAGCTGATTACCAGTAATCAGTGTCTTGATACTGGAGGTGCTGGCCTGAGAGAGGATGCTTATGTTGAGCTGCTGATCCTGCAATTGAATTTATAGGAATTGTTGGTGTCATCACTGATAGTATTTCTATATGGATTTGAGGTATCTATTGTACACTCTTCATGTCTCTGAAGTAGACTGAGAGTGGTTAATACTGCTGTCATATAGACCATGAGCTTGGAATATGTTTGAGGTCTTTTTCATCGAACAGTCTGTCTGCCAAAGACTCTGCTGACGCATTAAATGAAATGATGACTTTTAGTGCATGTGCTTGCCATCATTGAGAGGAGGTTCCCAAGCTGTGTGAATTGGTCACATGGTCCAAAGCCCGGCCATGAATCTTGATATTTGTGAGAGATTGTTCCACAACAGGAGTAAGCTGGTGCAGAATGTTTAACTTTAGATGTTTAGCTTAAGCTTGATTCTCTCATACACCTACTTGAGTCCATTGACAATAGTTTGGAGTTCAGCCTCTGATTGTGTGAGCACAAAGTTACAGAATAACATCGGAACTAGGAGCAGGAGTAGGCCATTCAGCTCCATGAGCCTGCTCCACATTTAATATGATCATAGATGAACTCATCTCAGACTCAACTCCACTTCCCTATCTGCTATTCATAACCCTTCAATCCTTTACAAATTAAACATCTGCCTGTCTCCACCTTAAATATATTCAGTGTCCCCGCACACAGTGCACTCTGTGGAAGTGATGTGAAGTACTGAAGAAAGGAGAAATCTGAAATAGAAAGAGAAAATACTTCAACTCACTCAAGATTAGAAGGATGAGTGGAAATCTAATTGAGGTACATTAGCTGTTAAACAGGATCGACAAAGTAGATGTAGAATAAATGCCCCCTGTGAGCATTCTAGAATGAGAGGCCATTGTTTATGGGTAAAGGGTCACAGATTTAAAACAGGCCATAGAATCCCTACAGTGCGGAAACAGGCTCTTTGGCCCAACAAGTCCACACTGACCCTCAGAACATCCCACTCAGGTGCATTGTCCCCAATAACCCACCTAATCAAAATATCTCTGAACACTACAAGCAATTTAACCTGGCCCATTTACCTAGCCTGCACACCTTTGGACCATGGGAGGAAACCAGAGCACCAGGAGGGAGAACATGCAAACTCTACACAAACAGTCACCCTAGGCTGGGGTTGAACCCGCGTCCTTGATGCTGTGAGCCAGCAGTGCTAACCAGTGGGCCACCATGTTACCCTAAAGAGAGAGGAGGAGATATGAGCCCTGTCAAGGGGTGGTGTCTGTGGATTTCCATGGATGCTGGGATATTGTGTAAATTTAAGGAGTAGATGGACAGATTTTTAATTAATAAAGTGTTGAAGCATTGTGTAGAGTGGGTAGGAAAGTGAAGTTGACGTCGAGATGAGATCAGCCATGATTGTATAGAATGGCAAAGCAGTCTCGAGGGGCTGAATGCCTCCTAGTCTTGATGTTCCTCTGAAATAAGCAGAAGCTTGAAGTGCATAGAAAGATTGATTTACTGATTTATTTATTTATGGTCACATGAACCCAAATACAGAGAAAAACATTGTTTACAAGCAGTGCAGACAGATCATAGTAAGCAAAGGACATACAGATCAAAAAGACTTAGATAGAGGCATATTGGTTACACTGTACAGGGTGTGTGCTAGGTGAGAGGGACAGAGTTAATGCTTCAGGTTGATAACCTGTCATGAATTTAATTTAGATGGCCTCCTGCTTTCAGCAACATTCACTGTGCACCTTTGGGGCTCAAGAAGCATCTTGGTACAATATAGTCGCAGAGTCAGTGTAGATTGAAATTCTAAGGGTTAGACCTTACGTTTGTCAGTGGAAAGTGAAACAGAAACGGAACGGTCTGCCTATCTCCCTCTGTACTACATTGGATTGTCAGCCTCGATTATGATCTCAAGTCTCTCAGAGGTTAGAATGCAACCGGCTGAACCAAGGCTAACCAATGATTAAAGTGTCTTTCAGGCATGTGCATGTTAGCAAATTATGCGAAACTTGGTCAGTCAATTAATGTAGCCAACCTTTTCTCAAGATCAGTCAATGAACCAGGAAATTAAAAAAAAATCAAAATAATGACCCAGGAAATGCTATTAAAGTGATCAATGCTAAGGCATGAAGGGTATTCAGATATTCTCATTAAACAAGACATTAATTTCTTGAGTCCTTAAATATGTGGTTTCCAATTCATCAGATACACTGCTCTGAAAAATGTAAATGTTCATGTAAGTATTCTTCAAGTGATGCGTAAGTATTCATTAAGTAAAATTGCATGGTAAAATGCCTCGCGACATTGAATGGTTGAAAAATTCACATTGAGCATTTTTTTTCCTCAGTTTGTACCATTAACTTGAGCTAACAGTTGGTTCCATTGACACAAAACAAAGTCTTTCACTTGGGGGACCTTGCAGCCTTTGGGGCTCAATATAGAATTTAATAATTTCTGAGCCCAAACGCCTTTTTCCATGTTCTTTCCCACAACCACACTAGATGCTGTCATGATATGGGCTGCTTTCAGCACAGCAACTCTTTTTCATGTACTTGTGGACCCCAGTAACTGCTGTTCTTTCTCCCTGGCATGTAATTATCTATCCCTTTGTTTGCCTCACTGCCTTCCTCTCTGTGTTGAATGAGAGTCATCAGACTAGAAACATTAATTCTGTTTCTCCCTCCTCAGGTGCTGCCACATCTGCTGGATTTCTGCTGCAGTTTCTGCTTTTTTCCTATGGACACGACTCTCTGCTGATTAGCAATCTGGTATGAATTCCGATAACAAACGTCATTATTCCTTTTCGGAATTACCTATCACAGTTTTTCTCAATAACAGCCCAGAGCAGTGGCTGAGGCTAATTTTCCTCAACACTTACACAGAGATATTGAGGTTTCAAGACATCAACAGCAATTCTATCTGCAACCAGCATGAATGAACTACCCAGAGGTAGCAGCAATTTCTGATGCTGGAGTTTGAGATAATAAGATGTAGAGCTGGCTGATCACAGCAGGCCAGGCAGCACCAGAGGAGCAGGAAAGCTGACGTTTCGGGTCTGGACCCTTCTTCAGCCCTTTCAGGTGAGCTGCATTCTTGAATTGGAGCAATCTATGTGCTTTGGACAGACTCGCAATGTTCTAAGGGAGGGAAAGTAGTGAAGTAATGGTAATATATTTCCAAGTCAGGATGGTGAGTGGCTTGGAGGGAACTTGCAGGTGGTGGTGTTTCCATGTATCTGCTGCCCTTGTCCTTCTAGGTGGTCATGCTCATGGGTTTGAAAGTTGCTGTCAAAGGATCTTCAAACTTTGGATACACTTTTTTTTCTTTCACTGCATATAAACTTTTTATGATTACAAATAATGCTATAAATCTCCTCTCAGCCTCCTTTAAATTCAGTGAATTTCTGCACTGCATCTTGTGAATAGTATCAGCAGTGTGTACTGAACATCACCAGTGGAAGGAATGGATGCTTGTGGATGTGGTGCCAATGATGTCAAGCTTCTTGACTGTAGTTGGAGCTGCACTCACCCAGGCAAGTGGGAAATATTCATCACACTCCTGATGTAGGTGGGCAGATTTTGTGGAGTCAGGAAGTGAGTTACTCACACCTGTATTCCTTGCCTCGGACCTGCACTTGTAGACACTGTGTTTGTGTGGTGAGTCCAGTTGAGTTTCTGGTCAATGGTAACCCCCAGGGTATTGATAGTCAGGGAATTCAGTGAGGGTAAGTCCATTTATTGTCAAAGGTATGATTGTTAGAATGCCTTTTGTTGTAGACGGTGATTGCCTGGCACTTGTATGGTGCGAATGTTACCTTCCCCTTGTCAGCACAAGCCTTCACGTTGTCCAGATCTTGTTGCATTTCAACATGGGTTGTCTCTGAGTTTCTTGACAGAATGACGCACAACAACAGCATAATTGGCTGGCGTACTATGGGAACTATTCATCCCATTCAGTCTAAGACAGTTGTTTCAAAGATCAATCCAGTCCATCCCACTGAAACATTACTTCCCTGCTGCATTCATTTTTCCTTCAAGGAAATGTCTAATTATCTTTGGAAGGATCCCCTTGAATCTTTACTCATGACCCTATCAGGCACTGTGTTTCAAATACTAACCATATGAGGAGGGTAAAGGTTTTTGCTGACAGTGCTTCTGGTTATTTTGCCAAACATTTTAAACCTGTGTCTGGCTATTGATCGTTCAAACTTTGGATACACTTTTTTTCTTTCACTGCATATAAACTTTTTATGATTACAAATAATGCTATCAAATCTCCTCTCAGTCTCCTTTAAATTACAGAAAGCACCACGAACCTTGCCAGTCTACTCATGTCACTGTGATTCCTCAGCAGAGGGAATTATTGTTGGATATCTGTTCTGAGATCTTAGGATGTAAGTGTAGTAGTAGGACATTCACCCTATTCAATCTGCTCCACAATTCAATAAGATCATGGCTGATCTGATAATAGTCCACTCCACTTTCCTGCCTTTTCTCCATAATTTTTGATTCCTTTACTGATTAAAACTCTGTCTCCCAGCATCAAGAGAATGTTTACTGGAATGGTTTGGAGGACTTTAAACTCAAATGGTAAGGTATTAGGGATCTGTGCAATGAGTCAAAGGAAAGGAGGACCATAGCCAAAGACACAAAGGGGAATAAGAACAGTGATAGGCAGAGAAATCAGAGGCCAGAGTTAAAAAGGAACACAGTGAAAAATAATGAGCACGGGAAAAGTAATGTTAGAAAGGCAAGCCTGAAGGCTTTGTGCCCTAAAGTGCAGATATTTTGTAATAAAGTGAGTAAATTAACTGCATAAACCCAGTAAAACAGTAATCCCAGTATGATATAGTTGGAATTACAGATACATGACTGCAGGATAACCAGGGTGGGAACTGGATATCCTAGGATATTCAGTATTTACGAGGGGCAGGCAAAAGAGAAAAGGCAGTGGTGCTGTTTCGCTGGCTAAAAGTAAATTAATGCAATAGTGAGGAAGGATATCAACTTTGAAAATGTGGAATCTGGATTGGTACAGCTGAGAAACACCAAAAGGCAGTAAATCCATAGTGGGGTTTGTAAATAAATCCCCACAAGCTGGAGGGAAGATGTTGGCGATGACATTAAACAGGAAACTAGAGACATGTGCGAGAAAAGAGCCTGTGCAGTTACGGGTGACTTTATTCTGCATATAGATTGCGCAACTCAAATCAGTAACAATACCTGTGGAGGACCAATTCCTTCAGTGTTTATTGGATGATTTTCTAGACCAATTTGTTGAAGAACCAATGAGAGAATGGTTCATCTTTGTCTGGGTATTGTGTAATGAGGAAAGAATACTGGCAAGTTTCCTGAAAGGAAAATCATGCTTAACGAATCTACTGGAATTCTTCAAGGGTGTAGCATGGAGAGTTGATGAGGGGGAGCCCGTGGAAGAAGCTAAAGAACAGACTGTTTTGTTTGTACCAACTCTTCATGCTACTTCAATTTTATCAAAAATTTATCTATCTTCTCTTGAACTATTTCCAGTGTTCTAATCATTCACTACCCTCTGATTTTAAATAAGCGTCGCCTCCTTCTGTAACCATGTCCCCTAGTTTGAGATTCTGTCACCAGTAACAATACCTTGTTAGCACTTACTGAGTCAATCCTCTTAGAATCTCCCATGTTTCTCTAAGATCCCATCACATTCTTCTAAACTTTGGTTGTTACTGCTCTGGGCTTGGAGTTTTAAAACATGGAAGTCTTGTTACAACTGAATAGGGTGTTGGTGAGGCTGCATTCGGAGTTCTGCATACAGCTTTATAACCATATGTGAGAAAGGATACACTAGATTGGATTGAACGCAGTTCAGAAGCAATTCATGAGGCTGATTCCTGGGATAAAGGGGTTCATTTGTCAAAAATAGTAAACAAATTAGACCTTGATGTCAACACCAGTCACTGTCACCTCACCTCTGTAATTCAGCTCATTTGTTCATGTTTGAACCAAAGCATTCATGTGTTCAGGAACTGCCAGAAGCCAAACTGGGCGTCACTGAGCAGGTCATTTCTGAGCAGGTGCTGCTTGATAGCACTGTTGATGACACCTTTCATCGCTTTACTGATCATCCAGAGGAGATTGATGGGTCGGTAACTGGCCGGGGTGGATTTTCCTGTTCTTTTTTTATGTACAGGACATACCTGGACAATTTTCCATATTGCCAGGTGAATGCCAGTGCTGTGACTATGATGGAAAAGCATGGCAGACAAGAATCTCTGTACAATTGCTGGAATGTTGTCATGTCACATTGCCTTTACAGTATCCAGTGCTTCCAACTGCTTCTCGATATCATGTGGAGTGAAGCAAATTGGTTGACGACTGGTACCAGCGATGCTGGGGACCACTGGAGGAGGCTGAGATGGATCATCCACTCAGCATATCTGGCTGAAGATTGCTGCAAATGCTTCAGCCTTATCTTTTGGATTGATGTGCTAGGGTCTTACAGCATTGAGGATGGGGATATTTGTGGAACCTCCGCCTCCAGTGAATTGTTTAATTGTCCACCAACATTTACAACTGGATGTGGCAGGACTGCAAACCTGACCTGTTGTTTACAGAATCACTTAGCTCTGCCTATCACTTGTGGTTTGGCACACAACCAGCCCTGTGCGGTCACTTCACCAGATCGAGTCTTCATATTTTCATAAGCTTGGTTCTGATCCAGGCATGGGCTCCTGCAACCTTCATCAAACATTTGAGCATTTTCTGCTTTTGAATATGGATTTCCAGCATGGACTCTTATCTTTTCTCCCATTCATGTCCACTCCAGAGTAATGCTGCATTTGATCAAAATGCTTTTATTTGATGCCAGCACAAAGTATAGATAGACAATATGGCATGCTGACTCTGTCACATGAACACACTGTCGGCATTGTTGAAGAGCCAAACAATCAGTCTTCTAACTCTGTTCAAAACCAGACCTGACTGCAACGCCTACTTGTGATTGCTAGTATCGATTCCCGGGAACAAAATCAGCATTGATTTGTCATTGAGATGCTGGACAATAGAGATTGTTGATTAAGCATTTAGAGAACTGTTTTTTGCAGTGTTCGGTTACTGTATGGTTATCAGAATTCTAGGACACAACATCTCAAATCAATAGACAGTCCGGATGAAAACTAAGAAAGCTTCTGTCAGCTGGTGAGTCCAGGTTGCTAAGCTCATTAGCGTTAGCAAGAGCCAGGAATTTGGATCAATTTAACTCCAGCTGTGTCATAGATTAGGTGGGAAGAAAGTCTCAGTAACTCAACTTAAATTTCTTTGAAAGACAGTTTATTCCGCAGCGTTTCAAGATGAGCTTATTCATTCTTAAGTGTTCAATTACTAATAATTGTTTCAGAAGCAGCAGGCAGCCTTCACACCCAAGATTAATTCTGTCAGAGTTACAGAAAGGTAAATAAGAGAAGTACATTTTAAACCCAACGCAGCACCAGCCAATTTGGAGTAAATAGTTGCAGCTGGCATGCACTGATTCTTACATATTTAAACTGGCTCAACACTGCATTCAACATGGTTCAAATGATTTGGACCAATCAAGCAGTAGCCACACAATGGTACACATTTTCACCTCTCATCACCACAAGACAGACACAACCATCGCTTTCCATCAATCCTTTTACTTACCAAAATAAGAGCATAATGCTACAAGAGATAAAACAGGAGTGGACCATTCAACCCCTCGAACTTGCTCTGCCATTCAATAGGATCGTGACCGATCTGACATGCCTAACATCCAATTTCCTACCCTTCTCCTGTAAATCTTGATTCCCTGACGAATCAAGAATCTATCTCAGCCTTAAGTATATACACAGTGCCCTCACGGTTAGGTGTGACAAGGAGTTCTAATGACTTACAAACTTCTGAGAGAAGAAATTCCTTCTCAAGTTATTCTTAAATTGGTGCCTTTTTATTCTGAGACTATGCCCTCTGGTCCTCGGCTCTTCCCAAGAGTGGAAACATCCTCTCATTGTTTACTCTGTCAAGCCCGTTAAGAATCTGATATGTTTCAATGAGACCACCACTCATTCTTCTAAACTCCGGTGAGTAGAGTCCCATCCTATTTAACCATTACTTATAAGACAATCTCTCCAGACCATGCATCATCCCCTTCTGTTTATTTATCATTCTGATGGTGTGCCATAATTTAAATTTTTAACAGCAATAATTTGTATTTTAATGGCACATTTGAAGTGATAAAACATCTTAAGGCTTTTCATAGTGCATAACCCTGTGGAAATGAATTGTTAACGTTTTCAGAAAACATCATAAGCAACTCTATTTTCTTTCTACGCTATCTTTCAGCTTTTACCTTGTGTTTGGATACTGACCATCCTTTTTCAGTTTTCACCAAATTCGGTGGACATGTAACAGCATGAAGACAGTAAATAGAAACTTTCATTGATAAACACCTTTCCCAACCTCAAGCAGTTCCACAGCACCTTACAACCAATTGAATACATTGGTAGAGTACTTAATGTTGCAATGCATTGGGGACTTGAGTTTGAATTCCAAAATGGCAAATGGTAGACCTTGAATTCAATTTTTTAAAAAGTCATGTGAAGAATTTACTGATGACCATGAAGCCATTGCTGATTATCAAGAAAAAGAAAATGCCCAGCAGGCTCAATAATGCCCCTCAGGGAGGGAAATGCGCCATCCTCATCTGGTCAGGCCTATATGTGCCTCCTCACCCAAAGCAATGTGGATGATCCTCAACTACCGTCTGAAATGTCCTAGCAAGCGACTAAGTTGTATCAATTTTTTATGAATGTTCTCAACAAGGAAATGAAACTGGATGGGCCAGCTGGCATTGACCAAGGCACTAGAAAAAAAACTTTTGAAGAAACAAGCCTGTTAACCCCGCAAAGTCCTCTTTACTAACCACTGGGAGCTAGTGCCAAAAATGGGAGATTTGCCTCACAGATGAGTCGAACACCAACCTGTCACAGTAATACTCTCAGAATCATAGCTTACAGACAAGGCCAGAGACCCCAACATCACCATCCCTGCATATTTCCTGTTCAACCGGTAGGACAGAACCAGCAGAGGTGACAGCAGGATAAAGTCAGGAGGGGGTTGTTCTGGGAGTCCTCAACATTGAGTCTGGACCCCGTGAAGTCTCATAAATTCAAGTTAAGTATGGGCAGGGAAACCTGCTGATTACCACACAACATTCTCTCTTGCTTAATGAATCAGTGCTCCTCCAAGTTTAACAACACTGGGAGGAAACACTGAGGGTGGCAAAGGCACAAAATATACTCTGGGTGGGGAATTTCAATATCCACCACCAAGAATACTACTGATGAGGTCCTAAAGGACATAGCTGCTAGACTGGGTCTGCAACAAGTGGTTGGGGAACCAACAAATGCAGTACCTGCTCAGTAATAACCTACTCAGTGACGTCCAGTTTGGGTTCTACCTGGACCACTCAGCTCCCCACCTCAACCTTGGTTTAAACATGGACCAAAAGAGCTAAGTTCCAGAGGTGAGGTGAGAGTGACAGCTCTTGGCATCAAGGCTGCATTTGGCCGAGTGTGGCATCAAGGAGACCTGGCAAAGCTGGAATCAATGGGTATCAGGGGGCAAACTCTCTGCTAGTTGATGTCATACCTGACACCTGGTCGTGGTTGTTGAAGATCAAACATTTCTATTCCAGCACATCTCTGCAGGAGTTCGCAGGGTAGGGTCCTAGGCCCAATCATCTTCAGCTGCTTCATCAATGACATTCCCTCCATCATAAGGTCAGAGGTGGGGATGTTCGCCAATGATTGCACAATGTTCATCACCATTCATGACTCCTCAGATACAGTCCATGTTCAAATGCAACAAGGCCTGGGCAATATCCAGGCTTGTGCAGACAAGTCCCAAGTAGTATTGATGCCACATTTAATGCCAGGCTCTGGCCATCTCCATTAAGAAACAATCTAACCATCATCCCTTGATATTAATGGTATAACCATCACTGAATCCCCCACTATCAACATCCTGCGGATTACCACTGGCCAGAAGCTTAACTAGATTCACCTCATAAACACAGTGCCTGCAACAGCAGGTCAGAGGCTAGGAATATTCCGCTGAGTAACTCCCCTCCTGGGTCCCCAGATTCTTTCCACTATCTCCGAGGAACAAATTGGTAGCGTGGTGGTATACTCTCTATTTGCCTGGATAAGCATTGCTGCAACAATACTCCAGATGCATTTCAATGTCACATTCAATAATTTTAGGGCCTAAACTCTCCCTTGTCCTTGCCCACTATCCCACACGCGAGACCAGGTTACCACATAGCCTGATATTACACACTCTACCTATTGCTAGACGTTAACATTCCTCATTAACAGCTATTCACCCTCCCAGCTGGATCATTATTAACTCCTTTGTCTTTCCTGCCGTTCTTCTCTTGCTTTAGGCTCTGTCCAATTGTTTACTCTCTGCCCCACGCCTCTCCCTATTTTTTGCATATAAACTGACGTTTTCCCAGCTACCATCAATCCTGAGGAAGGGTCACTTGACCCAAAGCATCAACTCTGTTTCTTTCTTCACAGATGCTGCCAGACCTGCTGAGTTTTTTCCAGCAACTTCTGTTTTTTGTTCCTGAATACTCCAGGAGCATGACAACATCCAGTTCAAAGCAGCCCACTTGGTTGGCACCACATCTGCTGCATTGTGGGTTAACCTACAGCACATGGCCTGCAATGGTTCAAGGTAGCAACTCAGCACCACCTTCTCAAGGGCAACTAGGGATGGGTAATATAGGATGGCCAGACAGAGATACCCACATTCTTCAAATGAACAAAACAAGAACTCACTGTTGTAAAACAGCAGCCAGTTTGTCGGCGTGGTGTAGCTGATCGTCAGAACGAATAAAGGTTAGTTGTCTGCTGACCTGCATAAGCAGCTTGCTCACAGATGGATCACATTGCTCCCTTTAAACTAGTTACTGGGCAATACTGGGGCCAACCTTACACTTCAATAACATTGGAAATTTCTTGACCCAGTGCAATGTGTACACCATCAAAAATTGTCTTTTCCCCAAAGAATATTCAGCAGCAATTCAAACAATCTTAATCGCTCGAATTACAGCCAGAAAGAGAGAGCAAAATTGACTTTAAAATGGTTCATTTTCAATGATGGATAAAAGTTGATGTGCCATGCTCAGTTTATTCTAATGTTGTCTCCTTCCAGCCGATTTACAGAGCTGCATATGGAATGAAATTTTTTGACTGATCAGCTCGTGGCTCAGCAAACAAATTTAAAAGGTTATAACTCTTAGATTCTTACCCGTTCACACTCACCTTAGTCAGGTTCAGTGGTGGCAGTGCCCAAGGCGAGAAGGGAACTGCTGGAACAAGTTCATTAAGACTGTGAGACATGCAACTAATGGGCAGACCATTATTGTGAATAATCACTTAGAAGGGAGCATTTACTGAGATATGAATTATTTTCTCATACATTTTAATGGGAAGCAAAAACTTACGGGCACCACTGCCTGATGATTGTGGGGAGGGGGCTGGGGGTAAAGGAAGTGCAGGTGGTAAGTTTGTGCAGCCCTAGCCCACACTAATTGAATAATTGTCTCAATTCTAGTGAACCAACAGCAATGTCTTTTCTGAGCATTATTGTCGAGTGATTGCTCACAGCCTGTTGCATGAAGCACAGAGGCAGAAAGACTGAGAATGCTGGAAATCAGAGTTAAGATAAAGAAAATTCTGAAAAGGGTCAGAAATGGTGGTACGTGTAGAAAGGTAACCGGACTTGAGAGCTCAGATCAATGGGTTTTCATCAGATGAGAATTTCTAGCATGTTCCAGTTCCATTTCTGTTCGATTCCATGTCTACTTCCCCAAAAATAAATTTAATTCCACAGGTGTTCCTCAAGCACTGAAATATACCCCACAAAGAGACAGACATAACTGGGACCCATGCAGGTACCCATAGCCACATTCCTGACTTGGAGAAAGTGATACAATTTTAAGAAAACGTTCTTTAAACTTGTTCCTATAAATGTTGACCAAAGTTGAATGTGTCTGCAAAGCCGGAATCCATATTTCCTAAATTCTGATTATCAGAGCCAGAAGTCACACGACACCAGGCTACAGTCCAATGGGTTTATTTGAAATCACAAGCTTTCACATCACTGCTTCTTCATCAGGTGCAGTGGTTTCAAATAAACCTGTTGGGCTATAGCCTAATGTCGTGTGACTTAGTCCATCTCAGTCCCACACAGGCACCTCCACATCTGATTATCCTAACATAGTAACACAAGATCAAGAGAAGTCAACAGCACAATTTTGCGACAGATCCAATTTCTTCTCAAATTGCCCAGCATTCCAATAATTGCACGGCTTCAGACTAAAAGCCGATAAGATGATTACATGCAAAGTGTCTCTGAAGCTACCAATCTATTTGTAATTGCCGAAATTGGCCTACAATTAACCCTAACAATAGTCATCGGAGAATTTAGAGAGACCAAATAAAAATGATAGAATGTCACCTCATTGATATGTTATTGTAGCGTCAATATTACGGACCATGGATTTACTGGTAAAGGTGTTTTTGAAATTTCATGTTTTGTGAATATTTTATATTAAGATAACTAAGAAGCTCGGATAAAGAGGTTGATACAACTTGAAAGGATAAATCATATATTTCCATTCATTCACAGGATGCGGAGATCGCTGTGCCAGCATTTATTACTCAAAGGGCTGTTAACCACATTGCTGTGGGCTGGAGTCACATATAGGCTTGGCCAGGTAAGGATGGCAGTTTCCTTCCTTAAAGGACATTTGTGAACCAGATGGATTTTTCCCCTTGACAATTAACAATATTGATTGTTCTGGATGTGAGTTTGCTCGCTGAGCTGGAAGGTTAGTTTTCAGATGTTTCGTCACCATTCTAGGTAACATCATCAGTGAGCCTCCGACGAAATGCTGGTGTTATGTCTATTCATAAATAGAAAGCGGGACATAACACCAGCGCTTAGTCGGAGGCTCACTGATGATGTTACCTCGAATGGTGACGAAACGTCTGAAAACTAACCTTCCAGCTCAGCGAGCAAACTCACATCCAGAACCTCAACCTGAGCTACAAATCTTCTCAAAACTCGCTAATATTGATTGTTCACGCTCATTAGACTCTTAATTCCAGATTTATGTTGAATTCAAATTACACCATCTACCATGGTGGGCTTTGAACCCAGGAACATTACCTTGGTGTCTGAATTAATGTGATGTGGAGATGCCAGCATTGGATGGGAGGGAAAAAAGTCAGAAGTCACATGATAGCAGGTTGTAGACCAACAGGTTTATTTGAAATCACAAGCTTTGGAGCGCTGCCTCTTTATCAGGTGAAGTGTCATCTAACGAAGGAAAAGTGCTGCGAAAGCTTGTGTTTTCAAATAAACATGTTGTTTACAACCTGGGGTAATGTGACTTCTGACTCTGAATTAATAGTCCAGCAATAATATCATTAGGCTATTACCTTGCTCTGTATCTAATTAGCCTAAGAAACAAAGGTTTTTAGTGATGCATCAATAACCTTCAAATGTCAGCGCCGTTGGGACACTGTTGAGTGTATTCACTGTTGTAGTATGGGAAATATGGGCCATCAGTTCACGTACAGTATTAGATCTCATGAGCAGTAACATAAATGAACAAATAATCTGTTGTTAGGAGAAGTTTTGGGAATGGCACTTACCATCTCCTCTTCCACATTGCTTCATAGAGTCTTTTATATGCATCTGAGAGCACAGGTTCAGGTCAATATCTCAATTGATGCACACTGCTTCTAGCAGTGGAGTCTGACTGCATCACTGTATTGTCTAGTGCTTTTCCTCAATATCCCTGCATGCCATTACTATCCAAAAAAGAAATCCAATGCCCTCTTGAATCCCCAGTTGAACCTGCCTCCATCTCATTTCCAAGCAGTGCATACCATATCTTAGCAACCTGCTGTGTGAAAATGTTCTTCCTCATATCAACATTGCTTCATTTTCATATCCCTTCAAACATATGGTCCCTCATCTTTATTTATTTTACAAGAAGAACAGCGTTTCCCCTTCTACTCAGTTCAGGCTTCTCATGAGTTTAAAAATCTCATTGGGATGACCTTCTCACCATTCTCCACTGCAGAGCCATGCAACCCCTTCAATCTAACCTGGTATCTGAGGTTTCTCATCTCTGGAGCCATTCAAATATATTGCTTCTGCATTCTTTCCAATACATTCGTGCCTTTCCTACAATGTGGCACCAACAACTCTACACAATTTTCCAGATGAGGTCTAAAAAGTATCCTATACAACTTTAATAATGCCACCTTGCTCTTGTGCTGTGTCCAACTATTAATCAAGCAAAGAACACTAAAGGACAAAGAACAGTACGGCATAGCAAGAGGCCATTCAGCCCACCAAGACTGTGCAGACACATGACACCTTTCTAAATAAAAGCCCTGCCTCTATGTGGTCAGTATTCCTTGAAAGAACAAAAACAGTGTCTGTTTTATTTACTGCTCTCTGCAACTGACCTGCCACCTTAAATGATCTATGCATGTGTGGACTATTGCAAAGGGTGACCAGACAGCAAGGTCATCACTTCATGAAGTTTACAGAAAGCCTACTGCCTAACCCTAAACCTAAACCTAACCCTAATCATAACTCTAACCCTAACCCTCATCCATACCCTTACTCCAAACCTAACCTTAACTCTACTGCATTTTGGACTGCTAGGATTTTCCTGTTTGATTTTAACAAGAATAATAATCAGTTGTCATTTGTCTCTGACAGCTTTAATATAAAATCTAGCCACTATTTATTTTAATGTGGTAAAATAGCATACTTGCTCATTAACATATGACAGTTTATAGAAGCCTTATGTGAACAAATTAAGTGCCCCTTTATCTACCTTGCAACAGTAACAGATTGTGCTATGGACCAATATGTATCAAGAAGGTAGAAAGTAACTTTAGCTTATTTAAAGGCACGTGTAAAGTGCTTTGTTCATGATGTAATTTGATTGGTTACTTTAAAACATACTTTATTCTTACTGTGTTGCTAAATTATAAACAGAAAATGAACAATTGCTCTAACTTTAGATCTATTGGAAAACTTAACACAATAACAGATTAATTACTCACTAAACAGTAAACTTAACAGAATAACAGATTAGTTACTTACTAAACAGTAACTGTTCCAATATAATAATATCCCATAAACACACCCTTGGCAAAGGCAAATTCAGTAAAACAGGTTATCTCACATGTGATTCTGACACCAGGAAGAGAACTCCAGCTATTAGCTGTAACAGAGAGAAAGTTGTAACAGCGATGACAAACTTCAGCAACTATGAAAGCTAGATTAAAACCCTCGTTCTGTGGGAGCCTGACTCCACCTATTCATGCTGCTTCTATTGTTCCAAATATAAAAATAAACCTCACAAGCTGTTTACTTTCTTTGCCAGGAGGAGACAGCTCAGTGTGCATATGGCTCAAAAGCTCTTTTCAAAAAAAAGGACAAAATACACCTCTTGAAGCTACAGTACTGTCTCAACTGAAAAAGGACTTAATTGGCTACAAAGCACTTTAGCATGCTGTGAGATTGTGAAAGTTGCTATATATGTGTTCTTCCACTTTTCCTTTCCTCCGGTCACCTCTTCGCTCGGTAAAGTGATAATTCAAACAATGTTGGCCACCAGCAAAATTAAAAATGGGAGGGTAGAATCAACATTTGTGAGGGAGCGATGTTGAATGTTTCTTATTCTTTACTGTTCCATTGGATGTTGGCATTGCTGACAAGCCCAGCATTTGTTGCCTATTAACAATTAAACTGAATTAGCTTTATTGTCACATGTACTCAAATGAGTAGGGAAAGTTTATAATCACCACATTATAGCACGATCTTAGCTACAAACTACTTCGGTACTGATACTTACGATCAAATTCTTAGGAAACAAGAACAAATCAGAAAAGGAAAGAAATTAGTAGTCCAGCATTAAAAGTCATAGCAATAATTTATAAAATACAAAGAAGTAAAAATTTCAGAATATCAGTCTTCCTGAAATTGAAAAAATTGGCCCTCTAGAACATTTCAGAGGGCTGGTGAGAGAAAAACACAGAAAACTGTGGGTCTGGAGTCATCTTTAAGCCAGCCTGGGTTAGGATGTAGATTACTTCCCCAAAGAACATTAGTGAAACAGATGGGCTTTTATGACTATTAACAACAGCTGCACAGCAGTCAGGCTAGGTTTAAATAACAAATTTTGTTGCATTTAAGTTTCACAATCCACAGTGGTATGATTCACATGCACATCCCCAAAACATTCACATAAATCACTAGACTCCTGGTCCACAGCATTGGAGCTACACCACTGCCTCCTCACTAACCTGGGTTGAACAAGACTGTAGTGTGTAGGAGGAAGAGGCGTGGAGAGAGTGTTCCGAACATTGAGGAATTGGAAAAGAATGAATGACACAAATTACAACACTGAGGTAACACTGCATTGAGAAAATTGAGACTTTTTTTGGTGAGACAATGAACTGAATCCTATGAAATCTTATCAAGCAATTTTGAGAAATGCAGATAGAATTCATGAGAAAAAAAAACGCCCAGCACACGACATCCCTGAGCACACATTCCATCCTCCAACACATTATCCAAACTCATAACCAACACAAAAGATGGACCAATTTATTGCAATGGCTTGGGACTTTCTTTCCTCTCGATGACAAGTGGCAATCATCATCGCTCAGGCATTTCCTGCATAGTATCTTTCCTGAGGAGTATGTTCATGATCCTACTCATGGGCCTGATACGTCGCAACCTTTTTTAAATTCACTCATAAGTTGTGGGTACCACTGGCTGGGCCAGCTTTTATAGCCCATCCCTAGCTTGAGAAGGTGGTAGTGAGCTGCTTTCTTGAACTGTTGCAGTCCAAATGCAGCCAATAGATGCATATTGCCCTTTGGAGGAAATTTCAGGATTGTGGCCCAGTGACAACAAAGGATTAGTGATATAATTCCAAATTAGGATGGGGGTGTGACTTGGAGGGGAACTTGTAGGAGATTGTGTTCCCATGTATCTGCTGCCTTTTATCCATCTAGATGGAAGTGGTCATGGGTTTGGAAGGTGCTATTGAAGGATTATTGGCGAATTTCAGCAGTACATCTTGGAGATAGTACACACCACTACCACTGAGCGTCCGTGGTGGAGGGAGTGAATGCTTGTGAATGTAGTGCCAATCAAGTGGCTGCTTTGTCGTGGATGGTGTCAAACTCTGAGTGCTATTGGAGATGCACTCATCCAGGCAAGTGGGGAGTATTGCATCACACTCCTGACTTGTGCCTTGTCAATAGTGGACAGGCTTTGAATCAGAAGGTGAGTTACCTGCTGCAATATTCCAAGTCTCTGACCTACTCTTCTAGTCAATGGCTTTATGTGGTAAGTCCAGTTGAGTTCCTGATCAGTAGTAAGCCCCAGGATGCTGATAGTGGGGGATTCAGCGATGGTAACACTGAATGTCAAGGGAAGTCGTTTAGATTGTCTCTTATTTGTGATAGTCATAGCCTGGTGTTTGTGTGGTCTTAATGTAAAGGTAAACCTTTACTAGCTGAACCCAGTGAAAAATGAATGTAGCCTCAATAGGGAAGGTCATTGTGAGCTTATCATTGTACTCTGTGATATATACAGTTTCATGCTGTTTGGTAGAACATCCAGTCCAGTTGTACTCTGACGAGTGACATCACTCTTTATCTGATCAGGTACAGCCAATCAAATATTTTATTGTGTGCCATAAAATGATTTTATCAGCATTTTTAATGAAGATATTTGACTGTTTCTGGATCCTAACAGGTTTTGATAAATTATCCCAACCAATTCCAATTCTTCACAGTGAGCTCAAAACACAGCCTAGCAAAAGAGGTAACATTACTACAAGAAATGATATTAAAATATTATTCACATCCTGAGAATTGACTTTAATCTAATTGGCATGGAAAAGACAATTTTTGATGTCAATGTTTGCTGTTACACAATAATTTCAGAAAACAGACAGAATGGGAAAGGTAGAGGAGTATCCCTCAAAGTAAAGGATAACATGTGGAGTGTAGTGACAAAGGATCTTGGTTTAAAAGATCAGAAAATACAATCAGTTTTGAGGAAAAAATGGTCATGAAACATAAATTGAGAGTCTTTGGGACTTCTTGCCACAGAGAGCTGTGGGGCAGAGTCCTTGTGTATACTTGTGGCTGAGATAGATAGATTCTTGATCTGTTGGGCAATCAAGGGCCATGAGAAAGAAATGTCAGATCAGACATGATCCTATTGAAGGAAGAACAGGCTTGAGGGGCTGAATGGCCTGCTCCTGTTCTAATTTCTTATGGTTTTACAATAATATGGAAGCACTGGTAGGAGCCTCTCCCCAACATTAGGTAAGTCACTATGTATTTGCTTGGAAATATGGTGATGGCAGGTTAAAATGAGGCATTCAGGAAGGCAGTGAATAGTTGAGGTTGTAGACTTTCTCATGGAGCTGATGGGTTTGGTTGTAAACATTTCATCACCCTGCTTGATAACATTGTCACTTCACCGCCAGTGATGTGTTAGTGTTCTGTCCCTTTTGTTATTTATGTGCCTCTGTTTGTTGGAATGGGTGGCATTCTTTCCAGTTTTGTTCCTCATATTGGTTTGTACACAGGGTCTAATTCAATGTGCTTGTTGATGGAGTTCCATTTCTAGTTGATGTCTCCTGAGTTGTGTAATTTTTTCAGTGTCGTTGTTATCCAGTTTCCTGACTGTGGTGTTGGATCTATCCCATCTGTTGGTAGGTGTCGGCATTTGCTAGTAGTGCATTAGCTTTCTCAATGTATCGGGCTCTGTTGAGGATTACTGCCATGTATCCTTTGTCTGCTGGTAACACAACAAAATTCCTGTCTTTCTTGAGTCTTTCCAGGGCTTTCCTCCCTTCTGAGGCGCACTGACGAAGTTACCAAACGGAGTGATGAAACATTTGCAACCAAAGCCATTGGCTCAGTGAGCATGTCTACAACATCGTCCACAACCCGGGCTGCAAATCTTCTTGAAAATTTTGAGCAGTGAATGGTTATTTGGATGGAAATAGCATTCAATGAAAAGGGGAGGAAGCCGGACCCTGACACTTGTGGATGATGGGAGAGTCACTGCAGGTGCATAGGGTTGAAGATCCTCCTGCACTGTAATAATTCTGACATTGTGTGACCATGCAGCTGAATCCTATTATGTACGTTACCTCATTACTTTTACATCAGACTAACCAGTGTTATTGTAGTCCCCCTATCAGATATATGTGTGTGTATATATATATATTTATATAGTAAGTGTGTGTGTGTGTGTGTGTGTGTGTGTGTGTGTTTGTGTATGTGTCTGTGTGTGTGCGCATGTGTGCAGATTTTGAGTCCTTACAACACCATCAGACGTTTGCTGCGAGTGTGGAAATCAGATAAACCACGAGATATCTCGCAATGTGCACACAATGAAAATAAATGAATCTTTACAAGGTCTTTCCTAACATCAAGAAGTCCCAAAGCATTTTACAACCAATGAAAGGCTTTTGGAAGTGTTGTTGGTGTCTTTTGCAAAATTGGAACTATGGATGCCAATTCAGGAACCTGGGAATTAGGAACAGAAGGAGACTGTTCATCTTTTTATCTTTTCAAACCTGTTTCATCACTGGACTATCATAAATTTGTAACTACAATTTCTCTTTCAAAATACCATGCTGATGGTGCCTGATCTCATTATGATCTTTTCAACATCTTGTCACAAACCCCTTCCAACAATTTCCTGATATCAGATGTTGTGTAATTGGCATGGAGTTTCCTGTTCTCTTTTTTCTTTCTACCTAGAATACAGATGTTAGACTATGATAAAAACCAAAAGAACTGTGGATGCTGTAAATCAGGAAAGAAACAAAGTTGCTGGAAAAGTCCAGCAGGTCTGGCAGTATTTGTGAAGAAAAAAGCAGGGCTAATGTTTCAAGCCTGATGACCCTTCCTCAGAACATTCTGAGAAAGAGTCACCAGACCCGAAATGTTAACTCTTGTTTTTTGCTTCAGAGATGCTGCCAGGCCTGCTGGACTTTTCCAGCAACTTTTTTCATGTTAGAGTATGATTCTGATTTTGATCCACTGGGACCTTCAGGATTCTGGACATTTTTTAATGAGCCTGCTGTCAATGCCATTGCCCACCTCAGGAAGCAAGAGAGACTTGAACGTGGACCTACTAGCTCAGAGTGAGGGGCACTACCATGGTGTCACATGAACCTTCCTCCCTGAATCCAAGGTGTTTTGGAAGAGTTTACCCAATGCCTTAATTATCCTGGCAGCTACTTATTTTATGTCCTTTTAATCAGTGATCGCTAGCACCTTTTCACGTTTGTTTTAAATTCTCCCTCTCATTCACATGTTGATTTTCATTTACTTTTGGGAAGTTTTCCAGGCCTTCAACAGTAAAGATGGACAGAAAATATGTGTTCAGTGCCTCCATCATGCCCTTGTTTGCCCATCATCAATTTCTCTCCAGGGCCAAGACTAACTTCAGTTACTCACATAACAAGGTGTATGAACACAGCAGGCCAAGCAGCATCAGAGGAGCAGGAAAGCTGACACCTCGGGTCGGGACCCTTCTTCAGAAGACCCTGCTCCTCTGATGTTGCTTGGCCTGCTGTGTTCATCCAGCTCTACACCTTGTTATCTCAGATTCTCCAGCATCGGCAGTACCACTATCTTCGCAACTTCAGTTACTTTTTTGTTCTTGTATAATTATTTGTCATTTGCACACAGCAAGATCCACAAATAGAATCCTTACACTGTGGAAGCAGGCCATTTAGCCTATCGAGTCTACATCAACCCTCTACCACATCCCCATGCCTCTGCGATACACTCGCTACTCCACCTCACATACATATCCCTGGTCACTATGGCCAATTTAGCACATGACCAATCCACCGTAACCTGCTTATCTTTGGACTGTGGGAGGAAACCCACACAGACACAGGGAGAATGTGTAAACTCCACACAGACAGTTGCTCGATTCTGGAATTGAATCCAGCTCCTTTGTACCCTGAGTCAGCAGTGCTAACTACTGAGCACCATTCCATCCCTAATAGTAATAATGAGTGGATAATCTGGTCTAATGATGTTAGAGATGAATATTGGCTGGTTATTATTTATTAATTTATATTTTATCTCATTATGGCTTTATTTAATTCCTTAATTTTCATACCAATATGAAAGAATTAACATATACCTTTCCCGTTACAGTGTAAACAGTTGAAAAATCACAGATTCTGCTTCATGCTCCGACTTAGACTAATTTTGGCTTCAGTCGACCAATAAATATGACACAAATGAGTTTTAAATTACACTCTGCATTATCTCAATTGACCTTTTGGTGGCAATGTGTGTTTTGTACACATTAGAGGTCCACCTTCGTTAATAAAATCCATGACTCTCTCTGCTCAGTAACCAGAGGACACCAATTTAATTGGCGAAAGAACCAGACAGGAAGTGAGAAGTTTGGCTCCTCATCTATGAACTGAAATCACCATTGCCTGGTAGAAGCAGATTCAACTGTGCCTTTCAAAAGCCTTGAAATAGGGGATTGGTTGCTTTTTGGGGAAAGGACGAACAGAATGTGACTAATTAGATTGTTCTTTTGAAGAGCTAGTATAGGTGGCTGGGTAGCATATCCTTTTCCGAGCTGTTGTACATATCAGCTATGGAAGTTATATCTGTGGAAGCAGCCCATTCGGCCCATCAAGCCCACATTACCACTTTAAAGAGTGCCCCACCCAGACACACCCCACTAGCCTATCCCTGTAACCCTGCATTTCCAAGAGCTCATCCATCTAGCCTGCACATCCCTGGACACTCTGGGCAATTTCGCACCGACAATCTACTTGACCTGCATGTCTTTGGAATGTGACAGGAAACCAGGGCACCATACACATACAGGCACGGGGAAAATGTGCAAACTCCACGCAGACAGTTGCCTGAAGCCGAAATCGAAGCAAGGTCCCTGGTGCTGTGAGGCAGCAGTGCTAACCATTGAGCCACCGTAAATGAGCAACCACCTGGAATTGAATGTAGAGAATTGGTGGGAATAGATGTAATAAGAGGGAAGAGCCATGGAATTGAGTTTGACTTTGATTTGTAATAATATACAATAAAGGAAGGGATATTCTATTCTTATAAATAATTGACAATGGCAGGCTTTGGTATGAATGCTTCTGATTTAAGATCTCATTTTCTTCCCATAGCAGAGCACACAACCATTGCTTTTTTTTTCATTCATTCACAGGATATGGGTGTCTCTGGCTTGACAAGCATTTATTGCCCATCCCTAATTGCTCAAAGGGCAGTTAAAAGTCAATCACCTTACTGTGGGTCTGCAGTCACATGTGCGCCAGCCAGGATAGGACGTCAGATTTACCTCCCTCACAGATTTACCTCTGTTAGTGAACCAGATGTGATTTTATGACATTTTCTTTCAAGGTCATCATGAGGCTCTTAATTCCTGACTTTTATTGAACTCAAATTCCACCATCAACCATGGCAAGATTCACACCCAGGTCCCCAGACCATTCGCCTGGATCTCTGGATTAATATTCTACAAAATACCACGAGGCCTTTGCCTCTCCATTTCAGACACTGGTACATGCTCCAATAACTCATGCTGTTCAATGTTATCTGAGTTGATATAAGATCAGATGAGAAAGGAAGTGAAGAAACAATTAGGAGACCTGAGATCCATCCATTTGCTTCTTTGGAAAACCCATAGTGTACTGTCCCAAATGAAATAATCAAGAAAAAGTAATCTTTCTCTCTAAATAGCAAATCTGCCAAGCAAGTATACCAGACAATAAGACCATAATAGGAACAGGAGTAGGCTGTTCAGCCCCTCGAGCCTGCTCTGGCAATCATTAGGATCATGATTGATCCGACAGTCCCACATCTGCTTCCCTGCTTTTTTCCTCATAACCCTTAATTCTTCTACTGATCAAACCTCTATCTATTTCAGCCTTAAATATACACTGTGATTGTACTCCCACAGCTCTCTGTGTAAGGAGTTCCAAAGACTCACAACCCTCTGGGAGAAGAGATTCCTCCTCATCTCAGTCTTACATTGGTGTAGTTGTTTTAACAGTGGACTAGCATTGCAAAAGCTTCTGGTTAATGCTTTGGGAGAACATTGGCTCAAACCCTTACTTCAGCGAGTAGGGTTTAAATTCAATGGATTAATAAAAATGGAATAAGAAGGGTCCAGACCCGAAACATCAGCTCTCCTGCTCCTCTGATGCTGCCTGGTCTTCTGTGTTATTTCAGACTCCAGCATCAGAAGTTCCTCCTATCTTGGAAGAAGTAAATAACCAGTTTTGGTAATGGTGACCTTAGAGCTACCATTGATTATTGGCAAACTCATTTAGCTCACTAGTGGCCTTCCGGGAGAAAAATCTGCCATCCTTACCTAGTCTGGCTCGCATGTGACTCCAGACCCACAATGATCTAGCTGATTCTTAATTGCCCTCTGAAATGACCTCGAAAGCCTCTCAACTGAAGAGAAAATTGATACTGGGTAAAAACCATTGGTCTTGCCGAAGACCAGGGTGCTGGCCATGCGCACGCAAATTGAAAGAGTTTAGTTTGGGATTATGGTCAGCATGGGCTGGTTGGATCGAAGGGTCTGTTTCCATGCTGTATGGCTCTGTGGCTCTATGATGCACATCCCATTAAATAATTTTAAAAACGCAACTACCATGTGTCCAAGCCTAATCACTATTTTTTTCGTGATGTTGTGAAGTATGGATCTTTACATCCATTTCTAAGATGTGAGTTTGCTGGAAAGACAAAGCTTTATTCCTAACCCTTTGATTCCAGATCCTAACCAGTCACTGAGTGAAATTATTTTTAATCATTGTTATTTTTGCTAATTACCTTAAACTGTTGTTACAATAATGATAAATAAGGGCTATTGTGTTTTAACTTCTGTCATCTGATCATTATGCCAGAGACCATTAATGGAATAAAATGCTTTTCTAAAAGAAGAAATATTGACCTAAAATTAAACCAAGTAGTGCAGATCTGTAACACAAACAGAAAATGCTGGAGAAACTCAGGAGGTCTGGCAGCATCTGTGGAGACAGAAACAGAGACAATGTTTTAGATCCAGTGGTTCTTCATCCACGGGTTGCAAAATATTAACTCTGCTCTCTCTTCACAGATGCTGCCAGGTCTCCTGAGTTTCTCCAGTGATTTCTGTTTTTGCTTCAAATATAAAGCTAAAATGCCTGCAATGGATATCTGTTAATCACTTGCAACTGTTCCATATGGTTGTAAGTTGCGCTTTCATATCAGCCTCTGAATGAAATAGCCAGGCCTGCAACAATAAAATAAACAAAAATAATAATTTCCTTATCTGATATCTTACTGACATTCTTATGTTGACGACTTCTAACTTTGTGTATTCTCACAAGTGGAAAAAATCTCTGCCATGCTGCCAAAATCTTTTATAGTTTTATTTTTGGTATAAAATATATAAAAGGCCAGTAACAACAGCGTATATTTATAAAGCGCCTGTAACATCATGAGATGTTCGATGTCACTTTACAACAGTGTTATAAGGTATGTCACTGAGCCACGTAAAGAGATATATGGCCAGATGACCATAAGGATTGGTTTTAAGGGTTGTTTTAAAAAACATGGAAAGTGGAAAGATTTAGAAAGCATATTACTCAACCAAATTAAAAGTAATCAAAAGCATAGCTATCAATGAGAGAGCAAATAAAATTGTCAAGACTCGAAAGGCCAGTATTACGAGTGTGCCTAACCCCGAGGGATTCAGGGCTGGAGGAAATCACATGTTGCAAAGTTGTGGCAAGATTGGAAATCAAGGTTGAGAATTTTAAAGTCAAGATCTTGCTTGACAGAAGCTCAGTGTAAATCTGTGAGCAGAAGCACAATATCACAATGGGATTTTGTGTGCATTTCTTACTTTTTATTTACCCAATTATATAAATGTGAATACTTGGATTCAAACAACAGCCTCCCAATTTGTTGACTTTAAGGCCATAAGTTCACCTCTTCGTCTGTTGACAAGCTACTCTTCGGTCATGTGCAGCATCTGTGTCTCTCCACAAGCACTGAATGAGTTTGCACCAAAGGGGGTCAGTTAGCTCACTGGCTGGATGGGTGGTTTGCAATGCAGTGTGGTACCAACACAGTGGGCTTAATCCCTGCATCAGCAAAGGTTACCAGGAAAGGATTTTCCTTCTCAACCTTGCTGCTCACCTGGGGCATGGTGATCCTCAGATAAAAACTCACCACTAGTTGTCTCTTCCTAATGAGGAGCAGTCCCATTGAACTGTGGCTGAAAGACCCAGTTCCTAAATGATGTAGAAGCAGGCCACTCAGCCCATCAAGTCTGCTTGGCCTTTCAATAAGACCATGGCTGATCTGATAACCCTTAATTCCACTTTCCTGCCTGTTCCCAATAACACTTGATTCCCTCACTGATAGCGATCAGCCTCATGTTGAGACAAGAAGAGTAAAAGTTTGAATGACTTGGAGGCAATAAGGACTGTAGATACTGGAAGCCAGAGTCAATAGGTGCGAGACTGGAAAAGCACAGCAGATCAGACAGCATCAGAGAAGCAGGTAAGTCAACATTTCGGGCTGAAACCCTCCATCTGGTCCGAGGAGGGGGAAGGGAGGCCAGTAAAAAATAGGGGGAGGGGAGGTGTGGAGCTGGGGAAGGGTAAGAGAGATGGTGATAGCTGGATGCAAGTTGGGGGCTTTCGTGATGGGTCTGTGGGAGGGGTGGTGCGGATAGGTTCAGCCAGGTGAATATTTGAAGAATCATGTCTGGGGGTAAGAAAAGCTTTAATGAGTATTTCAGCAGCAAATGACAGAGATCTGTGATTACATCCTTTTCATTTTGATTATATAGTATCAATGTCAAAGAGCCGAGACTGCATAACACTTCTTCCCATACATCGTCTGCCTCTCCTCAGTCATAATATTCTTGCCACTCTCTTCTAGAAACTGTCCCAATGGTTGCAGCGCTGAAATGAATTCACTATTAGCCTGGCATTGAAGTTCAAATACATTGTTATCTAAGTGGACTGAGAGGCAGGAGAATTCTGATAAGCCAAATTTAGCAACATGTGTCTCCAGTAGTGACAGATATTATTTATTATCTGAGGGATGTCAGAGAGAGAATTTGTCATCAATAATTTTTGCTTACTTTTATGTAACTCGCACAGGGATTGATAAGGTGAGGCAAGCCACACTTTCCCCAATTAAAAATGCTATTCTTTTTTGTATCTATTTGAAAATTGCAGACTGAGAAACTGTGTGAGAGAGATGTCTGATGAGAAATGCTCTTTGATGAAGCTGATAAAGGACATAATTGTCCCAATGTCATTAGAAACTTCAGCCAATAATTAACAAAGGAAGTTAAACCTCGCGGCATTGGAAAGTGATAAGAAAATCTGGACTGGAATGTGCTATTGAACTTGTCACTGAGCAGTCTCATTCAGAAAAATATTATACAAAAATTCAACTACAAAAAAACAGAACCAGCACACGGAGCAATAATCTGTCAATGTCATACAACAAGGACAAAGACAGAATGGGAAATGGAACCGTTGCAAATCTGGTCCCAGTGTTATTTGTTCTGTTTTATCTCATCCCAAACAAGGAACATAGAACATTACAGCACAGTACAGGCCCTTCGGCCCTCAATGTTGTGCCGACCTGTCATACCGATCTCAAGCCCATCGAACCTACACTATTCCATGTATGTCCAAATGCTTGTCCAATGACAACTTAAACGTACCTAAAGTTGGCGAATCTACTACCGTTGCAGGCAAAGCGTTCCATTCCCTTACTACTCTCTGAGTAAAGAAACTACCTCTGACATCTGTCCTATATCTTTCACCCCTCAATTTAAAGCTATGCCCCCTTGTGCTCGCCGTCACCATCCTAGGAAAAAGGATCTCCCTATCCACCCTATCTAACCCTCTGATTATTTTATACGTCTCAATTAAGTCACCTCTCAACCTTCTTCTCTCTAATGAAAACAGCCTCAAGTCCCTCAGCCAAACATCATATATCTTCACCTCAATTATATTTATGAGACATCTCCAATTGGCTTGGAAGAAAAATGTACAGTTGAAATTATGAATCAGAGTTTTGAAGTGCCAAATTAGACATATTTGTGTAATAGTGTGACGTCAAGGAACCCGAGCAAAACCGTGGTCAGTGGGAATCGAAGGCACACAGGAAGGCAGTTGTGGTTTCTGGAAGTCAGTCATCTCAGCTCCAGGATATCTCTGCAGGAGTTTCTCAGAGTTGATATTGCCAGTAAATCCATTCAGAAATGTAATAACACACCTTTGGAGCAGGTAGAACATGAATCCATGTCTCCTGGCTCAGAGGCTGGAACACTAAATAGTCCCGGGATTGTTCCAGGGGATAGTATCCTAGCTGCTTCATCAAGGACCTGCTGTCCCTCTCAGGTCAGAAGTGGGGATATTCGCTGATGATTGCACAAAGCCCAGCACTACTTGCAGCTCCAAGCATTCCATGTTCAAATGCAATACGACCTGGGCAATATCCAGGCTTGGGCTAACAAGTGACAGGTAACATCCATGCCACACAAATGACATGCATTGACTATCTCCAATAAGAGACAATCTAACCATTGTTCCTTGACATACAATGGCTTTACCATAACTGAATCTCCCACTATCAATATCCACGGGATTATACTGAACAAAAACTTTACTGGGCTCGCGACATGAATGCAGTGGTCGGTCAGTGATGCCTAAGTTCCCATGAGTGAATGAGAAAAAAAGATGCAGAAATATACACTCGCACATCTATAAGTATCTATATTAGGCCAAAAAATGTGTTTTTTTAAGAAAATGAAACATTTTCAAGATGGCATTATGAATTGTCAATCACTGGTTGTCCTGCAATGGAAGAATCTATTCAGTCTCCTGCCTGAACTCCAGCTGCCCTTGTCAGGGTGAGATTACTATAATGTTGTCAAGGTCGTTGCCCACAGACAGTCAATGCACCATTCTATAAGATTTTTTTAACCAATTGGTCGGCACCATTCTCATCTCAGGATCACTGGGCTCTGTGTGAACACCCATTCCCAGGACTAAGGCAGGGAAATCTGTGCTATCAGCATTGAGGCTTTGCTGTTGTGAGGTGTTGTGTTTTAGATGAGGCATTACTTTGAGGCTCTGTTTGCCCTCTCAGCTGGTTGGAAGAAATACTACAACACTGTTCCCAGAAGAACTGGGGAGGGTTCTCTGGGGTAAAGCCAATGCTTGTCATTCAATTAACAATGTGAAAGTAGATTATCTGCTCATGTGGAATTCCTCTCTGTCTTGCTTTAACTGTGCAAAAAAATTGGTTGTCATATTTGCTACGTTATATTAGTAACTACACATCAGTAGTACATTGGCAGAGTAAAGCACATTGTCACATCCTGCATTAATAAAAATTTAGATGTACATGCAAGCTTTTCTTCATTCCTATAGAACTACAGGAGAACACGGAACAGAAGAGGCCATTTGAACTGTTCTGCTTGTAGCTGCTTTTGAAGTAAATATCCAATGAGTCCTGTCTCACCAATCCCTGAGCTCTCATTTCAAATGCAAACTTAGCTTATAATACAATAATGCACTCAGAGTTAGTAAGAACAGCCAATGCTGGAGTCAGAGGTAACAGTGTAGAGCAGGAGGAACACAACGGGCCAGGCAGCATCAGAGGAGTAGGAAAGCTGACGTTTTGGGTTAGGTTGGGACCCTTCTTCAGAAATGGGGGAGGGGGAGGGATGCTTCGAAATAAATAGAGAGAGGAGGATGGGGAATATGGGTGGGATGGTGATAGGTTAGTACAGATGGGGAGTAGTGGGGATTGGTCAGTGAGGTGGGAGGAGCAGATAGATGGAATAGAAGATGGACAAGTTGTGTAAGGTCAAGGAGTTGTGGATGAGAGGAAAGGTTGGTCATGGCATGAGGCTGAGGGTGGGGAGGTCTTCAAACTGATAAAGTCCACATTGAATCCATTGGGCTGTAGGCTTCTGAGGTGGAATATGAGGTGCTGCTCCTCCAGTTTCTGGGTGGCATTGTTGTGACATTGGAGGGTGCCCAGGATGGACATGTGTAGGCGCAGGGTGAATGAAGGTGAGCCCACAACCAAGGATATATTTCCCTCCCCACACCTATCTGCCTTCCATATGGATCGAGCTCTCTGTGACTCCCTTGTCCACTCCACACTCCCCACTATCCCCACCAACTGTACCACCTTTCCCTGCAACCGCAGTAAGTGCTACACCTGACCCTACACCTCCATCCAAGGAGCCAAAAAAATTTTCCACATCAGACAGGGGTTCATCCGTCAATGTAGTCTACTACATCCGCTGCTCCCAAAGTGGCCTCCTATATACAGGTGAGGCCAAGTGGAGGCTCAGACGCCATTTTGTCGAGCACCTGCGCTCTGTTTGTGACAAATGATAACACCTTTCAGTTATGAGCCACTTCAACTCCACCTCCCACTCGCTGGGTGACATTTCCATCCTGGGCCTGCTCCAGTGCCACATGCCCTATTCATTCCCAATGACCACCAATTAACATTCCAATGTCATATTTTGAGATTATGCATAGCAGTAGGAAATGCAAGCGGCCAGGTGGCGCTCTTCTGGTGCCATGATAATGTCCCTCCGTCTGTGCCAGAAGGCGCAGGTTCAAATCTCACCTGTACCAGAAATGTACAATAACATCTCTGAGCAAGATAACAAAATGTGGGGTTGGATGAACACAGCAGGCCAAGCAGCATCTTAGGAGCACAACAGCTGACGTTCTGGGTCTAGGCCCGAAACATCAGCTTTTGTGCTTCTAAGATGCTGCTTGGCCTGCTGTGTTCATCCAACCCCACACTTTGTTATCTTGGATTCTCCAGCATCTGCAGTTCCCATTATCTCTAACATCTCTGAGCAGTTTGGTTAGGAAAATATCTACACTGGAATAAACAAGTCACTCTATAATTTTCTGATGCCCAAGATTTTCCTTGATTATCACTTGAATTTGTTTTCAAGTCACTTTCACTGGTGACTCATTCAACAAGTTTGCTGCTGCGTAAGCTCCTACAGTATCATCTACTCACTCTTAAATTCCAAATCTTACGCCTGTGTTTTCTGGAATATGAAACCTTTGCCCATAAAATTGACTTGCCTGGGTTAAACTTTGTAGTTTCTGTCAGCATTGGGACAGGTTATTGCATCTTGATATGTTTTCGGTGACTGTTTCCTCAAACTCCTCCGAACATCAACCTTGACAAGGCAAACCTTCAGTTTGTGTTGTTAATAAAGCCTGAGTAGGTGGAAGTATTGTCAGGTTCCGCAGACAACAAAGCACATTTGTTTTCGTCCTTGTTTCAATACGTACGGAATCTCCCACATATTTTTGCTACAAGTTTATTTCCAAAATTAAAGAGGCAGGGCAAGTGTATTCAGTTTGAGAGTGTTATTATCCACTATCCTCCCCTCCTATTTTGTATGTAAAGTGATAGCGGCATGAACTTGCAGCCATTGCAACTGAATGAAATCAATCAACAAACCCCCACTTCAGCTCTGAATTGTCAACTTGCAAAGCTTTCTAATTCAGTCAAATACCGATTTCCTGTTTGCACTTGTCATAAATCTTGCTGTGTCTTGAGTAAATTTAATTTCCATCAATCAATTAATATCTGCAAGCCCTGGGTACCTGAATGCTCAGAAGGTGGAAGCTATGTTTGTTATACCTCGTAATACAAAGGCCAGCACCCGTGTGTCTAACAGTTACTGTCAGAAGGGAATCTGGGAGCTGATATATGGCCAAGTCCCCGGACACAGACACGGTAAGCAAGGAAATCATCAGTAAATCTGCTATCGGTGATCCTGGATGAAGAACAACTCGCTAGGGCATCAAAACGAACTCCAGTGTTCTCATTTCACAGCACCTTCCAAGCCTGTGACCCTTGCAATCTAAAAGAGAAAAGGCAGCAGATGATGGGCTATGGGTCAATTGTAGGAAAATGGATGGATGTTTGATGGCCAGCAGGGCATGAAGGGCTAAAGGGTTTCTTCCCCTGCTATAACTATTCTAAACTCTTTAGGACTCGATACATGGGAGTACCAACAGCTTCAATTTCTCCTGCAAGCCACTCACCATCCTGACTTGGAAATGTGTCCTTCAGTGTCACTGGGGAAAAATCCTAGTCTTACCTCCCTAATGGCAATTGTGAATCTACCTCCAACAGCTCAACGCCACCTTCCTCAGGGGATTTTAAGGTGAGCAAAGAAGTCTGGCCCAGCCAGAGCCCAGTCAAGGGATAAAAAAGATAATCTACCACCTTTAAAGAGTAACAAATAAAAAATGATTCTTCAGGATTCATGGAACTAGCCCCATAGTAATGTTATGAAAACTGTCCTATAGTTACCCTGATTTCCTGCCTGGCTTGTTCTTTTCACAGTGCTTCAGTGTGTTTGTCAGAACCTCTGAGACCACCGATCAACTGGTAACACTGGAAACTGCAAAACCTTGCAGATCCATTGCAAACACCAAACCCATTAGAGACTCCAAATTGACCTTGATATCATGCTATTTAAAATCCAAAACCATTCCTCACTCTACCATGCTTCCAAACCTTGAGGTTTTCTTTAATCAACTTTTTCAGACAAGTTCTTTCACCCCTCTGGGCCCATTAAGTCTTGAAGCTAGACCCCCTGTCTCAGAAGTTGAGGCACTAACAGTTTGGCACAAAATTTCAAACTTTCGATCCAGTAGGAGCTATCAGTCCAATGAGATCTCTAATCTGATCATGATCTTTGATCCAAACGAAATCTCAATCCAATGCAAATGCCTAAATCAACCAAATCCCCAATCCACTCAAAACTTTGCAGCTCATCAGAATCTGCAATCAACTCACAAAATTAAAATGCAACCTCCCTCAATAATTATTGGTGACTGAAAATACAGGTACAGCATAGTTTAAAAACTAAAAAGAAGGAAAATTGCTGTAATTAAATATAAACTCTTTCCATCCAAGGAACCAAAAAAACCTTCCACATCAGACAGGGGTTCACCTGCACATCCGTCAATGTAGTCTACTACATCCGCTGCTCCCAAAGTGGCCTCCTATATACAGGTGAGGCCAAGTGGAGGCTCAGACGCCATTTTGTCGAGCACCTGCGCTCTGTTTGTGACAAATGATAACACCTTTCAGTTATGAGCCACTTCAACTCCACCTCCCACTAGCTGGGTGACATGTAATGACATATTATTTAATCAGTCTGAGAATTAATGATGAACTGGCAAAGCAAGACCAGAATTATTACCAGTTATATTTTGTATGAGAACGATGATCAATAACAATGAAAAATGACCTTGGGACTTACTGTCTTTCAGAAACTTTCACAGGTATTGCTGTTCTCCAGACTAAATATTTGGAAGTTCCTGCCCTTGTGTCTAAGACCCTGAACTCAGTTGGGACCCACTCTCACAGGCAGCTGTAAGCTCAGAAATTGTTGGAGACATTCAGCAGGTTTGACGTTCTTTTTCAAAAATAGAGAAGCAGAGTTTAAATGTCATCAAAACTGACTGAAATGAATGTGTGGATCTTAATGCTCTCCCCTAGAAGCCTGAGATGAGGGGTGAAGATCCACAATGGTGTTCCTGTCACTGTCCCAATGCTTCCCAAGCTCCATATCTCTGACTAAGTACAGGACAGGGGCATTGAATAGCCTTCCCACATGGGGCATATCACTCCATCACGCAAATTCTATCAGAGATGAGTGCGGTTAAACCAAACAGGCAAACCACCAGGAAACCTGACGAGTGTGCTGTGGGCTGGTCGGAGTCCTCATGTACCGTATCCAATGGAGGAGCATGTCAGTGTGATTAAGAGCAATATAGGAGCAGGAGTAGACCATTCACTTACTGGCCTTGCTTGAACATTCAATAACATTAAGTTTGATCTGTGGCCTCACTCCAAATTTCTACCTTGGGCCCCAAACCCTTGCTTAGTAAAAATTTGTCTACCTCAGACTTATATTTAACAATTGATTTAACATTGACTACTATTTGATGAAGAGATCTCCAAGCCTCTATTACTCTTTCCATGTAAAAGTGTTCTCTACCATCTCTCCTCAATGGCCTGGCCCTAATTATTAGGCTATGTCCCAGGTTTGAGTATCTTCAACCAGTGGAAATAGTTGATCTCTCTTTCCTGTTAATATCCTGAAGACCTCAATTAGATTACAACTTAACTTCTCACTTCACGATAAAAAAGGGCCAAATTTGTCTAATCTGTCCTCATAACTTAAGCCCTGAAGGCTCAATATAATTCTTGTAAATCTGCTTTGAATTCCTTCCAGGACCAAAACTTCCCACTTAAGGTGTAGTGCCCAAATCTGCTGAGGGCACTCTGAGTAGGGTCTAACTAGGGTTTTGTGTAACTGTAGCATCCCTGTGCTCTAGCCCTTTACACAAGAAGTTCAGTATTGTCTTCGCCTTCTTGACTATTTTCTGCGCCTGGTCACACCATTTTAAAGAGCTATGCACCTAAATCTCCTAATGTCATTGGGCATCCACTGTATTTTAATTTTGTGCTTTCTAAAATTAAAACCCAATCTATCCTTTTCATGGTCCCAAACAGATAACCGCACACTTGCTCATGTTAAAATGCACCTGCCAGAGATCTAGCAGTGCCTTGTTGTGACTTTATTGTGCTGCCTACGCTGTCTCCAATACTGCTTAATTTTGTGTCATCAGCTGATTTGGATATTTGATTTTTTATGCCATTATCTGAGTTATTAATGAATATTGCAAATAATTGAGGTTCCAACACAGATTCCTGTGGGCCACCATCGTCACATCCTGCCAATTTGAGTACTGACCCATTATTCCAACCACTCAACCAATTTCCTATCCATCAGTAATTTGCCCTCAGTTCTATGTTCTTCCACCTGAGTGAAGAGTCTCTTGTGTGCATCTTTATCAAAAGCCTTCTGGAAGCCTGCATAAATAACATCCATCAATTTTCTAATGTCCATCACCTTTGTCACTTCTTCAAAAGACTCTATGAGATTTGTCAGGTAGAACCCATGCTCCATGAATCCATGCTGACTCTCTTTGATGAGCTAAATGTTTTTGAAATATCAGTTGCCCTATCCTTATGGACAATAGACAATAGGTACAGGAGTAGGCCATTTGGCCCTTTGAGCCAGCTCCACCATTCATTATGATCATGGCTGATCATTCACGATCAGTATCCTGTTCCTGCCTTATCCCCATAACCCTTGATTCCACTATCTTTAAGAGCTCTATCCATCTTTTTCTTGGAAGTATCCAGAGAGTTGGCCTCCACTGCCTTGATTGTGGACTCCAACAATTTGCCTATTGCAGATGTCAGGCTAATTGTTCTGTAATTTAGGAGCAAATTACTGTCAATGCTGAATCTGTCCAGAAAGCAACAAACACTGGAAATCACAGGAGGTCAGGCAGCTTTCACGCTTTGTAGGGATTATATGGTTCTTCTATGACTCTCTGGCTGACTGCAGTACTGAGAGTGGCCAGCTTCCTCTGGTGGCGCTCTGATCATCCAGTAACTCTTTTGAGTAGAGTTTGACGGGACGTCTGCTGTATAGCAGAACCTTTGGTGAGGAATTTCCCCCAGTGGACCCATGAACACTGTGGCAGTTTGCGAGCTGTCTGATCAGAACTGAATCACAGTCAGACTCTGGGAAATGGCCACAGTAGAGTTATCGCTGCATCTCCAGCTGGTTCATGGCCCCACTGCCATGACGCCATTAAATTCCAACTGTTTACCCTGTTTCTGTCACCACTGATGCATTTTATGCGTTTCCAATAGTTTGATTTCCTCGCAGATTTTCAGCACAGTGGTCATTTCCTTGTATATTCCTTCTCACAAAGATTGAGTGACTAAGCAGGATCTGAGGTAGGGTCACCAGACTCGAAGCGTTAACCCTGATTTCTCTCCGCAGATGCTACCAGACCTGCTGAACTTTTCCAGCAATTTTTGGTTTTGTTTCTGATTTCCAGCATCCGTAGTTACTAAGGTTTTCACATAAAGTGGTGCCCTTTTACTCTGAAACATTGCCCTCTGGCCCTAGACGCTCCCATGAGGGGAAACATCCTCTCAGTCTTTATTCTTTCAAGCTCTTTATGAATCAATGAGATCACTCCTCATTCTTCTAAACTCTGAGGAGTCCAAACTTATTTAGCCTTTGCTTATAAAATAATCCCTTCATATCAGATATGGTCTCAGTGAAACTTCTCTGAACTGACTCCTACAAAATAGTATTGATTCCTAAATAAGGGGAGTAAAACTGCTGACAGGAGTGCAGATGTGGTTTCACGAGCACCCTATACATTTGCAATAAGGCTTCCCTACTCTTACACTCTAACCCCCTTGAAACAAGGGTCAACATTCTTTTAGCCTTTCTGATTGCCTGCTGCAATTGTGCACTAGTTTTCTATGTTTCAGAACAAGTCCTCCAAATGCTGTAGGTTGCAGAGAGACATAGATAAGCTGCAGAGCTGAACTGAGAGGTGGCAAATGGAGTTTAAAGCAGACAAGTGTGAGGTGATGCACTTTGGTAGGAGTAACCAGAAGGCAAAGTACAGTGCTAATGGTAAGATTCTTAGCAGTGTAGATGAGCAGAGAGATCTCGGTGTCCATGTACACAGATCCTTGAAAGTTGCCACCCAGGTTGACAGGGCTGTTAAGAAGGCAAACAGTGTTTTAGCTTTTATTAATAGAGGGATCGAGTTCCGGAACCAAGAGGTTATGGTGAAGCTGTACAAAACTCTGGTGTGGCCGCACTTGGAGTATTGTGTACAGTTCTGGTCACTGCATTATAAGAAGGATGTAGAAGCTTCGGAAAGGGTGCAGAGGATATTTACTAGGATGTTGCCTGGTATGGAGGGAAGGTCTTACGAGGAAAGGCTGAGAAACTCGAGGCTGTTTTCATGAGAGAGAAGAAGGTTGAGAGGTGACTTAATTGAAACATATAAAATAATCAGAGGGTTAGATAGGGTGGATAGAGAGAGCCCTTTTCCTAGGATGGTGACGGCGAGCACGAGGGGGCACAGCTTTAAATTGAGGGGTGAAAGGTATAGGACAGATGTCAGAGGTAGTTTCTTTACTCAGAGAATGGTAAGGGAATGGAACGCTTTGCCTGCAACAGTAGTAGATTCGCCAACTTTAGGTACATTTAAGTCGTCATTGGACAAGCATATGGACGTACATGGAATAGTGTAGGTTCGATGGGCTTGAGATCGGTATGACAGGTCGGCACAACATCGAGGGCCGAAGGGCCTGTAACTGTGCTGTAATGTTCTATGTTCTATGTTCTATGTTCTCTGTTCAAAGCCCCCTTATATTGCAGCTTCTGCAGCTATTCTCCAATCAAGTAATGCTCTGTTCTTTTGTTCTCCCTTGCAAAATGAAAAGCTTCGTATTTTCCAGCATTATGCTCCTTTTGCCATTTTTTTCACATTTACTTTGCCTTTCAATATTGCTCTGTAAACTGTTAGTGGCCCTCTGAAGATTTAGGGATGAGCTATAAATGCTAGCCTATCTAACAATGCCCTCATCCAATGAATAAAGAAAAGACAAACATTTCAATTAAACTTAGCATCAAAGACTTGCATCTCAGGGATTATAGAATAATTAAATTGTGGAAAGAGGTTATTCAGCACATTGTACTCATGCTAGCTCTTTAAAATGCTCACCAATGAATATCACTTCCCTGATCTTCTAGACTACAACATTGAATGGACTTCATAACTTTCTTCTTTGCTGCAAAGTGCTTTGGGATTGTCTTGAGGTTGTCAACAAAGCTCTTCCTTGCAACAGAGTGGCTCAGTGGTTAACACTGCTGCCTCACAGCGTCAAGGTCTTGGGTTCAACTCCTCTTTTGGATGGCTGTTTTTGTGGAGTTTGCACATTCTCCCTGTACCTGTGCCGGTTTCCTCCAACAGTCCAAAAATGTACAGGTTCGGCAGATTTGCCATACTAAATTGCTGCACAGTATTTCAGGTATGCACAGGCTTGGTGGAAGAAGCCATGGAAGATGTGGGGTAGGTCCAGGCACGATGTCCTTTGGAGGGTTGGTGAGGACTCGATGAGCAAGAATAGCCTGCTTCCATACTGTAGGGATTCTATGATTCTGGTTTCATGATCTACTGTGAATGGTGTGTTGTGGTAAAAGCCACCAATAGTTTCTTCATTAGGAATTTACCTCATTGCCTTATGAAAGTGATAATTGAATCTGCTTCCACCATTCTTTTAGGCAGTTTCGGATCACAATAATCAGCATGAAAATAAAAATCTGCCCCTGTCACCTCTGGCACTGATGGAACACACTTGGTCGCCTGTGTCTTTGAGCCTTTTGGCTTAAACATTGCTTTCAGATAATATACATATGGGATGAATTTTAATTCTGTCCAACTGTGTGTACATAAAGACAAGTTGATGAGATTTAGTGGGCACTAGAAAAACTACAAAACATCCAGAGTACCAAAACTTAAACTACCAGAAAGTTTGGTCAAATCCAGATTTTCTGACAATTATAGACAGAATGTATGAGGTTGGGTGGATTTAAAAGATTTCAGGACATTAGCTGAAGAACTGCAAATGAGCTGTTTCTCTCAATCTCCTTGCCATTTTTTGCTTTCTCAAAATATAGCTTTCAAACTGATAGTTCATTGTTGACACGTGATCCTACATTGTCAAAATGTAAATGCTACATTTCCTTGCATTGCAACGGGAAAAAAATAAGGATTGAATCACTTTGTAACATCCTGTGATAATGAAAGGTGCTCCAGGAAACTACCTTGTACTTTCTAATTAGCCATAATTATAGCACTTTGTTGGAAAACGTTCATGGACCCACTTTTATCAATTCCTCACATCTAATATTAGAACCAGGAGACATACTTGCAAAGCTGAAGATCTTCCAGTGAAAATGATGACAAGGAATGTTTTCTCTCAGAGACTCATGAGTTTTTCGATTTTTTTTTGTCAGAGAGCATTAAAGGTGGGCGCATTGAACATTGACATGAGTTAGATTATTCACATTCGTTTTCAATAATGGAGTAAGCTGGGCAGAACAAACAGCCTCCTCCTGCTCATCGGTTGTTTGTTTGTTCTTAGGAACATGGGAGCAAAATGCACTTGGTTGAGCTTTGAAAACTTTCATGTTAAGATGAAACTACCAAAGGGTTACCTGTCCTTAGTCTCCTGTCCAAAGGTCTAGTTATCTGTTTGAAATAGACCTTGATCTTTTCTAATCGTGGGCTTCAAGTCATGTTAATTGGAGCAGAACATACATGTTTACCATTTCCATTTGTCAAAAGTCTTCCTAACTGGAAATCATGAGGACATTGCTTTGGAGTTTCTTGTTCTGTGGTTATGGACTGCCATTTACAGCAGTGCATCTATTCAGAATCAATGTGATGGAGTTATGGAGATTGTGCTTTTGATGAGGAATAATCAAGGTTGTGTATGGCAGAGGAATGATGGACAGAGCAGAGTGATGGAGCATGAGATTTTGGATAAGAGTGGTGGAGAATATATATTCAGAGGAGTTATGGAGAATGTGTTTTTAGGGAGCCTTAGTGACTGTGTTTGAGTGGAGCGTAATGGTGATTGTATTTGTGTGAGGAGTGATGATAATTGTGTGAGGAGTGATGGTGATTGTGTAGGGAGTGATGATAATTGTGTGAGGAGTGATGGTGATGGTGATTGTGTGAGGAGTGATGGTGATTTTGTGAGGAGTGATGGTGATTGTGTGAGGAGTGATGGTGATGGTGATTGTGTTTGTGTGAGGAGTGGTGATAATTGTGTGAGGAGTGATGGTGATTGTGTAGGGAGTGATGATAATTGTGTGAGGAGTGATGGTGATTTTGTGAGGAGTGATGATAATTGTGTGAGGAGTGATGGTGACGGTGATTGTGTGAGGAGTGATGGTGATTGTGTGAGGAGTGATGGTGATTGTGTGAGGAGTGATGGTGATGGTGATTGTGTTTGTGTGAGGAGTGGTGATAATTGTGTGAGGAGTGATGGTGATTGTGTAGGGAGTGGTGATAATTGTGTGAGGAGTGATGGTGATGGTGATTGTGTGAGGAGTGATGATAATTGTGTGAGGAGTGATGATAATTTTGTGAGGAGTGATGGTGATTGTGTGAGGAGTGATGATAATTGTGTGAGGAGTGCTGGTGATTGTGTGAGGAGTGACGGTGATTGTGTGAGGAGTGATGGTGATGGCGATTGTGTTTGTGTGAGGAGTGATGGTGATTGTGTGAGGAGTGATGATAATTGTGTGAGGAGTGCTGGTGATTGTGTGAGGAGTGACGGTGATTGTGTGAGGAGTGCTGGTGATTGTGTGAGGAGTGACGGTGATTGTGTGAGGAGTGATGGTGATGGCGATTGTGTTTGTGTGAGGAGTGATGGAGCTTGTCTTGTCCAGCCTGTTTTATGCAAGGTGCGTCAGCGTTTCCTTTCTTACATTGTGAAACTGGAGTTTCCTTTATTACTCTCTGGAACTGGAACCCTCGGTACTCCTGTGCACAGACCTGCCTAAGGGATACACAGTGAAATAAATTCCCTAGGATTATCGTTGAAAGGAACATTATAGCTGGATGCTGTTGACATTTCTGAGGAGTGATGGAGCTGTACAGCATGGCAAGAAAATCTCTGAATACATTGGGCTGAATTCCTGGAACTATTTAGAATTTGAGCACAGCGTCATTGCCCTTTGGTATCTGATAGAGGAGAATAAGGTGGGTGATGACCAAGAATCACTTTGTCCTCTATGTCTGTTCTACCATCTGGAATCATTTTGTTTGTCCAGTTTAATTCAATTTGACAACATCATTTCACAGGGGAAAAAGATCTCTGTCTGCAACGTTTGCTGCTCAGCTCTTGAAATTCTACACAAAGAGTGACCCTCCAGACTCCTGGCTTAGAAATATCGATGTCCCTGCCCATTTACATGCAGGAGTTCTGCTGTGGGAGACATTTTGGTATTGAGAAAGATTGGGTCCCTGATACGCATTATCTGTTGTGCCAAGTTCCTACAGTGGCACAATTTGCTATTGAAGTCAAAGCTGACTGGAATTGCTAACAACATATGGTTAAGGATTGCACTGGGAGTGGGAAATAGAACAGTTACCTTGGGCTTTTCTGAGCAATTGAGCTGAGCCTCAGTTAAAGTGTTTGTGTTAAGCTAAAGAAGTTCAGGGCTGGAGGGAGACGAAAGGTAGCGTAGATGGCCTCAGGCCGTAGCAGCTGCCAGGAACTCAGTGTCTGAAGCATTGGACTCTTCTGAAAGGTAAAGACAGAAAACAACCATAATGATAGAGAGGCCCTGATGAGTTATGGGAGGAAATATTTTTCACTTTGGTATTGCTGCAGTCAATCACACTGGTGCATTTAAGCCGGGTTTCTGAAGGAGTAAGAAGTAAAAGTTTATGGTGATAGACAAAGATGAAGGGCGGTGGGAAAAGGCTTCTGGGATACAAAATCTCCAGCACATACTAATTGGGTTAAATGAGAGATAATGGGAACTGCAGATGCTGGAGATTCCAAGATAATAAAATGTGAGGCTGGATGAACACAGCAGGCCAAGCAGCATCTCAGGAGCACAAAAGCACAAAATGGTCTGTTGCCCCATGGTGAACACCACTTGGAGGATGCAATGTTATGCAAAAGACGCTGATTGAGCTGTTAGTTGGGAGCATCAATGCCCATCACAAAGGCTGACCAAGCTGAGCAAGTGCTGAAGGGCAAAGCTGTCAGATTGGATCTGAGGCAAATGGTGAGGAAAACAACAAGAGAGAAGGAAACTGACTTGACCTCATCCTCAGCAATCTACCTGTTGTCTGTGTATCTGTCTATAACAGTATCATCAGGAGTGAGCACTGCACAGTCCTGTCTTCACACTGAGGATACCTTCTACTATCCTGAAGAAGGGTCACTGCACTCAAAGTGTTTATGTATTTTACAGAGTGAAAAACATTCAATACAGTCAAAAGCCTGTCCACTGTCACCATTTTAAATAGTTGTAAGAATAAGAAAAAATAGAAGGATATAGTTTAAAGCCCATCAGTCCTGAACCAGTTCACTATCAATGGCACCTGCACCACCCATCCCTCCTCCACCACCTCTTCACCATCTACACCAGACCCAACTCAACGTCAAAGTCATCAATTTTCAGCCACCATCTTTCTCTGCTGGGCCTACATCACCGATGTCATCTCTGCTGATGTAACAGCCTTCAATTCCAAGGCCAGGTCTCCTGCTCACCCCAGAAAAGTAAGTAGGGACCCAATTGCTACTGTCACAAGGTCTGTGAGGAGGAAGTTCCACAAATATCCCCATCCTCAATGATGGAAGAACCAGTACATCAGGGAAAAAGATGAGGCTAAAGCATTCTCAACAATCTTCAGCCAGAAATAATGAGTAGATGTTCCATCTCGGCCTCCTCCAGTGGTCCCCAGGATCACAGATACCAGTCTTCAACCAATTTGATTCACTCCACGTTATAATAGGAAAGGGTTGGAGACACTGGATACTGTAAAGGCTGTGGTCTATGACACCCTTCTGGCAATAGGACTGAAGACTTGTGCTCCAGCACTAGATACACCCGAAGCCAAGATCTTTCAGTAACTTTAAAATATTACATAAAAATAAGGACAAACCTTACCAAGCTAATAACCTCCCTGTTTTAAAACTCCAATCCTTCCATTAGTCTTCTGTATTGCTTGCTGCAGCTACATGTTGGCTGTTTGTGCTTCATTCACAAGAACACCCAAACCCCTCTGTGCTGCATTTTCTTTGTAATCTCCACTTAATTAATAGTTTGTCACTTGTTTCTTTCTAACAAAGTGACCTCACAATTTCTACACAAATTCTATCTGCCAAGTTTCTTTCCACTCGGTCAAACTTTCTGTATCCTCTTGCAAATTCCTAATGTCCTCATCACAGAACGCCCTGGCAGTGAATCTTGTATCATCAGCAATTTTGATATGTTAGAGTCTGCTTCCCCCTTCAAGCCATTAATACATAATGGGAAACAATTGTGGCCTGAGAAATGATACACGTGGTGCTCCACTTGTTCCACCTTTTCAACCTAAAAAAGACCCTTTAACCCCAACTCTCTGTTTTCCCTGTGCTAAACCAATCCTCAATCCATGCTCATATATTACTTCTAATATCATGAGGTCCAACCTTGTGTCATAACCTTTTATCTGTATCACTTTATTGAATGTCATCTTGAATCCTGTTATTAACTCTGCTTGTTCATTCCTCAAAGAGCTGCAGCAAATTTGTCAAAAATACCATCACTAAGCATATTGAATTTATTTGATTGTGTTAAGCTTTTCTAAATATTGTGCTATTATTTCCTTAATTTTGCACGCTAGCATTTAGCCAATGATAAATGTTAGGCCAATGGCCTGTATTATCTTGGTTTCTGTCTCCTCCCTTCTTGAACAGAGGCATCACTTTAAAGGTTTTCCAATCTGCTCAAATCCTCCCGGAATCCTTTCAGTTCTGGAACATTTCAACTAATGTCACCACTAACATGCAGCCACTTTCTCTGAGACCTTTGTATACAGACCATTAGGCCCTGTTGACTAGTCTGCCTTCATTCCTAGTAGTTTGTCAAGTACTTTGTCCCTTTTGATAGAGATTCTTGCAGATCTTTTCTCCAAAGAGCATCTTGCTTAGCTGGTATCTTTGGGATATTTATAATGTTCTGCACTCTGATGCAAAACACTGCTTTAAGTTATTTGCTATTCACCTGTTCCTGGTTCTCAGTCCTCCAGCTGTGCACCTTCACAGGTTCCTACTTTTGGAAGAAGCGTCTAGGCTCGAAACGTCAGCTTTCCTGCTCCTCTGATGCTGCTTGGCCTACTGTGTTCATCCAGCTCGACACCCTGTTATCTCCGTTCTTTAATTGTTCTCTTTCTCTCTCCTGCACACACAGACAGACAGACACACACACACACACACACACACACACACACACACACACACAGTCCCCCTTTCTCTCTCTCTCTCTCACACACATTCATCCCCCTTCACAGATACACTCTTTCTTCCCCTTCTCTCTCTCACACACACATTTCATCCCCCCTTCACAGACACACTTTTTCTTCCACTTCTCTCTCACACATTCACATACAAACACATACACTCTGTCTCCCTCTCTCTCACACACACATAATCTCTCTCCCCTCTCACTCACACAGACTCTCTCTTCACCCACACCCACACTCTCTCTCACGCACAAATGCGCGCACGTGGACACACACTCACACACACACACACACACACACACACACACACACACACACACACACAGACACACACACACGTACATGTGAATCAATGGAATGAATTTGTATTTACAGATGCATTTTATTTTGTTCAAAGAGAACACAGTTTATAGACAGCGTCCTCACACTCAACAACTTCTCTTTTGACTCCTCCCACTTCCTACAGACTAAGGGGGTGGCCATGGGCACCCGCATGGGCCCCAGCTATGCCTGCCTCTTTGTAGGTTACGTGGAACAGTCCCTCTTCCGCACCTACACAGGCCCCAAACCCCACCTCTTCCTCCGGTACATTGATGACTGTATCGGCGCCGCCTCTTGCTCCCCAGAGGAGCTCGAACAGTTCATCCACTTCACCAACACCTTCCACCCCAACCTTCAGTTCACCTGGGCCATCTCCAGCACATCCCTCACCTTCCTGGACCTCTCAGTCTCCATCTCAGGCAACCAGCTTGTAACTGATGTCCATTTCAAGCCCACCGACTCCCACAGCTACCTAGAATACACCTCCTCCCAGCCACCCTCCTGCAAAAATTCCATCCCCTATTCCCAATTCCTCCGCCTCCGCCGCATCTGCTCCCACGATAAGACATTCCACTCCCGCACATCCCAGATGTCCAAGTTCTTTAAGGACCGCAACTTTCCCCCCACGGTGATCGAGAACGCCCTTGACCGCGTCTCCCGCATTTCCCGCGACACATCCCTCACACCCCGCCCCCGCCACAACCGCCCCAAGAGGATCCCCCTCGTTCTCACACACCACCCTACCAACCTCCGGATACAACGCATTATCCTCTGACACTTCCGCCATTTACAATCCGACCCCACCACCCAAGACATTTTTCCATCCCCTCCCCTGTCTGCTTTCCGGAGAGACCACTCTCTCCGTGACTCCCTTGTTCGCTCCACACTGCCCTCCAACCCCACCACACCCGGCACCTTCCCCTGCAACCGCAGGAAATGCTACACTTGCCCCCACACCTGCTCCCTCACCCCCATCCCAGGCCCCAAGATGACATTCCACATTAAGCAGAGGTTCACCTGCACATCTGCCAATGTGGTATACTGCATCCACTGTACCCGGTGCGGCTTCCTCTACATTGGGGAAACCAAGCGGAGGCTTGGGGACCGCTTTGCAGAACACCTCCGCTCAGTTCGCAACAAACAACTGCACCTCCCAGTCGCAAACCATTTCCACTCCCCCTCCCATTCTCTTGATGACATGTCCATCATGGGCCTCCTGCACTGCCACAATGATGCCACCCGAAGGTTGCAGGAACAGCAACTCATATTCCGCCTGGGAACCCTGCAGCCATATGGTATCAATGTGGACTTCACCAGTTTCAAAATCTCCCCTTCCCCTACTGCATCCCTAAACCAGCCCAGTTCATCCCCTCCCCCCACTGCACCACACAACCAGCCCAGCTCTTCCCCCCCACCCACTGCATCCCAAAACCAGTCCAACCTGTCTCTGCCTCCCTAACCGGTTCTTCCTCTCACCCATCCCTTCCTCCCACCCCAAGCCGCACCCCCAGCTACCTACTAACCTCATCCCACCTCCTTGACCTGTCCGTCTTCCCTGGACTGACCTATCCCCTCCCTACCTCCCCACCTACACTCTCTCCACCTATCTTCTTTACTCTCCATCTTCGGTCCGCCTCCCCCTCTCTCCCTATTTCTTCCAGTTCCCTCCCCCCATCCCCCTCTCTGATGAAGGGTCTAGGCCCGAAACGTCAGCTTTTGTGCTCCTGAGATGCTGCTTGGCCTGCTGTGTTCATCCAGCCTCACATTTTATTATCTTGGAATCTCCAGCATCTGCAGTTCCCATTATCTCTCACAGTTTATAGACAGTTGGTCAGATGATGTTTTATGAATTCCTACTTGAGAAATAAAACCAGCCTGATTCCAATGTAAAACACAAATTCTAACCAAAGCCTCACACCTAACATGCATTGTCTGACCTAAAAGGTCACCTCTTCTTTAGACTGATAAAACTTTTAGTTCTTTCAGGTCTGAGGCTTGAAAAGAATTTGGGGATTAACATATGTCTATAAACCAATTAAAACCTTCTAACTGATTGAAGATTTAACAGCATCTTCAGTTTGTCTATTACATCCTTATCAACAGTGTGACCCTTTAATCTTTTACTTATAAGTTCTGTGTCTGATACTACCTCTGTCACTAACACTTAAAGATGGAATGAGGCTCCGAAAGCTTGTGTTTTCAAGGAAATCTTTTTGACTGTAACCTGGTATCATGTGATTTCTGACCTTGTCCATCCCCCTTCAACACAGGCATGTCCACATCATTTTTATTTTCTCGTAGAAGCTCTGTTTTCATATTTCTTGCTAATTTGTTTTTCAAAATCAATATTTTTCCTCTGTGTTAGCTTTACAATGATTGGCTGTTTATGCCTATAACATTCCTGACCCACTAGCCTACCCTTATTTTCAACCATAATAACAAAGTGTGAGGCTGGATGAACACAGCAGGCCAAGCAGCATCTCAGGAGCACAAAAGCTGACGTTTCAGGCCTGGACCCTTCATCCAGGCCTGAAACGTCAGCTTTTGTGCTCCTGAGATGCTGCTTGGCCTGCTGTGTTCATCCAACCTCACATTTTGTTATCTTGGATTCTCCAGCATCTGCAGTTCCCATTATCACTTACTTTCCACCATATTGTTTGACTGGATCTTCTCTTTGACTGTCTTTTTTAACCTTGGATGGTTCATCCTTCTCATCAAGTCCTTCTTTTTGACAAGCATATTCTTTTTCTGAGTATTCTGTTCAAATGTCTGCCACTGTTCATCATCTCTTTAGGCTATCTCCCACCCTGCTTTAGGCAACTCTTCCTTCATCTCTCTGTAATTGATCTGATTTAAATTGAGAACAATGGTTTGAAACCTCAGTTGCTGTCCTTCAGACTGAATGTAAAACTCAAACATATTGATTCACTTGAGGGTCATTAACCTATTTTAATCCTACCTCATTACACATTACTTGATCTAAAATACCCTGTTCCTGGGAGGATTCTACAGTGTTTTTGATTTCATTTCACTTACTATTGCCGCATGTACCTAGGTACAGTGAAAGGTTTAGTTTTGCATGCAGTACAGGCAGATCATACATTACAAAGTGCATTAGGGTAATAGAGCACAGCGATGTTACAGCTGCAGAGATGGTGCACAAAGAGCAAGGTCAAATTAAATGGGAACATTGAGAGATCAATTGAGAAGTCTAATAACAGCGGCAAGGAGCTGTAATTGAACCTGTTGGTACGTGTGTTTAAGGTTTTATTTCTTCTGCCCAATGAAAGACGTTAGATGAGATTATAACTGTGGTGGGAGGGGTATTTGATGATGTTGGTCATTTTGCTCAAAGAAACAAACTTGTCTTCTATTTTATCTTGCCCATTTGATTGTTCTGCTAATATAAAGATGACCAGGATCCTCAGCAATTTCAATGCTCTGCTGATGGGCCTCTGTTATTTCCTCATTTACACTTTGCCCAACAGTGAGGCAAATCTTTCAAAGCTTGTAGACGGTGCACATGCATGATATCTTTGCCTTGCTATTCCTTATTTTCACAAAAGCTTGTTCCATATCACTATCTATTGCCCCTAAGTCACAATTCAGCATTACAGTGAAACACTCGTTTACCAATAACACCATTGCACCGCCTCTTGTTTCAGTCTGTTCTTTATGCTGTTCCCTGTCTTACTCACCTTTAAACCATGTCTCTATGTTCACTTCAAGTCATAGTCATTCATTTTAGGTGCGCCGTCACGTCATCATTACAAATGTTGCACACACTCACATAAACATAGAAGATAGGGCAGGGGTAGGCCATTCGGCGCTTCGAGTCTGCACCACCATGCAGTACGATCATGGTTCATCATGCCATCTCGGTGTCCAATTCCCACCCTCTCCCCAAACCTGTTGATCCCTTCAGCAGCAAGGGCCACATGCAGCTCTCTCTTGAATATATCTAATGAACTGGCCCCAACAGCTTCCTGTGGAAGGCAATTCCGCAGGTTCACAACTCTCTGAGTGAGGAAGTTCTTCTCATCTCAGACCTGAATGTTACCCCTTTATTCTTAGACTGTGACCCCTTGTTCTGGACTTCCCCAACATTGGGAATATTCTTCCCACATGTAGACTGTCCAGTCCCATCAGGATTTTATATCTTTCTAAGAGATCCCCTCTCATTCTTCTAAATTCCGGTAAACGCAAGACCAGTCGATCCAATCTTTCCTCACATGCCAGACCTGCTATCCCAGGACTCAGCCTGGTGAACCTTTCCTGGACTCCCTCAGTAGCAGGAATGTCCTTCCTAAGACTAGGAGACCATAACTACACACAATGCTCAAGGTGTGACTTCACCAAGGCCCTGTATAACTGCAACAAGACGTCCCTACTCTGATACTCAAATCCTCTCGCTATGCAGTATTTATTGCCCATCCTAATTGCCCAGAGGGTAGTTAGGAGTCTGGAGTCACATGTAGGTCAGACCAGGTAAGGATGGCAGTTTCCTTCTCTAAAGGATATTAGTGAACCAGATGGGATTATCCGACAATTGACAATGGATTCACAATCATCGTTGGATTCTTAATTCCAGATCTTTTAAAAAACTGAATTCAAATTCCACCATCCCCCCATGGTGGGATTTGAACCTGTGTTCATAGAATGTTATTTGGTTCTCTGGATTAACAGTCTGCTGATAATAGTACTAGACCATCATCTCCCACCCAGGTCTTATTGCACTTCACTTTTTCCTAACTGCTACCATTCAGATAATAATCTACCTTGACCAAAGTGGATAACCTCGTACATATCCATATTATATTGCATTCACCAAGAATTTGCCTATTCAGCCAATCACTCCTGCAACCTCTTAGCATCCTCCTCATGGCTAAAAATCACATGACACCAGGTTATAGTCCAACAGGTTTAAATGAACACACAAACTTTCGGAGCATTGCCCCTTCCTCAGGTGTATTGTGGGAGGAAATATCCAGAATTTACAATTAGAAAATCAAAGGATTAAAAAAACTGATGCAAATGTATTTAATAACCCTAAAATGGCCGGCTGACTCCCTCCTGTTAAATCCTTGATCAATTAGAAAGGAGATGCCAAAGAGACTACAAATGCACTCAAGTCAAACGACAACACTGATTATGCTGAAAGACTTCAACATCTCACCTCTTGCCAACTCTTCAATTCTCTCATAAATCAACTCTACAGCAGACGCTGCAATCTTGAAATCAAGAAGGAATCCATATTTTTGGCTTGTGCTCAAGACACAGTGGACCAGTTATGAGACACTGCCAACCAGACGAGGCAGCAGAACTACACCACCTAACTGCACACCAAGAACAAGAAACTGGAGAAACCTGGCATCACCACCAGCAGTAACCAGCTCTCCCCTGATACCACCATGAGGAAGTCCATCGTCAGCTTATCTGATCACTCCCTTCAAATGGATGCAATCAAAGTTCTCAGCTGACGGCTCAATTTCTGGTCCACTGCAAAAATGGACCCCATTACTCTCATGGCAGACACACAATAATTCATAGGCTGAGTGAGACTCCAGGAATTCTTCCAAGATGTCGGCAGCGAGCCCAATGAGACAACCAATGACCCAGAGCACTCGACAGAGAGATCCATGGCAGAATGACCAAAGAAGGAGCCGAATTGGACCCCTCCACAAGGCCGCTGCCCTCGGCTTGACTTGTATGCCCTAGTCATCAGGAAATGTGTGAATGCTTGATTCATGAGCCACACTCACAAGGTAGTACAAAATGTCACTCAGGAATAACACAACACCATTCCTGCTCTCAAGACCAGTTACAACATTGTCATCAAACCAGCAGACAAGGGAGGAGCCACCATTGTACAGAATAGAATGGGCTACTGCAGGTGGACTGCAGTAGTTCAAGAAGACAGCTCACTACCACCTTCTCAAGGGCAACTAGGTACAGGCTATAAATGCTGGCCAGCTAGCAACATCCACGTTAAAACACAGGCAGTTCCTAAACAATGTCTCACACAAAAAGGCATTGTCTACCCTGAGATGTCACCTCTTGTATTTGATAACCTTTTGATATCTCGGGACATTGACTTGAAAGAAAGTTGGAGAGTTGCATATTAATCAATTGAAACCTGCATCTCCTTTCTAACTGATTAAGGATTTAACAGAAGGCAGTCAGAAAGCCAATTTAGGGCTATTAAATAAATTCACATCAGCAATGCTCTGAAAGCTTCTGTGTTCAATTAAATCTGTTGGACTATAACCTGGTGTCAAGTGATTTGTGACCTTGTCCACCCCAGTCAAACAACAACACATCAGTACATACTGCCATCCAGCTTAGTGTCATCTGCAAATTTGGAGATATTGCATTCAATTCCTTTGTCCAAACCATTAATGTATATTGTGAACAGCTGAGGTCCCAGCACTGAACCCTGTAGCACCCCATGCGCCACTGCCTGCCACTCTGAAAAGGGTCTGTTTTTTCCAACTCTCTGCTTCCTGTCTGCCAACCAGTTCCCTCTCCATGTCAATAAATACATCCGATACCATGAGCCTCAATTTTCCTCACTAGCGTCTTATGTGGAACTTGTCAACAACCTTCAAAAGTCCGTACACAAAACATCTACTGATTCAACATTGCCTACTCTACTGATCACATCCTCAAAAAATTCCAGAAGATTGGTCAGGTATGATTTCCCTTTAGTGAATCCATGCTGACTAGGACTGAGTCTGTCACTGCTTTCCAAATGTTCAATTATTACATCCTTAATGATTGCCTCTAACATTTTCCCCACCACTGATGTCAGGTTAACCAGCCTATAATTCCCCAGCTTCTTTCTCTCTCCTTTTCTAAAATAAGGGCATGTAAGCTTTAACTTTTTACCATGATCTGATTCTAATTTTCTGCTTTACCATTCTGTTTAGATTTTTTGACCCTTCCTGTCAGACTTTAATGGCCATTTGCCTCTTCACTGCCTGAATCTATGTTCCCTAGTTTTGTTTTGATGTTTAAGATTTCCTTTTAATGAATCCCCTCCTTCCATGCATTAGTTGTAAGCATCATCTACAATCCTATGTATACAATTCTACAAGGCCTGGCCTCTGTTTGGTTCGAGCGAAACCCGTGTCAAAAGACTTTTCTCCAGGACTGATGCCCTTACCCATGAATCAGAACCCAAAACAATCTTTGAGCCCTGCACTGTTCTCTTGAACCTTATTTGCTGTGTGCCAATTTGCCTGCAGTTCAAAGAGAAATCCTGAGATTAGTACATTTGGTTCCGTTCTCTTTAATTTGGCCACAAGCTACTCATAACTCCTAAGCAAAATCATATTCGGATTCCTATCTCCATCATTACTAACTCTGCTGACCACAACAACTGGATCCTCCCTTCCCACTTGAAGGTTTCTCCATTCCAAAAGAGATGGCCTTAGCCCTGGCACCAAGTTGGCAACTCAGCCTTCTGGGCACTTCATCTTTGCTACAGAGTCCAATATTCATTCCCTTGATTACGCTCTCCCCTGTTACTGTTGTATTTCTCTTCTCTCCCTTTTTCTTGAAGGGTGGTCTGTGCCGTACTGCTGTGATCTATTCACTCATTGTCCCCATGATTTGTGCCTTCGCCCACACTGGAAACAAGAATTTTGTTCCGAATGAAATCCAACGCAATTCACTACAGCACAGGAACAGGCCCTTTGGCCAACCGAGTCTGTGCCAATTCTAATTCGTATCTAGACCTGCTACTTATTGACTGTGTACAGTTTCCATCTCTCCATTTGCCTCCTTTTCATCTGTCTATCAAGATTCTCCTTAATCATTGCTAATGAGCCTGCTTCCACCACCTCCATTGGCAGTATGTTCCAGGCACCCACCATCCTCCGTGTGAAATATTTTCCCCACACTTCTCCCCTAAACTTCCCATCTCTCCCCTTGAGCCAGTGCTGCCATGTAGTTGTCCTCTCCATCCTGAGAAAAAAGTCTCTGATTATCCACCTCTCATATGCCTCTCATAATTTTGCAGACCTCTATGAGGTCTCCCAGTTAGCTTTCACCTTTCCACCGAAAGTAATCTGAATTGAGAATTGCTGAGGTTTCTCCGATCCTAATTTCTGGATCCACATGCTACCTAACTTGCATTCTTACTTCACATTGTGACACCAGACACCCCCCACCCCATTCTCTGTGCCTGACCATAGACCAAATTTGCTGTTATTAATCTGACAGGTGAGAAACAGTATCCAGGTACTTCTCACCTTTCCTGATAGGTTACAGTGTCCACAGCCCAGGCTCCAGGTCATCAACTCTACAGAGAAGTTCCTCAAATATCCAACATTTGTTGTAGACGCATTCTGTGCGGATCCTACCAGTGTCCACCACCCCCTACACACAGCAGCAGTGACAACTATTGCTATTTAATTTAAAGAATTAATTTAGATAGTAAACATGTGATGACACCATGGTTTTAAGGGTGTATTTTGTACTTTTTCTGTGAAGAGAGGTGAAGGCAGAGGTAACAAATGGTCTGTTCCAAGCAAATAAAATCAACACCTTGTGAGGCCTTGGGGTCTTTTCTTTGAAAATTTGCAACAATAGAAGCAGCATGAATGGTGGACACTAAATAAAAACCCAGAGAACTCCGGATGCTGCAATTCAGAAACAAAAACAGAAATTGCTGGAAAAGCTCAGCAGGTCTGGCAACATCTGTGGAGAGAAATCAAAGTTAATGTTTCAGGTCCAGTGATGCTTCCTCAGAAGACAATAAGAGGTGAGTGTGAATATGGATGGGAATTGGCGCAGGCTCATTGGGCTGAAAGACCTGTTCCTGTGCTGTGTTGAATTGTGTTGTATTTTATTCGGAATGAAATTCTTGTCTCCACTATGGTAAGGGCACAAGCTGCAGGGACAATAAGTGAATTGAGCACAGCACTATGGCACAGAGCACCCTTCAATTGAAGGGGAGAAAAGAGTAACAGTAACAGGGGAAAGTGGACAGGGGACGGGTTAGGAATTAAGGGCCTAATGATGATCATGCACCCATTGTTAATTGTCAGAAGCAAAAACTATGTGGTTCGCTATTGTCCTTTAGGAAAGGAAACAGCCCTCCTTATCTGGTCTGCCCTATATATAACTCCAGATCCGCAGCAATGTGGTTGACCTTTAACTGGCCTCTGTAAAGGAGGGATGGACAATAAATGCTGGTTAGCCAGCAACAGCCTCATACTGTGAACAATTAAACAAACAAAAATCCACCAATCATCTACCTGGGAAGTCACATTTCAGACAAATTTTGACAAGTCATCGGGACATCCTGCAGCTGCTCTCCTCATATAGGTTTGTAATCTCCGCAGTGATACAGGCTGGTTGAATACTGCTCCCAGTCTGTTTCACAGCAATACTGGCCCACTGCACACTCCTCCCTGTCTATTTTACAGTCATACCGACTTGCCATACACTCTTGCCAATCTTCATTCAAATATCTTCAGTTAGTATATTTCCAATATGCCCTCTTTCTAAAGTAAAAATAACTTTCTCCCTTTTGCTGATTCAAAATGTGGTTAAAGAACATGACTTAGTGTCAAGCTCAAAGGTGGTTTTGTTCTTTAGAATCCCGCTCACAGAAGGAATCTGTCTAAAGCAATTTCACTTGGAAACAGCCCCTGTGAGAATCATGGGAGCCCTCATTTATTTACGTTCAGGCTTGGGTCGAGTTTGAGAAGATTTTAAACACACTATCTCACCTAATCCGTTCATAAATGCCTTCAGGTGCACAGAAAGAACTTCTCGATCGAATCACATCAGGAGGTGATAACAATTGCAATAAGGTGACAACTTTGTTTATATTTGAGCTCGCAGGCAAAGACTAAAGTGTAAAGAAAAATGGTTTTGTGAAAAGATAGTGGCCCATTTTGAAGAAAGGAGGAGGAAGTGGAGATGAGATACTGTGTATTTTCACTTGGATAATTTCATAAACGATGTATGTGACTGTCTGTCAGTTGATTACTAGCAAGGCTCCAGGTTTTCTCAATACATCATAAATATATATAAAATACATGTCAGGTATATAAAACCATGAGAAGCATAGATAAGGAAGGCAACCGTCAACTTTTCTCTGTGGTAGAGGAATTTGAAACCAGAGGGCTCATGTTTAAAGTGAGAGGGAGAGATACAAAATTGTCCAGCAAGGTAATTATTTCATACAGAGAGTTGTGAGTGCCTGGAATGGGCTGGCAGAGGTGGTGCTGGAAGCGAATACAATTTTGTTATTTAAGAAAAATTTAAACAGGTACATGAATGGACAGGAATGGAGAGATATGGACCAAATGCAGGTAAATGGGGCAAGTTTAAATCATGAAAACTGGGCAGCGTGGACAAGTTGGGCCGTAAGGCCTGTTTCCATGCTATGGATCTTGATGGATCTAAGACTCCATGACAACTGCTGCAGATAATTGACAGTTAATAAAGTGCGAATGAAGAATGCACGTCTATTATTGTCTGTCTACTTTGTGGAAGTTAGTATGTTAAGGGGTGGGGCAGACTTTTTTTGTGTGAGGGGGGAGCCCCACAACTATGATGTGGAATTTTAAAATTCGAGCTTAGTCATTTCCTGGTGAGATCAAGAAGCAGGAGGCAGGATGCTCAGGGTTCAAGAGCTGAGGGGGCGTGGTTGGCTGGTGTGGGTGCTGGTGGTTGGTGGGGTCGGGAGCTATTGGAGCTTTCAAAACCGAGCTCAGTAGATACTTTCTATTGCAATTTTACATTGTTGCCCACAAAGTTGATTGTCTCCAGTGAGATGGAAAATGCCTTTTTTTATGTAAATAAGTAAAGTTGCCACAGTCTTACATGACTGGAAAAGCTCAGCAGGCCTGGCAGCATCTGTGAAGAAAAAAATCAGACTTAATGTTTCGGGTCCAGGAGCCCTTCCTCAGATCTCAAAGTTCTGAGGAAGGGTCACCGGACCTGAAATATTAACTCTGATTATTTTCTTCACAGATGCTGCCAGGCCTGCTGAGCTTTTCCAAAAACTTCTGTTTTTGTTCCTGATTTACAGCATCTGCAAATTTTTTCATTTTTTATTTACTCCAGGACAATAGGGCTGCTCACTCATTAAAGAGAGATAACTCGTGATGTGTTTAACCTGAAGGTACCACACCTTGGGAGAGGAAAGAGTTTGAGAAGGAGAACCCATTATTTTAACCTCAGCTGGGGAAATAACTGAATTGCATCATAGGTGCTACGCTACATTACAAACCAGCATCCAGCCTGTTTTGCCAAGTGTCCTCATTAAAGTTACCATTGCCACATGTTGTCACAAGAAGAGAGATGATTGGCAGAGCTTTAACCTGTGGTACCCTCAGCTGTCGTGGGAATTGGACTCATGCTTTTGGCGTCAGTCTGCATCACAAACCAGTTACCCAGCCAGCTGACCCTTTAAAGTAAAATCATCACGGTCCCAGAGGGCCACTCCCTCATTAGACAGAGGGAAACAACTGACACTGGCTTAACCTGGGGTTTGCCCCATCTTAGGGTAAGGGGGCAGGCTGAGAAAGAGAAACCTGCATAGTATCCTCAGCTGATTGAACTTCTGCTGGTATCACGCAGCATGAAGCCAATGGCCCAGTCTACTGAGCTAACCAACCCCCTTTGACTGAGGCTTTATGAGGTGAGTTCAAGCTTTTGTCAACTACCTACACCAGAAAGTCCAACAATTGTTCAAGTTCATTTTTGGAGCCTCTTTAAGATCCTGTGTTCCTTTTTTCCCCCTTCTTTCATTTCAACCATTTTTCCCTGAATTAATTTTAAGCTATACAGAAGGATCTTCATGAATGATTGATACTCTGAAAATAGAGGATTGGTTACATGACACCTTGCAGCTCGATGGTTAAGGGGAAATCTCAGCAAGACATTAAAAATTTGACTGTGCTCAGCTCAAAGGCCATTTAAAATTCTAGTTAATTCCCTTTCCTTTCAAGAGTCATGTAAATTTCATCCTCATTAATTGGAGAAATAACAGGAGATGTGTTCCTTTGAGCATCTCCAATTTATCAAGTCATTTTTGATGAGTTACATTGCTAATGGTTACCTTCTGAGTTAAAATTACAGAATTCTATCATCAACCATAAAACGCCAAAGTCTAGGCTTTATTTGGCTACACATTACTGACTGTAAACAATGAGGCAAAAGCTTTGTGTTCAGTTTAGGATGAAGGAAAGTCCATGTTGAATCAAGTATTGTCACTAGTTTATAGGGAATTCTTCCTTACAAAGAACTAATTGCCTTTGCTTTTTCTGAAATCAGGTTTTGTGGTGAAATCTGTTTCTAAGTGACTTGAGGCAGAGTGTATTTCCCTGTAAGAATTGGGAAATGGGAGCTGGGCTCAGTCTGAGGGCTGGCTACACAATCTGTGGTTAGTTAAAAGTATTGAGGAGTGCTGGCACTGAGTATATTATTTTACCTGTAGACCAGCAGGTTGCTAAGTCATAAAGCCATAGAGGTCTACAGAATAGAAAAAGGCTCTTTGGCCCATCAAATCTGTGCCAATCAAAAACACCCAACAACTTATTGTAATCTCATTTTCTAGCACTTAGCCAAGCAACATTGCTCGTCCACATCTAAATATTCTTCAGTGCTATGAGGGTCTCTGCCTCTCCTACCCGTACAGGCAGTGAGTTCCTGATTCCCACCACCCTCTCAGTGATCCTCACATCTACTTTAAATTTGCTGCTCGTCACCTTAAACCTTCATTGATCTCTCCATCAAAGGGAAAAGTTTCTTCCTGTCAACCCTGCCCATAGCCTTCATTATTTTATACATCTCAATCGTGTTCCCCCTCAGTCTCCTCTGCTCCAAGGAAAACTGTCTATCCAATCACTTTCGAAACATCAAATTCTTCAGTCTAGGCAATATCCTGGTAAATTTCATCTGCACCCTCTCCATGCAATCATATCTCTTCTATAATGTGGATTTCAGAACTGCACACAATATTCTCCTTGTGGCATAGCCAATGTTTTATACCATTCCAACATAACTTTGTTGCTCTTAAACCTTCTGACTTAACTAATCTGACTTCTTGACCACTTTATTCACCTGCCCTGATCCCTTAAGGGACTAGTGGACATACACATTCATGTCTCTCTGATCCTCAGTGCTTCCCAGGGCCCTACTGTTCATCAGGTATCTGCATACCTTCTTTGTCCTGCCCATGTATCTAGATTGAATTTCATTTGCCACTGATCAGCCCATCTGACCAGAACCTCTTGTACTCTAAGGCTATCTTCCTCACTATTTACCACCTCAACAATTTTTGCATCATTTGCATTCTTGCTGACCAACTGTCCTACCTTCAAGTCTAAATTGTTTATTTCAATCACAAACAGCAAAAACCCTGTTACAGATCCCAATGGAACATTACAGGGCTCAAGTTCCACACTGAAACAATTCAATGATCATCACAGTCTGCTTTCTTCCATGCAGCCAATTCCGGTTCCATTTTGTCAAAATTTCCTATGATCCCATGGGCTCTTACCTTCACAATCAGTCTCCCATGTGGAACCTTATCAAATGCCTTGCTGGATCTAAATAGACTACCTCAAATGCATTGCTCTTATCTATACATCAGGCTATCTATTTGAAAATTCACACATGAACTACCCTTAACAAAACCCAAAGTGTGTGTAATGACATCTCCGAGCAGATTGATTAAAAAATATAAAAATAAGCATTGGTGGTAACAGTTATAAATTGCTAGTTGGTTGGCAATCTAGAGTCCAATATGACAGCCACATCCCTGTTTACTTCAATAAACTGACGCAGTTACCTTGGCTAGAGGTTAGCTGGCTTCTTTGGAGTTGATGACTGCGTTAGGGTGTTCTTGCCTGTTCCAATGGATCTGATGAGGCTTTAGTCAGAGTGCCTTCAAAAGAGGAAATTACCCGGGCACCATTCCTGTAGTCACTAAGCAGCCTGCAGCTGACTTCCATCTGCAATATTTCGTTTAATTTCTTTTTGGTTTAATTTGATTTGATTTATTTTTGTCTCAGGCGCAGTGAAATGTGTTGGTTTGCATGCAGTGCAAGGAGATCCTACCTCACAAACTGCATGAGGGTAATGGAACCGAGCAAGGTATACAATGTTACGGATGGACAGAAAGTGTACAAGGACTGAAGTTAAAATTACATTTGAAATTTGAGAGGTCCATTTAGAAGACTGATAACAGTAAGGAAGAATCTGTTCTTGAATCTGTTGGTCCGTGTGTTGAAGCTTTTGTACCTTCTGCCTGACAGAAAGGGTCAGAAAAGATTATATCCAGGGTAGGAGGTGTCTTTGATGATGTTAGCTGTCTTTCAATAGGATTGACAGGCTGGAGTTCCATGCACAGCAGTAGGAACTGGAGCAATAACCTATGGTCATGCAGGCCCCTTCAGCTCATGAAATCCTCAATTAAAGTCATAGCAGAGATGTGTTGCCTGAAAATGTGAGGCAAACTTGAAGCCTCCCTCTTGTCTATTGGTTTTAGTGAGACAGTGATCCACTGGATCAATTATTCTAATGTTTGTAATGAGCCTCCTTACATGTTCTGAAAATGAGTCACTAACTCTATTTCTCTCACCAAATATACTGCCAGACTGGCATTCTCTGTGGTTGTTTCAGGTTTCCAATGTCTGCTGTGCTTTGCTTTTGCTCCATAAGACCATTAGACATAGGAGCAGAAATTAGGCCATTCGGCCCATTGAGTCTGCTCTGCCATTCACTCATGGCTGATTAGCTCCTCAACCCCATTCTCCTGCTTTCTCCCTGTAACCCTCAACGTGCTCCTGACGTGCTTTCAGCCTGTCTAGTATCTGAGACCCCACAGCCCACAAGCACAGAGTCCATTGTATCTACGATCCCTTCTTATCTTGAATTTTCCAATCAGGTCAATTTTAAACTCTCCATCTTTGACACTGTCACCAAAGCCACTTTGGTGCTAACCAACATTGGTTCAAAATTGTCTCCTTTAAACATCTTCTTCCCTTGCTACTCATTTATAATGCTCCTTGAAGCCTGTAATTTTGATGAAGCTTTTGGTTATCTGTTTGAAGATGTCCTTTATTTATGTGTTCACAGGATGTGGGTATCGCTGGCTAGACCAACATTTACTCCTCATTGCTTAATTGCCCCAGGAAAAAGTAGGGATGAACTGCCTTCGGGATCTGCTGCATCAGAAGTGTTGTAAGGAAGGCAGCTCCAGGGTTTGACCCTGCAACATTGAGGAGACAATGTCTCCAAGTCAAATTCAGTTGAAAACTGTTCCTGTGAAATGTTTTGGGATGATTAAAGCTCATGGTAATTCAACAGCATTGATATAATAATGTATCCATGGCCCTGCTCTTGCATTAGAGAGGGGCAATTGGTTGTGAATTTAACCTGAAGGTCAGCACATCTCAGACAAGGGGCAAGGTTGAGAAATCAGGACCTTGACAATCATCTCTGTTAGTTTGAGGATTGAGAGCCACACTGTTGGCACCACTCTGCATCACAGACTGCTTCGCCAGCTAACCAAGCCGCATCTTCAACAGCAAGAGCTGGTCAGACTATTAACATGAGAGGCTATGAAGTCCTTTGAGATTGTCCTGTTAATCAATTCATTGATGACCAATATGTGTCTTGACTCTATTTCCGCACTTTGTCGTATTCCACAAAATCCTTGCTGTGTCTCACGTCTGCAATTGAAACATTCAAAACAAAATTGTGAACAAAAGCAATCAGCCTGGCTGCTTGTGACCTTCAGTTGAACAGACACTTCTCCTCAATCTGAGAAATTTGTTGTCAGAGCGACAATGAAATACTAACACAAACTCCAATTATTTGGCTTTCAACAGACACACAAAAAAATTAACAAAGACATTCTGACTCCTCACTGACACAAACATTGATTTTGAGAATGCAGAAGAATTGTATCATTCAGCTTTAAAATTCCAGACAAAAACTTGTTTACATTGTGTGAAGATTTTTTTATGTTGCGTTGTTGCAACTAACAGAATTGAATTCCTGGAAACAGTGCATCAAAAATTGTTTTTATTTGTTCATGGGATGTGGGTGTCATTGGCAAGGCCTGTATTTGTTGTCTGTTTTTGAACTGACTGGCTCGACAGGGCTATGTTAAAGAGTCAGCCACATTGCTGTGCGTCTGCTGCCAACTGCTGATCAGGTGGCTGATTTGTAACAGAGGATTACTGATAAACATCAACACTAGTTGTCTTTGTCACCATCATTCAGATTCAATGGGCCAAAGGGCCTCCTCTATACTGTCTGATTCTAAGGCATAGAACATAGAACATTACAGTGCAGTGTAGGGCCCTTCAGTCCTCGATCTTGTGCCAACCCGTGAAACCAATTTGAAGCCCATCTAAGCTACACTATTCCATTATCGTCCAAATGTTTATCCAAACAGTTTGAGACAGGTTGACATTGCGTGATCTTTAATGGAATTTAAACTCCATCCCTTGCTGAGATGGGACTTCAGCCCATGCTCATTATTTGGGCCTCCAGATCACTGACCTCTTACCCAGGTTCTAGAACTAAAATATGGCCACAACAGGAAGGACTGAACAGACAGGGACATCTTTCTCCAGAAAAGAGCAGACCATGAAGGGACCACATGAAGCTCCTTAAGCTGAAGAAAGGTTTTGACAAGGTAGATGAGTGGAGGCTATTTCCAGCTCCATTTGAAGCTGAAGGCAATGCATGTAAGATCCTCATAAATAAATCTAAAAGGAATTCAGAAGAAACCCAGTCTTCACCCAAAAGAGAAATGAGGATTTTCCAAAGTTTACTCATATGAGTGTGACCAATATTTTTTACAAAGAAAGTGGTGGTAATCTACATCCTTAACCCACTGCAAGCCAGTTCTTTTTCTTTGGAAATTCATTAGCAGCTTATACAACTGCTTGCCATGTTATTTTGGAAGGTACTCAAGATTACTTTGGGTTTAGAGTGGCCAAACAGGGTAAGGACCATGGATTTCCTTCATTAAATCAGTTTTTAAAGACATTGAACAATGGTAATCTTTAGACTTTTAAGTCAATGCAATTTCCACCGTCATACCCAGGTCCCCAGATCTTTACCTGAATCTTTGGATCACTAACCCAGTGACAGGCCTGCTGTTAATAGAACATGGAACAGAGAACAGTACAGCTCAGTACAGGCCCTTCAGCCCATGATGTCGTGCCAACCTATTATCCTACTTATGTCAACCTACCCTGTATACCCTACATTTTACTATCCTCCATGTGTCTATCCAAGAGTCGCTTGAAAATATCTAAAGTATCTGACTCCACTACCACTGCCAGCATGGCTTTCCACACACCCACCATTCTCTGTGTGAAGAACCTATCTCTGACATCTCCCTAAACCTTCCTCCAATCACCTTAAAATTACGCCCCCTCATAATAGTCATTTCCACCACATCCCTTTATGTGGAGCTTCCTATCACAAAACATACAGTGTGGGTTCAATCCCTGCACCAGCTAAGGTTGCCATTGGATGTTTCTCCTTCTCAGCCTCACTCCTCACTTGAGACTTGGTGACCCTCTTGTTAAACCACCACCGGCTCTCTTTCTCTCTAATAAGGGAGGAGAACAGCAATGGGGAACCTCAGCTTGTACGGGAATTGAATCCATGCAGTTGCTATCTCTCACCAACCATTCAGTCAACTGAGCGAATGAAACCCTCAAAATAAAAATCTGATATTGGAAAACAAAAACTGCTGGAAATCACAGCAGCTCAGGCAACATCCGTAGAAGGAGAGCAAGCTAACTTTTTGAGTCTAGATGACTCTTTATCAGAGCTGACATGAAGTGTGGAGGGGGTCAGCATTTCACTTCAACTCTGATGAAGAGTCACCTACACTCAAAACATTAGTTTGCTCTCTCTCCATGGATGTTGCCTGACCCGCTGTGATCTCCAGCATTCTCCATCTACCGTTTGGATTCCAGCATCTGCAGTAATTTATTCTCAATCTGATATTTAAGTCTGGTATGAAGGGTGGCGTTTTCATTCTGTTATGCTTAGACAAAAACTGGATGAGGGAGAAGGGCTTGCATTTACAAGTACCTCAGGACATCCCAAAGCACTTTACAGACAGTGAAGCTCTTTGTTGAATTGTGTTCATCCTTGAGCCACCGGGCTACGCACCGTGAGCCACATCATGGGGGAAAACATGACTGATGCATGGAGCACAGATTTCACCTGTCCAATTCCTGCCCAACACTCTGGGCATCATTCATCTCAAAGATGTAAATTTGATGTGGAAAATCTGTTCCGTTGAACCAAGAATAGGCAAACATTAGTTTCGGAATAAGTGTGTAAAATGGAGCGCGAACAGCAGCTCAAAATATCTCTCAGAACTGACTAACAGACCAATATCCATATGTTAAACTAATCAGCTGAAGATTCTCAGAGATTGACAAGAGATTTATTGTGAATCCCCAGATTAGGGCAAACATCATTTTCTATGTTTTCTTTCTGTCCACTGGACAACTCCAAGGAACTAAAATACTTTTAAAAAAATGTTTTGTGTGAAATAGATTAACAGAATATCTAAAGGAACAAGCAAGGGCTCAAGAATCCAACTCTTTTATGTTATTTCAATAACCACCCCACCCCCCCCCCACTAAATTACCCAAGACAAGTGTCCAAAACAAAATTGCATCGGAGAGGGAAAGAATACGCTCCAATCTCTATGTATTTCACCTCTTGCAAAAAGTTTCAAGTTTACTGACAGACAAATCATACTCCACCTTCCAAGAACACCCATGCACAGATATAACCCAAGAAGAGAATAAAACCCCTTCCATGGCAAGATAATAAAATGTGAGGCTGGATGAACACAGCAGGCCCAGCAGCATCTCAGGAGCACAAAAGCTGACGTTTCAGGCCCAGACCCTTCATCAGGAAACCCCTTCCATGGCACTTACTTGAAACTGTTGATGGCTCAGAAACAAATTGTTTTTTTTTCATTTTGAGGAGAGCCCAGTCCTTTTACATTGAAAAGCCAATACCATCTCACCAATGAACAGGCACTACTTACCAGCATAAGGACCCAACTCTTTTCTTCCTTTACTCAAGCAACATGGCAACAAAGTATATATATTTTTAATTCACCTGTTTAAGCATGGTATCACACACCTCAGTGCAGGTAGGACTTGAACCAGAGCCCCTATGTCCAAGGGAAAAACACTATCACTGCCCCTCAAGAACATTTAAAATGCTAGCATCTCACAAAGCAGGACCGACATTTTCCAATCAGCCTTTCTGGAAATGCGTACCTCTGGAGCAGATGGGACATGAGACTTGTAGCTGCACAGACCTTCAGTCAGGCCATATTTGGATATTGTGTCCGGAACAGTCCACACTGCCGGAACGAAGTAGAGGCTTTGGATAGGGTATAGAAATGGATGTCGCCTAGTTTGGAAGGTATTCGCGATAGGGAGACATCGGACAAGCTTGATAAACAGTTCTGAGGAAGGGTCACCGGACCCGAAACATTAACTCTGTTTTCTCCTCCACAGATGCTGCCAGGCCCGCCGAGCTTTTCCATCAACTTTGTTTTTGTATTGGACAAACTTGGTTGGTTTTCACTTGAATGTCGGAGGCTGAGAGGCAACTTGGTAGAGTTTTACAAAACTATGACAGGCATGGGTAGAAGGGAGAGTCACAATCTTCTTTCCCAGGGTGGAAATTTCCTTTATCAGGGGATACAGTTGGAAGACAAAATGGAGTAAGTTTAAAGAAGGTATGGCAGGCAACCTTTTTTTAAATACAAGCAGCATCTGGAATGTGGTGCCAAAGGAGATGGTAGAAGCAGAGACAATAGCAATGTTTAAGAGACGTCTTGACAGATACATGAGTAGGTATGGTGGAGAGGGATATGGGCCATTTAGAGGAAAAAAGGTTTTTAGTTTAGAAAGGCATCATGTGTTGATGCAGTCTTAGTGGGGCAGAAGGGCCTGTTCCTGTGCTGCACTGATCTTTGTTTTTTTTAATCTAAGGGTTCAGGCTTAGATGGAACAACACTATCACTGAACCAAAAGATGACTATAATTCACCTCTTTCATTTATAACAGGTTGTGGCCATTGATGGCCAGGCAGACCGAGTTGAGAGTCAACCATGTTGCTGTGGGCCTGGAGTCACGTATATGCCAGACCAGGTGAGGATGACAGATTTCCTACCTAAAGGACATTAGTGAACCATATTAGGCTCTCAATTTTCTTAAACCTGATGGGTTTTTCAGAAAATTGCATCATTGTCATTGTTCGATTTTTTTAGACAGCACCTTCCAAACTCATGACCACTTCTGTCTAGAAGGACTAGGCCAGCAGGTACATGGGAGCACCACCCCCTGCAAATATTCCTCCAAACCACTCACTATCTTGACTTGGAAATATATCACCATTCCTTCAGTTCTGCAGGGTCAAAATCCTGGGATGCCCTCCCCAAAGGCACTGCAGATCTACCCGCAGCACGTGGACTGTAGCGGTTCAGGTAGGCAGCTCACCACCTCCTTCCCAAAGGCAACTAGGGATGGGCAATAAATGCTGGCCTAACCAGCAACGTCCGTGATCCAAGAGAGAATATTTTTAAAAGGTGCAAATTTTTATTGAACTTAAATTCCAACATCTGGCATGGCAGGATGTGAATCCATATCTTTGGATCTTTGAATCAATAATCCAGTGACAATAGCATTAGGCTGTCAAATTCCTTTCTTTTTTCCTTTCTTTTCTGCCCAAACATGCCTTTCCAAAACTTTGAACTCTCCCCCTCCCACCAATAAATTCCTGTGTCTCTACTTAAACAAAAGTGTTACAAGCATTGGCCATGAAAGAATGCGAGGGTTACATTAAAATGGAGACAGAAAAGAACTCACCTCTTACATTTTACTAAATTAACCTGCCATGTTATAACACACAGCTGGGGGAGGTGGGACTTGAAAATAAACCTTCCGACTCAGAGATAAGACAACGTCTTCCATGCCACTGAGCCCAAATCTGATGAAGACCCCTACTTCTGTTAAATACTTGCTAATGAACCTGGTCAGATATATCGTGACACACCTTAGGAGCGGGTGGAACTTGGACTCCGGCTTTCTGGAGAATCACTTATTCATAATCAAGTCAGAGCTGTTCTGGTTCACTTTTGAAGAGCTCTTGTAGTTTCAAGGTACCTACCTCCCGACCAGCATACCCGGGTTCAAGTCTCACCTACTCCAGAGGTGTGTGCTAACATCTCCAAGCAGGTTGATGAGAAAATACCTTTTGAGTTACCCTACATTCCTATCATCAAGAAAAAGAATAAAAAATGTTTTGCACAGAGGGAGAAGGGCCTGGAACTCGCTGCCGGGGGAGGGTAGTGGAAGCAGATATTATCGTGACTTTTAAAGGGCATCTTGACAAATGCATGAATAGGATGGGGACAGATATGGTGCGCAGAAAGGTAAGGAATTTTAGTTGTGATGGGCCGCAAGTTGGTACAGGCTTGGTGGGCTGAAGGGCCTGCTCCTGCACTGTAATTTTCTTTGTTCTTAACAGACTAAGGACAGCGAAAGGCAACAAATGAAACGTGAAGAGTCAGCAACAACAGTTAATTTATAAAAAAAATTCACGAATCAAAGAAAAGCAACATGGGCGAGTCAATGTGTACAAGAGAAGAAAGAATGGAGGCAGAGTAAGTGCAATTAATGGGCTTTATGAAAAGAAATGTATCATCATTATAGCCTGGCCTACATGAGACTTCAAGCCCACAGTGATGAGATTGGCCTTTAGCTGCTCGCTAGGTAATGTGGGACAAGTAACAATTGCTGCCTAATGCTCAGATTCCATGAGTGAATAAAAAAAATTAAATGGTTGAAATTGTGCGAGTTCTATCTGCACACAAATGCTTCATTAAAACAGTGGTCATATACGAACAGGGATTACTTATTGCAGCTGTACAAGGTACTGGTGAGATCACGTCTGGAGTACTATAAGCATCTTTGCTCCCTTCATTTGAGGAGAGATATTATTTCATTGGAGACAGCTCATAGAAAGTTCACTCGGATGATCCCTGCGATGGAAGGATTGTCTTATGAGCAAACAATGAACACGTTGGGATTGTACTCATTGGAGTTTAAAAGAATGAGAGACAATCTCATTGAAACATACTGGATTTTTCAAGGGCTTGACAGGATAAAAGCCTCTCCACCATCTACAAGGCACGAGTCAGGAGTGTCAGAGATAATGGGAACTGCAGATGCTGGAGATTCCAAGATGATAAAATGTGAGGCTGGATGAACACAGCAGGCCAAGCAGCATCTCAGGAGCACAAAAGCTTTTAATTTTTTTTCGGGCCTAGACCCTTCATCAGAGAGGGGGATGGGGGGAGGGAACTGGAATAAATAGGGAGAGAGGGGGAGGCGGACCGAAGATGGAGAGCAAAGAAGATAGGTGGAGAGGGTGTAGGTGGGGAGGTAGGGAGGGGATAGGTCAGTCCAGGGAAGACGGACAGGTCAAGGAGGTGGGATGAGGTTAGTAGGTAGCTGGGGGTGCGGCTGGGGGTGGGAGGAAGGGATGGGTGAGAGGAAGAACCGGTTAGGGAGGCAGAGACAGGTTGGACTGGTTTTGGGATGCAGTGGGTGGGGGGGAAGAGCTGGGCTGGTTGTGTGGTGCAGTGGGGGGAGGGGATGAACTGGGCTGGTTTAGGGATGCAGTGGGGGAAGGGGAGATTTTGAAACTGGTGAAGTCCACATTGATACCATATGGCTGCAGGGTTCCCAGGCGGAATATGAGTTGCTTTTGTGCTCCTGAGATGCTGCTTGGCCTGCTGTGTTCATCCAGCCTCACATTTTATCAGTCAGGAGTGTGATGGAATACTCCCCACTTGCCTGGATGGGGGCAGCTCCAATAGCACACAAGAAGCTTGACACCATCCAGGACAAAGCAGCCACTTGATTGGCACCACATCCACAAGCATCCCACTCCCCCCATCGCCAACACTCATTAGCAGCAGAGTTTACCATCTACAAAGATGCAGTGCAACAATTCACCAAAGATCCTCAGACAGCACCTTCCAAACCCACAACCACTCCCACTTAGAAGGATGAGGGAAACAGATACATGGGAACAGAACTGCCTGCAAGTTCCCCTCCAAGCCACTCACTGTTCTGACTTGGAAATATATCAGTGTCTCTGAGTCAAAATCCTGGGACTTCCTCTCTGACAGCATTGTGGATTGACACGGCCTGCAGCAGTTCAAGGAGGCAGCTCACCGCAGCCTTCTCAAGGGTAACTAGGAATGGGCAAAAAATGCTGGCTGTGCCAGAAACACCCAAGTCTCAAGTGAGAATAAATAAACTTACTTCTCTTCATGGGAGAGCCCATGACTGGAATAGTCTTGGAATAAAAGGGTATCAATTTAATACTGAGATGAGGAAGAGTTTCATCTCTCAGAGGATTTAGAACTCTGTGTCACAAAGAGCTGAGGGAGCACAGTTCTTGTAAATAATTAAGGCTGAGACGGATAGATTCTTGATCAGGAACACAAACAGAAGTTGCTGGAAGCTCAGCAGGTCTGGCAGCATCCGTGAAGAAAAAAAGAATCAGAATTAACGTTTCGGGTCCGATGACCCTTCCTCAGAACGTTCTCTGACTTTTTCTTCCCACATGCTGTCAGACCTGCTGAGCTTCCAGCGACTTCTGTTTTTGTTCCCGATTACAGCATCTACAGTTCTTTCAGTTTTTATTTGGATTCTTGATCAGTCTGGAAATCAAAGATGACAGGGAAAGGACTAGGAAGTGGACATGAGGAATGTTGGATCAGACACGATCCTATCAGAGCAAGCTTGAGGGGCTGAATGGTCTATTATATCGATAATGTTACCTCACAGCTATTTATGCAGTCTTCTGTTCTTATCTCCATTTAAATAGGATCTTGGTATTTATTTTCAATAATTCATCATTTACAATAAAATGCATCAATTGATTCACATAATTGCTGGAAAATTTGCATCAATATTACAATATTCAAGTCTAAAAACCTGCAAAACCAGCTGACACAGGGAGATAACTATTCTCTTGTTTCTCGAGGTAACCCATGGACCATTGCATTATGAAAACATCACTGTTTGTGCTAAATTTTTAGATTCTTTCGCCCACATCTTGCAGATACTCGACAGTAAAGTTCTAATGCTTCATAAAGGATTAACTTTTTTTGGCAGATGAAGCAGTAAATTAAGATTTTCTTTCTTCCAGTTAATTTAATTGCTATATTCTTTCCAAGGCTGTTGCATGGCACCTTGCCAAAAACACATAAAGGATACATTATCACTTTCATTTCTGTGAAAAATAGTTTTAATTCAATACTAAGTACAAATGGAACTTGACAGTGTAATCAACTAATTACATGTTGATGGCAAAGCCACATAGTTACAGCAAAATTTACTGAAATTATTTTCCTTTTGAAAGTCCAATCACTGTCTTTGAATGAAGGTGTCCTCTTCGTGTCATTGTTGCTTCTAAACCAGTAAATAATCATCGAACTAACTGCAATGCAACTTGATCAAATATAGATACTTTAAATCAACCTCCTGCAGTGCAACTCTAGAGAAAGCAGGTCTTGAACACAGACCTCTTGGCTTGTAGATAAGACACTACCACCGCACTTTAAGGGCCCAGCCTTGTCAGCTGTAGTTTAGATTACTGAGCATATCTCCAACAGTGCACATGGATCTGAGGAGTAATAAGGACCACTTGCATTTATCACAGAACCAGAGAATTATTACAGTGTAGAAGGAAACTATTTGGCCCATTGTGCCCGCCCTGTTGCTATTACCCACTTTCAATCTACTACCTTTCCCCATATCACTGCATACCATCTCTAACCAAATAATGCCCCTGCTGATTGTCTCAGTTGAACCTGCCTCCACCACATTCCCAGGTAGTGTATTCCCAAGTTGCCCTGTTAACTGTCAAAGATGAAGGGTCTAGGCCCGAAGCGTCGGCTTTTGTGCTCCTGGGGTGCTGCTTGGCCTGCTGTGTTCATCCAGCCTCACATTTATTATCCTGTTAACTGTCAATTTCACTTTTCACTTTGAAAACCTGGAGCACACTCAGAGCAGCGGGATCAAACTTAGTCAGAGCAGGAGAGGGAGAGGGATGGGCTGGAGCTCAGACAGAGAGAGCAAGGGAGGGGATGGAGCTCAGACAGAGACTGAGAGGGAGGGGATGGAGCTCAGACAGAGACGGAGAGGGAGGGGTGGAGCTCAGACAGAGACGGAGAGGGAGGGGATGGAGCTCAGACAGAGAGGGAGTGGGAGTGGCTGGAGTTCAGACAGAGAGAGAGAGAGGGAGAGAGGGAGAGAGAGAGGGAGAGGGAGAGGGATTGAGTTCAGTTGGAGCAGCAGTTTGGCAGTTGCGGGCAGAACAAGTAGAGACATGATGAGCCAAAAGTCCTCCTTCTCAACTCTGTAATCCTGAGAAGAGGTTTAGTGAACTTCAGTAAAATAAAACAAAGGACCGTGGATGCTGGAGAAGCTCAGCAGGTCTGTGGAGAGAGAAATAGGGTGAATGTTTTGAGCTCAGTCTCCCCTCTTCAGAACAAAGACTATCTGTTTGGGAATGTTGTTGAATGCTGAGTCAGTTCATTGGCGGTGGCGATGGCGGTGATGGGAAAATTGCCTGAAGCCATAATGTATGTGGAGAAGGGGGTACATAGGCTGCTGACAGTCACGTAGAGCAATACAAACCCTACAACATCACGTCACACTGCAACGTTTACTGCAAATGCTCCTTTCAAACTAACACTGACACTGTTTCTCTGGAACTGCTATCTCAGAGTTCAGTGCAAATAGAAACCACAAGACTCTGTTGCTATAGATTCAGAGATGATAACAGTGCAGAAAGATATTAATTGCACAATAATTGAAGTTTAATATATTATTGAATGGCAGACCAGACTTGAGGGGCTGAACAGTCTCATCCTGCTCCAGGCATAATATGATATGCAATCACCCATTATAACCACTGGTTGGTGACATTTATATTGTGGGGTTATTTACATTGGATGAGTAATGTTAGCTTTGCAGGGCAATGGTCATATTGCCTATTGTCATGTATAGTGTAGGTTAACAATTACATGCAGGGCTCAGATTCAGAGCAAATTCAGACTTGTGATCAGCCTGTCCTGTATCTATGCCTGCGTTAATGTCCTGTGATCGTAACTATAATGCAAAGGAATAGTTGCATGTTCCCAATACTGCTTCCAAGTCACTGATATTTCTGAATCCAGGTTGCCCCCCACCCCTGCCCTCAAGCCCCACTGACAAATGCACTGAAGAGTATCGAGGCAGAGCTAAGTTCAGCGCCATGCCATTTCTTGCAGCACAGCAGTATCAAGCTGCTGTTTCTAGACTGAAAATAGCACAACTGGCAGAAGAGACTGTCTGCTAAGGAGTGTGTGGTTCAAATAGACCAAGTCAACCAGCATACACACCAACTGAATAAAATGACGAACCATTATACACAACCAGGAGCTCAATCATCAATTAAACATGAATAGGGAACAATGCTGCACTGTCAGTGTAGGTGAGGTCACATTTAAATGGTTTCACAGTTAACTTTATTGAAAGCTTGGTTAATACATTAGCATGCAAATGGACTTACCTGGAGAATTAAGATTCTAATCAGATCAAAACTGCTTTAGAAAAAGGCTCCTCTAATGTTATTTCATACTGCTTGATCTGATTTGCATTTTTTCTACTAAATTATTCCACCTTTGTCTTTGGGTTTGTTCTATATTTATTTGTATCCCTTTGCAAAAACTTGAGTATTATAAACTTGGCTTGTAAATTAAGACTTGCTATTCTTCTACAAAGGCTCACTTTTACACAATCTTCCTATCCTATCACAAACAGAGTGAGCTAAGTGCTTTTCATTTCATCCACCATTTTGCAGAGTCCATTCACTAACATCTGTGATATTGTTAATTAACTCCTGTCAATGCTTGTCACTGAAACAATGTGACATAGATTCTGAAATTACAATGCTCAAGATCGGTGCTGCAATATCTTTCTTTCTTCCTTCCAGCTACTCCTGAAAGTGTGTAAGCATTTCTCCAATGGTGTGGGAAACTCAACAACTTACGTTCAAATGTCACAGCCCTAAGCAGCATTTTATTTTTAATTTGCTTTTACAATCAATGTTAGGGGGTCAGAATTTCATACCCATTCCTTGAGAGTGTGGAGAGGAACTGCCCTCTGCTCATACTGTCATCTGCGGTGGGAATCATGCGCTGTACGTTGGCCCACACTGCTGTTTGGGATGATATTCCAAGATTTTACCCAGCAATACTGAAGGAACAGTGATATATTGTTCAGTTAGGATGGTGATTGGCTTGGAAGAAAACTTGCAGGTAGTTGTAATCCCAAATATCTGCTGTCTTTGTCCTTCTAGGTGGAAGTGGTTGTGGGTTTGGAAGGTGCCATCCAAGGGACTTTGGTCAATTTCTGCAGTGCATCTTGCAGATAGTACACACTGCTGCCATTGGGTGATGCTGGCCAAGACAATGAATGTTTAAGGTGCTGGACAGACTGCCAATTAAGTGGACAGCTTTGTCTTTGATGGTGTCAAGCTTCTTGAGTGTTGTTAGAGCTGCACTCATCCAGACACATGGGGAATAATCCATCACACTCCTCATTTGTGTCTTGTAAATAGTAGACAGGTTTTGGGTAGACAGGCAGAGTTTTGCTCTGCGTAGTATTCCCAGTTTTAACCTACTGTTGCAGCCATTGTATGCATATGGCTGCTCCAGTTAACTTTCTGATGATTGGTAATCTCCAGGAAATCAACAGTGGAGCAGGAAACTCCACTGCATATCAGGGGGAGGTGATTAGATTCTCTCTTGTTGGAGAAGCTCATCACCTGGCACTTGGCAGCTGTGAGCATCACTTGTGACTTATCAACGCAATCCTGAAGGTTGCCTGGGTCTTGCTACCCATAAACAAGGGCTGCGTCGGGATCAGAAAGGACGAGATCCCTCCACAAGCTGCTAACTTCAAGAAATGGGAGGACTTTGATCTGAACTTTCTTCTGAGAGAGAAGTAGCAACAGTTGGACTCCATTCCAAAGAGTGAGGGAGGAGGATCGGATGCAGATTGAGTGGCCAGAGAGGGTCAGGGAGGTGGAGAGGCAGTAGATCCAGGTGTCAGAGATAGGGAGAGATTGCAGGTCAGGGGTCAAAGAGAGGAAGAATCTACAACAACCAAAAGAATCAGGAAACATAATGATTGGTGAGCAGGATGCACTTTGAATAGAAAGTTACATGTTACTTTTATAACTTCAATTTATTTTTAAAGTAATTTCATGTACAAATGGGGGAATTTAGCAGGTATATTATTTAATCTTACAGTTTATAATATGTTTATATTCTGGCAAGGAAATCCCTGTAAAATCTAACTGTGGCTTTAACTGTGGTTCTCTTGGGAAATTATGTTTCACTTAAAGTTGTGATGTTCAGGAATGCAACTATTAAGCCAGGATTTCCTGAATTGAATATTGAGAAATAATTAGCAAACGTCCCCACTTCTCACCTTATGATGGAGGAAGAGTTGTTTCAAAAGTAGATGAAGATGGTTGAGCATGGGACACCACCTGTTTATTGACTTTAGAATCTTCAACGCCATAATTCCAAAAAAAACCTCATCTTCGAATTTTAAAACCGAGGATTCTGCTCCCCATTCTGTAACTGGATCATCGATTTCCTGACTTGCAGGCTGCAATCAGTAAGGGCAGGTAACGACACTTCCTCGACAATAATGCTCAACAGCGGCGCCCCATAAGACCCGTGTACTCAGCCCCTTACCATGCTAATTATACACTCATGACTGGGTGGCCAAATTCAGCTCAAAGTCCATTTACAAATTTGCTCATGCCACCGACATAGTGGATTGGATCACAGACAATGAGACAGAGTACAGGAAGGAGATAGAGAGCTTAGCGGCATGGTACAATGACAACAATCTCTCCCTTAATGTCAACAGAATGAAGCAGCTGATCATTGACTTCAGGCATCAGAGCAAAGAATACGTCCCTGCCCACATCAATGGTTCTAAGATGGAGGTGGTCAAGAGCTCCATTGTCTTCGGAATATATCGTCAACAATATCTCCTGGCCCATATACATCAATGCTACCATCAAGAAAGCACATCAACGCCTCTACTTCCTCAGAAGGTTAAGGAAATTCAACATGTCCCACAATGGCTCATTCCAATTTTTATAGATGCACCACAGAAAACATCCTATTTGGATGCATTACAGCTTGGTATGGTTAAACATCTCTCCTTAATGGTAGAGACCAGCCTGATGATCAAGTGAGGAAATGGCAACATTACCCATAATTGTTTACATTCTCTTCCTTTCTTGTGAGACATTTTAGGTAGCTCTTTGAGCAAGAACATACTACAAATGATGGAGGGGTAGTTGCATGTGCATGGTAATAAGCTGCTCACTGATGCTCAGTTCAGCTTCTGCCAGGGTCACTCAGCTCCTGACCCCATGATAGGATTAGCCCAAAACTACACAAAAGTGTACTATCCATTGGTTTGATGAGATTGAGTGACTGTCCTTGGCACGAAGGAAACATCTGGCTGTATGTGTCATCTAAGAGTATGACCAAAACTAAAGTCACCGGAAACTGGGAGGAAATTCTCCACCACTTGAGGTCACAATGACACAGTGGAAGATGATTGTGGTTGTTACAGGTCAATCATCTCAGCTCCAGGACATCTCTGCTGGGGTTCCTCAGGGTTTGATTCAATTTGATTTATTATTATCACATGTACTGAAACAGGATGAAAAGTATTGAATGGCATGCTAACCAGCCAAATCATGCCTTACATAAATACGCCAGGGTAATCGAACAGAATGCAGAATATAGTGTTACGGCTACAGGGAAAGTACAGAGAAAGATCAACTCTAATATATGAGAGGTCGATTCAAAAATCTGATATCAGTGGGGAAAAAAAAACTGTTCTTGAATCTGTTGGCATGTGTTTTCAAAATTTTGCCTAATCTACCCAATGGAAGTGGGTGGAAGAGAGTGTAACTCAGGGTGGGTGGAGGGCTTTGATTATGTTGGAGGCTTTCCCAAAGTAGCGGAAAGTATGTACAAAGTCAATGGAAGAAAGGCTGGTTTGCATGATTGACTGGGTTGCATTCAAAACTCTTTGTAATATTGTGTAGTCTTGCAGTTGCTATACCAAACCGTGATGCATCCAGACAGGATGCTTTCCATTGTGCATCTATAAAAATTGGAATGGGTCATCGGGCACATGCTGAATTTCCTTAGCCTTCTGAGGAAGTAGAGTTTTCATTGTGCTTTGTTGACTATAGCATTGATATGCATGTATCAGGAGAGATTTTTGGTGATATAGTCCTCGGATCTTGAAGATCTTGACCAGCTCCAGCTCAGCACCGTTGTTGTGGACAGGGGAGGGTAGAGAGTGAGATGAGAGATCTTCATGGTTACTGCAGTCAATGTCACAAACTCAGGAAATTCCAAATTAATTCAAGGCAACAATGAAATATGGCAGTGTTGTAACGTAAGAAACAAATTCCCACATCTGAGTGCAGCAAGCACCCATAAACACACAATGTGAAAGTTCCAGGATAATCTGTGCCAATATCACTGAAAAGCAATGAATATGCTGTGTAAATATAACCCATTCTGCGCACAGATTCTTGAGATATGTTAATGATACATTAAGGTGTAGGCAAATACAAACTCTTCATTTTTTTCTTCCTAAAGATCACTTCCACAATGTGACAGTTACATTATTCAGTTATTCTGTGATAATTTTTCAACAATCTTCAGGGATTCTGCTTTCAAACATCTTGTATTTTCATGGCTGAGAACTAAGTAATTATCTTTTGTAAATTAAGTTTCTGTTGTAAAAGGAAAGCTTTTAAGGTATTTAAAAATCATTGTTCAAAAGTATGTGCTTAGATTTTCTTATGGAAGATTTTCCCAATTTTGTCAGACTGCACTACAGTTTAGGAATTAGAGGCGCAATATTACTTTTAAATCCACAAAGGTTTTCTTTTCTGCAAATTCAATTAGCAACATGATCACAATTAGAGATTTAAAGGTGGCAGTTGAAACCCAAGTAAAAATGGGTAATTATCCAGTCGTATTCTCAATTATTCCCTTAAACAATTTCTTTCCCTTTGGGATGCCTTCCGTCCCATTGCAGACATGGTAAAATAAATGTATGGTGTTGATGGCAGTGCTGTGGCAAATTGCCAGTGGGCAGGTATATTAAGTGCACCCTGCTGATTGAAAATGCGGGTAGCTTCTTTTGAGCTAGCTGTGGCTCTGTGAATAACATGTTCACCTCAAAGTCAATCATCACACCTGAGAGATTTCAATGTGAATCAATCCAAAACTGATCCTTCATTTCATTGTGATATGCAGCAGATATATGGGAAAACCACCACATGCATATTCCCTTCCAAACTGCTCACCATTTGCCTTGAAAATATATCACTGTTCCTTCACTGTCACTGAGTCATCTTGGAAATCCCTCCCTGAGGACATTGTGCATCAAGCCAGAGCAATGATTCAACCAGCCAGCTCACCATCACCTATTCAAAGGGTAACTAAGGAAGGGCAAAAAAGGTTGACCCAGCCAGCAACATTAACAGCATCTGTATCCTGACAGCAGCATGCAGCTTGTAGGTGTCCCTGAGAATCCAAATGAGATCCTGGAGGGCTGAAGTGGTTTATGAGTTGGTCTGAGAGCAGACCTGATGGGGCTGGTGTGTTTGCTGCAGACAACTTGCTGGAATGAACAGTGGGCAAGAGACTGTCCGTGGTGCATCCAAAAAGCTTGTGTTGAGGATTGAGCTGGATGAAGTCCTGGAGAAGCAAATAGCAAGCTGCTACTTCCAGGGAGCTTGCCTGTGGGAAATTGCCACCACTTAATTTCTTGGGAAAGGCAAGAGAAAATTGGAAACTGGAAAGAAATGAGGCAGGTTGGCCAATGAATGAGATGTAAATACATGGAAATAAGTACAGCACCGTTCCTAAGTGAGATTCTGAATTTGCTATTTCAATCTTAAGGGGAAAATTAGAAATTCTTTTCTCAATGTCAAAGTTTTGTTTATTCTTGATATGTCTTTCCCCATTTCTGTCCTTTGACCACAGCACTCAAGAGAGCAATGATCATGTTAGAGCCCAGGAGTATTGTCTGCACCATTCTATTGATGCCCATGGGTGAGGAGAGAAGTTCTTCTAATGCTTTTGGAGCGAGCAGATGGATTTTTACCTACTCACTAATATCCTAACAGTTACATCTGACCAAACATGGATGTACTCACTGCTACCATGCAACAACATTTCTTGTATTGAAGAACAGTGCCTCTTTTGCAGATTCTCTATGGTGGTCAAATGGAGGCGATGGCTTAGTGGCATTATCATTCCAGAGACCCAGGTAAAGTTCTGGGGACACATGGTGAAATCTGAATTCAATACAAATCTAGAACTAAGAGCCTAATGATGACCATGAAACAGTGATTAATTTTTGGAAAAGCTCATCAGGTTCATTAACCTTAGGAGAAAGAAAGTCTGTTGCTCTTACTCCATTCTTGTCTACACGTGACTCCAAATCCACAGGAATCGGGTTCACTCTTGCCTACTCACTGGGCATTGAGGAATGAACAATAAATGTTGGCCTCGCCAATGACTGCCATCTACCATTAAAGAATGCTCTACCACTAAGCACTAGAGGGATCCCACGTAACTGATAATTGGTAGCATTGAACTATCTCGAACACCTCTCTTTAGTGCTATTTCCTGGTAGAGGTGAAAAATACCACAAGATGCCAACAATGGTTATCCAGTGAAAGGAAAGCCACAATCATCTTACCAGACCTGAGGCTGCTGTCTCTCAGGAGAGGTGGTCGTTTAACCTGAGGGTGACCACACTTTAGACAAGGGGAGGGATTGAGAAGGAAAATCTTTCACAGTAAACCCAAGTCATGCGGGAATTGACCCACACTGTCGGCATCACTCTGTGCTGGAAGCCAACTGTCTAGCCAACTGAACTATCAAGAAAATATCACACACTGGCTCATGACCTTCTGCCTTAGTTTTGAACATTATTGTACCCTTCCTGAACATGACCGTTTGGCAAATTGCAGACAGCTCTACATTCCTCCAGTTGCTGGCACTCTCCCTCTATCAACAGGACAAATGTCTTCTTCAAAGAACTCCAATAAGTTGATTAATCATGATTTCCCTTCCTCAAAACCATGTTGTTGCTGATTGATTTGTTCATTTTTAAAATATCCTTCTATAACGCCTTTCAAAATTCCTTCAAATGTTTTTCCTAAGTGGGCCACTGTTTCCAGGTTTCTGTCTTCCCCCTTTCTGAATAAATGAATAATATTCATTAACTTGAAGCTTTGGATTTTAAACCAATGGATCAATTACCTCACTCTGAAATTCTCTGAGGAAGTCCACCAGGATTTGCCACTAATTCCAACAATTTGGTCAGGACCACTTCCCAGGCCACTATCATTATCCTGTTGGCTCTCTCTGTCACTGTCATTTCCTGATTTCCTGCTTTCTCTGGGATGTTAATTGTATCCTCAATTGTGATGACTGATGTAAAATACCTGTTCAATTCATCTGCAAGCTCCTTATTTTAAATTATTAATTCACAGAATCATTTTCTATAAGATTACAATTCATTCTGTTAACTTTTCAAGAAGTTATCATTCTACTCTTGGGCTTTCATTTTAGATTAATCCAGATTGTTAAAAGTAACTGTTCATACAGCCAGTCTTCGTCTCTTTTTCACATTTGACCTCAAAAGTAAGCTCTTCCTTTTTAAAGCTGTACACCATATTCCTTGAGATACAGATTTTTGATGTTTTGTAAATGTACTGTTTTACAGAGATGGTCTTGAATGAAGAAGGTGAGTTTATCTCTCCTCTTCAGTTTAAGGAAAAATGAGCAACTAGCATTTATTTCGGTGCCAGCTAGTGTGAGCGCTCTCACCTGAGACTGTTAGTCTGTAAATTCTGGACTTTCACCCAGAAATTTAGATTGAAATCCAGCATTGCACTAAGGTATTGTTGCATTGTCAGAGCAGTAACTCTTCAAATACAGTCATCAGAAAAAGCTTTACCTGTCCTCTTATGAGGGCATTTTTAAAAAAAAAGTTCACAGGATGTGTGTGGTGCTGTCTAGATCAGTACTTATTGCCCATCCCTAACTGCCCAAGGGCAGGTCAGAGCCCACCACATTGCTGTGGGTCTGGGGTCACATGTAGGCCAGACCAGGCAAGGATGGCAGTTATCGTCCCTCAAGGATATTCATGAGCCAGATGTTTTGTTTTCCCCAACAGTCAGCAATAGATTCACGGCCATCATTCAGTCTGAACTCACACAACACCAAGTTATAATCCAATAAGTTTATCTGAAATCACAAGCTTTCAGAGCGTTGCTCCTACATCAGGTGATGAAGCATTCTGAAAGCTTGTGATTTCAAATAAACCTCTGGGACGAGTACCTGGTATGGTATGAATTCTGGCTATGCCCACTCCTGTCTAACACCGGCACCTCCTCCTCATGGTCATCGTTGGATTCTTAATTTCATTTTTTTAATTGAATTCAAATTCCACAATGCTAGGATTCACACCCCGGTCGCCAGAACATTACCTGGACCTCTCAATTAATAATTTTGTGATAACCGCACGAGGCCATTGGCTCCCACTTAATGTCAAGACCATTTTGGAGAGGACCTGGTGAGTAGTATTTTCAGTGTCCTAGCTATAACCACAAATCACAAAAAAGAAACAATTTGGTTACCATTGCATGGCAAGTCATGGGGGTCTCTCTGTGTGCAAATTATCCAGTATGTTTCCTGCTTTGTAAAAGCGGTTACACTTCAACACTGTATCGTGAACCTTTATTCTATTGATACTGTTGTCTTACATGTTCTGAACCTCTTGCTTTAACTAAAATTTAACAAAATGCATGTTGCTTTTACACAAGGACAACTTGCCATAACCGGTCTGAACAGCATCTTTCTTTTCTTATCCTGGAGGTCAGCAGGGACAATATTAACGGTGTAAAATATAAAAATGAATCAAATACTAATTATCAGTGAACTTTAAGCCCAAGTTTAATCAATTGGCTTCTGTGCCCTACAGCAAGTTTCTGCTTCAATGCAATGAGTTGGCAGAATGGGTTGTAAAGAAATGATTTCACAAGAGGTTTCAGCTCACTCAGTTCAATGTGGTTTCAGCCTGGGACCAAGACTCACATTGATCCAAGGTCAGCTTAAAGATAGAGGTTTCCTCTCTTCAGCGATTCCATTAATTGGAGATCCATTCTAACAATTCTGCAGTGCTAGAAAAATTCCTTTAAGGTGGTTGTAAAATTAATTGGTGAATCAAAGGCCAGGAACAGAGGTTGGGGCCATTCAGAATTCTAGCAGTGAGAAAACTCAAAACTACCAATTTTTTTCAGGGCCTGCTGAGTGCGCTGGAGACTGGAACATGGAAAGACCAAATCAGTGCACTTTTTTTAATATTCATTCAGGGACGAGGGTGTTGCTGACCACTTCCCAGGTCACTATCATTATCCTGTTGGCTCCCTCTGTTACTGCCATTTCCTGATTTACTGCTTTCTCTGGGATGTTAATTGTATCCTCAATTGTGATGACTGATGTAAAATACCTGTTCAATTCATCTGCAAGCTCCTTATATTAAATTATTAATTCACAGCATCATTTTCTATAGGATTACAATTCATTCTGTTAACTTTTCAAGAAGTTATCATTCTACTCTTGGGCTTTCATTTTAGATTAATCCAGATTGTTAAAAGTAACTGTTCATACAGCCAGTTTTCGCCTCATTTTCACATTTGACCTCAAATGTAAGCTCTTCCTTTTTAAAACTGTATACCATATTCCTTGAGTTACAGATTTTTTGATGTTTTGCAAATGTATTGTTCTATAGAGATGGTGTTGAATGAAGAAGGTGAATTCTAGCAGTGAGAAAACTCAGAACTACCGATTTTTTTTCAGGGCCTGCTGAGTGTGATGGAGAGTGGAACATGGAAAGACCAAATTAGTACACTTTTTTTAATATTCATTCACAGGACGAGGGTGTTGCTGGCCAGCCAGCATCAATAGCCCATCCCCAATTGTTCTGAGTCAACCACATTGCTGTGGGTCTGGAGTCACATGTAGACCAGACCAGGTAAGGATGGCAGTCTCCTTCCCTCAAGGATATTAGTGAAACAAATGGGTCTTTTCGACAATCGACAATGGGTTCGTTGTCATCATTAGATTTTTCATTCCAGATATTTTATTAAATTCAAATTCCACCATCTGTCATGGAAGGGTTTGAACTCAAGTAACCAGAACATCATCTGGGTCTCTGGGTTAACAGTCCAGCAATAATACCAACACAGAGTGGCCCAGAGTCTCAAGACAGTTTGTGTTGGGAAACAGACAACTGGAAGGGCGAACGATGGGGGGAGAACTGAGTATCAAGGAGTTGGGTGACATTGATGGAAGCTTGACAGATCAGTTATTCAAAGGGAGGTGTCCATCGATAGGAAGCTCAGACAGATCTGGGGTGAGGGCTAATGGGATTTATTGAGGGGCGCCCTAGTGAAGGACCAGCAATCTGTTCTGGACCTTCCACGTAGTTGCAACTGCCTAGAAGGCACAACAACACCTTGTATTCTTCAGGGGTCTAAGGAAATTTGGTATGCCCATAAGGACCTTCACCAACCTTTTACAGATACATCATAGAACACATTTGCATACATCATGGCTTAGTACAGCAACAGTTGTGCCCAGGACCTTAAAAAACTACAGAAAGTTGTGTACATAGCCCAGAACATCGCACAAGCCAACCTTCCATTAATGGACTCCATCTACACTTCTTGTTGCTGCTGTTTGCAGAAAGTTGAGTCACGTTGGAAACCTTTCTCACTTTACACCTGAGGGATGGGAGTACTCAAAGTGCAAAATCCTCAATGCTGGTAGACGGTGAACTGGATAATTCCTTCTTCACTTAGTTATTCCCGATTTCCTTTTACAATGATCGACACATTCAGGAAGATTCAAGCCAGAGACCATACTGACACGAGATTTTGTTATAAGATTATTTATGTTGTGTGGGCCTTATTGGGTGGACCTTCACACATTCCCAATGCCACCATGGTAATGCTGTCTTCCTACCTCTTCCATCAGGCAGAGGACACAGAAGTTTAAACACACGCACCAACAGAATCACAAACAGCTTCTTCCTTGCTGCTTTCAGAGTATTGAATGTGCCTCTCAAATTTCAAATCTAATGTTGATCTGGTTTCTGTACCTCCTGTGCAGACATAACCTTACATACCTCATTCTGTCACAACACTCTATGGACTGTATGTCCTTTTTTGTTACGACCTGCCTGCAATGCTCACAAAACAAAACTTTTCACAGTATCCAAGGACATGTGACGACAATAAATCAAGTTAAATCAAATTGCGAAGCTTAAATGGAAAGAGACTGCGATGAAGCTGATGAGAACACTGGGAGATCATCAAGCCCTGGAGGTGGGAGTGGATGGGGCAGAGGAGGCCTTGTTGGGGACACATGGCAGGATGTGGCAGTTTTGTCTGAATTCCTTTTGAGGTGTTGTCAAGAAACAGCAGCGAGTAATAGTTTGACTGGCCTCCTACTGAATCTGGGAAGCTCAGTGCAGATATTGCTGGGAGAATTTCTCAGTCTCTCCAATATAGGAGTGCGGTTACCACAAGTGTTCTGCATGTTCAGACTTTGTTTGACGTATGAAGATGTTTGCTGTCGAATACTTAGTGCTATAATTTGCGGAAAGTTGAGTCATGTTGGAAACCTTTCTCACTTTACACCTGAAGGATGGGAGTGCTCAGAGTGCAAAATCCTCAATGCTGGTAGACGGTGAACTGGATAATTCTTTCTTTGCTGAGTTATTCCTGATTTACTTTTACAGTGATTGACAGTTCAGGAAGATTCAAGCCAGAGACCATACTGCCAGGTGAGTTTGTTCTAAAATTGTTTAAGTTGTGTGGGCCTATTGGCTGGGCCAGCGTTCACTCGCAATCCCTAGTTGCCCTTCAGAAGTTGGTGATGAGCTAGCTTCCTGAACAGCTGCAGTTGAGACTCCCACAATGTGGTGGGAGAGTCCATAATAATCTTTAGTTATACTTGGTAAGTTAAAGTCACCATAGTTTCAGGCTGCTTTGGTAGAGAGAGGGAGAGAGAGAGAGAGACAACTGCTGGTTGTTTAACCTGAAGATCACCATGCCTTTGGCAAAGGGAAGGACATTCCAACGTGACTACCTCAGCCTATGAATGAGTTGAGCCCACGCTGTTGCTGTCACTCTACATCGCAAACCATCCATCCAACCAACTGAGCTAACTGACCCCACTATATAACAATTCCACCTGACAACTAATTAGCAAATAGTTAAAATGCAAAAATAGACGTGAATTATGTGACTCGTGTTCCTGGGTGATGTTTTTAAAATAATGGTTTAAAAATGCCTTATTGATAAGCTGTTGATAGGTGAACAATTTTGCCTGAGTCACTGCTGTTCTGCACAGAGCTTTTCCTTGAATTAAAAAAAATAGCCTGTAGAGATAAGCAGTTCGCAGTCGGTCAGCCCTGTCCCCTTTTCAGTTCCTACTCATCAAGGTGACAGGAACCAATCAACCTTATCTCCCTTGACTTTGTTAAGTTAGGGAAAAAGCATCAAGGCAAATTTTATGACTCAGGCTATAGCTGTTGAATTGATAGTGATTGCAAGACCAGTACAAGTATAGGTTCTAACAAAAAGCAAGCAACAGAGGGAAAGCATATAGAAGGGAAGAGAATAACTGACAGGATCTGTTAATGGATTTCTCCATGGTTACCATCGCAACAAAGGGATGCTCATCTGAAGTCAATGACTCTCCCCAATAATTCATGCATGTGTTGTGGTTACAAAAATGTAATCACAGTATGGATTTCCATTTATATTAAGTGATGTGGTAATAATATACCTGCTCCCAAGAATAACACAGGAATGCTGTCAGATCCTGGTGATCCACAAAAAACCCAGCGTGGCTGGCTTTCAGCAAATGGGCCACTCGCAGAACTTTGGGAATACTCTGTCTTAAACAAAACCAGCTGATATTTTCGATTTGTTGACACATGTACCTAAGTACAGTGAAAAGTTTTGTTTTGCACACAGTACAGGCAGGTTATAACATACAAGGACATACGGACCATGGGGTGTTTACGCAGAGCAAGGCATACAAAATTATGGCTGAGCAGAAGGTGTATGAAAGCAAGGTCAACATTGATTTGAAATTTGAGAGGCCCATTCAGCAGTCTAATAACAGAAGGGAGGAAGCTGTTCCTGACTCTGTTGATGCATGAGTTCAAGCCTCTGTATTTCCTGCCTGATGGAAGATGTTGAAAGAGAGCATTACCAGGGTAAGAGGAGTCTAATGATGTTGGCTGCCTTTCTGCGGTAATGACAAGCGTTGCTGGAGACAGTGGAAGGGAGATAACAAAGTGTGGAGCTGGATGAACACAGAAGGCCAAGCAGCATCTCAGGAGCAGGAAAGCTGATGTTTCAGGCCGAGACCCTTCATCAGAGGCCCGAAACGTCAGCTTTTGTGGTCCTGAGATGCTGCTTGGCCTGCTGTGTTCATCCAGCTTCACACTTTGTTATCTTGGATTCTCCAGCTTTTGCAGTTCCCATTATCACAGTGGAAGGGAGGTTGGCTTGTGTGATGATCTGGGCTGTGTTGACAACTTTCTGCAGTTTATTATAGTCCTGGGCAGAGCAGTTGCTGAACCAAGCCATGATGGACCCAGATGGAATGTGTTCTATGGTGTATCTGTTAAAGTTGATGAGGCACATGCTAAATTTATTTTTACACTACAATTCTGTACCACACCATGCATCGAGTGCAATTTTTAGAATTTTACATGGTTTATAACATTTTCAACCTTCACTACTGAACTATAAGCTTTGCTTATCACTCAGTAAGTGCTGAAGCCGATTGTTTATCCCACTGTCTCATGCTGGATATTTTGAAGTCTATTCTAACATTCACACGGTCATAAGCATTATTTCCCCTTCATTCACAGTTGCTCGCTTGTTACAAACATTAAACAATAGGCACCCTGATGTTATCAAATCATTCTCAAACATAGGTTATGACTGGAACAAGACTGTTACCACTATTGCTTGAGCAGCATAATTGCTGTGTTTTTTCTTTGTTTGATCACTTTAAATAATGAAGAAACTTGTCATCACCCCAAGATATTGTCGTAGTAATTATTGCACTATACTGTAACTGTAAGCACTGGAGCTAACAGAGATACACAGACTGTGTCAACCATTCCAACCCTCCTGTTAAAATACTTTTGTTGCCATTAACATGTTACTTGAGGTGTGAGTTTTCACACATGCACATTTTCACTCCAACGTTTAAAGAATGAATGTCAGGAAGTGTGAGATGGAATAAGGGTTTCAGTCCAGTTATCATGTTGCATCCACAGGCCACATTTATGTGTCCAAATATAGTTGCACCTTATTATGAACATGATTGTTTCATTTAATATCTACAAACAGAAAACTCACGCATGAAACAGCTTATCTCAGTCAGTTAATTTGTATAAGAGGCAGAACCGAAATCCTGGAGAAACTCAACATGTCTGGCAATATTTGTGGAGAGATAAACACAGTTAACATTTGTGTCAGTTCCAAAGAAGGTACATTTGACTCAGCATGTTAGCTCTGTTTGGGATGGAGCCAGTAAAGGCGAGTGTGGGTGGGGAGGGAGGGAGGAGACCAGACAGTCCAGGGAGGACGGACAGGTCAAGGGGAACTCCTCCTCACACTCAACAACTTCTCTTTCAACTCCTCCCACTTCCTACAGACAAAGGGGGTGGCCATGGACACCCACGTGGGCCCAAGCTATGCCTGCCTCTTTGTAGGTTATGTGGAACAGTCCCTCTTCCACACCTACATAGGCCCCAAACGCCACCTCTTCCTCCGTTACATTGATGACTGTATCGGCACCGCCTCATGCTCCCACGAGGAGCTCGAACAGTTCATCCACTTCACCAACACCTTCTACCCCAAACTCAAGTTCACCTGGGCCACCTCCAACACACTCCTCACCTTCCTGGATCTCTCTGTCTCCATCTCAGTCAGCCATCTAGAAACAGAAATGCATTTCAAGCCCACTGACTCCCACAGCTACCTAGAATACACCTCCTCCCATCCACCCTCCTGCAAAAATGCCATTCCCTATTCCCAACTTCTTCGCCTTCACAGCATCTGCTCCCAGGATAAGGCATTCCACTCCCGCACATCTCAAATATCCTTGTTTTTCAAGGACCGCAACATCCCCTCCGCGGTGGTCGAGAACGCCCTCAACTGAGTCTCTCATATTTCCTGCAACTCACCCCTCACACCCCCTCCCGCAATAACAAAAAAAGTATCCCCTCATCCTCACATACCATCCCACCAACCTCCGAATCCAACGCATCACCCTCTGACACTTCCGGCTTCTACAATCCGACCCCACCATCAAAGACATTTTTCCATCCCCACCCTTGTCTGCCTTCTGGAGAGACGACTCTCTCCATGACTCCCTGGTCCACTCCGCAATCCCCTCCAGCCCGACCACACCCGGCTCCTTCCCCTGAAACCACAGGAAGTGCTACACTTGCCCCTACACCTCCTCCCTCACCCCCAGCCCAGTCCCTAAGAAGACTTTCCACATCAAGCAGAAGTTCACCTGCACATCTTTGAGAAGGTGACCAAACAGGTAGATGAGAGTAAACCGGTTGATGTGGTGTATATGGATTTCAGCAAGGCGTTCGATAAGGTTCCCCACATTGCACAAAATGCGGAGGAATGGAATTGTGGGAGATATAGCAGTTTGGATCGGAGATTGGCTTGCTGAAAGAAGACAGAGGGTGGTAGTTGATGGGAAATGTTCATCCTGGAGACCAGTGACGAGTGGTGTACCGCAAGGGTTGGTGTTGGGTCCACTGCTGTTTGTCATTTTTATAAATGACCTGGATGAGGGCGTAGAAGGATGAGTTAGTAAATTTGCAGACGACACTAAGGTCGGTGGAGTCGTGAATAGTGACGAAGGATGCTGTAGGTTGCAGAGAGACATAGATAAGCTGCAGAGCTGGGCTGAGAGGTGGCAAATGGAGTTTAATGCAGACAAGTGTGAGGTGATGCACTTTGGTAGGAGTAACCAGAAGGCAAAGTACAGTGTTAATGGTAAGATTCTTAGCAGTGTAGATGAGCAGAGAGATCTCGGTGTCCATGTACACAGATCCTTGAAAGTTGCCACCCAGGTTGACAGGGCTGTTAAGAAGGCATACAGTGTTTTCGCTCTTATTAATAGAGATATCGAGTTCCAGAACCAAGAGGTTATGGTGAAGCTGTACAAAACTCTGGTGCGGCCGCACTTGGAGTATTGTGTACAGTTCTGGTCACCGCATGAAAAGAAGGATGTAGAAGCTTTGGAAAGGGTGCAGAGGAGATTTACTAGGATGTTGCCTGGTATGGAGGGAAGGTCTTATGAAGAAAGGCTGAGGGACTTGAGGCTGTTTTCATGAGAGAGAAGAAGGTTGAGAGGTGACTTAATTGAAACATATAAAATAATCAGAGGGTTAGATAGGGTGGATAGGGAGAGCCATTTTTCTAGGATGGTCACAGCGAGCACGAGGGGGCATAGCTTTAAATTGAGGGGTGAAAGATATAGGACTGATGTCAGAGGTAGTTTCTTTACTCAGAGAGTAGTAAGGGAATGGAACGCTTTGCCTGCAACGGTAGTAGATTCGCCAACTTTAGGTATGTTTAAGTCGTCATTGGACAAGCATATGGACATACATGGAATAGTGTAGATTAGATGGGCTTGAGATCGGTATGACAGGTCGGCACAACATTGAGGGCCGAAGGGCCTGTACTGTGCTGTAATGTTCTATGTTCTATGTTCTATCTATCAATGTGATATACTGTATCCACTGTACCCATTGTGGCCTCCGCCACATCGGGGAAACCAAGTGGAGGCTTGGGGGCCACTTTGCAGAACACCCACGCTCGGTTCGCAATAAACTGCACCTCCCAGTCACAAACTATTTTAACTCCCCATCCCATTCTTTAGACGACATGTCCATCTTGGGCCTCCTGCAGTGCCACAACAATGCCACCCGAAGGCTGCAGGAACAGCAACTCATTTTCCGCTTGTGAACCCTGCAGCCTAATGGTATCAATGTGGACTTCAGCAGTTTCAAAATCTCCCCTCCCCCCACTGCATCCCTAAACCAGCCCAGCTCATCCCCACCCCTTTAACTTGTCTGTCTCCTCTCCACCTATCTTCTCCTTTATCCATCTTCTATCCGTCTTCCCTCTCTCCCTATTTATTTTAGAACCCTCTTCCCTTCCCCCATTTCTGATGAAGGGTCTCAGCCCGAAACGTCAGCTTTCCTGCTCCTCTGATGCTGCTTGGCCTGCTGTGTTCATCCAGCTCCATACCTTGTTATCTGAGATTCTCCAACATCTGCAGTTCCTACAATCTGTGACACAGACAATTTCCCATGGCTAATCCACCTAGCCTCCACATCTTTGGACTTTGGAAGGAAACCGGAGCACCCGGAGGAAACCCACACAGTCACAGGGAGAATGTACAAACTCCACACAGACAGTAGCCTGAGGGTGGGATTAAACCCAATTCCCTGGCACTGCGAGGCTACAGTGCTAACCACTGAGCCACCATGCCACCACCTCAGTTAAGCCTCTACAAATTGTCTGTCCCTGATAAGAGAGCAGTTATCTGTGATGATAGAATCTTTAACCTGGGCAACATACATATATCAACCCCCATCATGTCCTTCAGTTCTATCTCTGCTGACTCTTCGCAGGTTATGTGGAACAGTCCCTCTTTCGCACCTACACTGGCCCTATCCCCCACCTCTTCCTCCGTTACATTGATGACTGTATCGGCGCCACCCCGTGCTCCCACAAGGAGCTGAAACAGTTCATTCACTTCACCAACCCTTCCACCCCAACCTTAGGTCCACCTGGACTATCTCTAATACCTCTCTCTCCTTCCTGGACCTCTCTGTCTCCATCTTGGTCAACCACCTAGAAACCGATATCTATTCCAAGCCCACAGACTCCCACAGCTACCTAGAATACACCTCCTCCCACCCACCCTCCTGCAAAAATACCATCCCCTCTTCCCAATTCCTTCGCCTCCGCTGCATCTGCTCCCAGGATGAGGCATTTGAGGCAAATGTCCTCGTGTTTCAAGGACTGCAACATCACCCCTTCAGTGGTTGAGAAGGCTCTCAACCGTGTTTCCAGCATTTCCCACAACTCATCCCTCACACCCCGCCCTCGCAATAACCGCCAAAAGAGAATCCCCCTTGCCCTCACATACCATTTCAACAACCTCCGTATACAACGCATCATCCTTCGACACATCCGCCATCTACGCTCCGACCCCACCACTGAAGACATTTTTCCATCCCCACCCTTATCTGTCTTCTAGAAAGACCACTCTCTCCATGACTCCCTTGTTCGCTCCACACTCCCCTCCAGCCCCACCACACCCGACACTTTTCCCCGCAACGACAGGAAGTGCTACACATGCCACCACACCTCCTCCCTCACCCCCATCCCAGGCCCCAAAATGACTTTCCACATCAAACAGAGGTTCACCTGCACATCTGCCAATGTGGTATACTGTATCCACTGTACCAGTGCGGCTTCCCCTACATTGGGAAAACCAAGCTGAGGCTTGGTGACCACTTTGCAGAACACCTCCGCTCGGTTCGCAATAAACAACTGCACCTCCCAGTCACGAAACATTTCAACTCCCCCTCCCATTCTTTAGATGACATGTCCATCCTGGGCCTCCTGCAGTGCCACAATGATGCCACCTGAAGGTTGCAGGAACAGCAACTCATATTCCGCTTGGGAACCCTGCAGCCCAATGGTATCAATGTAGATTTCACAAGCTTCAAAATCTCCCTCCCCCTACTGCATCCTAAAACCAGCCCAGCCCGTCCCCGCCTCCCTAACCTGTTCTCCCTCCCACCTATCCCCTCCTCCCACCTCAAGCCGCAGCCCTATTTCCTACCTACTAATCTCATCCCACCCCTTGACCTGTCCGTCCTCCCTGGACTGACCTATCTCCTCCCTACCTCCCCACCTACTCACCTTTACTGGCTCCATCCCCGCCTCTTTAACTTGACTGTCTCCTCTCCACCAATATTCTCCTCTATCCATCTTCGTTCCACCTCCTCCCCTCCCTATTTATTTCAGAACCACCTTCCCCTCCCCCATTTCTGATGAAGGGTCTAGGCCCGAAATGTCAGCTTTTGTGCTCCTGAGATGCTGCTGGGCCTGCTGTGTTCATCCAGCTTCACACTTTGTTATAATGCACCTAAATGTTCTCCTTCTCCACTCTCACTGTTTTGTGGCTCTGTGATGATATTTCCCTAACCTTAGCTGAGCGGCAATCAGCTTGTTTGTTAATGTATCATCAATGTCCTGAGTCTAAGTATATACAAACTCCGATCTCATCTCCATTCTTTCTGCCTCTCCAGTATCAACTGTTTTTCACATGGATTACATTCCATACCTGCATCTACTTAGTACTAAAGACAATCATGTTTCTTCTAATTTTTGTTTTGGAATCATGAATTTAACTCTTTTCACTCGACAGTTCTCCACTTAAATTTAAATCCATGAACTATCTAAGACTTGAACCATTGTTAACAATCATGTTTCACAATGTCCTCAGTCATGACAATCATGTTTGGATTTAATTGCAAATTGGCAATAATTGATGAAATAAAAAATCCTGCTCAAATAAGTTTGATGAGCCACCTAAAAAGTGTCAACATTTTTAGCCAAAGCAACAATTCAATTGGAAATCACCATGTGCCTTTTTTAAGGTTCACCTACAAAACCTGCATTTATATAGTGCCTTTGACGTAAAGAAAGAATCCCAAAGGGCGGCTGAGTAGTTAACACTGCTGCCTCACAGCGCCTGGGACCCAGGTCAATTCCAACTTCAGACGACTGTCTGTGCAGAGTTTGCACATTCTCCCCGTGGCTGCATCAGTTTCCTTCGGGTGCTCTGGTTTCTTCCCACAGTCTAAAGATGTGCAAGTTAAATGATTGGCCATGCTGAATTACCCATAGTATCTAAGGATGTGCAGGCAAGGTGGATTAGCCATGGGAAATGCAAGGCTGCAGGGAAATTTGGGGTGGGTCTAGGCAGGATGCTCTTCAGAGGGTCAGTGTGGACATGATGGACTGAATGGCCTGCTTCCACACTGTAGGGGTTCAATGATCTTACCAGAACGTCATCACCAAAATTTGTAACTTAATGCATGGAGCAAGTTAGCAGGACAAGTAACCAAAAGAAAAATGATTGCAGAGTTCTTTTGATTACCTTCTGGATAGAGAGTGCGGTACAGTTTATGTAATCATTGAGTTGTATAGATCAGTTGGAAGATATTTGGCCCATAACATTTGCACCAGCTCTCCGAATGAATATCTTGACTCAATGCCACTCTCCCAGCCTTTCCCCCTAACCTGATGCATTATTTCTGTTTATGCAATTATCCAGTACTCATTGAATGCCTTGACTGAATCTACTATCACAATGTTTCCAGGCAGCACATTTCAGATCCATAGTAATAATTTTCTCATATATTGCACTTACTTCATTTTTAAATCTGTGCCCTCTTGCTCTTGATCCTTCCATGAATGGGAGCAATTTTTCGTCTCCTATTCTCTCCAGAATTCTTACCAATTCAAACATTTCAATCAAATCTCCTGTTAGTCTTCTCTTTTCTGTGAGAAAATTAACCCTGACCTTTCCAATTTATCTTGATTCCTGAAGTTTCCCAGCCCAGGTGCAGTTCTTGCCAACCATGTCTGCACTGCAAAACAACCTCCCAAAAATGTGATGCCAAGACTGTACGAAATACCTCTCGATTAGGTCCAAAGAGTGACTTATATAAATCCATTGTAACTTCCATGTTCTTGTATTCTCAGTCACTTCTAAGAACACTAATGGTACTGTGTGCTTTGTTCATCAAATTATGTATCTGTTCTGCTATCCTGAATGACTTGTGCTCACAGACACTCAGGTCTCCCTGGTTCTGCACACATGCTAGAATGAGAGAAAGGGACTAGTCTGTCCCTGCATGTTGTTTTAAATCGGAATGTATCACCTCACACTTCAACTAAAGTCCTTCTGGAAGCTGGAAACGTAGAACAAGCCAGGAATTGTGAAGAATTATAGGATACAGTAGGCCATTCAGGCCCTCGAGCCTGATCTTCCATTCAGTATAATCAGGGCTGATCATCCAACTCAGTCTCTTGTTCATACTTTCTCCGCATAACCTTTGAACCCATGAATCTACATCCGCCTCCTTTTCGAAAACATTCAATGACCAAGGGATAAGTGTGACTCCCTCTGTCCCTTTATTCGCTTGTGAGATGTGGGTTTCTCTGACTGGGCCAGCAGTCTTTGCCCATCCCTAATTGCCCTTAAAAGTCTTTGCCAGATCATTTCAGAACACAGCTGAGCATTAACCACATCAGGGAGTCACACGTTGGCCAAACCAGTAAATGATGGCAGAATTTCTCCCTGAAAGATCGTTAGTGAACCACTGCAATTCAGAACAATCAACAATGGTTTTGTCATCATCATTTTATTTTATTTCAAATCATTCACATTTCAAATACTTTTTATTCAATCTCTCCAGCTTCTGAGTGGGATCTGAGCGGCTGTCCCTGGAATAATTCCTGGGTCTCCAGGTTATCTAGACCCATGACATCACTGCTAAGCCATTGTCTCCCTCTGTTGTCCATGGTCTAGGCCTGCTCAGCAGGTCGGGCAGCATCTGCAGAGAGAGAGGAAAATAGAGTTAATGTTTTGTGCCTACTATGTGTCATCTCCTGTTCTAGAGAAGAGTCATGTCAGGCTCGAAATGTTAACTCTGTTTCTCTCTCCATTGATACAGCGAAACGCGTTGAGTTTCTTTGGAATTTCAGAGGGTCGGTGTGCTGAAGGGTCTGTTTCCACATTGTAGGGATTCTATGATTCTATGATTGTGTTCGCTTCTCCTCATACTTCTCTTGATTGAAGTGATGAAATTGCAGATACATGAAGACTATAAAATTCAGGAGCAGAATTATGTCATTTGGCCCATCAAGCCTGCTCTGCCGTTCGATCATGGTTCGTATGTTTTTCAACTTCGATTTTGTGTCTTCTCCCCCAATCAAGAATCTATCCATTTCTTTTTCTCTTAAATACAACCAATGACTGGCCTCCACAGACTTCTATGGCAATGAGTTCCACAGAGTCCCCACCCTCTGGCTGAAAAAGAATCCTTATCATTACGGTTCAAAAGGATTAACCCCTCACTCTGTGAGGGTCCTAGTTTCTCCTAATAATGGAAAAATCGTCTCCTTATCCACTTTATCCAGGCCTCTGTGGGTGCTGAGAATATTCTGTAAGTTTCAATCAGATCGCATCTCATCTTTCTAAACTCCATTAAGTACAGAACTACAGCCCTCTACGGCTTCTGATATGACAAGCCCTTCATCATCAGGATCATTCTTGTGAACGTCCTCTGCACCCCACATCAAGGCCAGCACTTCCTTCATTAGAAACGGGGTCCTTTGCCCCTTTGCTCCTATGTCTTATGGACTTATTGTAGCTGCAATTCCCTGACAATATACAAAATGTGGTCTAACCAGGACCTTATACAGACTCAGGAGTACATCACTGCTGTTGTATTCTAGTCCTCTCAATGTCCGAGACACCTGAAGGCAGCGCCAATAGCTGGACAATAAAGATTGAGTTTGAGTAAAGCCTCAGTCGGAGGAATGCACAGTTCACTGCGCACTAGACGTAGTTTACCAGAGAAGGTTACAGAGATAGAGAGAGGCTCAGTCTCTGTTTCTACCAGTTAACGGCATCAAGGTGTGTGGGTGCAGCCACATTTCCTCTCTGTAGGAACGAGCCAGACTGGACCAGAGAACAATTTCTGTTGGGAATTCATATCAGCCGAGTAACATGCTGCTCTGATAGCAGCTTGGAAGAAGTTTACGTCTTCGACTGGGAAGACACTTCAAAAGCAATGAGTTGAGGAACATGAAAAGAAAACTATCAAAATGAAAAGTTCTCCATTATATAGAGATTTCAGTTCACTGGTTTTACGTTGACAGTAATCTTATTGATTATAGATTTTTTTTTTAAAAATGACTTTTCTGCATTCATTGCTCTCTTTTACAGTCAATTAAAAATACAATCTTATACAGTGTGTTGCAAAATAAAGCACATTCACTTGTTAAATTGTGACAGGCACAAGGTTCAGTCTGAGACAGGAAGTCATTGATTTGACTGCAGTTCAAATCCCATTTCAACTGGAGTGGATTTTTTAAAAAAAACTTGTAATTCAAATATAAATGGGTACGAGCCAGCCAAATTTGCAAATGCATTTCTGTTTAAAAACATTGCCCAGGCTGGTAGCACTTACATGCATATTTCTGATAACTGTGTATCACTCGAACTTGCCAATAATTCCAGGACACCAAATGCATCATCATAAGCTACAATATCTCTTACTTTCTAGTACTTACATTACAAGTGATGGAAATGCCTTTCCCAGGAGAGGCCTTGCTTCAGTGTAAAATGTTTGCTTTACTGTCAGTCCTTACACTCTGATGTGGTTGGCAGCAAGTTATAATTTTCAGATATCGAGGCACCTGATCTGTTGTACTGTCGCAGCCAAGCCTCAAACCTGAATACAATGCATTATGTATAAAGCATGCATCAGACAGAAAGTAACAGTTGTAAAAATATAGACATTTGACACTTGCTTTTCAAACAAGTTCCCAAATAGAATGATATATTACTGCGCACATAGCATTCCAATGTATTAAATAGCATTTGACTCAGTCCCGGTGCATAAAATTCCTGGAGTGCATAAATCTGACGCAGAGATAAAATACGCCAGATTATTCATATTTACCTGAAAGGTGCTGTGTCTATCATTAGTCTAGGGTCAATTAGGGATAACAAAGTGTGGAGCTGGATGAACACAGCAGGCCCAGCAGCATCTCAGGAGCACAAAAGCTGACATTTCGGGCCTCGGCCCTTCATCAGAAAAGGGGGATGGGGAGAGGGTTCTGAAATAAATAGGGAGGGGGGGAGGCGGATCGAAGATGGATAGAGGAGAAGTTAGGTGGAGAGGAGTCAGACGAGTTAAAGGGGCGGCGATGGAGCCTGTGGAGGTGAGTGTAGGTGGGGAGGTGGGGAGGGGATAGGCCAGTCCAGGGAGGACGGACAGGTCAAGGGGGCAGGATGAGGTTAGTATGTTTTCAGGAGGAGGACTTGTGTTCAATTAAGAATCTTTTTACAGCTCTTGTGCTTTGTCCCACTTAAAAAAAGTAGTTTATGCCTCTTCTTCCTGTCAAAGTGCAGTGCCTCATACTTTCCCACATTTTATTCCATTTGCCACTTCTTCACTTAATCTCCAAGTCTGTCCAATTCCGTCTGCACCATCCCTGCTTCCTCAACAGTGTTTGTCTCTCAACCTGTCTTTGTGGGTCACCTGCAAACTTTGCAATAATGCCCTCAGTTCTTTGTCCTGATCTTTTTTTTATTGATTTGTGGTGTGGATGTCACTGGCTGGCTGGCATTTACTGACCGTCCCTGGTTGCCCCTTGTGAAGTTGGTGGTGAGTTGCCTTCTTGAACTGCTGCAGTACACCGGCTGTGTGTTGACCCACGATGCCATTATTCTTATTGGTGATGGTCATAGCCTGACATTTGTGTGGCATGAATGTTACTTGCGCTTGTCAGCCCAAGCCCTGGATATTGTCCAGGTCTTGGTGATAATGGGAACTGCAGATGCTGGAGAATCCAAGATAATGAAATGTGAGGCTGGATGAACACAGCAGGCCCAGCAGCATCTTAGGAGCACAAAAGCTCAAAACGTCAGCTTTTGTGCTCCTGAGATGCTGCTGGGCCTGCTGTGCTCATCCAGCCTGACATTTCATTGTCCAGGTCTTGTTGCATTTGAACACGGACTGCTTCAGTATCTGAGGAGTCACAAATGGTGCTGAACATTGTGCAATCTGGACATACCTGGGCAATTTTCCACATTGTTGGATAGATACCCGTGTTGTAACTGTACTGGAACAGCCAGGTCAGCAGTGTGGCAAGTTCTGGAGCACAAGGCTTCAGTACTATTGCTGGGATGTTGTTAGGCCCCATAGCCTTTGCAGTATCCAGTCCTTCCAATCATTTCTTGATATCACACAGAGTGAATTGAATTGGCTGAAGACTGGTGCCTGTAATGCTGGGGACTGCTGGAGGACGCCGAGATAGATCATCCACTCAGTATTTTTGGCTGAAGGTTACTGCGAATGCTTCAGCCTTTTCTTTTGCACTGATGTGCTGGGCTCTTCCATTGAGGGTTGGGGATATTTGTGGAGCCTCCTCCTCCAGTGAGTTGTTTATTTTTCCACCTCCATTCACAATTGGGTGCGACAGGGCTGCTGAGCTTAGACCTGATCTGCTGGCTGTGGAATTGCTTAGCTCTGTTTCTCACTCGCTGCTTATGCTGTTTGGTGTGGAAGTAATCCTGTTTGGTGGCTTCACCAGGTTGACACCTCATCTTCAGGTATGTCTGGTGCTGCTCCCCTGGCATACCCTCCTGACTCTTCATTGAACCAGGGCAGATCCCCTGACTTGATGGTAATGGGATACATCCAGCCACGAGGTTACAAATTGTGCTGGAGTATAATTCTGCTGCTGTTGATGGCCCACAGTGCCTCATGGATGCCCAGCCTTGAGTTGCTAGATCTGAGTGAAGTCTGTCTCATTTAGCACAGTGATAGTGCTACACAACACGATGGAGGTTATTCTCCATGTGAAAGCGGGACTTCATCGCCACAAGGACTGTGCAATACTTGCTCTTACCGATACTGTCATGGACAGATGTAACTGCAGCTGGCAGATTAGTTGGAATGAGGTCAAGTCTGTTTTTCCTTCTTGTTGGTTCCCTCAACCCCTGCTGTAGACCCAGTCTCGCAGCTATGTCCTTAGGACCTGACCAGATTGATCTGTTGTACTGCTGCTGAGTCATTCTTTGTGATGGGGCATTGAACTCTCCCACCCAGAGTACATTTTGTGCCTTTTCCACTCTCAGCAGTTCCTCTAAGTGTTGTCCAGTTTGGAAAAGCACTGGGTCTTCAATCAAGGGAGGACAGTATGTGATAACCAACACGTGGTTTCCTTGCCCGTGTTTAACCTGAAGTCATGAGACTTCATGAGATCTGAGTCAATATTGAGGACTCCTAGATCACTTCCTCCTGACTGTACACATTGTGGTAAAATGTCTGCTGAGCCTGACCTGCCACTGTGACAGGCCATACCCAGGGATGGTGATGGTGGTGCCTGTGACATTATCTGTAAGGTATGATTCTATGTTTATGACTATGTCAGGCTGTTGCTTGAACCCTCATCTTCAAGTATGCCTGGTGCTGCTCCTGGCATGCCTTCCTGCACTCTCCATTGAACCAGGTTTGATCCCTTGGTTTGATGGTAAGAATTGAGTGGGTGATATGCCAGGTCATTTGGTTAGAGATTGTGCTGGAGTACAATTCTGCTGCTGTTGATGGCCCAGCTCTCCTAAATTTGGCACTAACCCCCAGATGTTAGGGAGGAGGGCTTTGCAGGATTGACAGGGCTGTTTCTGCTGTTGCCTTTTCTGGTACCGAGGTCAATGCCAGGTGATCCATCAGGTTTCATTTCTTTAGGATTTTGTTATGTTTGGTACAACTGAGTGGCTTGCTAGGCCATTTCCGAGGGCAGTTGAGAGTCAACTGCATTGCTATGGGTCTGGAGTGACATGTAGGCCAGACCAGGCTGACGGTTTTCCTTCCCTGAAAGACATTAGTGAATCAGATGGGTTTTTCTGAAAATTGACAATGTTTTCATGGTCATCAGTGGATTATTAATTCTAGATTTTGAAACAAAAAAGAACTCAAATTCCACCATCTGCTGTGGTGGGATTCAAAACCAAATGTCCAGAATGTGAACAGCCGTGGTCCCAACACTGACCCCACGAGTCACTGGGTGCCATCCTTGCTCTCTGCCCTCTGCCAGCTAACCAATCCTCTATTCATGCCAGTACCATGCCCCTAACACCATGGCTTCTTATCTTATTTAACAACTTCCTGTGCAATAACTTATTATCCAACAGTTCATGTCTCACTGGCCCTCCTTTGTCTGACTTGCTTGTTAACTCCTAAAAGAATTCTAGCTGATTGATCAGCCGGACTTCCCCTCAAAAAGCTATGTCAAGCCAGCCCTATTTAACTCCACAATCCTATCCTTCATAATTGACCTTAAAATCTTACCAATGACCAAGGTTGGGCTAACCAGCCTATAGTTCTCTGTCTTTGCCTCACTGCCTTCTTAAACAGGGCTGCTGTAATGGCCATTTTCCAGCACTCAGGAACTCGCCCTGGCTTCAGTGATTCCTGACAGATCACCACTGACACATCTGACAAATCCTCTGAGCTGGAGTTCCTCAAGTAGTCAACACTTGTTACAGATGTGGTCATCATGAACCACAATGTGATCAACCTGGCCCCACGTCATGCAATTGCAACACATCCCCTTGCCTGGTATCTCCATTTTAATTACTTCATTCTGAATTTGACTTTTAAAGTATTATCATTTTTATTTTACTTTGTAGCCTGCAAATGTTTCCTTCGTTTAATCAAGAATAATAGGTAGTCAAATTATTCCCTATCATCAACCAATGAACTTACAGATTACCTGTAATGTCACTCTTCTGGGCTGGGGTCGGGGGTGCGGGGGGGCGGTGACTGATTTTGGGCTTCAATTTACCCTGTTTGAAAAAAAACACTTACACGCTATGAGCCAAAAATAAATGCGAGCAAACACACCTCCTCCTCTCTGCACTGAATTCGTCCACTGCCTCCAATTTCCCTAAACCATATATTCGCTCGAGCTGTGTCTGATTCCGGATTCAACCTCTACTTCTTGACTAAGCAAAGCCTGCCCTTTGTTTATTTTTTTCAAAAAATGTGATCTTGCTGTGCACAACTGTGACTGCCATATTTTAACATCGTAACAGTGTCCACACTTCGAGAGCGCCTGAAGTAAAGCATTTGGGATAATCTGAGGTCACAGGCTTGATATAGTTGCAAGTTTCTCTCTTTGTTCTCCCTTGTTTTTATCTGTCTTTGTCATAATGTCTCTTCTCTCTTTTATTCAGTGCAGTGTTTTCCACTTTTTTTATATTTTCTGCCTTCCAACTTCTATTTCCTTTGTGTTTAGTTGCATTTCAGGATTCCACTGTGAGCGGTCAGATTTTAATACACACCCTTCCTCTATCAAGATTTTATTGTCGGCATAGCATTTAATTGATCCTGCTTCAGTTAAAACAGTGACAATAATGATTGTCATGTTAAGTATTCATATAAACAGATCACCAGTGGTAATTCCAGGTTTATGCTCTTAAAATCACTAATTAAATATTATTTGTAATCAGTTCAAATCATACTTCTTATCTAATTAGTTAGATTAGAGCGAGGAATGCTTTTTCATTTCATCAAAAAATGTGTCAATGAGCTCCAATTGCTTCCTTCTGGTTCTCTCCTGCTAATTTTTATTCCTGACTTAATTTGTTCATCTCTCTTTTACTTGTCATATCTCCTTAAAGATTACCCTGATCCCCTATCCTCCAATACAGCTCCCTACAGCTGCCTCTCTTCCGTAGTCCCTGCTGCAATCTGCCATCTGTCACTCATTTATCAATGCTTTCCCATCACGTCCTGCCGTTAAAAGCATTCCCTCCCATATCTCTGCTGTCTTAGCCTGAAATATTGAAAAAATACCTCCGGTCTGCGTGGCCCTCTATCTCTGGGCTTTTCTTTTCTTCTGCATAGCTGCATCAGATTTTTGTTACGTCTCGACAGTGAAGAAGGTTACCTCAGAGCACAACAGGATCTTGTTCAGATGGGTCGATAGGTCAAAGAGTTTAATTTAGATAAATGTAAGGTGTTGCATTTTGGAAAGGCAGATGCGGACAGGACTGATACACTTCGTGGAAGCGTCCCGGGGAATGATGCTGAACAAAGAGACCTTGGAATATAGATTCAGAGATAATAGGAACTGCAGCTGCTAGAGAATGTGAGGTAACAAAGTGTGGAGCTGGATGAACACAGCAGGCCAAGCAGCATCAACGGAGCACAAAAGCTGACGTTTCGGGTCTCGACTCTGACCTTATAGAAGTTTATAAAATCATGAGGGGCATGTATAGGGTGAATAGGCAAGGTCTTTTCTCCAGGGTGGGGAGTCCAAAACAAGAGGGCATAAGTTTAAGGTGAGAGGGGAAAGATATAAAAGTGACTTAAGGGACAACTTTTTTCACACAGAGGGTAGTGTGTATATGGAGTGAGCTGCCAGAGGAAGTGGCAGAGGCTGGTACAGTTATAACATTTATAAGCCATCTGGATGGGTTAAATATTAGGAAGGGTTTAGTGGGATAATGGCCAAATGCTGGCAAATGGGTCTAGATTTATCTAGGGCACTAAGTTGGCATGGATGAGTTTGAACGAAGACCCTGTTTCCATGCTGTACAGCTTTATGAATCTATGACTCTAAAGTTGAATTATTTACAACAAGAAAGGAACAGGCAAAAGATGCAGTTATATTGTTGTGATAAAACAAGGAACTGCTGAAGTCTGAAACAAAAAAAATATATAATTTGCTAGAGAAACTCAGCAGATCTACCTGGCAGCATTTGTGGAGAGAGAAACAGAGTATAAATCTTCTTCGGAATGTATTGGTCCACATGGACACATGACATTGCCAGTTACCGTAAGGCAGCATGGACTGAAACATGGTCAAAGACCAGAACACTAATGGGAATTGGAATGAAAGATGTTTAAATATTGCTGAAAAGTGACATGCTTTGTCAAAGATTTTCATCTTGCACTTTTTGGAATAACTCCCAACTTAAAGGAAAGGAAAAAATTATACATTATTAAAATGTTACTTCCGCATTATACTGGTGTTCCTGTAAATTGTCATAGCGTGAGACAGCATAGAAACAGGCCTTTTGGCCCACAATGTCGAAATTGAACAACTAAAATAATCCCCTTTACCTGCACTTGGTCCATAGCCTACTATGTCCTGGCATTTTAAGCGCTCACCCAATTCTTCTTAAATGTCATGAGAGTACCTGCCTCCACCACCCTGTCAGGCAACATATTTCTATGAAGGGTCTCGGCTGAAACGTCAGCTTTTGTGCTCCTAAGATGCTGCTTGGCATGCTGTGTTCATCCAGCTCCACACTTTGTTATCTTGGATCCTCCAGCATCTGCAGTTCCCATTATCTCTGATATTTCTACCACCTCTGGGTGAAAGGATTTTTCCTCAGATCTCCTCTAAATCACTGACACATCACCTTAAACTTATGCTGTCTGATCATAGACATGATTGCCATGGGCCTGATGAGCAGAAGACAAAAAAACTTCAAAGAAAGAGCTATCTTTTTTCCGGCATTACAGATGGATGTTTCTCAGATATTTTACTAGGAAAATCCAGGAATGTGTCACGAAACATGATGTATTCTTTCTGAGCCCATTTCTTAGACTTATCACAAGGAGGTAGTTCATTGGAAACCCCAGCTTTCTGCCCTGTCCAGAACTCTTGAAGCTCCACTCTACAGCCAGGATTTCACAGGAGCGTTTTGTCCAATCTTCACAGTCTTGATGTATGGTCTTCACTTGCTGGATGAGTGCTTCTCTTCCATTCCAGGGTCAGCTGGAAGAAGTCAGAATTGTGGACAAAAGGTTAGTGGGCAACATGCAGTCCTGTTTCTGGATGTTTACCTTGGCTGGATGTGCCTTTGTTGACTGTAGAACAATCAATGCTCCACCACCCTCCATGATCTCACAATAGTTTTCTGGTTTCCATGAAACAAACATCCTCACGTCAGTACATCCCTCTTCACAAATCTTACAGAGCGTGGGGAAAAGCTGTTCCACAGGGAGCTATGCTGAGACCATCATTATTCACCATTAATATGATCAGGGCATGAATATATAGGTTGATGAGTGATGTTGCAGCTGTATAAGACTTTAGTTCAGCTACAATTGGAGTATTGAGTGCAGTTCTGATCACCGCACTATGGGAAAGATTTTAAGGCTTTGGAGAGGATATTGCCTGGATTGGAGTACATTAGTTTTACGGAGAGGTTGGACTAACTTGGGCTGTTTTCACTGGAGCATTGGAGGCTGACGGGGAAACCTAATGTAAGTATACAATTATGAGGTGCATGTAGAAGGTAGATATTGGAGTCTTTTCTCCTCAGGTGGAAATGTCAAATACTAGTGGGTATAGGCTAAAAGTTAGAAAGTTTAAAGGAGATGTGCAAGGCAATTTTGTATTTTACACAGAGGGTGGTAGGTGCCTGGAACATGCTGCCATGGAAGGCAGCAGGAGTAGATATAATACCAATGTTTAAGTGGCACTTCGACAGACATATGAACAGGCAGGGAATAGAGGAATACGGGCCATCTGCAGCCAGGTGGGATTAGTTTAGAATACTGTCATGGTTAGCACAGACATGGTGGGCTGAATGGCCTGTTCCTGTGTTGCACTGTCCTATGTTTTAATAGATATGATAATTACAGATCACTAAACAGCCACAGTACTCTTGAAGACAACAAGCACACTTTAGCAATTACATTACGCAATGCATCTTGTTCTGTTACTCTTTGAAGGGCTGTCCTAGGGGTTGTAGGAATAGAAACAGTTTGCTAATACTGTACTGAGAGTAGAAACTTCTGAGGCTAGAGAATCTGAGACAACAAGGTGTAGAGCTGAATGAACACGATGGGCCAAGCAGCATCAGAAGAGCAGGAAAGCTGACATTTTGGGTCTGGACCCTTCTTCAGAAATGGAAGGAGGGACCAGACTGAAGAAGCGTCCAGACCCAAAACATTAGCTTTCCTGCTCCTCTGATGCTGCTTGGCCTGTTGTGTTCATCCAGCTTTACAGCTTGTTGTCTCACTGGACTGATATGCATGTTCATTCTGACTTAACAATGCTGAGAGTAGAGAACAAAGCATTTTGTATGAAAAACGAATGTGGGACATCATTGATACAATATCGAGGTCTATTTATCACATCAGAGACTACCTTGCCTGTACTAAACATGGAACAAAGCATTATCTCTTATTTTAAAGAGCATGAACTTGAAATGAACACCAAAAGTAGAGTGAGCTTGCTTCCTGAAGCCTTGTAACCTACACATTGATTATGAACTGAATCGATCTGCCCAGCCTAGAGAGGAGGAGTTGACTCAAATGGTCAAAGAATATTCAAACCTGAAGATAATGCTAAGTTGTGAGAGTGCATAATATAATAGCTTTTCCATGATTGTCCATATCTTGATTGAACTGCTGACATTTCTGGAATTCACCAAAGATACTGAGATAACTTCTTTATAAGCCTACGACAATTTCCATTTCGAAGGACAAGGGCAGCATGTGTAGGAGAACATCACAACCTGCAAGATCACCCTCAAAACAATGACCATATGATTTTTGAAACACGTATCAAATCCTTCAGTGTCACTGGGTCAAAATCCTGGACTTCTCTTCCCAAAAGCATTGTGGGTTTACCAGAGATAACAAGGTGTGGAGCTGGATGAACACAGCAGGACAAGCAGGATCAGAGGAGCAGCAAGGCTGATGTTTAGGGTCTGGACCCTTCTTCAAAAATGCTCCAAAACGACAGCTTTCCTGCTCCTCTAATGCTGTTTGGCCTGCAGTGTTCATCCCCCTCCACACCTTGTTATCTCAGATTCCCCAGCATCTGCTGTTCTCTGAGTGGGTTTACCAACTGGGTTTGTGATACAGAGTGTTGCTAACAGAGTGGGTTCAATCCTTGAACTCGCTGAGGTTACTACAAAGGACTATTCTTCTCAATATCCCCCTTTTGCCAGAGATGTGGCGATCCTCAGGGTAACGCTCACCAGTTGTCTTGCTCTGAGAGAGCAGCCCTATGGTCCATTGTGACTTTGGCAACTTTGCAGCATGTGGGCTACAGCACACTGCGACCATCTCAAGTGGCATTCACATCGCGTGATTGAATGAAATGAAGCAGTTCCAATTTCTGCCAGTATCACGGCATTGTACAGCACAGATCAAGACCATTCAGTGCACTGTTTCCATTATGGGTCTTTGAAAGAACCATCCATTTCGACCCATCCCCTGACCTTGTCCAATCATTCTGAAAGTGACGAAGCCCAGATTGCTGTTTCTTTAACTGCTGAGATTCTGCCCCTAAAACTCTCCGCCTCTCTTTCTCCCTTTAAGCCTCTTCTTAAAAATCTCCTCCTTCAACCATCTGATTGCTTGTCTTCATATCTGTTTTTGTGATCTACCATCACATTTGGTTTGATAGTGCTCACCCAAAGTGCCCTGGGGCAGTTTACACTGTTAAAGGTGTGGGGCTGGGGCCAATTGCTGTCACTGCGCTATCAGGAGCTTGTTTCCCATTTAATTTCCCCTCTTTAATGCTTTCTCATTTCTCCCACGGCTCTCCTTAACTTGTGACTGATATTCTCAGAATGTAACATCCTGCTTCAAACCATAGATTAATTTGTGAGGTGGGGGTGACTAGTATAGTATGGATACACATTTAAATTAACAGATGCCCCAAGCAAAAGCTACTCCACAGAACAAGACAGGCCAGAGTTGGGATAACGAGACTGTTCTAGGGCTAGAGATATAATGTATGAGACAGATGGGATGCTGTATGTCATTATTAAGAATGACACTGTCTGCCCTGCATCAAGAAGACATACATCATTGTCTATGAATTACCGTGTAGCCACATTGGAGAAGCCACCTTGTTTTGTAATTCATCCTGACATTTCATTATTATGTGGCTGTTTTTTTTCTGTCACTCCAATAATAATGAAAAATAATCTGTTGCCTTTTCACCCAGTGGCGACCTCCTTCTGAATAATAGCTTGCACTTCAGTGAGGAAGAAGCTTTGTAATATGCACAAATCATCCTCCTTTCTGTCCTGTAACCATTAACTTGCTGAATTCAGTGTGATGAAGACGGACACTGTGTTAGATGCAAGTCAGTGTGTCGTATGTTTTGACCCTGATAAGATATATGAGCAGATGTAGGCCATTCAGCCCTTTAGACTCTACTCCACCATGAGGGAAAATGATTGTCCAGTGTTATTATCATGGACTATTAATCGAGAGACCCAGGTAACACTCTGGGACCTGGGTTTGAATCTTACCATGGCAGATACCCCTGGGCAATTAGGGATGGGCAATAAATGCTGCCTGGCCAGCAAACACCCTCATCCCATGAATAAATTTTAAAAAACAGCAATGAAATCATGGCTGATCTGAGAATGCCCATAACCACTTCCCTGACCTTTTTCCCATAACCCTTGATTCCCTTATCAATTAAAAGCCTATCTCAGCCTTGAATATACTGGATTGTGGATCAACCTACAGCAGCAGTTCAAAGATGCAGCTCACCACCACCTTCTCAAGAGGCAAGTAGGAATGGGCAAAAAATGCTGACCCAACTAGAGACACCCACATCTCACAAATAAATTAACAAAAAAAAACTGAATGATATGACTTTAACAACCTTCTGTGGTAAATAATTCCATTCAACAGGTTGTGGGTCAAGACCCAGACACTTGATTTAGACTAACTCTCCATTGGGGTTTAGGGCTGGGTTTTTCTGTGAGGTTTCTGTGAGATTTCCTGAGTTACCTGGTACTTGAGTGGGAAATGCACCCCACCTGTTTGCGGCCAGTTAATTCTCCACGAACTGACGAGAGATGTGACCGTCGCGATCCCCTAGCATCATTCGCAACTCCTCAGGCACTGACTTAGTCCATAATCAAATGCACCAAAACCTGGACAATATCCAGGCTTGTACTGGCAAAGTTATAGTCATGCCACACAAGTGCCAGGCAATGACCTTCTCCCACAAAATATCACCATCACTGAATCCTTCACCATCAATATGTTAGGAGTTACCATTGATGTCAATAAACACAGTGACAACAAGAACAAGCCAGAGATGAGGAATACTGCAGCGAGTAACTCCCCTCCTGACTTCTCAAAGGCAGTCCATAAGGCACAAGTCAGGAGTGTGATGGAGTACTCCCCACTTGCCTGGATGGATGCAGCCCCAACAACACCTGGGAAGCTTCATACCATCTGGAACAAAGCAGCCGCTTGAGTGGCACCACATCCACAAGCATCCAATCCCTCCACCAATGGTGCTCAGTAGCAGCAGTATGTACTATCTACAAGATACACCTCAGAAATTCACCAAACTTCCTGGGAAAACCACCCCCTGCAAGTTCCCCTCCAAGCCACTCACCATCATGACTTGGCAAAATTGCCACTTCTTCACGATCACTGGGTCAAAATTTTGGAATTTCTTCCCTGAGGTTATTATGAGTCAATCTACAGCAAATGGACTGCAGCGGCTCAAGAAGGCAGCTCATTTGACCTTCTCAAGGGCAACTAGGGACGGGCAAAAACTGCTGGTCCAGCTGGCAATACCCACATCCCTTGAGTGAATTAAAAACTTGGCAGAAAGTACTACCTCAGCGGCTTATTAATCAGCTGGATTGACAAGTCTGTAGTCCCAGCAGTGCCACTGGGAGCCAGTGACCATTCCTGGGACTCGATATAATGGGAACTGCAGGTGCTGGAGAATCTAAGATAACAAAGTTTGAAGCTGGATGAACACAGCAGGCCAAGCAGCATCTCAGGAGCACAAAAGCTGACGTTTTGGGCCTAGACCCTTCTCTCTGATGAAGGGTCTAGGCCAGAAATGTCAGCGTTTGTGCTCCTGAGATGCTGCCTGGCCTGCTGTGTTCATCTAGCTTCACACTTTGTTATCTCCCATCCCTGGGACTGCAAGCTTTCCCACGAGCCTCTGTGTCAGAGTCCATCAGACCAGGGTCGTCGGGGGTCTTGGTTGAAGCTGGGAGTAATTTTTTGGAGTTGATCAGCAGGAAGGGTAGTGAGGGAGAGGTTTAGGAGACCTAAAGTCAGCATTAGACAGACCATCCTGTGGAGAAGTGGGGAGGAACAGGGCAGCGGCTTAGTAGGGTGGGTGTGGGTGGAGTATGATCACTCGGTTTCAGGATGTAGATCAGTGTTGAAAACACACAGAACCCATGTAGTCTGCCTGAGGCATGGACAGGGTGACCCATCAGGTATCCCCAATCCTGTCCTTTGATGCCCGGAGTCCTCTTGTCCGCCTCAAAATTAATGTTGTATGTGCAGTGAACATCTCATGGCCAATAATTACAGACAACAACAAGTGGTAAAGCTAAACAAAGATGCTAGAAATCTGAAACAAAGTTACCAGAGAAATTACACCAGATCAGTTTAATTAAAGTACAGGTAAATCGTTTTTTCACCAGGAAGGTGTGCCTGTGGTCTCAGATGGTGAGGCGGGAGGAGGTATCTGGGAGGGTCTTACACCTTCTGCGATTACATGGGAAGTTCCCATGGGGCTGTGGGGAGATGGGGGGAGTGAAGACTAAGTGGGCCAGGATGTTCCCGAGAGAGCACTTCTTCACTCAGAGGGAACCTATGGAATTCTCTGCCACAGAAGATTTCAGAGCCAAGTCACTGAATTTGTTCAAGGCAGAGACAAATACTTTTTATTGATTTTAAAGGTTTCAAGGGATGTGGGGAGAAGACAGGAACATGGCATTGAGTTGGTGGATCAACCATGATCATATTAAACGGCAGAGCATTTCGAAGGGCCAAATGGCCTACACTTGATCCCAGTTTCTATGTTTAGATGTAAAGCATATACCATACTTGAATACATCAAAGAGTTTTTTTTAATGTACAGAAAACAACATTATGCTTGTTTATCTAAGATTTCACAATGATAATTTTGCAAATTGTTTGAACAGAAATCTGTTCTGTTTTTCTCACTTTGAAAAAATAACAATGATTTCAAGAATGATTTGCACCCAAAGCAAAAATTGTATCCTGCAATAATTAAAATAATTTTTATTTCATTTAAAATTGATTAATTGTATTGCTTTAATACTGTAGGAACAACATTGAAATTGCCTTTGACATAAGATTCTTTGATCATCCTGATGTTGGCATGTCGTACCAGAGCTTCACTTGGGAAAATTATTAAAAATAACTTGCTCCTGGGAGAGTGAAGCTCCCAAGAGACCATCACCGTATGTGAGGGACAAGAATTAACTTGTATCTGATTTATAGTCCATGAAAGAGGTAACAACAAAGTCTAATTTTGTTCTAATTAGCGGGTAAAAGATGCAATGAAAATGACAAATCAAATAGCAGGCACACAAAATTATCCAGCGATAGGTTGTTAAATAAAGAATTCTCAATTTTACTTCATGCTGCACTGCTCATGCAGTCTGCACAAGGTGTCAAATGCAACAGCTTCTTCCTACACCAGTGAATCACAGAAACACAGATGTTTCACAACACAGAAGAAGACCAGAGATAGTAGGAACTGCCGATGCTGGAGAGACTGGTCATGCAGCATCAGAGGAGCAGGAAAGCTAATGTTTCAGGTCTGGACCCTTCTTCAGAAATTTCTGGCTCCTCCACATTACCAAGCAGTGCACTCTAAGCCCTCATTACTCGGTGAGTGAAAAACATCTTCCCCACTTTGGCAGAACATTTTAAATCTGTGCCCTTTTGTACTTGCTCCCTTTAGAGCAGGAACAGCTTCTCCCCATCTACTCCATGGAGAACTCTCTTGACTGTGAAAACTTCTATTGATTCTCCTCTCAGACTTCTTTTCCGAGCAGAACAGTCCTAATTTCTCATACCAATCCTCTTAACTTCATCCCTGGAGCCATTTTGGTGAATAGCTTCTGCACTCTCTCCTACACATTCACATCAGCTCTATAATGTGGAGTTCAGAACTGTACATAATACTCTAGCTGGGGACGAATGAGCATCTTCTACCAATTCAGCATCACCTCCTTGCTCTTGGACTCTACGCCCCTATTACTCATGGAATCCCTACAAAGGGGAAACAGGCCATTTGGCCTTTCAAGTCCACACTGATCCATCAAAGAGCATCCCACCCAGACCCTCACCTTCCCCCAACCATATCCCTGAATCCCTGTATTTCCCATGGCTAATCCATCTAGCCTATACATTCCTGGACACAAAGGGCAATTTAGTATGGCCAATCCAACTAATCTGCACATTTTTTGGATTATGGGAAGAAAACGGGTTACCCAGAAGATATCCATGCAGATACGGGGACAATATGCAAACTCCACACAGACAGTAGCCCAGCTGTAACCAAACCTGCGTCCACTGAGTGTGTATTAATAAAGACAATATCATTATGGCACAACATTTGAGGAGGCAATGGCCTCGTGATATCATCACTGGACTGTTAATCCAGAGACCTAGATAATGTTCTGGGGACCTGGGTTTGAGCCCCACCATGGCAGATGATGGAATTTGAATGCAATGGAAAATAATCTGGAATTAAGGGTCTAATAGTGACTATGAATTCATTGTTGACTGTTGGAAAAAGAAACAAAACCTATCTGGCTCACTGATAGTAGGAACTGCAGATGCTGGAGAATCCAAGATAACAAGGTGTAGAGCTGGATGAACACAGCAGGCTAAGCAGCATCACAGGAGCAAGAAAGCTGGTGTTTCGGAACTAGTCCTTCAGGGAAGGAAACTGCCACCCTTACCTGGTCTGGTCTACATGAGATTCTAGACCCACAGCAATGTGGTTGACTCTTAACTACCCTCTGGGCAATTAGGGACAAGCAATAAATGCTGGCTTTGTCTGCAATGCCCAGATCCCATAGTTGAACTGAAAAAAATACCTATCCTAATATCTCCTTGTGAGACTTGGTGCCAAACTTTGTTCAGAAATGCTCCCTGGGACATTTTGTTCCATCAAAGTGCTATCTAAATGTAAATTGCTGCTGTGGTAAAACTCTAACGTTTGATGAGAAATTGGAGCATTCATGTCTTTGTTAGTAACTAATTAATAACAAATGCATATTCACAGAGATCGTGCATCTCAATAGAATAGGCTCCTTGGAATTAATTATTGGGCCATTTGTCACAGAACAAAAGGAGTTACCCTGCTTATCCTGCTGTTGTGTATCTAAAGAGAGCTTCCAATGTAAGTCAGAGAAGGAAGGCCTATGAATTTTTCGGCAACATTGGCCTTCATTGCTAAAGGATTCAAGTGCAGAATATTAGGTGTCATGCCCGCAAATTATACAGAGACTTGGTGAGGACCACATCTGGAGTATTGTGTGCAGGTTTGGTCACTCTATGTTAAAAAGAATATACTTGGCATGGATGGACAGCAGAGGAGGTTCACCAGGCTGCCACTGGGGATCGCAGGACTGACCAACAAGGAGAGATTGGTTTGCCTGGGTCTGTATTCACTGGGGTTTGAAAGGATGACAGCAGGTGTGTAAGAGGGTTGGACAGACTAGGTGGAGAGAGCATGTTTTCCCTGGTCTGGGAGTTGAGAATGAATGGACACATTCTTGGATTGCAGGGCAAACCATTTAGTACTGAGATGATGAAACATTCCTTCAATCAAAAGGCAGCGAACCTGTGGAATTCTCTATCACAGAAGGCTGTGGAGGCTGACTCACTGAATATATTCAAGAAAATGATAAAATAAATGATAAAATAAATTGTCTCTCTGATGAAGGGTCTAGGCCCGAAACGTCAGCTTTTGTGCTCCTGAGATGCTGCTTGGCCTGCTGTGTTCATCCAGCCTCACATTTTATTATCTTGGAATTCTCCAGCATCTGCAGTTCCCATTATCCCAAATAAATGTTTAGATGTGAAAGGCATCTTGGCGTATAGAGTAAAAGCTGGAATGTGGCTTTTGAGATAGAAAATCAGCCATAATCATCTTGAATGGCAGAGCAGGCTTGAGGGGCTGAAGGGCCTACTGTTGCTCCTAGTTTCTATCATTCTACATTTCTACTGCCTTTGGGTGAGGCCTTCAGGATGCCTCCTGTTCCTTATGTTCAATGAGGCCCTTTTGAAAGGCAGCCACCAGTCTATATAACCAAATGCGGCAGCACTATACTTAAACAGTAAAGATAACCAGTCAATAAATGAAAGCAGCTCAGAGAAGGAATGTTGACCAAAGCACAGGCAATGTTCATTGCTGTTCCTCAAAAGAGGCCTCAGTTTTAAGATATTCTCCAATGAGAGCTAGGTTCAAATTGGCTAAGACCTGAAAACATGAGACAGCCTCACAGAAGCTGGTTAATTTGTACCAGCTCATCACAGGATGGACGCAGCTCCAACAACATTCAACAAACTTGACACCATCCAGGACAAAGCGCCCATTTGGTTAGCACTACATCCACAAGCATCCACTCCCTCCACCACCAACACTCAGTAGGGGCAGTATGTACCATATCTGCGAGACACACTGCAGAAGTTCACCAAAGATCCTTCAACATCTCCTTCCAAACTCATGACCATGTCCATCTAAAATCACAAGGGTATCCGGTACATGGGAACACTGTGAGATGTTCCCTTAAGATACTTGTCATCCTGACTTGGAAACATATTGCTGTTCCTTCACTGCTGCTTGGTTAAAACCCCAGAATACAGTCCCTATAGGCATTGAGGGCCAACCCACAGCAGGAGGACTGCAACAATCCAAGAAGGCAGCTCACCCCTCATTAGCTCAAGGGCAACTAGTAATGGCCAATAAATATTGGTCCAGCCAGCAACACTCACAACTCCTGAAAAAAAAGTGTGGTGGGTGTGTGCTCTCCATGATTCCATGTAGGAAGTAACCAGAGCACCCCATCCAGCTGTTTGGCTGTATAGATTATCAGAAACATGGTGTCAGGAATGCTTGGCTTTATTTCATGGCAGCCTACTTTTCTACAAGGGGCAGCACATTTGGCTGTAAGATGTGGTATGAGCAATTGGTCTGGGGAAGGGTCACCGGACCCGAAACATTACCTCTGTTTTTTCCTCCACAAATGCTGCCAGACCTGCTGAACTTTTCCAGCAACTTCTGTTGGGCCTAGACCCAAACTTCAGCTTTTCTTCTCCTAAGATGCTGCTTGTTCATCCAGCTCTACACTTTGTTATCTCTGTTTTTGTTCGTAAGTGAATGATCGTGTGGTATTTTGAGTAACTACTGAATTTGCAAGACTGTGTGCATCTTTTTTTGCTCAATGGGAGGCACTGGAAGAAGATTTGGGAAAAGTTGAAATATATTCTACACCTCTAAAGAGCAGGAGACCCCCAAGGTCATATCAAATCATTGCTGTAGATGTAGACAGCTTCATAGTGGCTGCTGTAGCTTAATCATCAGATGGAGCAGGGGGATAGTGCTCATAAAATCGACATTGACTTACAGGAGTGGTGTCACACGTGAACTGCGTATTGAGGGAATGGAATCTGTTTTGGCCCATAAAGTGCACATGAATTGGATGGAAGGTGACGTGAACATAGTCAATGCCACCCTTAATCAATGGTCACTGCCAGGTTCACTTAGGTAATGAATAGGAGTGTCACTCTGTGTCCAGGAAACTTTGGTTAACCCCTTATGCAGCAGCCTACTCCTAACTGGGAGATAGAATAGAATTCCTATAGTGTGGAAACATGCCTTTTAGCCCAACCAGGCAACACTTACCATACAAGCATCCCACCTAGACCTATCCCCCTGTAACCCACCTAACCTACACATCCCTGGGTACTATGGAGAATATAGCATGGCCAATCCACTCTAACCTGCACATCTTTGGACTGTGGGAGGAAACTAGAGCACCTGGAGGAAACCCATGTAGACACGGGAAGAATGTGCAAACTCCACACACACAGTTGCCCAAGAGTGGAATTGAACATGGGCCCCTGGTGCTGTGAAGCAGCAGTGTTAATCACTGAGCCACCATGCTGCCCATGATGTTGCTTCTATCTCCAGCAGCGGCCTGCATGGATTTAGATGTGTAAAAGTTAAATCATAATGTTTTCACAGAATCACAGAAGTTTTACAATGAGGGGTAGGCCAATCTGTCCATCTGTCTACCTTCTAGGTCAGGCACCATTTCTTCGTACATTCTTCTTGCAGAAATAATAATCTAATTCTTACCTGTGAGCCTTGATTGAAGCTGTCTCCACCTCACTCTGAGGCAGTGCGTCCCTTATCAAGCAGTCACTGTGTAAATGTCTCTCCTCATATCTCTGTTGCTGATCACTGTGGCCACATCTTCTCTGCAGAGTGGTGATAGTTTTAATAATGCAGTGTTTGTCCTCCTTTGTGTTTGCAGGTGTGGCTGCAGATTTCGATCACAGTTTATCTCCTGAAACAAATACTTCCCCAAATTGGCTATCAGCTCAGGAAAGAAAATTGCTTGCTGAAAATCTCCCAACTTTGTTTTTTACAAGAAGGAAGATCTACATGTGGCTCTAAGCAGCTTGTTCTAACACAAACTTTTAAATGACAAAATAAAACAATACTTTGTCACAAGTCAGGCTGGTCCATGTAGGCTGTAGTATAAGAATTTGAAATGGTTAATGCCTGGTATACAGTGAATCTCCCACTGTGAGTCATAGAGTCACAGGGTAATACAGCATGGAAACAGGCCCTTCGGCCCAAATTGGCCTATGCTGACTGTGATGCCCAATCAGTTAGTTCCAATTGCTTGTATTTGGTCCATTTCCCTCCAAATCCTTCCCATTCATTCACATATTCATTTTTTTTTAAATGCTGTTATTGTACCCGCCTCACCCACTTTGTCAGCCCATTCCAGACATACACCACTCACTGCATGAAGAAGTTTTGTTTTTATTTATTCACAGGACAAGGGCATCATTCGCTTGGCAGCATTTATTGCCCATCTGGAATTGCCCAGAGGGCAGTTAAGGGTCAACCACATTGCTGTCGACCTGGAGTCACATGTAGGCCAGACCAAGTAAGGATGGCAGTTGCCTTCCCTAAAGGCTATTAGTGAACCAGAGGGGTTTTCCCTGACAATTGACAATGTTAACTCCAGTTATTTATTGAAAACAAATTCTGCCATGGCAAGATTTGACCCAGGTCCCCAGAACGTCACTTGGATCAACAGTCCAGTGATAATACCACTAGGCCATCACTTCCTTGGTGCACCTCAGGTCCTTCTTAAATCCTCCCCTCTCACGTTAAAATGTGACATGCTTGAGAGACTTAAAAGATGAACTAGTGGGTCCAAATATATTCAGAGCCATGGAGACATACAGCACAGAAAGAGATCCTTCTGTCTAACTTGTCCATGCAGTCCAGATATTCTAAATTAATCTAGTCCTATTTGACCACATTTGTATGTCTATAAAGTCATACATAACTCCTGAATAGGTAATAGACTGGTTATTGATCAAACTGACCCATGACTTATCAAACATATAATGCAGGAACTTAAAACTGTTGACTAATAGATCCAAATATCCACAAACACAAACAAATGCAGCAGTAATCAAAATGAAAAAAAATGCACAGCTAACCTAGAAATAATGTTAAATCCTTCAAGTAACTCTTCAGTGGGAGTGGAGGGGATGTGCCTTTTCTCAATAAAGTGTCACTAAATCACCTGTTTGACAAATGAAATAACTCATGAATTACAGACACTGCCCACCAGGGGAATGGAAAGTGGTATTTGCTGTGGATGTGGAGTTACATGCAGATCTGTTAAGGACAGCAGATTTCTTACCTGAAGGCCTGAGTGAACCAGATGTGTTATTAGGCCAATAGACAGCAGTTACATGGTCACCATTCCAAACGTATTCCAAGTTATTTCTCTAAAGTGAATCCAAACATGGTGGGTCAGCGGTTAGCACTGCTACCCAGTTCAATTCCAGCCTCAAAATATCTGCCTGAGTGGAGTTTGCACATTGTCTGCGTGGGTTTCCTCTGGGTACTCCAGTTTCCTCCCACAGTCCAGAGGTGTGTATGTGAGGTGGATTGGCTATGCTAATTGCAGGGTTACAGGGATGATGTAGGGGGGGTAGGACCACTCTTTGGAGGGGCAGTATGGACTTAATGGATTGAATGGCCTGCTTCCACACTGCAGGAATTCTGTGAACTGCCACTACTGGCTATGACGAGTTTCGACCCCAAGTTGCAAAAATATCAGCTTAGGGTTCTAGGTTGTTAGCCCAGTGACATTACCACTACACCACTGCCTTCCAGAAATGAGTAACCAATCTCGGAGACATTGTGACATACCTGCAGAGCAGGTGGGACTTGAGGTGTGGTGCAATAAATACTCAACACCCTTTTGTTAAAATTAACCGGAGAGGGGTGATTTTACTGTTTCACTCCAAATTCAGCTGCTGAGACAGGGTGTAAGCCAGAGCATGGTAATTTCATAGTGTTACACACTGATTGATCTCTCAGAGGCCATGCTTTGTCTGTGATCATTAAAAGTTCACACACAGACCTGCTTGCCCAGAACACATCTGTCAGAAATCCATGGACACATCTCAAACATTGCTTTCAAGAATCGGACTCCCTTCCAGCACTTTTTAAAAAATTACAGAGCCCAATTTCTCCCCTCGTTGAATGCTTCTCAAAACTAATTGTAATAAGTTCGTTTTGTTTCAACTTGAACTTCTGTAGCTTTCATTCCCCTGTTCTGTTTGGGCTAAAAAGAGGTTTTAGATTTACTTTGACTGAAATGCTAATACTGATTCAAAATGAATTAATATGCATGCAAGAAAATAACTGTCATAATTTTTGAAATAGCTTTGTTAGAAGTAGTATTCAGCTGTATGTAAATGATGTTTGGGAATTCAGTCCAGCATGAAGTCTGATCTTATCTTTCCGGTTATAAGTTGAGAACGACATACCAAGTTGGAATATAATTTCCTTGGCCTGAATGCTTTTAATTACATTCTAATCTGAAAAATAATTAATATTTAAAGCATTAATTATTGCAGCCAGCTTCCATTTAGTCACGGTGGCAGAAACATTTGTTATTTCCAAAGGAACCCTGAACATTTTCTTCCACTAATTGCTCTCAGGTTGCTGTGTGCTTTGTTCTATCAGTTCAGCATAGGGAGATGGATAGAGAGGTGTAGAGAGAGAGGGAGAAAGAGAGAGAGAAAGAGAGAATTACAATGCTGGTTATTCCTCATTCCTTCCACCCTTCTTGCTGGATCTGACACACCACTGATATTGGCTTGGCAATGGTTCGGATGATTTGTTAAAACTGAGAGGCCATCTTTCAAGAGGACATGGTCACTAAGTCAAAGAAGTGGAGCGCATGTAGTGACGCCCCAGTGGATACTGAATACAATGATCACAGCATACTACTTGGCTTGATAGACCATAAATTTCAATTTTCTTTCGGTTTACCGTGGAAGTCAATCCCTGAACAAATTCACAAAAGGTTGGCAATTTACTTTAAACAAAAGAACATACACATTTTAACATTAAAAAAGCTGAACACAAACTATATTACACTAGACAGGGGTCGCTGTTGGAACAATTTCATTATAAATATCACGAAGTAGGAACCACCTCTTCTATCCCCACGATATCCTTATAGACATAAAAACCTCGGTGATATCTCATCTCTTCATGCTGAAGCTTCTTCTTCAGCTGGTAATCGATTTTATTCTGGCAAGTAACTAGAAAATGAAGTGCTGTTCCTTGAACTTGTGGAAAGCTTCTTTGGAACATTGTTGCAAACCCAGGGCAGAAACATTAGCTTGAGAGTAAGGAAGGTTATTGAAATGGCAAGCAACTGGGTGACCAGGGTCATTCCTACAGGCAAAGTGAAGGTGTTCTGCAAAGTGCTCACCCATTCTGCATTGGATGACACTAAAGAAGGCTTTATTATGATTATGAAGGAGATTAGAATGAAAGAGTCAAAGAAGTTTAGGATTTGGGATGGTGAGGAGGCAGGAGGCGAGCAGGCAAACATTATGCCTTCTATGACGAACGATGGAGGAGTGGACCAGGGGCCATGGTGGAGGAGGAGGGGGAGTTGTGTTTGGTTAATGGAATCCTTCTAGGAATGGCAGAAATGGTAGAGGATGATCCTTTAAATTCTCCAGCATTCTCTGTGTTTGTTTCAGATTTCCAGTATCTGCAGTAGTTTATCCTTATTCTCCCCAGCTCTGCCTGCTTGGAGGTCACCTCAGCTGACATGGGCCTTTTCACCAATAGCTTGTGCCAGCTCCATGAACTGCCCCCTACCTCCACATGGACCTGCTTCTGGACCCGTTCTTTCTCCAGTAGTATAACTCGATCAGCAAACACACTGAGCAATTACCTCTCCAGGGGGCTGGTGGATGATTTAACAGAAATCACATGGCTTCTTGAAGGTGTTAAGAAGTTAATGTTTCAAATAACTTTCTGGCATTTATGAAATATCAAATCTTTACAGAATGAAAAGTAACTTGCACTTTCCTTCACTTTGGAACCTAAACTTTCAAATCACAATACAGTATGAACCTTCACAATAGTGATACAGTGCGAACCTTCACAATAGCGATACAGTATGAATGTTCACAATAGTGATACAGTATGAAACTTCACAATTTGAGTAGTTATAAATGGGGAATGACAGCAGGCCATTCAGCCCATCATCATTCAATAAGATCATGGTTGATTGAAGACTGGAATGACTTTTACTTGCTCCATTTTCATCATATTGAATGTCTATCATAATCAGAAATCTATCCATTTCTACCTTGTACATTCTGAAAAGCTTAATTTTCAAAGCTTTCAAGAATTAAAAACAAAATTTTCCTCATCTCAGACTAAAGCAGCATCCCTTTACTTTTATATCATGCACCCTTGTATTAGCCTCCTCATTCAATGAAAATTACTTGTCTTATCTTAGATAACAAGGTGTGGAGCTAGATCAACACAGCAGGCCAAACAGCATCTTAGGAGCAGGAAAGCTGACGTTTCAGGCCTAGACCCTTGTCAATTCCTATCAGCCTGTTTCAATGAAGTCACCTCTCATTATTTAGAATTCTAAAGAATACAGGCTCAATTTGCCCATTCTCTCTTAACAGGACAGTACCACCATCCTGGGAACAAGTCTGGTGAATCTTCATTGGAATCTCTGTCTTGAGTGAAGAAGACATTTTGAACAATATTTATCTCTTGTTCAAATATTACAAAAAAAGCAAAAGATCACATTGTTGTCTGTGGGAACCTAATATTTGCAAATTGGGTCCCCTGTTTCCTGCATTAAAGCAGAGTAAAACCTTCACAGAACACTTACATAGTTTGAATGATGTTGTAAAACCTGTTCTGTAAATGCACGTCTTTTTCCAACCAATGGGCATGGATTCAACAAAATTATTTCAAGTAACTCAGCTGATGATTCCTTGAAAATTAAAAATGTTAATGACCTTGTCCATAACTTATTTTTTCAAGTTTTTTTTGTTCTTTATTTTAGTCAGTTGTGAGATGTAGACGTCGCCAGCTGGCTTGCATTCATTGCTTGGTCCCTGCTGCCCTTCAGTACAGGAATGAGAGGATGAATGGCCTCTTTCTGAGCTCGAACTGTCTTATGATTATAATATTGTCTGTACTTTGCAAGCACTTTAAAGGCCAGAAGTTGCTTTGTGACCACCTGGGATGGAGCAAAAAGGAAGAAGAGGCGTTATGTTGCGATTTTGTTCATGTATTGCTCTCATTACTCACTTCTCCACATTTGGAAAAAGGCAGTAACACAGTGTAACTCCAATTCTTCAGCAATTGCAGTCCATACTGTAAATATTGGGCTGTTGTTGATGGTGCTCTCTGTCCATGATTGGGAGAAAGAAAATCACTTCAGGAGGAAAGGACTGCAAACGAGCTGGTCCATCAATTTCAAATAAACTGCACCGGCTGTTTAGAGGGAGAGTTGGCATAGCTGATTGATTTGACAAGGTGCCGTGAATGGGTTGAGCCAGAGTGTGAAAGTTCTGCTGCAAAAATCATGAGAATTGGGCAAAAACTTGACATGGAGAAGTGGCGTGACAAATGAGTCAGTATTTCATTGTAAAGAACTGTGAGTTTTCAAGAAAGATAACAGCAAGTGGGAAGAGACAAATGGGTGTATTTGGCAAAATTGCTTGTAAGTTATAGCAATGCGTCTTGTGAAATTGCATCTCCGTCTAGGCAGAAACGTAACTTTAATCATGTGGTCATTTTTTCTTTATTTTAAATTGAAAAATGTAGTTGTAAATATAAACACTCAACAAAATATGTGGTGGTCATTGATGTTCTGACCAATGAAAGTCAATTTGCCTTGTTTTAATTTTTAAGGAAACCTGACTTTTAATTGTCAATCAGCAATAATGGGTACATTCCCCATGGACTCAACCAATCAGAGGTCAGTTGCCAACCAATTAGCACTCATCCCTTTGCAACTAGTTTTCCTCTTGTTTTTTTTAAATTCCTGGGAAATGTCCTGATGAGTGCAAGATCAAAGGCTTTGTCAAAATGTGTCTTTTTTTCAGCAATACTTACGTTCTGCACTACTAAACAGCTATATGGTGTTTTTAATGCAATGAAACATTCCAAGATGCATCAAAGATCTAAAACAAAACTAAGTGCAACACAAAGTCATACAAGACAGTAGAACAGGTGACCTAAAGCTTAGACAATGATATCTGTTTTATAGCGCGCCTTAAAGGTGAAAAGGAAACATGGAGAAGTTGGTAGAGGGAGGAAATTGCAGAGTTGGAACTCATGTGGCAGCTAAAGACAGAGTGACATCATGGAATTGTTAATATGCAGAAGGAGGCCATTCAGCGCACCATGCGCCCACCAGCTTATTAAATGAGATTTGTTATCTAAAGTCAACCTCTGAAACTCCCCCTATATCCCTCCACAATATTTTAATTCAAATAAAGTGGGAAAGCTGACCAAGAGTAGGTCAGAATGAGCCTGATTTAATTTATCAGCTGCTGATTCAGCCCATGAAGTACAACTTGCCTCATAATGAGACCTGTTACATTATGCTTGACTGCAAAATAGAGAAAGTAAAAACTGCCAATGCTGGAGTCAGAGACAACACATTGTGGAGCTGGAGGAGCACTGTGGGTGACCCGAAACATCAGCGTTCTTGCTCCTCTGATGTTGCCTGGCCTGCTATGTTCCTCCAGATCCATACTGTGTTATCACTGCAAAATAGAGTTGCTTTTAATTCATCATGTTAGATTTTGTTGGCCAATGGCAGCTTTTAGAAGAGATCTGCTGGAAGGACCAGGCAACAATGTTTCATATTCTACAGCAAAAAGAACTTTGACTGACTGATGAAAGCGAATAAACACACCTTATTAGGTTAACATGAATTCTCATTAGAGTTATGCTGTTGATTAGGATCTAGTAACCACCTATTCATCAGTGGTTGATCAACTTTGTGGTTTAGTTTCTTTAGCACAACAAAGTACAAACAAGTTATGAAGCAGATATTGCATCAAGCCAATTGTTTTAGAAATGTGAGCAGTTGCAGACTGAGAACAGACTAACTGTCAGGCAGAGGCACAACATTGTATGCACACTGCACATGGATCCATTAAAAGTGAACAACAAAAAAAAACTCCTTGCTGGAAATCTGAAACGAAACCAGAAATTGCTGTAAAAACTCAGCATGTCTGGCGTCTGGTTATAGAAAGCAGAGTTAACGTTTCAGGTCCAGTGACCCTTCTTCAGAATTGCCCTTGCCTGAGGCATGGTGACTCTAACTTGGTTAAAACTTCTTTGGGTATCTTGTCCAGTGAGAGAGCTGCCCCATGCTGACTCTACCTTTATGGAAATGTTACACACGTGTTATGCTTCCAGACGGAAACACAAATTAATTACCTTTAACTCTAAATAGGTCATTTAGTCTGTAAGATATATGAATACTCTGAAAACTTTGTTGGTTCAGGATGGGCTCCCAAGTTTTTATTTGATCTGAGGAAATTATATGAATAATTTAAACCCCTGCTTTGCACCTTAACTTCAGAACTTCTCCTGAAATGCTCACAGACAGATCATCTCCTCCAGAGAGGTTTAAGAAAGGCACAATGAATGTCAGAGTGAATATTTTTCACTATCATCCAGCAAAACAATAACACTTTCTTTTTGATATTGAACTCCAGGCCGAACTGATAAGCTATCAGGTACAAACATTATCCATTATCAATTTCTAAATAAAATCATAGAATATCTGCTTGGCAGAACAGCACTTGGATGTTGTTGAAAAGAAGGGTCCAGAGCTGAAACATCAGCTTAACTGCTCTTCTGATGCTGCCTGGCCTGCTGTGTTCCTGTTATCTCAGACTCCAGCATCAGCAGTTCTTACTATTTCTGAGACTTGTGACTGATATGTTTCCCTTGGCAGTCAAGGAGACAAATGTAAGAATGCTAAAACACAAATGACCAAGACAAAACACCTCCTGTTAGATATGATTCTGTATTTGGTCAGTACTTGCTGAATGACCCTGAGTGTGCTAACAGCTATACAAACCACTAATTTAGAATTTTAAAAAATCAAAAGAAATATGGATGTTAGCGATCATGTACAAAAACAGAAATTCTTGGAAAATCTCAGCAGACCTGGCAGCATCTGTGAAGAGAAAGTAGTGTTAATGCTTTTGGTCCAGTGAGAATAGACCATCAGAACTGGATCTGAATAATTAATCCTTCTTGCTCTCGACTGGAAACATGTCAGTTCTAACAAGTGTAAATGATGCACACTGTGAGTACAACACATTAAATGAAATTGCTGTCAGACCTGCTGAGTTTTTCCAGCAATTTCTGTTTCTGTCACCAGGTTAGGTTAATCAGTCGAACTCACAACACGCTTGTGAGAACTGACATGATTTCAGACACAGGGAGCAATTCTCTGCAAGCAAAATGAATTCTTTCAAATCCCATATCTTCTCTGAATGATGCAGACTGTTGGGGAGTGTCCAGTTCACCATTCTTTTCTTCCCATGGCAATGCCTCAGCTAGTCTATGTCAACTTCGAACAATCAGCTCCTTTTCATTCCGTGGTATAAATTGCTGCGATTGTTTGAAATGAGACCTTCTTGTGTCTTGTAGCTGTCCTGTTGAGTGTAAGATGGAAAGCTCTGGCAGCCTACCTCTCTTTTCAACAGTCTTTTAACATCTACATTTGAAATACTTAACGCTTTCTTCACTCCAACATTAGAGTGGTAACCATTACCGGAAAGGTGCTCGCTCTTTTTCACCACTTAGCTCAGTAGCTCAGCAATTTGTGCTGTGTTTGGAATAATTGGGCGAGTTAGATTGGCAACTGACTTGAGGCTACTCAATTGTGCAATGCACCGAATCCTTCCTGACAAACTTCTCACCTCTGTGTGAGTATTCAAATTCGGAAGCAAGATATCCCACCCAAATGCCACCTCCTCCACCAAACATTTCACTCTGCTATTGAATCATTCCAAAATATTTTAGAAAGCAACAACAAATGCTTCTGAAATGTGGCAACTGGAGAAGGCTATTCAGCCCCTCTAATCTGTTCTGCTGTTCAAATCATAGAATCCCTACACTGTGGAAGTAGGCATTCAGACCCTCTAAAGGACTGCCTTCTTACCCTGTAACCCTATATTTTACCATGACCAATCCACCTAACCTGCCTGTCTATGGACTGTGGGAGGAAACCAGAGCACCCGAAGGAAATCCATGCAGACGCGTGGAGAATGTGCAAACTCCACACAGACAGTTGCCCAAGGCTGGAATCAAACCCGGGTCCCTGTGCAGTGAGGCAGCAGTGCTAACCAGTGAGCCACTATGCTGCCCTAATGTGTACTTAACAGGAACACCAAGAATCTTTTAGCAGTCATCTGATTTAATTCGTACACTATTAGTGAAGTCTCATCACATGACAAGAGATTTAGACATAACACTATGAATTGGAAGTGCTAGCCATCAAGTATGGAGAGACGGTATAAAAATCATCAAAGTTAAATTGGCAGCCAAATCCTTTCCATTCAGTCTATCAAAAGCATCACCTCCTGTTTGCCAAGTTGTCTTGGAAAAGTTAAATCAAAGCGGTCGATATAGGGAACATTGCTCAGAAATAGCTACTATAAAGGCACTCACTTTGCAAATATGGCTCCATGAGCTAAATAGTAGGAATGACAATAGGATGGAGCTCTGTAAACAGTAATCAGGTGAAGTTGGCACTATGGGACATACATGTAAATTTATAAAATGCAAATTTAAAATGGACATTAGGAAGATCATATTGCCTGCAAAAAAAATCCTCAATGATTGCAGTTGAAAAGCAATTCATTGACTGTGCAATACACCATAGAATCTCTTGAGGATGTACCCTCACTGTCACAATGCATGTTCCTTTTTTCCTCTTTCAGTCAATCTGAAATGGTGCTGTGTAAAGATTAGCATATGAAACATTAACATGTTATTTGATGCTTCATGTTTAAGTTGAGAAATTCCCTTCCTGTAACTCTCTGCCTTTACTTCTTCTCTTTAAAGACATATTTTAAAGCCTACCTCCTTTATCAAGTTTTTGGACTCCTGGTGGGTTGTGTATGAAGTGGTTCTGGATTAGTTAGGTCTGTATTCAGTGGGTTTTAAAAAGAATGAAAGTTATATAATTCTAAAATGACTAGCTAGGGTAAATTCAGGTTGTTCCCAAAGACTGGGTAGTCCAGAACCTGGAATTACTGTCTAAGGATTGAGAGTAGGCCATTTAGGATTGAGATGAGGAGAGATTCTTCCTCCCAGAGAGTGTGAGCCTGTGAAATTTTCTACCGCAGATGGTCTTTAAGACCAAAATATTCAAAAGGTATGGGATGAAAACGGGAGAAGAGTACTGCATTAGATGATTAGCCAAGATCATAGTGAATGATGGACCAGGCATGAAGGGCTGAATGGCCTACTCCTGTTCCCACTTCCTAAGTTTTTGTGTTTATTCTTGTGAATTCCAGATATAAACAGTGACAGAGAGATGCAGGCAGTCAGACAGGTCACAAACACAACCAACAGCCAAGGAATTCTTTAGCCAGGTGAGAAAGGAGATTAAATACAACTTCTTTTCTTAAAATCAAAGGAAATAATGCATTGAAATGAGGAAAGATAATGGCCCAGGAATGCTGAGTGCGACACTTACTTACCCTTTGATTTAAGGGCCAGGTTCAAGTCATAATAAGTCGGTACAAGTTGACTTAAATTTTTAAAAAATCAGACCAACAAATTGTGAGCGGTGTGAGCTGATAATATGTGATAAAGGTAGTAGGCCATTGGGAACCTTAACCCCAACTCTGCAGTTGTAACATTATATTCTTTACTCTGTTCTGTTATCCTAATGCATTTTGTATTGTACGAGGTGCCTGTACTGTATGCAAAACAAAACTTTTCACTGTACCTAGGTACATGTGACAACAATAAATCAAATCAAATCTTTGAAAAAGTACCATGGGATATTTTACATGAGCCTGTGAGAGTGGGCAAGATTTTATTTAAAGGACAACATGTAATCATAGCTTGACTCTCCTTTGTCATTTAACTGAAGTGTTTGTGTTAGCACATTTAGAAGACATTATCTGAAATGGATGACTTGTCTTATGAAGAAAGACAGTCCAGGCTTGCATTCGCTCAGATTTGAAAGAATGAGCGGTGACTTGATTGAAACAAATAACACCCAAAGGAGTCTTAAGCTGTTAGACGTGGTGAGAACACTTCTTCTTGTGGGAGAACATCTCTCTGATGAAGGGTCTAGGCCCGAAACGTCAGCTTTTGTGCTCCTGAGATGCTGCTTGGCCTGCTGTGTTCATCCAGCCTCACATTTTATTATCTTGGAATTCTCCAGCATCTGCAGTTCCCATTATCTCTGATAGAACTAGGTATCACTGTTTAAATATGGGGATTTGCCAATTTAAGACAGAGATGGGAAAATATTCTCAAAAGAATATGTGTTTTTGAATCACCTTCTTCAAAACAAGCCAGAAACAGAGTCCTTATATATTTTAAAGGTGGATAGATTATTGAGAAACAAGGGGTTGAAACGCTTTTGGTTTGGGTGGGAATGTAGATGTTTTTTTTAAATCCCAAATTGGTGGTTTGTGTAGCTGTTAGCACTCTCAAGATCATTTAGCAAATGTTGTCCAAATCTAGAATCATATCTCACAGGAAATGTGGAATGTGGAGATCTTGTGGAATGGCAGAACAGGTCAAGGAGCAGAATGGACTGGTCCTGCTGTTAATTATTTGGTTTATGTGTAGCCTGGATTTTGCTGAGCTCAAGTTCTGTAGGTAGTCTTGAATGAAAGAAGCTCCTGAATCAAAGGAGAGGGTGTTATTGGTTGGGTTTTGAGGGAAAGTTCATTTTCACTCCTGTGTCAGAAGGTTTGGGGAGAAGCACACAAGCCAATAATAAGTCACTTCTGAAAGTATTTGCTTAGCCCACTCAGTTTGCATCAGCTTTTCTTTACGAAAAATCATCACTATTTTTAAGATGAGAAGAGAACAATATAACAAAGACATAAGGGGCAATGGTTTTACTTCGAGGGTCATTTGCATGTGGAATGAAATTCCCGAGGAAGTGCTGGATGTTGGTCCAGTTAGAACGCTTAAAAGACTTCTGGATAAGTACATGAAATGGCAACATTTGGAGAGATATAAGCCAGGAGCAGGCAGGTGGGACTGGGTTAGTTTGCAATTATGGTCAACATGGACTGGTTGGGCCAAAGTGTATATTTCAGTGCTGTATGATTCTTTGACTCTATGACTTTATGGATGAGAAACATTAGCTCTGCTTTCTCTCCATCTCTCCACAGATGCTGCCAAACCTGCTGCTTTTCTCCATTAATTTCTGTTTCAACTCCATATTTTTCCAATTGGCTTCACCCACCAGCTCAGCCCTGTGTTCCTGCATTGTTCTTGTTTTAACTTTGTGCATTTATGCATTTTGAAGGCTACTATTGAGTATGTTTCCACCAACATATCAGCCTTTGTGTTCTATCCATTCAAATCGCAGGAGATTAAGGGTGTTCTGTGTACTTCACATGGAATTTCGGTACAGCACTGAAGGAGTGCTCCACTGCGGGATTTCCATCAACAGGTTGTTGAAGCTGGGATTGTTCTCTTTGGAGAACAAATTTAATGGCTCAATACCAAATGCAGCCCAGAAAGAGTTGATAGAGAAAATTTGTTCCAATGGAAGGCTTGAGAAGAGAGGAGTCCAATTTAAACTGAGCATCAAAAGAATCACTGGTGAAATGATCGAGGGAAATAGTTTTAAACAATGATTGCTCAGTTTCTGGAATACACCGATTGATGGTGAGGTGGAGGCTGATGCCTCGAAAAGACAATTGGATAAGCACTGGAAGAGAAAATTGCAGATCTGTAAGGAAAAGGCATGGCACTAAACTAAATGATCCACTTTTGCAGGAAGCTTGCACAGGCACTATAGGCTGAATGGCCTCCTTTAAGATGTATCTAACCCACAATGCTATGATTGATTGTCTTCCTATTGAATGAGGTTGTAAATAAAGGTCTTTTTTGTCTGTTTCAATGATTCCACTGGGTTGAGATAGTCCCACAGTAATATTTGAATATGAATAGACCATTTTCAGCTCCACCATCTGAAACTGTACCCTCACCCAGCACCATTAAAGAAACATAAAGTGGTTATTTTCTTCATGAATGTTTATGGGACGGTGTCAGTGTAGAATGGATGCTATGTTTGCAATTCAAAAGATGATTCACTCGGTAAATGTACTTTGAGTTTGGAAGAAATAGCACTGACACACAAATATTACAAAGAAAAGAAAACCAATTTAAAACCCTCAAACAAATTTCTTTCTAAAATGTTTGAATGACAGATAATATACTCAGTACAATGGCAATTTACATTTATATGGTATCCTTAACATCATGAAAGATCCCAAAGTGCTTCACTAGAGTGACTATCAAACAAAATTTGACTGGCCCACACAAGGAGATATAAAGAAAGGTGACTAAAATATCAGTCAAAGTTTTGAAGAGCCTCCTTAAAGAAGAGAGGGAAGTGAGATTCACAGAAATAAAATTCCGCAACCTGAGAGCTAATTTTGTTTTTTGGTAATTTTTAAATAGCCTGTCCAAAGATGTTGTGACACAACTTTGCAGCAGGTGCGACCTAAACCTGACCTGCACTCTCAGAGATAGGGACATTACCGTTACAGCACAAGAAGCCAAAACCAGAAGCACTATTATTGAAGCTTGTTCACAACATGGAAAGACAGTGTTTTATTCAATACAATGACATAGAATTGTGCATCAGATATTTTCTGGTTAACCTGTTTTCAGATGCACACCTCTCAAGCAGCGGGTTTGAACCTGGGTCTTCTGACTCAGAGATATGGACACTATAACTATGTCACAAGAAGTTGATTGTTCAACCTATTTTTTAAACTTTTCTATTATGTCTGGAAGTGCCCTGACAATTGAATTTGTTTTCTATCGCCAAATCATCTGTGGTATTTTTCTCATCAATTAACTACGATCCAAAATTCAAGCACATTTTCCACTGATTAGTTTTCATATAAAGTCAATTGAATATGATGTAAAATTTTGAAAAGTTGAGGGAAGGCAGGGAGAGAACAAGGGTGCTAAATAAAAATGGAATTGAAATGGGGCATTGAATTGCTTAATAACTACATGTGTGGGGATTTTCTCGCGCTCTGAAACTTAAGAATAGACGGAAATTGGGACAGCTGAAGGTTCGGAGGTACTGCTGTGTAATATGAAACTCTGAAAATAAAGGCTTATAACTACACAATAGTTAGCTACAAATTGACCTCTACTCTAGGCTTTATGAAATAAAACATGGAACAAGTCCACCAAGTAAGACACCAGGAGTAACTGCAATGCTTTCAACAGATGCCTGTTAATGATGCGATTGGGCCTGAACTAAAGAAATCTGTGGTAAGATGAGTGTAATGTTGGATGGAAAAATCCACAACTCTGAGTAGGTATCGTACAAACGCACCAGTGCTATTTCTTGAGAAATGGAAAAAGTTGAGTTTTCCTTCTATCATTACTCAGTACTGCCAATGTTCACAGACAAGCCTGTACCAAGCTGTATTGTTCTCTGGTATCAGTACAAATTTTGTGACAAGAATCAACTTATGGCTAAATGGCCAAAGCATAAAGATAATCAGCATGGAAACAGACTCTTCGGTCTAATTCATCCATAACGACCAAATATCCTCAACTCGCCGAATGCAATTTGCCAACATTTGGCCTGCACCCCTCTAAATCCTTCCTACTCATATAACCAACTGCACCTTCCAGTCGCAAACCATTTCCACTCCCCCTCCCATTCTTTAGATGACATGTCCATCATGGGCCTCCTGCAGTGCCACAATGATGCCACCCGAAGGTTGCAGGAACAGCAACTCATATTCCGCCTGGGAACCCTGCAGCCTAATGGTATCAATGTGGACTTTACCAGCTTCAAAATCTCCCCTTCCCCCACTGCATCCCTAAACCAGCCCAGTTCGTCCCCTCCCCCCACTGCACCACACAACCAGTCCAGCTCTTCCCCTCCACCCACTGCATCCCAAAACCAGTCCAACCTGTCTCTGCCTCCCTAACCTGTTCTTCCTCTCACCCATCCCTTCCTCCTACCCCAAGCCGCACCCCCATCTACCTACTAACCTCATCCCACCTCCTTGACCTGTCCATCTTCCCTGGACTGACCTATCCCCTCCCTACCTCCCCAACTATACTCTCCTCTTCACCTAACTTCTTTTCTCTCCATCTTCGGTCCACCTCCCCCTCTCTCCCTATTTATTCCAGAACCCTCACCCCATCCCCCTCTCGGGTCTATGCCCGAAACGTCAGCTTTTGTGCTCCTGAGATGCTGCTTGGCCTGCTGTGTTCATCCAGCCTCACATTTTATTATCTTGGATTCTCCAGCATCTGCAGTTCCCATTATCTCTCATATAACCATCCAGATGGCTTTTAAATGTAATTGTACCAGACTCCACCACTTCCTCTCTGTAAAAAAGTTTCCCCTCAGACCCCTTTAAAATCGCTCTTCTCTAACCTTAAACCTATGGCCGTCTAGTTTTGACTCCCCTGCCCTGGGGAAAAGACCTTGGCCCTTCACCCTCTTCATGCTCCGAATGATTTTAAAAACTTCTATAAGGCCACCACTCAGCTTCTGTTGCTCCAGAGAAAGACTTTGAAGACGGTAAGACATAATGTATGGTCACCACCATCCTACAGACCTTTAGGGCTGATTTTCCATTCGACAGTGACACCTGGTAATGGTTTAAACTGAAGGTGGCTATGTCTTAAGTGGGGGAGAGGTTGAGAAGGAGGGTCCTTCATAGTGACCTCAGCCAGTGTAGGAATCAAAGCCCCGCCTTTGATGTTACTCTGCATCACAACCCAACCTGCCAGCCAACCCAGTCAATTGATTGCCCCCTACCCCTTACACCCCCAACAGCGGTGATACATATTGTTCCTTTAATTAAACTGTTTGTTAGTGGGGTGATAACACTTCTGAGTGAGGATCATGGGTTCAAGCTACATTTTAGAGTCTTGAATATTTTTGTTCACAGTGACATTTCAGAGCTACGCTGACGATTTTTATTGGGACCTTTAACATCCTCAGCTGAATATAAAAAACACAAAGGCACCATTTCAGAGAGGAATAGGGGAGTACTTCCCAGAGCCCTGTTCAAAATATAAACTGCAATCAACTTCATTTCCAAAAACAGATTCTTTGCTCATTATTGTACTGCTGTTTGTAAGATCTCCACTGTTCTGAAATCGTACTTTTGGGACGTGGGTATTTCTATTACTTCCCATCTCTAATTGCCCTGGTGTTGCACAGATCGGTTGCTATATCTCTGCCGTTTCAACAGTAAATAAATTCTAAGTAGTTGTTTGTCTGAAAAATGCTCTGTGCAATGTGCTATACCATTACATGTCATCAGTTGGAATACACAGGTGATTTACTGGTGGAGGTTAATAGATGAAAGAATGACATGGGTGATTTGGTAATAGGGAATAAAAAGCACATTCAGTTGTGTCTAAGAGCATTTCTGGATAGAAAAAAGGAGAAAAAGTTACAAATGCATGTTTTTGCTCACTTTTCTTCATTTCCTACCATATAATTCACAAATTGGAAATGATCAGCGAGGCACTTGCACAGCAAAATTCAGCTGAAGACGTTTTATTTATGAAAAGTGATGAGGCATCAGTACATTGAGGATAACTCAGCAAATTTCGATGGTTCAGCAGGCGCGAACATAGATATCAATGTTAGCACTGTGAGAGCTAACAGTGTTAAAAAGCACGCTATAATGATGATACTTGGCACAATGTCTTATGCTGACAAGAACAGTTGGAGAGAGCAAAATAATGTCACCACTTGGAAGTAATGAGTTTGAATTACAATGTGTGGCAGTAAGGAAAGTATTTGCATTTATATAGCAACCTTCACAACTGCAGGTCATCCCAAAATGTTTCACGTCCAATTTGGTAAATTTGAATTGAACTCACTGCAGTAACACAGTGAAATGTGGCAGATAATTTACACAGAAATGAGGTAAATAACCGCCTAATTATCTATTGTGATGTATGCTGAGAGATAAACATTGTTTAGGACAGTGGGGAAACTGCTCTGTGAAGCAAATCCATGGGATTTCTTTTTACTTCTAAAGGACAGGACAGACAGGACCTCCAATGGTGGAGCACTCCCTCAATACTGTACCAGGCAGTAGCCTCCATACTCTGTTTCAGCCTCAATAGAATGTGTATTTTTAAAAATTCAATGACAGGGTGAGGGTGTTGCTGGCTAGGCCAGCCATTGATAGCCCATCCCACAGGGTAGCTAAGAGTCATTGTTGTGGGTCTTAAATCACAAGCCGGGCAGAGCAGGTAAGGAGATAACACGGTGTAGAGCTGGATGAACACAGCAGGCCAAACAGCATCAGAGGAGCAGGAAGGCTGACGTTTCGGGCCTTGACCCTTCTTTTCTATGCCTGAAACGACAGCTTTCCTGCTCCTCTGATGCTGCTTGGCCTGCTGTGTTCATCCAGCTCTACACCGTGTTATCTCAGATTCTCCAGCATCTGCAGCTCCTACTGTCTCTGAGACCAGGTAAGGGTGTGTGTTACTTTCCCCAAGGGGCATTAGTGAACCAGAGTTTTCTTTTCCTGACAACTGGCACATGTCATCACTAGACACTAAATCCCAGATATTTATTGAATTCAAATTCCATCATCTGCCAATGGCAGGATCAGCACCCAGGTCCTCAGTACATTTCTTGGGTCCCTGGAATAATAGCCCTGTAATAATACCATTGGGCCATTTTCTCCCCATTTAATTCACCAACCTTCAACTGAAGCCTTTGATGAAATTACCTAAGATTTGGCTATCATAGTGAAAAGGATTCAATTTTTGGATAAATGCCTTAGTTAAAATAGACAGAGATATTTAACTGAAACAAATAGGGCAATTCTAATATTATTCACTATCGGATAAATAGGCGATAACAGATTGACAACCATATGTACACGTAATCTATTTTTACCAAAGGTGTTTGCTGCTAATTTTACACGTTGTAACTACAGTCAGTGAATAACTATGTCCTGTTACCCATTGGAAACCATTTGTCACTCTTGATTACGTTGTTCAAATGTAATATTCATATTAAATGTAATGTACTGCTTTGTAATCACTTCAGGGGCATCATAAATTTATATGTCAGGATCTTTGAGATGATGTGGAGGTGTCATTATTGGCTGAAGTGGACACGGTCAGGAATCAGATGACACTTGGTTACAGCCCAAGCAAGCTTGTTTGACTATAACCTTGGTGTCATCGTGACTTCTGACCTGGATGTTTGAGAGAGCAAAGAGGGGATTCACTGGAGATGAGGGATTTTCAAAAGTCTTTGAAGAAACATTCCCACAAAAGATCGTTAACCAAACATATTGATATGAAGCAAATTACTGATCTGTCTCAGAATATGGTTGAACGGAAGGAGACAGAGAAAAGCCATAATGGTGGTCTCAGTAGGAGGATCGAACTAATGGTGTCTCATGGTGATCATTGTTGGGGTCATAGCTCTTTATTTTAATGCTTAATGCCTTGATTTGAGATTTCAGAGCCATCATAAATCCATTAGCAACAAGTGATAGACAGAGATAAGTGATCCCTCAGCCAATAGATCAGATGTATTCTCTGCATTTCTATCACATCCCGTCATGAATTGTGGTGAAAATTAAACAACTCACTGAAGGAGGAGGCTCCACAAAAGTCCCCATCCTTATCAATAGAAGAGCCCACCACATCAGTGGAAAAAGTAAAGCTGAAGCAGTCTCAGCAATCTTCAGCCAGAAGTGCCGATTGGATGATCTATCTCAGCCTCCTCCAGTGATATCCAGCATCACAGGTGTCAGCCTTCTGCTATTTAGTTCAATCCATGTGATTAAGAAAAGCTTGGAGGTGCTAAACTCTGCAAAGCTATGGGCCCTGACAACCTCCCAGCAATAGCACTGAAGGCCTCCAGAACTTGCTACTCCCCTAGCCAAGCTCTTCCAGTCCAGTTACAACACTGGTATCTAAATGACAATGTGGAAAATATGTTTTGTGCTCAAAAAGCAGGACAGATCCAACACTGCCAATTACCACCCTGTCAGTCTACTCTCAATCATTGGTCAAGTGATGGAAGGTGTCATCAACAGTTCTATTGACCAGCACCTGCTCAGTTATGACTAGCTTAGTGATGCCCGTTTGGGTTCTGTCAGGGCCACTTAGCTCCCGATCTCATTACAACCATGTTCAAATATGGATAAAACAGCTGAATTCCAGAGGTGTGGTGAGAGTGACAGTCCTTGACATCAACACTTCATTCAACTGAATGCAGCATTAAGGGCCTCTCACAAAACTGGAACCAAATGGGTATCAGGGACTACCGTGGTTAGAGTCATACTTAGCATAAAAGAAGATGGCCATGGTTGTTGGATGCCAGTCATCTCCGGTCCAGGACATCTCTGCAGGAATTCCTCAGGGTAGTGTCTTCGACCCAACCATCTTCAGCTGCTTCATCAACAACCCACCCCCCCCACCCCCGTTAGAAGTGGGCACCTTTGCCTATGATTGCATGACATTCAGCTCTATTTGCAAGTCTTCAGACACAGAGCAGCCTATGCTCAGATGCAATAAGATCCAGACAATATCCAGGTTTGGCCTGACAGGTGGCAAGTAAACAGGCAAGACCATGAATGAATGGAAAAATGAACAATTTTATTTCACATAAAGGAAATCCTCGACCTTCTTCACCATTTAGAAGGCAAACAGAAAAGTTCTTTGTCACCACAGGCCAGCACCATTTTGAGTTCCAACAAGGATAAAAAGAAATTACTTAAATAAGAATTCACCTTCTGTTCAAATTGGGGCTGACAAGCACAACTTCAGAGCTTCTGCAAGGTCTCTGCAAGGTGCTCCACTTCTCAATGAGTCCCTGAACAATGACACTGATGCTCTCGGAGATCCCACCTCTGCTGCTGCTATCGCCAAGGGTCCAGACTCCAGGCATCTGGGCACCACTGCCACCAACAGCCCTGGTCAACCCTGAGAGAAAGTGATGCCACAGGCCTGGAGCTGATGGGCTCCTATCTGCTGTGCCAGTGCCATCTTATCCTAATGGAGAGTAAGAGTCAAACTAACCATTGATCCTTGACATTCAGTGCTGTTACCATCACGGAATCCCCCACCGATCAACATCCTGGGGGTTACCAGAAACTGAAATGGAATAGCCATATAAACATATTGCCGGCAAGAGCAAGTCAAAGGCTAGGAAATTCATTGAGTAACTTACATTCTGATTCACCAAAGCCTGTCCACTACCTGCAAGACACAAATCAGGAGTGTGATGGAATACTCCCCACTTGCCTGGATGAGTGCAGCTCCACCGATACTCAGGAAGCTTGAAACCATCCAGGACAAAGCAGCCCGCTTGATTGGCACCAGACCGACAAGTACCCACACCTTTCACTACCGAAGCTCGGTGGCAGCATTGTGTCAACAAGATACACCGCAGAAACTCATGCAAGTTCCTTAGGCAGCACTTTGAAAGCCCACGACTATTTCCATCTAGAAGGACAAAGGCAGCAGATACATGGGACCCTGGCGCAGAAATATATTGCAGTGATTTCACTGTCGTTGGGTAAAAATCCTGGAATTTCTACCCTAATGGCTATGTGGGTCTAGCTACACACATAAACAGCACAGTTCAAGAAGGCAGCTTCTCATGGGCAACGAGGGACGGGGAATAAATATGCCCCGGCCTGTGACAACCACATCCATTTAATGAATACATTTTTAAACTTCTAACCTGTGTTTCTCAAAGACATTGAAATATACAGCAAAATAAAGAGCAAACATGTCCTACTGATAGTGATAATGGGAACTGCAGATGCTGGAGAATCCAAGATAATGAAATGTGAGGCTGGATGAACACAGCAGGCCAAGCAGCATCTCAGGAGCACAAAAGCTGACGTTTCAGGCCTAGACCCTTCATCAGAGAGGGGAATGGTGTGAGGGTTCTGGAATAAATAGGGAGAGAGGGGGAGGCGGACTGAAGATGGAGAGAAAAGAAGATAGGTGGGGAGGAGAGTATAGGTGTGGAGGTAGGGAGGCGATAGGTCAGTCCAGGGAAGACGGACAGGTCAAGGAGGTGGGATGAGGTTCGTAGGTAGGAAATGGAGATGCGGCTTGGGGTGGGAGGAAGGGATGGGTGAGAGGAAGAACCGGTTAGGGAGGCAGAGACAGGTTGGACTGGTTTTGGGATGCAGTGGGTGGAGGGCAAGAGCTGGGCTGGTTGTGTGGTGCAGTGGGGGGAGGGGACGAACTGGGCTGGTTTAGGGATGCAGTGGGGGAAGGGGAGATTTTGAAGCGGGCAAAGTCCACATTGATACCATTAGGCCGCAGGGTTCCCAGACGGAATATGAGTTGCTGTTCCTGCAACCTTCGGGTGGCATCATTGTGGCACTGCAGGAGGCCCATGATGGACATGTCATCTAAAGAATGGGAGGGGGAGTGGAAATGTTTTGCGACTGGGAGGTGCAGTTGTATATTGCAAACCGAGCGGAGGTGTTCTGCCAAGCGGTCCCCAAGCCTCTGCTTGGTTTCCCCAATGGAGAGGAAGCCACACCGGGTACAGTGGATGCAGTATACCACATTGGCAGATGTGCAGGTGAACCTCTGCTAAATGTGGAAAGTCAGCTTGGGGCCTGGGATAGGCGTGAGGGAGGAGGTGTGGGGGCAAGTGTAGCATTTCCTGCGGTTGCAGGGGAAGGTGCCGGGTGTGGTGGGGTTGGAGGGCAGTGTGGAGCGAACAAGGGAGTCACGGAGAGAGTGGTCTCTCCGGAAAGCAGACAGGGGTGGGGATGGAAAAATGTCTTGGGTGGTGGGGTCGGATTGTAGATGGCGGAAGTGTCGGAGGATGATGCGTTGTATCCGGAGGTTGGTGGGGTGGTGTGTGAGAACGAGGGGGATCCTCTTTGGGCAGTTGTGGCGTGAGGTATGTGTTGCGGGAGACGCGGTCAAGGGCGTTCTCGATCACTGCGGTGGAGGAATTTGCGGTCCTTGAAGAACTTGGACATCTGGGATGTGCGGGAGTGGAATGCCTCATCGTGGGAGCAGATGCGGCGGAGGCGGAGGAATTGGGAATAGGGGATGGAATTTTTGCAGGAGGGTGGGTGGGAGGAGGTGTATTCTCGGTAGCCGTGCGAGTCGGTGGGCTTGAAATGGACATCAGTTGCAAGCTGGTTGCCTGAGATGGAGACTGAGAGGTCCAGGAAGGTGAGGGATGTGCTGGAGATGGCCCAGGTGAACTGAAGGTTGGGGTGGAAGGTGTTGCTGAAGTGGATGAACTGTTTGAGTTCCTCTGGGGAGCAAGAGGCGGCGCCGATACAGTCATCAATGTAACGGAGGAAGAGGTGGGGTTTGGGGCCTATGTAGGTGCGGAAGAGGGACTGTTCCACGTAACCTACAACGAGGCAGGCATAGCTGGCGCCCACAACCTCCACAGCCAGTAACCCCAGAGAAGACAGCCGCACTGAACACTGCTGCATCTTCACCAACCCCCAGACCTCCCACTGACTGAGGACGAACGGTCAGTCCTTAGTAAGGGGCTCACCTTTATCCCCCTACAACCACACATCTACAAATATCAGTCACGATTGGACATAGAACAGATTTTCCGCCGCCTTCGCCTCCACGCCTACTTCTTCAACCAGGAGCCTAACCCTCCCTCCACTGACCCCTTCACCCGCTTCCAACACAAGTCCTCCACCTGGACACCACCCACAGGCCTCCTAACTTCCCTCGACCTCTTTATCTCTAACTGCCGTCGAGACATTAACCGCCTCAACCTCTCCACCCCTCTCACCCACTCCAACCTCTCCCCCGCAGAACGGGCAGCCCTCTGCTCCCTCCGCTCCAACCCCAACCTCACCATCAAACCCGCAGACAAGGGTGGCGCAGTGGTAGTATGGCGCACTGACCTCTACAGCGCCGAGGCCAAACGCCAACTCTCCGACACCACCTCCTACCGCCCCCTCGATCATGACCCCACACCCGAGCACCAAACCATCATCTCCAACACCATTATTGACCTCATCATCTCAGGGGACCTCCCACCCACAGTCTCCAACCTCATTGTTCCCCAACCCCGCACGGCCCGTTTCTATCTCCTTCCCAAAATCATCAAACCTGCCTGCCCTGGTCGACCCATCGTCTCAGCCTGCTCCTGCCCCACCGAACTCAGCTCCACGTATCTGGACTCCATTTTCTCCCCTTTGGTCCAGGAACTCCCTACCTACGTCTGTGACACCACCCACGCCCTCCACCTCCTCCAGGAGTTCCAAATCCCTGGCCCCCAACACCTCATTTTCACCATGGATGTCCAGTCCCTATACACCTGCATTCCACATGCAGATGGCCTCAGGGCCCTCCGCTTCATCCTGTCCCGCAGGCCCGACCAATCCCCCTCCCCTGACACCCTCATCCGCCTAGCCGAACTCGTCCTCGCCCTCAACAACTTCTCTTTCGATTCCTCCCACTTCCTACAGACAAAGGGGGTGGCCATGGGCACCCGCATGGGCCCCAGCTATGCCTGCCTCTTTGTATGTTACGTGGAACAGTCCCTCTTCCGCACCTACACAGGCCCCAAACCCCACCTCTTCCTCCGGTACATTGATGACTGTATCGGCGCCACCTCTTGCTGCCCAGAGGAGCTCGAACAGTTCATCCACTTCACCAACACCTTCCACTCCAACCTTCAGTTCACCTGGGCCATCTCCTGCACATCCCTCACCTTCCTGGATCTCTCAGTCTCCATCTCAGGCAACCAGCTTGCAACTGATGCCCATTTCAAGCCCACCGACTCCCACAGCTACCTAGAATACACCTCCTCCCACCCACCCTCCTGCAAAAATTCAATCCCCTATTCCCAATTCCTCCGCCTCCGCCGCATCTGCTCCCACGATGAGGCATTCCACTCCTGCACATCCCAGATGTCCAAGTTCTTCAAGGACTGCAACTTTCCCCCCACAGTGGTCGAGAACGCCCTTGACCGTGTCTCCCGCATTTCCCGCAACACATCCCTCACACCCCGCCCCCGCCACAACCGCCCAAAGAGGATCCCCCTCGTTCTCACACACCACCCCACCAACCTCCAGATACAACGCATCATCCTCCGACACTTCCGCCATCTACAATCTGACCCCACCACCCAAGACATTTTTCCATCCCCACACCTGTCTGCTTTCCGGAGAGACCACTCTCTCCGTGACTCCCTTGTTCGCTCCACACTGTCCTCCAACCCCACCACACCCTGCACCTTCCCCTGCAACAGCAGGAAATGCTACACTTGCCCCCACACCTCCTCCCTCACCCCATCCCAGGCCCCAAGCTGACTTTCCACATTAAGCAGAGGTTCACCTGCACATCTGCCAATGTGGTATACTGCATCCACTGTACCCGGTGTGGCTTCCTCTACATTGGGGAAACCAAGCGGAGGCTTGGGGACCGCTTTGCAGAACACCTCCGCTCGGTTTGCAATAAACAACTGCACCTCCCAGTCGCAAACCATTTCCACTCCCCCTCCCATTCTATAGATGACATGTCCATCATGGGCCTCCTGCAGTGCCACAATGATGCCACCCGAAGGTTGCAGGAACAGCAACTCATATTCCGCTTGGGAACCCTGCAGCCCAATGGTATCAATGTGGACTTCACCAGCTTCAAAATCTCCCCTCCCCCCACTGCACCACACAACCAGCCCAGCTCTTGCCCTCCACCCACTGCATCCCAAAACCAGTCCAACCTGTCTCTGCCTCCCTAACCTGTTCTTCCTCTGACCCATCCCTTCCTCCCACCTCCATCTCCTATCTACTAACCTCATCCCACCTCTTTGACCTGTCCGTCTTCCCTGGACTGACCTATCCTCTCCCTACCTCCCCACCTATACTCTCCTCTCCACCTATCTTCTTTTCTCTCCATCTTCGGTCCGCCTCCCACTCTCTCCCTATTTAGAATCCTCACCCCATTCCCCTCTCTGATGAAGGGTCTAGGCCCGAAACATCAGCTTTTGTGCTCCTGAGATGCTGCTGGGCCTGCTGTGTTCATCCAGCCTCGCATTCCATGTCCTACTGCTACCTTGTTTCTCTGTAGAAACAGTCGAGAGCTGAGATTGATTCTTGAGAGCAGACAAAGCTAAGGGGAGAGATAATAAATGCCCAAAATTATGCGGGGTTTTATCGAGAGAAATTATTTCCACCAGTAAGACTTTTGATAATGATAACTCAGGTTTATCATGAATGGCGAAAGAAGCAAGAGAATTTGTGTCAGAATGATTGACGGGAATGAGATAGAAATTCATCGCAGTGCTGGAAATTTATCTTCAAATCTCTTTGATTCTGTTATCCTGAAGTGAAATTCAATATGAAATAACTTTATGTAGTTACAGAGCTAGTGAGACAAAGATGGTGGGGAATGTATGTCAGTGGTGGTTGAAACAGGAGGGGAGGTTGCCTGCAGTTTGGAAGCAGGAATGACAAGATGACAGAATGAATGATGGTGCAAAAGGATTAAGGAAGGAGGCTTCAAGGAGGTCTTTTACAGTGAAAGAGGACTGCTGGAACACTGGGTGACCAGCACTGAAAATTTACACCAGCCATGCACATCTATGTATGTATGTTCAACCATGTGCAGTCAGGCATGTATGCATGATCAATTGGACTTCCATGTATGCAACTTGGAGAAAGTAAGAACTGCAGTTGCTGGAAGCTGGAGTGAATAAATGTGGAGCTGAGAAAGCACAGCAGGTTAGATAGCATCCGAGGAGAACGAATGTCAATGTTTCGGGTTGAAACCCTTCGTCTGGACTGGGGAGGGGAAGGCGAGCCAGGAAATAAATAGAGGGAGGAGGGTGGGGTTGGGGGCTGGGTAGGCAGGTTGGAGGTAGGTGGATGCACGTAGGGGGTTATTGTGGCTGTTCAGTGGGAAGGGTGGAGTGGAAATGTGAGCAGGAAGATGGACAGGTTGAAGCTGGTTCATTCACATGGGGGCGCAGTGGAATGAAGGTGACCCCTGAGGACTGACCGTTCAGCCTCAGTGAGCAGGGAAGGCTGGGGAAAGGTGAATGCCCAGCAAGGCCTGAAAGTGGGGGACGTTTATTGACTCTTTCAGATATGCAAAATCAGATGTGCATAATCAGGCAGGTGTGTACATAAAATCAGGCTTGTACACTCAGCATGTTTACATCTAAAGCTGTGCTAACAACATGCGGAGTTTATATATTTTAATTGCCTGCACTAATTAAACTCATTTGAAGTTTGATGAGTCCATGCAGCATGCACATATGTTGGTTAAATGACATGTTTCTCTGCCACAAAACACTGTTAATATTTCATAAAAATCAAGAATTTTCCACTTACTGCATTGTGTGGTGTAATTGTATGTGATCTCTTCTGCTTGAAGTAATCTGTCCAGTAAATTCTTTCTGCAGAGTGATAAGGTTCACTTGAACCCATCTTCACCCACTCTCCCAAACTCATGCCAATTTTCACACAAGATATGCATTAGCTTCAGTATCAATATGATGATAAATTGTAGGCTTAGGAAAGCTGCATTTACAAAATGATAACCCTGTTTCTGGTAAAGTGCTCAATGCTAAATGAAACAAAATTTTTATGACACAAAAGTAAGAAAAGAATTGAAATTATGTAGTATAGTTAGCAACTGACATTTGGAGTAACATTATCCACTCTTGTCCCTTCTAAATATAGACTCAGAACATTCAATCCCAACATTCTCCTGTGTTGAAATCAACATGCATTTTAACAGGAAGGCTTGTATTTTCATAGTCAATGAAGAACATCTGAGGTGCCGCATGCTGCTGTAATGTTCGAGAAAAGGCAAATTGTTTGTGCATAGCTAGCTTCAAGAGATGTAATGACTATATAGATTTGGGGATATAAAGCTCTGACATCATCACTGGGGATGTCATTCACTGACTCTTCATCAAAACAGAATTACGGGATCCTTTAAGCATACAAGAGGGCATTTGGAGCCATGGCTTTATAGTTCGCTCTCAGGACTGGCAAGGGACAAGTGGGAGGAGGTTCTATCAAGCTCAGCTTTGCTGTAGGGGAGCCTGTCTTTGGTATCCAATGAGGAAGCCACGCTCCTGAGGCTACAGGGAGCTCTCTGGGTCTTGCTGGGTGGTCTCCATCCACGTGGTGAAGGGTCATCCATATCACTACATGTCAATATCATGGTGAAAGGGCTCCAAGTCCCTCAAATGATCTTGAGGAAGGAAATCCTCGACCTTCTTCACCATTTAGAAACTCCACCACCATCTCTCTTCAATCTGCAGTGTCGCCAACATTCCAAACAGCAGCAGGGGGCCCCCTGTATTCAGTCCATTATGTGCCTGCCTGTGTACATTTATATCTGTGCATATGTGTATATATGTATGTGTGGCTGTGAGAGTGTGTGTCTGTGATTGCATTTCTATGTGTCTGCAATCGTGTATCTGTCTGTGTGTGTGTATTTTTGTGTTTGTATGCCTGTGTTCATTTGTATCTGCCTGTGTAAAAGTGTGTTTGATTATATGTGCATTTCTACATGTGTCTTCATGGTGCGTGTGCATGTGCGTGTGTGAGTGTGTGCGTGTCTGTGTGCGCGCGTGTGTGTGTGCGTGCATGCATGCATGTGCGTGCATGTGTGTGCGTGCGTGCATGCATGTGCGCGTGTGTGTGTGTGTGTTTGTGTGTGTGTGTGTGTGTGTGTGTGTGTGTGTGTGTGTGTGTGTGTGTGTGTGTGTTTGTTACCCAGAGAAAAGCAGGCTGGATATAGCAGGAAGGTGGAACAACACTTGCCCTCTGCAAGTTTCAATTTCATTCCCATAATTTCCATTTGTCATTTGCTTCAAAAAGTGGGCTCGGCAAAGACACCTACATCTTCACAGATGTCTTCCTATCTAACAATGATATATTGCTTCAGTTGTTCGCAGTTACAACATGGTGCGACTCTCAAATTCATCTTTCCACATACTCTAAACAACTTGAATTTGCCACAGTTTCACTCGCTAGCCTCAGCATCACAATCTCAATGCAATTTGCCACCACATCTCATTCAAAATGAACAACTTCTCTAATGTGCACTTTGTTGAAGTTACTGATAGATGATGTTCTCGAATGTTCATGAAAGTCTTTTTTTTGTACCATATCAAAGCTACAACAGACACTAAGATAACGTTTCAATGAAAGCCTCTCACAGCATATATTTTCCGCTTAATACAGGATTAGACACTAAATAATTAATACCCAACTATTAATAATAAACTAAATCCTTGCTACATTTTTCATTTGACTCAGTGTGAAGAGAGGCAGGATGCCATCTCTCTGCATTCTTAATAACATAAGATTGTGTCATAGATCAAGCAGCGCATCCTGTAAGGATAAATAAGTTAATTTTTTTTATAACTCCTTCATCAACATGCACCTATGTAAACATTTTTAAAATTGTCTCTAAGGGGCCATTCATCTACATTTACACTAAATATTTATTGGTGGTTTTAGTTGTGCACTGAACATAATTTGGAATACAGCTTCATTCATCACATCAGTGTTATAATGTCCCTAACCCAGTTGGGGGCCAGTTAACATAGAAATATAGCAGATATGAGCAGGTGGAGGCCATTCAGCCCTTCAAGCCTGCTCTGCCATTCTTCGCGATCATGGCTGATCTTCCAACTCTAAAGCCTAATCCCGCTTTGTCCCCATAACCTTTGCTCCCATTCACCCCAAGTGTCATACCTAGCCACCTCTTGAATATGTTCAAAGCTTTGGCCTCAACTACTTCCTGTGGTAATGAATTCCACAGTCTCACCACTCTTTGGGTGAAGAAATGTCTCCTCATCTCTGTCCTAAATAATCTACCCTGAATCCTCATACTGTGACCCCTGGTTCTGGACACACCCACCATCAGGAACACCCTCCCAGCATCTATCCTGCCCAAACCTGTTAGAATTTAATAAGTGTCTGTTAGATCCCCCCTCCCTCATTCGTTTAACTCAGTTGGCTATTTTGTAAAATACTTTCATGCCTAACAGCAAATGTTCATGTTCCCACATTGACTCAGGTTATCCTGAAAGTCCCTGCTGTTCAACCTTTCCTGTCCTGGGAGGCATGGTAGTCCTCAAGTTAAAACACTACCAATTTTCTCTCTCAGGACAGCCCAATGGTCTAGTAGGACTATGATGGCTTTAGCCAGTAACTATTCTTTGTCTGTACAAAGACCTCTTCCATAAAAGGACAGTACACTCTGTCACTGTCAATGGGTCAAAATACTGGAATTCCTCCCTAAGGGCATTGTGGGTCAACGGATTACAGCTGTACAAGAAGGCAGCTCACTGCCACATTGTCAAGGGCAACTAAGGATGCGCAATGAATACTGGCCTACACAATGATGCCCACCTTCCACAAGTGAATACAAAAATATTTCCATATTTCTCACAGCTCTAACAAAATTCTTATTTCTCTTTGATGGATATTCTTACTGTTTTGAGATGCTGTGTCTTGTTCTCTCAAATCAGATTCTTACTTCACCCATTGTCAAGTGCATCAGAAAAAACTCAACCTCCTCTTTCATGACACACACTATATTCCCTCTCAACAACTCTCAATCTTCTACAAAGATCAAACTCACAGTTCTCCCATTTCTCAGGGACGTTATCCAGCATTCCTGCTGTAGGCCTGCTGCAATGTTCCAATGAAGCGCAAAGCAAGCTCAGGCAGCAATATCTCATATTTTGTTGGGACACCTGGAGCATTGAAGGTCTTGACACTGAATCTACAACTTCACAAACTGATCATACTGTGTCTATTAACAAAATGTGAGGCTGGATGAACACAGCAGGCCGAGCAGCATCTCAGGAGCACAAAAGCTGACGTTTCGGGCCTAGACCCTTCATCAGAGAGGTGGAGAGAGTATAGGTGGGGAGGTAGGGAGGGGATAGGTCAGTCCAGGGAAGGCGGACAGGTCAAGGAGGTGGGATGAGGTTAGTAGGTAGATGGAGGTGTGTCTTGGGGTGGGAGGAAGGGATGGGTGAGAGGAAGAAACGGTTAGGGAGGTAGAGACAGGTTGGACTGGTTTTGGGATGCAGTGGGTGGGGGGGAAGAGCTGGGCTGGTTGTGTGGTGCAGTGGGGGGAGGGGATGAACTGGGCTGGTTTAGGGATGCAGTAGGGGAAGGGGAGATTTTGATACTGGTGAAGTCCACATTGATACCATTAGGCTGCAGGGTTCCCAGACGGAATATGAGTTGCTGTTCCTGCAACCTTCGGGTGGCATCATTGTGGCACTGCAGGAGACCCATGATGGACATGTCATCTAGAGAATGGGAGGGGGAGTGGAAATGGTTGGCAACTGGGAGGTGCAGTTGATGGTTGTGAACTGAGCGGAGGTGTTCTGCAAAGCAGTCTCCAAGTCTCCGCTTGGTTTCCCCAATGTAGAGGAAGCCACACTGGGTACAGTGGATGCAGTATACCACATTGGCAGATGTGCAGGTGAACCTCTGCTTAATGTGGAATGTCATCTTGGGGCCTGGGATAGGGGTGAGGGAGGAGGTGTGGGGGCAAGTGTAGCATTTCCTGCGGTTGCAGGGGAAGGTGCCGGGTGTGGTGGGGTTGGAGGGCAGTGTGGAGCGAACAAGGGAGTCATGGAGACAGTGGTCTCTCCGGAGATGCCAATGTGGTATACTGCATCCATTGTACCCGGTGCGGCTTCCTCTACATTGGGGAAACCAAGCGGAGGCTTGGAGACCGCTTTGCAGAACACCTCCGCTCAGTTCGCAACAAACAACTGCACCTCCCAGTCGCAAACCATTTCCACTCCCCCTCCCATTCTCTAGATGACATGTCCATCATGGGCCTCCTGCAGTGCCACAATGATGCCACCCAAAGGTTGCAGGAACAGCAACTCATATTCCGCCTGGGAACCCTGCAGCCTAATGGTATCAATGTGGACTTCACCAGTTTCAAAATCTCCCCTTCCCCTACTGCATCCCTAAACCAGCCCAGTTTGTCCCCTCCCCCCACTGCACCACACAACCAGCCCAGCTCTTCCCCCCCACCCACTGCATCCCAAAACCAGTCCAACCTGTCTCTGCCTCCCTAACCGGTTCTTCCTCTCACCCCTCCCTTCCTCCCACCCCAAACCGCACCCCATCTACCTACTAACCTCATCCCACCTCCTTGACCTGTCCGTCTTCCCTGGACTGACCTATTCCCTCTCTACCTCCCCACCTATACTCTCTCCACCTATCTTCTTTACTCTCCATCTTCGGTCCACCTCCCCCTCTCTCCCTATTTATTCCAGTTCCCTCTCCCCATCCCCCTCTCTGATGAAGGGTCTAGGCCCGAAATGTCAGCTTTTGTGCTCCTGAGATGCTGCTTGGCCTGCTGTGTTCATCCAGCCTCACATTTTATTATCTTGGAATTCTCCACCATCTGCAGTTCCCATTATCTCTGATACTGTGTCTGTTCTCCATTTCTTGTTCCATCGTCTCTCCCTACACCCTCCTCCAGAGCTTCAGTGTTGTGTTAGTGTCTTGTTTAACTTGCACTTCAAAGGACTAACTCTAATAAAAACTGAAAGAACTGCAGACACTGTAAATCAGGAAAAAAAAACAAAGATGTTGGAAAAGCTCAGCAGGTCTGGTAGCGTCTGTGAAGTATAAAGCAAAGTTAACGTTTTGGGTCTGGTGACCCTATCAGAATGGTTATTATTGTTGTTGTTGTTGAAAGGACTAACTGTGTTTCTCACACCTTCATTTACATCCCTTTTCCATGTCCTGTTTTCTTCCCCTAATATTAACTACTTTTTTCCTATGTGCCAGGTTTCTACACCACCCGTCCTCTTGCTTCTCCTCTCCCTTCGCCAAAATTGTAAAAAGAGGGTTCTTTTTCCAAGACCTTTCAGTCTGAAGAAGTCAAAACTGAAGATTGAGAGTTGTTGAGAGGGAATATAGTGTGTGTCATGAAAGAGGAGGTCAAATTGAACTCAAAACATTAACTTTGTTTCTATCTCTGCAGATGCGGCCAGAACTGCTGAGTTTCTCCAGCAACTTCTATGTTTGTTTTGATCATGATACTGGTGCCTGATTGGAAACTCTCTCACCTCTAGCCTTTAAACTTTCATATTTGCTCTCCGTAAGAATTTTTCTTACTGCTCCACAGTGACACAGTGAGAATACTGTCCCTTTGAACTATTTCTTCCTTCATCTTCCTTCACTTTGTTAGTTGAAAGAATGATCATTTCCTCTATCAACTAACAAGAGGTTAGGAAGCTAGGGCAGGACCTTCTGCCCTCTCTCATGGATGTGTTTGGAGGAGGCAGTGAGTGGAAAGATGATCACCCATAGCGTTTCCTGCCACAATCTGCATGTACTGCTCGTAAACAATGCTTTTCAATGTACTCCGGTACACATGACGTTTGATTAATTAATCAATCAATCCATGATTCAATCACAATCATGGCCAGATCTGCATACTGGTCTATGATCTGTAGGTTTAAATGGCTGGTTTAGGACTCCAGCCCACCCTTTTCAAAATAAAGGTGTACATTTGTGATGTCAAGGCACACAGGGCTGTGGGCCAAGTTTTGGAAAGTGTTGTTATAATAGTTAGGTGGTAGTTTTTCTCGGCACAGACCCGATGGGACAAAATGGCTTTTTCTGTGCTCTCAGAACAGGGCAGGGGTGAAGGGGATTGAGCCATGGAAGATGCATATATAACCCACCAGTGCCAAATTCAATGTCCACCTGCCTCCAAGCACAGCCCAAGCAGGGCCTATGCTTTCCATCTTAGCTTGAACCATTTCTGCCTTCTTATTTTTAATCTACACAAGTTCCATTTCCCAATGTCACAAAGACTGCAGCAAAGTCGTAAAGATGCTGAAACATCAAAAACATCCCTTATTATGCCTCACAAAGTGCAAAATTCAGAGCTGCCTGAAGAATATTTGAACAAATGCAATAAATTAATACAAGAGTTGAAGATTTCCTGTTCCAGCTGCCTCTCAACATATCAAGCAAGTCAAGTCAATGTGAAAACCTTGAAGTACTGCCTGTTCACTTTTGGAAGATCGATCCAACCACAATGAACATTCTTTTCCTTTGTCTTTTTTTAACAACTTCCTGACATCATCATGCCAGTTGTTAAAGTGAGAAATTGTTGTGTGAATTCATTATCTCATTTGGATTTCAAACTATTTTATAAGAGGGTTGAATAATAGAAAATTGTCCCATCTAAGACATTTAATTGCTCCAATTGTGCTGAACACAGTGACCCCAGATAGAGGAGGCACTCTCTTTCCAGATGATACTGAAGGGGAGCTCTAGTTATCTCCAACAGCAATCCCATCGCCTGCTCTCCCAGAGCCTGGATCACAGCACCACAGGCTGTTTTATGTATGAGCTCCACATTGGTTGGGGAGGACTGTGTAATGGTGTCACGAGATATGGTCAAAGCGGGCAGGCGCTGGTCCCTAGCAACCAGCCTCAAAAGACACCTGAAACCTCAAACACATTGAGTACCTGAGGGTGCTCCAGGATGTAGGGATTGTGGAAACGGCCAGAGTAGTGGGCACATGCTTAGTGGAAGTGGTAACAATTATCACAGAAATCAAAGATGTTATTAAACTGGGAAAAATGCAAAAAGAGATTTACAAGGATCTAACCGAGGCTGGAGAGCTGGGTTATAAGGAGGGGCTGGGACCTTTTCTGAATGGAGTGTCGGAGGTTGAGGGGTGACCTTATAGAGGCTTATTAAATCATGAAGGGTATGGAGAGGGTAAATAACAATGTTTTTTTTTTCCCATGGTAGCGCTGTCCAAAACTAGAGGGCATATGTTTAAGGTGAGAATGAAAAAAGTTTAAAGTGACCAGAGGGGCAACATTTTTACTCACAGGGTGGTGCGCATATGGAATGAGCTGCCAGACAACGTTGTAGAAGTGGGTACAATTACAACATTTGAAAGGCATTTGGACAGGTACATGGGTAGCAAACATTTAGAGAGAAATGGGCCAAACACAGACAAATGGAATTAGTTCAGTTTACGAAACCTGGTTGGCATGGAAGAGTTGGGTGAGGAATCTATTTCCATACTGTATGGCTCTATCACCTGGACTTTGGAGCCTCTCTCTGTTGATGAATGTGACAGTGTTGTGACACGGCCCTCCCAGAGCTATGTATCTACAGTCAATGGTGCCCTCCCCCTGGGGAAACCAGCGCTGTTCCTGAATCCTACTGCCTGGGCTGCAGCACTAAGCTCCTCCCAAGGGAGTCAACTGCTTGGAACAGTCACCATCCTGATGTTCTTTTTAACACATAGAATCCCTACTTTGTGGAAACAGGCCCTTCGGCCCAATAAATCTACATCGATCCTCAGAGCATCCCACCCAGACCCAACCTCCTATAGTCCACCTAATCTACACATCCCCAAACACAATGGGACATTTAGCATGGCCAATCCACATAACCTGCACATCTTTGGACAGTGGAAAGAAACTGGAACACCTGGAGGAAACCCACGCAGACACAGGGAGAATGTGCAAACTCCACACAGACAGTTCTCTGAAGGTGGGATTGAAGCTGGGTCCCTGGCTCTGTGAGGCAGCAGTGCTAACCAATGAGCCACCGTGCCACCCAAACATAGCCACACACAACTCTGAGATTAAGAGTGTTTTGCTCTACTGGTGTGACTGAGAGATCTCACACAGAGCACCCTCCAGAAGAAGCAAGTCACACAGAAACTCAATGGCATTGGGGATGAGTCTGGGTTCCCGGCAACATCTGCATTCAGCGGCGCCAATTAATGGAGGTGGAGTAGACTTTGCGCCCAGTACTAGACCAGGCAGCAATAGCAGTGGCAGCAACGGTGAGGTGGGCCTGAAGCAGGCTCATGGTGGCGGTGGAGTCAAGTTTGGGCCAGAGCGGTATCTGGCAGCATCGGTGACATCTGCATTGGCGAGGTTCAGTGAGGACTCATAGTGGTGATGGCATCGGTGGAATTGAAGAGTGGTGACTTTCACTCTAGTAGGAGATCACTCTCAGAAGGGAGCTCGTGCCTGGCCAGGAGGCTCATAGTTCATCACAGGGCACTTAACATAAAGGACTATAAAGTTGATAATAAAGTGTGGAGCTGGATGAACACAGCAGGCCAAGCAGCATCTCAGGAGCACAAAAGCTGACATTTCGGGCCTAGACCCTTCATCAGAAAAGGGGAATAGGGAGAGGATTATAAAGTTGAACACATTTTCTTTATTTCTTTTTTTTTGTCTTTTTATTCTATGCTTTGTTTCTTTGCATTTTAACATGGCACTAGAACGTGGCAACACTATACAACACCTTTCATTGCATTTTGTAACAAAAGACACACAACAATAAATAATCAAATTTTCAAATATACAATAAATGCTGTCCCAGCCGGTGATGCCCATTGTCCTGTGAACCAATTAGAAAAACGTTTCCACTTTCTTTTAATTGCTCAAGGATATAAGAAATTAACCCTTAACCACTAACCCTTAATTATCTGACTTGAAGATATCATTTATGAACGCAGTTGTACAAACCCTTGCTGGGTTCAGCCATGTATTGAGATTTCTCTTCCTTCTCAAACTTCACAGAGATCCCCCTTCATAATACCTGTGAAACCTATTCCCATTGTGCTGGGAGAAAATGGTACTGTCACAGTAAATACTCTGGAGCACACCTGGAGGCCAAGTTAATGTTCTAGGGATGTGTAACAATGCAGCTTGGGAGATTTTTACTCCACAAATCAAGTCCGAAAATTGTTAGTCTCAATAATCGTCACCATGAAACCGCTCATCGTTTGTTGGAAAAACTCTGCTGGTTTCTTAACATGCTGTCGGGAAGGAAATGCCCATCCTCATCCAACTTCACCACTCCCTCTGCCCCAGCAGGGCATGTTTCTAAATTCATGGCAGTTCCTGTTACCTCTGCTACCTCACAACTGGGTGTGAGCAGCATCACTGAGTAGTAGAGTCATACAGAAAGGAAAAAGACCCTTCGGTGCAACCAGTCCATGCTGACCATGATCCCAAACTAAACTATTCTCACCTGCCTGTATTTGGCCCATATTCCTCAAAAAGAACTCTAGAAGTAAATCTAGAAATAAGCCTGAATCACTGGAGCAGTGGCAAGATCCACACTGCTCTCAGTTTACCATTTTAGAGTATTTTTGTGTTTGAACATTTCAGGAGGAGGAAGAAGAAGTGTGGGACATTAATTTTTCTATAGTCACTCAAAAGGTATTTGGAATTACCAACACCTCCAGTTGTTTCTTAACTCCAATTGGCCCTTGTGAAAGCAATGATGAGACATTTTTCTTGAACCTCCTGTAGTCCTTGGAGTCTTCTGCCAGGAAGGTAATAAGCAAATAAATGAGCTGGAACTTGGCGGAAGAAGCAACATTTCTTAAATTGGCTCCAATCAATGATCGGAGTGACAAATGCACTCAAAATTGTGCCTATTTTGAGAAATTTGGTTTCCCTCAGATTCCTGCTTCTCTCATTTGCATATTGCCAGCATAAGAAAATTGTGTTCTGTGAAAGGGACACTTGACCCAAAACACTAACTACGCTTTCTCTCCACAGATGCTGCCAGAACCTTTGAGTCTTCCAGCAATTTTTGTTTTTGTTTCTGACTTACAGCATCTGCAATTCTCTCAGTTTTTATAAGTACATTGGAAATAGGAGCAGGAAAGGGCCATTCAGTCCTTTAAGCATGCCCTGCCATTCTGTAAACTTGTGTTCTACTACATCTGCCCCTTACTCCTTTTTCAGCTTTGCCCTCAACACCTTGACTTTTCCCAAATGTTTCGACCTCTATCTACAATCTCACTATCACACCCACTGTCCCTGACAGAAGAAATGTGAACAATTATGTCATAAAGCTGAAACCCAAATTACTTGTGAAATCCAATCACAAAGCACATGATTTTTTTTGAATATTTAAGTCTCGAGGTTAAGGAGTGTTATATTATTGGAGGAACCAAGACATAAAGTTTAAGAGCAATGATCTGAAGAAGCATTGTTCATTAAGCAAATTAACCTCAAACAACCGAGTCCCTTTAATGGCTAATATAAAAATTACTTATTGCCCTTAATGCTGCATACGTTTCATTCAGAGAGGAGGAATTCAAGGTGGCTGAGATTCAATGGGAGAAGACTCATAGAGGGCAATATCTTACGGGGAAAACACGTAATCTTGAGTCGTTAATGGTAAGACAGAAATCTATTGTACTCTCCTGGTATCTCTCAGAGCTGAGAGGTTTGTTCAGCCACTTTAAAGGATTGTTATTGGACTGAGACAGGAGTAATGTGTGGGCCAGACTAGGTAAGGGCAGCACATGTCTTACCCTGTAGAATATTACAGAATATTTGAGTATGCCAGCTTCTATAAATAAAAACCAAAAGAACTGCAGATGCTGTAAATCAGGAACAAAAACAAAATTGCTGGGAAAGCTCAGCAGGCCTGGCCGCATCTGTGAAGAAAAAAAGCACAGTTAATGTTTCGGGTCCGGTGACCCATCTTCAGAATTTTCAAAACGTTAACTCTTTTTCCAGCAACTTTGTTTTTAGACCAGCTTCTTTGCTCCCTTGATTTGATTAATATCAACTTCCAATCACCATATGCATTTGTGTGCTGCAGTCAAATTTTCTGGCTCCCATGGGATTTGACCTGTGAACAAACACTCCATGAGTTCAAATCCTGTGGTGGTTGGAAAATTAAATGACAGCCTAGTGGTGTCAATGTTCTTATGCTCTATTTGTAGGAGCTTACAGTGCACAAAATGGCTGTTGCATTTCCTTACAATACAACTGTAATGACACATATGTAGATAATTCTTGCATCTTCTGGAGTTTTCGAAAGGCCCAATATAAACATGGGTCTCTGCTCAGGACCAGAATTACCTGGACAAAGCTCCAAGTCATGTCCATTGTCCAGAGGAAGTCAATAGAGGAAGAAGGAAAATCTGTCTTCAATGGTTGGTGATCTGCTTGTGTAGATTTATCTCAATGGTTAAAAGGAATCAGAACTGATCTCTGAGCTAATGGGAACTGCAGATGCTGGAGAATCCAAGATAATAAAGTGTGAAGCTGGATGAACACAGCAGGCCAAGCAGCATCTCAGGAGCACAAAAGCTGACGTTTCGGGCCTAGACCCTTCATCTGATGAAGGGTCTAGGCCCGAAACGTCAGCTTTTGTGCTCCTGAGATGCTGCTTGGCCTGCTGTGTTCATCCAGCTCCACACTTTGTTATCTTGGATTCTCCAGCATCTGCAGTCCCCATTATCTCTGATCTGAGAACCAAGATTTTTTCTACACATCAAGCAGTTATGTTTCAAAACAGATATTGTTTAAAAAAAGCACAACAGGTCTAGCAGCAACTGTGAAGAGAAATCAGAGTTAACGTCTCAGGTCTGGTGACCACTCCTCAGAGCTCTTAGAGCTGTTTTGTTTCATGGGTCAGTGTGATGTGATCTAAGTGCTGGCCTATCATGTGACATTTACCACAAAGGCTGCATTCTTGTTCAGACGGGTGTCTTGAAGTTTGTTAACAACACAGATTGCTTAGATTGTTAGAAAAGCACAGACTTACATAGAAATATTCAAACTAAGAACCATGAGTCAGCGCTTTGAGCCTGCTCCGCCATCCAATATGATCTTACAATCTCAATATCTCACTCCTGCTTTCTCCCCATACCCCTTCAACCCTTTAGCTGCAAAGGCAATGTCCAACTCCCTCTTGAATATATCTAACGAATTGGCCCAAAAAGCTTCCTGTGGGACAGAACGTCACAGGTTCACAACTCTCTGAGTGAAGAAATTCTTCCTCATCTCAATCCTGAATGCCTTACCTCTCATTCTTAGACTGTGAGCCTTAATTCTGGACTTCCCTAACATTGGGAATATTCTTCCTGCATCTAGCCCGCCCAGCCCATTCAGGATTTTATGTTTTATGAGATCCTCCTCCTCATTCCTCTAAATTGCAGTGAATTTAAGCCCAGTTGATCCAGCCTTTCTTCACATGTTAATCCTGCCATCCCAGGAATCAGTCTGGTGAACCTTCCTTAGACTCCCTCAATATTAAGGATGGCCTTTCTCAGACTAGGAGACCAAATAAACGTGGATTCCACATATTACATAGTCTGGGTTCAGCACTTCCTGATGTTATTGTACATTACATACACAGAACTGACTGAACTGACCCTCATTGCATTGAGAGCTTGATTGGGGGCATCTTTATGCTGGAATATTACACATTGTGATGCTATATAGCTGTCCTTAAAGAACACTGCTTTGTTTAGTCAGGAACTTATGTAATAACACAATGCAGGCTGAGGAAACACACAAAGGGGAAATATTTACATGCTTCCAGTGATAGAGCAGGAGAGTGGGACTATTTACATAATTTTGCCAAAGAGAGACTACAAATATGATGGGCCAAACAGCCTCCGTTGACACTATCATTCAATGACCCATGAAAAGTGACCGCTTTTACAAATGACCTGCAGTAATAATCTAAAAGTATCACTTTACTGTCAATTCACGGTTATGATGACTGTTTTCTAAACAGTCATGATACAATGACCATTACCACGGTTGGGGTTGTTTTTTTACAGTGAGCCAATTATCAACAAAGAATACAAAAATTTGTTTGGATTTTGAATTGAGTAAACTTTGTTGATTAGCTTGAGACTGGCAATTTTTGCAAACAATCAGTGTGTCAATCAGAAACTACAGCATTAATCAAACAAGTTTAGAATGCCTGTCCACAATATTGAAATGTACTGAATAAAATGACCCAACACAATCAAAGTCCAGCTATCTATCAACACTCAGTGTTTATTCTGCTGCTGGCTAACTCTATAAAGGTGTTCACATCTCGCTCCAAATGGCTAATGTGCTGAAACCTCAATAAAATTGCAATTGATGTCACAACAAGATGTAGCTTTCATCCTGTATCCATTTTATTGAGGAGAAAGAATCATCAGAAACTGGCTCCTTGAGGAAAATGACTTAACCTTTCAGGCATCAGTGGTAATTCTACTGCCCATAAAATTAATGCTTTTTGGTAGCAAATCAACAAGGGTAACTTTGAGGTAGAAACTAATAGACAGTGGCTGCAAACTTTGATCATAAAATGTAGGAGCACAGGCGGCTGCTTAACCCATCAAAATCCACTTCACAATTCACAGAAATCATGAGGAGCCAACTCCTCTTTGTCATGGATATGTAACCCTTCTGATGTCCATCCCCTATCAGGATAGCCTCCACTTCCTCCTCTAAAGAAGTCCTCAACTATCCCCATCGACCTTCAGCCTCTTCCAACTGGTCAAGCCCACTCTCACTCTGAGCAACTTCTCCTTCAACTCCTCTCATTCTGTTCAGGTCAGAGGAATGGCCATGGATATCTACATAGGCCTCAGTTATGCCTGTGTCTTTGTAGGGTATGTAGAACACTCCTACTCTAGCCGCCATCCAACTCTTTCTCCAGCATATCAATGATATCATCGGTGCTGCTTCCCTCTCTCACCCGAAATTGGAAAAATGTATCAATTTTGCTTCTAATTTCCACCCTGCCCTCATCCTCACCTGCTCCACCTCTGACTCCTCCCTTAGTTTCCTTGACATCTCCATTTCCATTTCTGTGGAAAGGCTGACCAGTGGTTCTCTACAAATCCCCTGGCTTCCACAGTTACCTCAATTATACATCCTCAGCCCGTTTAAGGTTCAATTGCATTCTACCCCAGTTCCTCCAACTTCTTCCGATGATTTGACCTTCCATGGGTCGGGCGGTAGCAGGGGGAGAGTCAGAAATGCCCATCCTTTTCCTCAACTGAGGATTCTCCAACACTGCGGTTGACATGGTGTTGAACTGTGTCGGCACCATCTCCCACTCTTCATCCCTCAAGCCCTCCCTTCCCTCCCACAACTGCGATAGGGATCACTCCTGGTCTTCACTTATCATCCCATAAGCATCCACATCCAAAAGATCATTAGGTGCTATTTCTGCCCTCTCCAACAGGATGCCACCACCTGACACATATTCCCCTCCCCTCGAAGGGACCATTCCTTGGTCCACGCGTCCTCTACTTCCAACTCATCCCCACAACGCTTTCACATTCACTCTCAGAATCTGACTGCCCAAGGCTCCAGATATCGCTTCTAGGTGAATCAATAATTTGCTTGCACTTCACTCAATCTAATCTATCGTATTCACTGCTCACAATGATCTCTCCTGTACATTAGAGAGGAAACACAGACTGGGTGACCACTTTGAAGAATATCTATATTCAGTTGGCAAAAATGACTCCAAGTTTCCAATTGCCTACCATTTTAACACATCACCATGCTCCTTGGCCAACATCTCTGAATCCAGCTTGCTGGACCAGTGCTCAAAGGAAACTGGAAGAACAGCATCTCATCTACTGCCTGGAGGTCTTGCAGCCTTCAGATTTCAACATTGAGTTCAACAATTTAAGAACATGAACACCCCCCTCCATGTTCATTAGCCACCCCAACATGTCCAGAACCTATTGTGTAGTTGCTCCCATCAGGACCTATCCATTTTTAAGAATTCACAATTCCCATTAACAGCCATTCAGTACTTACTTCTCCCCCAGCTTACCATCAGCCGTCTCTTTGTCTGCTTTCCATTTTTCTCTCTCCATAGACACCACCAGATCCACTGAATTTCTCCAGTATTTTTTGTCTTGAGAATCTATATTCTGTATAGAGTCATAGAGTCATGGTGCACAGTCCTATCAGCCCATGCCAACCATAATTCCAACCTAAACTACTCCCACCACCCTGCAAATGGCCCATATCCCTCCAAACATTTCTTATTCATGTACTTATCCAAATGTTTTTAAACGTTGTAACTGTGTGTGCATCCATCATTTCCTCTGAAAATTCATTGCACACACAAACCACTCTATTTAAAAGAGATTTTCCCCTCAAATCTTTTTGAAGTCTTCCTTCTCTCACCCTAAAAATAAGCCCCCAAGTTTTGAAATCCCCCACTTTAGGGAAGAGACACTTGCCATTCACTTTATCTGTACCCTTCATGATTTTATAAACCTCTGTAAGGTCACCCCTACACGCCAATAAACAAAGTCCCAGCCTATCCAGCTTCTCCTTATAACTTAAACCCTCCATTTCCAGAAACATCCTGGTAAACCTTTTCTGAACTCTCGTCAGCTTAATAATCTCTTTCCAATAATTGGGTTATCTGGGCTGGACACAGCACTCCAGAGAGAGCCTCACCAATGTCCTGTATAACCTCAACATGACATCCCAATTCCTACACTCAATGGTCTGAGCAATAAAGGCAAGCATGCTAAACATCTTTTTAACCACCCTGTTTACATATGATGCAAACTTCAAAGAATTATGCACCTGAGCCCTTAAGTTTCTCTGTTCTATAACACTACCCAAGCCTGTACTTTTAATTGTACAAGTCCTGTTCTTATTTATTTTACCAATATACAATACCTCATATTTATTCAAATTATGCTCCATCTACCATTCCTCAGCCTATTGACCCAATTGGTCAAGGTCGCTTTGTAACCTCAGATAACCTTCCTCATTGTCACATAAGTGGTACAAAAACATATTGATAGGTTGATTGAGTAGGCAATGGTGTAGTAATTGGAACATAATATAGAAAAAAAGAAGTTATCATTTCTGGCAAGAAGAATTTTTTTGGGAGAGGATTTTTAGCTAAGTTGTGAGGGATTCCAGAACTCTGAAGTTGCTAGGATATGTTCATGACAGGATTGTAAGGTTAATGCGAAGGTACAGTAAGCCAGTAGGAAAGCCAATAGAATATTCCCATTTATTATGAGGGGAATTGAAAATCAGGAAGAAATGTGGATGCTGTAAATCAGAAACAAGAACAGAAGTTGCTGGAACAGCTCAGCAGGTCTGGCAGCACCTGTGAAGAGAAAACAGAGTTAAGGTTGTGGGTCTGGTGACCCTTCCTCAGAACAAAATGTTGTCTCTCAGGTTGTGAGGCTCTGGAACTCTGTGTATGAGAAGGTGTTTCAAGCAGAGTCTTGGAATATTTCTAGGTCAAATGCAGGTGCATTCTTGATAAGCAGGGGGCTAAGAATTTCTTTCACAAATGTAAAGCTGAAGTTACAACCAGATCAGCAATGAATTTTATTGAATAGCAGAGCAGTCTAAATGAATCCAGCTTGCTGGACCAGTGCTCAAAGGAAACTGGAAGAACAGCATCTCATCTACTGCCTGGAGGTCTTGCAGCCTTCAGATTTCAACATTGAGTTCAACAATTTAAGAACATGAACACCCCATGAACACAAGGGCTGAATGGCCTTTTCCTGCTTCATATGTTCACATCAAATTGTTGAAGCTATCTTTGGCTCCCAACTTTCAGCTTCAGAGGAGGAAAGTGCTTTGAACTGACCAACTGCCAATATTTCATTTCCACAACCTAATGAAGCTATGCTATGTGCAATAGAGGCAAATGCAGTTATATTACTGACGCTTTGTCTGAGGTCAGAACTCAGAACTAAAATAAACTAATTCCTTAAAGTTGCAGGAAGAATTAAAATGCAAATTAATAAAGATATCTTTTCCATAACTAGAGGGTACGGTTCTAAAAATGTTGGAGGAGCAGAGAAATTTTGTTTGAAATAGCAGCAGTGTGTACGATGTACAAGATTCACAGCAGAAATTTCCCGAAGATCCCTAGGCAGCACCTTCGAAACCCTCGCCCACTCTCATCTTGAAGGACTAAAGAAGCAGACATGTTCGAACACCCCCACCTCTATGTTCCCCTACGAGCCACTCACCATCTTGATTGGAAACACATTGCCATTTCACTGTTGCTGGGTCAAAATCCCGTAATTCTCTCCCTAAGGCCATTGTGGGTCTATCTATAGCACAGTGGCTGCAGCAGTTCAAGGAGGCAGCTCACCACCACCTTCTCAAGGGCATCTGGGGATGGGCAATAAATGCCTGGCCAGCTACAGCCAGGGTTCACAATTGGATAAAAGAATAGTTGCAGATGGTAGACAAGATGACAAAAGTGGTTAAAAATGGCATGATATCAGGATGTATGAATAATTTTCTGAAGAAGGGCCTAGGCCCGAATCGTCAGCCTTCCTGCTCCTCTGATGCTGCTTGGCCTGTTGTGTTCATCGAGCTTCACACCTTGTTATCTCTATGTATGAACAAGCTACTTTTTTGCCACATCCAAAGTTGTTATTACAGAACATGAATTTTTAAACTGATGTGTTTTTATTCAATTCAACAGAAACAGGTCGTAAAGCTGGCATCAGTCAGGCTTTTTGAGAGGTTTACATTTGGCAAGCTGTACTTTCCCATTTGTCATCAAGACATAGTGAGGCTCTGTTATACAGCATCCCCTCCACCATGGCCCGGGACATATATTCTCAAATGACCATTCATTTTTCACATTTGATCGATGTATGAAATGTGTGGCTATTTTTGACTGGCATAGACTTGTTGTGCCGAAGGCTATTTTGCTACGCTATGGGCTTCCTATGACTCTAATATTGACTGCTGCAATTCCTGCATCTACTCTTCCAAGGTAAACACTCTGAGGAGCCCTGAAGTAATGAAAGTCTTACTTTTTCTCTCTTTATGCTCAACCATATAGATTCACTGCTATCCACAGCCTGCAGCTCATAAATATCTTTCAGTCATAGCTTTGTCAACAACATAAAAAATAAAATTCTCCTTTATAGAACATCCACGTTCTGTCCACAAAAAAGATCCTGTGCTTCTAGTTGCCTGCCACCTCAACACACCACCCTGTTCTCCGGCCAACATCTCTGCCTCTGCTTTGGTGCAGTGCTCCAGCAAACCCAAGACAAGCTGGAAGAACAGCATCTTATTTTCTACTTGGGTACCCTGCAGCCTTCTGGACTCAAGAACGTGTTCAACAGTTTTAGGGTTTGAGGCACCTTTTCCCAAGCCCCAATCCCGAGATACCAGGCCTTGTTATCACACACCGTATGGAGCTGAAGGAACACTTTCTGAAGAAGGGTCCCAACCCGGAACATCAGCTTTCCTGCTCCTCTGATGCTGCCTGGCCTGCTGTGTCCCTCCAGCTCCACACTATGTTATCTCTGACTCCAACATCGGCAGTTCTTACTATCTCTTGTTTTCTCATGGTCTGCTCTTACACACTACCCATTGTTAGCCATTAATGTATCCCATTAGCAGCCATTCATTCTTCAAGGCTGATCATTATCCACACCTTTGTCTGTCCAGCTGCTTTTCTATTTCTTTGGGCTCTATCCTCATCTATTGTTTACTTCTTAACGCACTCCCAACCTAACTTCATAAAACCAACATTATCCTAGCTACTGTCAGTTCTGCAGAAGGGTAAGTGGACCTGAAAAATTAACTCTAATGTCTTTCTACAGATGTTACCAGGCCTACTGAGCTTTCTGTATTTGCTTCTGATTTCCAGGACCTGCAGTTCTCTTGGCAACCACCTAGAAATCGATCTCCAATTCAACCCTACCGACTGACACAGCTACCTGGAATACACCTCCTCTCGCCTCCCTTCCTACAAAAATGCCATCCCCTATTCCCAATTCCTTCGCTTCCACTGCATCTGCACTCGAGATGAGGCATTCCATTCCCGGACATCCCAGATGCCTTCGTTTTTCAAGGACTGCAATTTCCCCTCCACAGTGGTTCAAAACTTCCTCGACTGCATCTCTTGCATTTCTCGCAACTGATGACTCACTCCCCCTTGTCCTCACGTACCACCTCACCAACCTCCGAATCCAACACATCATCCTCTGGCACTTACACCATCTGCAATCTGACCCCACCACCAAGATATATTTCCCTCACCACCCTTATCTGCCTTCCGGAGGGACTACTCTCTCCATGATTCCATGGCTCCCTTGTCAGCTGAAGACTGCCCACCAGCCCTACCACCCCTGTCACTTTTCCCTGCAACTGCAGGAAGTGCCACACTTGCCCATACATCTCCCCGCTCATCCCCATCCCAGGTCACAAGAAGACTTTCCACATCAAACAGGTGTTCACCTGCACATCTGCTAATGTGGTATACTGTATCCGCTGTTCCCGATGTGGCCTCCTGTACTTCGGGAAAACCAAGCAGAGGCTTGGAAGTCGCTTTGTGGAGCATCTACACTCAGTTCGTGACAAATGACTGCACCTCCCAGGCTCAAACCGTTTCAACACCCCCTCTCACTCCTTGGACGTCATGTCCAGCCTGAGCTTCTGCCAGTGCCACAACAATACCACCCAAAGGTTGCAGGAGCAGCACCTCATATTCTGCTTGGGAACCCTGCAGCCCAATGGTATCAATGTGGACTTCACAAGTTTCAAAATCTCCCCTCCCCCCACCACATCCCAGCTTGGCCCCGCCTCCCTAACCTAACCCTCCTCCCACCTCCACCTCCCACCTACAAGCCTAATCCCCGCCTCCTTGACCTGTCTGTCTTCCTTTGACTGACCAATCCCCACCCTAACTCCCCATCTACACTCACCTTTACAGGCTCCGTCCCCACCTCCTTGACCTGTCTGTTTCCTCTCCACCTATCTTCTCCGTTATCCATCTTCCAGCCGCCTCCCCCCTCGCCCTATTTATTTCAGAACCCCCTTCCCTCACCCATTTCTGAAAAAGGGTCTAGGCCCGAAACGTCAGCTTTCCTGCTCCTATGATGCTGCCTGGCCTACTGTGTTCATCCAGCTTCACACCTTGTTATCTCAGTTCTTTTGTGTTTTTTTTGTTTAATGTAAAATGACCTTCACATTTTCAGAGTGCAAACCTAAATATATCAAGGTTCTTGTATTTGATTGTGAGTTACTGCTGCCAGTAATCAGAACTGGGAATTGCAAATGAGTTAACGTTATGTTATCAGAGGCATGCTTTGTTGAATTCTACTTGCTCAGATTTCAGATGAGGAGTAGCCAGTTGAGGAATTTGTCACAAGGTGACTGGTTTCTGTAAATTAAAACAGCACCATCAGGGAACAAAAACATATAATGGAAACAAATCTACACAGACAAGTCAGAATATTTCCGGTTACTGCTTTTATTAAACTTGTTCAGATTGTTCACATCAAAACGTATCTTGGCTGACATCGTTTCTGTGTATTCTGAGTTCTCATCAGACATCTCAGCTCCATACAATGTTCCTTCGATCTCTGGTTATGAATAAGCAGAATTCTTTTCAGAGGTCGTTTGAACTTCATACGTTTAAATTATCTTTGCTGTTAAATCTGCTTTAGCAGAAATAATGTCCAATAAATGTTTTAAGGCAACTATGAACATTAGTGAAGTGCACACTTGACAGCTTGTGTTTGTAGGAAGGCAGTCAGTAACCTTAGCATTAATGTCACTCTCGCACTGAAATGAATGTGTGGAAGCAGTTGATTTAAGTACAACTTCATTATCTGCTTCAACTTCCTTCCCTACCATGGGTGAGAAATTAAAGTGGTCGGTAATTATGGGATGTCATGCAGTATTTAAAACATCCACAGATTTGTTCTTTCGCTCATTTTTAGTCTTCATTTTCAATTTGTTCTGATTTGAAACCTTCTCACTGAAAAAGGAGGTGGCTGTGGATTCCGGAGGATGGCTCATTCAGAAGGGGAAATGAATGAGCTTTACAAAAAGAAAACAGGTTGTTTTCTGTGGGAGCAGAGTCAGAGGGTGGGAGTGCTGGGGATTGGCCCAAGGTGGGATTTTTCAACACAATGGACCTCTTTTCTTGCTGTATGTTTCCGTGCTTCAGGTCAATCATCAAATGTTGGTCAAGACATTCCCACGAGCTGATTTTCTGTCACATCTTTGTCGACAAAGCTGTGGAAATCCCGCCACCTGATTTCAGCGAGAATTCCAGACAACAAAGTGTGAAGCTGGATGAACACAGCAGACCAAGCAGCATCTCAGGAGCACAAAAGCTAATGGAAGTGGAGGAGAGAAAATCCTCAATCACTAATTTAACATTGCCTCTGTGCTTCAGAAGGGTGTTTCTTGTCACAGTTAAAGCGGGTCATCCAGCTCAGTTAGCTGGACGGCTGGTTTGCAGATTGGAGCTAACATCATGGACTCAATCCACACACTGGCTGAGGTTATCACAAAGGTCATGACAGCCATTGTACAGTTTCAGCTATTGGTCCCCAAACGGATTTCAGGAAAGGGAATCTCTCGCCTTTACGTTGCTTGACCTCCATGTGATTCCAGACCCACTGCAATGTGATCGACTCTTAACTGCCGTCGGCTTAGGGTGCCAGAGTTCTGGCTGCCAAAGTGAATCTTCTTTGCTCAAGGAACGCACTCACATGACAGGAGGACAAAGAAAGTGTTTCAAAGGCTCCCAGAAGGCTTCAGTCAAGAAATGCAATGTGGATGTCCACACAAGGGAGACCCTGGCTGAAAAGATATTAACTTGAGTGAAGATCTTGTGTGAAAAGACACTATTCTTTGGGAATACCCACCAGAAAGAGGAAGTAGGGAAAAGGGTATGGAGAAAGGAATACCAGGGATCCTAAGGCCAAGGACTAATCGCACCTCCTGGAAACACCTGCCAAATGTATAATGAGAGACGTGGCTCTAGGGTTAGGCTCATCAGTGACACAAGGGCCCACAGAACCCTTGAGTGGTGACGCAGTATTTCCTTGGGGAATAATCGTTCTTGTCAACAAGGGACAATAGTTAGGGGACGGCAGCAAATACTGGCCCCTGACAGAGATGTCTGTGATAGAGTAAATAAAAACATGCCATGGTTTTTACTTCCTTTGTGAAAGAGACGAACGGTTTCCCTCTGTGTTGCAGGATTCTCTCCAAGCAAACCTTGCAGGGGACACAATTACCTGACAACTTGTTGGGTCAAAGAGTCTGTTTCCACACCGTAGGCATTCTATGATGCTTCAATGATCTATGATGTTCTATGGGAATAATTTATTTTGTTTTACTTGTGAAGGCATTCTTCCAGGGTCCAGAGCAGGATTAAACTGGGTCATAAGAGATGCAAAGAGCAGCTGGTGGAGCTGACCAGGCCATCAACTTCCCTTTGCTTTGACAACTGGCACCAGTGAACCAGCCAAGCTGACTGACTCAGTAACTGTTGATGTTTATAAACATCGCAGGAGCTGGCAGAAATGTGAAGATTGGATAAATCCTGGGTGGTAAGTCTTTAAGTGCAATTTGGTCACTTGTGTGATTGACTTGTGCCAATGGCTTAAAGTCATTAGTTGTCATATAGTCCTCAGAGAGTGGAACATGTTATTTGCATGTTAAAATATTGTGGTCACTTGAAATCTGCACACAGAATGGAAAATATTGGGAATCCTCAGCACGTCTTGCAGAATTGAAGGAAAAAAATCAGAGTTAATAGTGCAAGCTGTCCATGTTGATATTCTGATATCTCAATGACAAGTCCTCTGACTGTACCAAATGGTATTGGAATCTTTCTAATCATTTTAACACATCCTACAGTTTTCTCATCGGCCAGCAATTAGTCCCAGGTAATTTTTATTAGCCTACAATTGAAGATGATGAGAAGGCTACTAATGAAGCTGACTCTATCATGGCACTCCATCTCTGAACCTCAACAGTTTTAATGGAGAGGAGTCAATCTGGTGAATCTACCAGAATTGCTTACACTCCAAACAGAATAAGCATCGAGTCTGAGGCCGGGGTGGGGGGGGGGGGGGTGGGTAGCGGGGTGCAAGGTGGGGTGTGGTGGGGGCGTGTTGTTCAACATCAATTGGATCAGGTCTAAGCTTTGCAGTCCTGACACATCCAGTCGTGAATGGTGATGGACAATTAAACAACTTACTGCAGGAGGAGGCTCCACAAATATCCCCATCCTCAATAATGGAAGCAAAATGTGAGGCTGAAACAGTTGCAACAATATTCAGCTGGAAATGTCAAGTCGGTGATCCGTCTTGGCCTCCTCTAGAGGTCTCCAACATCACAGGTGTTAGTCTTCAGCCAAATTGATTCACTCCACATGACGTCAACAAATGATGGAAGGGACTAGATACTGCCAGGTTTGGGGGCCCTGGCACAATTCCAGCAATAGTACTGAAGACTTGTGCTCCAGAATTTGCTGTACCCCGATCAAGATATTCCAGTACAGTTACAACATCGGCAACAAATAACGATTTGGATAATTGTCCAGATATTTCCTATGCATAAAAAGCAAGGTAAATCCAACTCAGCCAATTACTGCCCCATCAGTCTCCTCTCAACCATCAGTAAAATGATGGAAGGTGTCATCAGTAGTGCTATCGAGTAGAACCCACTCAGCAACTACCTGCCCAGTGACGCCCAGTTTGGGTTCCACCAGGGCCACTCAGCTCCTGATCTCATTCCAGCCTTGGTTCAAATATGGACAAAAGAGTTGAATTCCAGAGAGTGACAATCCTTGACATTTTACAGAGTGGTATCAAGGAGCCCTAGCAAAACTGGAATCAGTGGGTATCAGGGGGCAAAGTCTTCGGTGGTTAGAGGCATACCTGACACAAAGGAAGACAGTCGTGGCTGTTGGAAATCAATCATCTCAGCTCCAGGTCATCTCTGCAGGAGTTCCTCAGGGTAGTGACCTTGGCTCAATCATTGCAGAACGGTCAATATCATTTGAACTTTTCAGACACTGGAGCAGTCCACGTCCAAATGCAACAAGACCTTGACAATACCCAGCTTTGGGGTGACAATGGCAACAACATTTGCACACACAAGTGCCAGTGAATGGTCATCTCCAACCAGAGGCAATCTAACCACTTGGCATTCAATAGTTTGAACGTCACTAAATGCTGCACTATCAACATCCATAGGATTAGTATTGATCAGAGACTCAACTGGATTGTCTGTATAAATACAATTGCCACAACAACAAACTTGACACCACCCAGAACAAAGCAGCCTCTTGACTGGCATCACATCCACATACATCCACTCCCTGCACCACTGAAGCTCAGCAGCATCGCTGTGTACCTTGCACAAGATGCACAGAAGAAATTACCAAATCTACTTTGACAGCACCTTGCAAACCCATGACCACTCCCATCCAGAGGACAAGGGAAGCAGATGCATGGGAACATGCCACCTGCAAGTTTCCATCCAAGCCACTCACCTCCTGACTTGGAAATACATCACTATTCCTTCATTATCATTGGGTCAAAATCCTAAAATTCCCTCCCGAAGGGCATTATTGCTCAACCCACATCTCATGGACTGCAGCAGTTTATGAAGGCAGCTTGCCACCACCTTCACAAGGGCAACCAGGGATGTCCAATAAATGCAGGTCTGGCCAATGATGCCCAGATCCCATGAGAGAATATAAATAATAAAACATAGATTTTAATAGAAGCCCGTCAGAATGTTGACTCTGTCATAACATTCTGCTGTCATTGAGCAGCAGGAAAAAGCGGGTAAGTATGTTGAGATTTACTAACATGGTGCACAGACGTAAATGCAGCAATCCTTAGAGAAGTGTGAGATCAGTCACATGAGATATTAGCTTAATGCAAAATAATTGACAGTCCGGCCAGTTTGTTTATGGAGAAAAGGAAAATTACCAAACTCCGATGAAAAATATGTGTTTCTAAAGATGCGAATGAAAATGTAACCCCATCAGAATAGTATAATCATGTAGCACAGCAAGAGGTAATAGCCATTTGAAGGAACTATGCAATTACTTCCACTGCTCTGCTCCATCCCCAGACCCTCTCAGGTTTTTTTTTCATTTCAAATATTATCCAGTATTTTTTTCTTTTCAGAATTGTTATGGAAGCTGTAAAAAGAAAATGCATGTCACGTCATTACAGCTCTCAACTTCAAAACATCTCTTTGGTTCTCTTGTCAACTATCTCTAAGTTCTGTCCTTAGGGATACGGTTGACCTTCCCACAGCTTCTCTCAACATCAAAATTCCACCTAACGTTGAACCTCACCATTAAATTTCCCCTTAACCTTCTTGGCTTGAAAAGGGATACGTTTGCTGTCTCCATATAATTTATGCCTCTCATCATTGCTATCAATCTTGTGCATCTTCTCAAGCTTTCCAAGTCTCCAAACATTGAGGGAAAGTGGCAGTGTTTTGGTCTATGTCTAGTTATTCAGATCCCCAGGTAAATCTTCTGGTGACATGGGTTCAAAATACATCAAGGAAGATATTGTAATTGATTTCAATAAAATCTAAAATTTCTATAAAAACTAGCTATTGTTAGCATGCAGCCACTGTGAATTGTCAATAAAAACAAACCCGGTTTCAGTAATTTTCTTGAGAGAAGGAACTCTTATCATTCTTAACTGACCTATTCTTTTTTTATTCCATTGTGGGACATGAGTATCACTTATCGCCCATTCCTAGTTGCCCTAAGAAGGTGCTGATGAGCTGCCTTCTTGAACCACTGCAGCCCATGCTCTGTACATAGACCCGCAGTGCCTTTAGTTTCAAGATTTTGACCCAGCGGTACTGAAGGAACGGCAGTATATTTCCACATCAGGCTGGTGATTGGCTTAGAGGGGAATTTGCAGGTTGCAGTGTTCCCATGTGCCTGCTGCCTTTGTTCTTTGAGATGAAAGTGGTTGTGGGCTTGGAAGACACTGTCTGAGGAACTTTGGTGAATTTCTGCAGTGCATCTTGTAGATAGTACACACTGCTGCTACTGAGCGTCGGTGGTGGAGGGAGTGGATGTTTACTGATATGACTTTGGGCAGTCAGTGAGTTATTCAGTGCAGTGTTCCAAGCTTCCAGCCTGCTGTTACAGCCACTGCATTTTTATGGCAAGACCAGCTGAATTTATGGTCAATGATAGCATCCAGCAAAATATGTTGATAGTGGGAGATTCGGTGATGGTAATGTCATTGAATGTCAAAAGTTGGCCATTGGATTGTCTCTTCTTGCAAACAGTCATTGGCCAGTACTTATGTGGTGTAAATGTTACTTTTCACTGGCCAGCCCAAGCCTATATTGTCCAAGTCTTGTTACATTTGAACATGGACTGCTACCGTATCTGAGGAGTCGTGAATAGTGCTGAATATTGTGCAATCATCAATGGACATCCCCACTTCTGACCGTATAATGGAGGGGATGTAATTACCGAAGCAATCAAAGGTGGTTGGGCCTGGACATTATAAGACCATAAGATATAGGAGCAGAAAGAGACCATTCAACCCATCAAGTATACTCTTCCATTTGATCATGGTTAACACGTTTCTTATTGTCATTCTCCTGTCTTCTTCCATTGTCCTTACTAATTGAGAACCTACCTGTCTAAATACAATGACTTGGTCTCCACAGCTCTCTGCGGAAATGTGCTCCACAGATTCACCACTATCTGGCTGAAGAAATTCCTTCTTATCTCACTTTTAAATGGCTGTGTCCTTGGGTTCTAGTTTCTTCTACTAGTGGGAATATTTTCTCGAAATCCACTCAATCCTGGCCTCGCAGTATTCTGTAAGTCTCAATCAAATTAGATACTGCCCCCACACGTGCCCCCCTTCCCCCACCCCCAACCTCATCCTCTTAAACTCCACTGAGTACAAACAGAATCCTCAACCACATCTCATATGACAACCCCTTCACCTCTGGGACAGTTCTTGTAAACCTCTTCCGGAACCCCTTCAATACCAACACATCTTCCCTGAGATATAGGTCACAAAATTGCTCACAATATTCGCAATGTGTCTGACCAGTGCTTTATACAGCCTCAGCAGTACATCCCTGCTCTTGTATTCTTGCCCCCTTGAAATGAAGACTAGCATTGCTTTTGCCTTCCTAAGTTCCAAGTGAACCTGCATGTAATCTTAAAAGAGAATACTGAACTAATATCCCCAAGTCCCTTTGTGCTTCAAATTTCCAAAAACTTTGCCTATTTAGAAAAATGTCTACAACTCTGTCAGATTTATAGTCATACAACACAGAAACAAACCCTTCGCTCCAAATCAACCACAACAACCAAATTTCCCAACTTAAATTGGTCCTATTGGCTGCATTTGGCCCCTATCCCTCTAAACCTTTCCTTTTCCTGGACCTGTCCAAACAGCTTTTAAATTTTATCACTGTACCTGCATACATCATTTTGTTTGGCAGCTCATTCAACCTACAAACCTCTCTGTGGAAATGATACCCCTCAGACCCCTTTTAATCTTTCTCATCTCACCCTAAAAATATGCCCTCCATTTTTGAACTCCCTTCCCCTAAGGAAAAGACCCTCGCTATTTGGCTTATCAATGCCCTAATTATTTCATATACTTCTATAAGTCACCCCTTAAACTCCGATGCTCCAGTGAAAAAATGTCCCAACCTATCGTTATAATTCAAACCTTCCATTCCCAGCAACATCCTGGTGAATCTTTTCTGCACTCTTTCAAACTCAATAATATCCTTCCTAAAGCAAAGGGACCAGAACTGTACATAGTACTTCAAAACTGGGCTCACCAGTGTCCTATACAACCACAACATGACGCCCCAACTCCTATACTCAGTGGTCTGAAAAATAAAGGTAAGCATGCATAATCCAAATTAATCACCAGCTACCACTCTTTGGCTTATTGGCTCAGTTGATCGAGTTCATTTGTGATCTTAGTTTGCCTTCTTCAATGTCCACAATACCACCAATTTTGGTGTCATCCTCAAACTCACTAACAATGCTTCCTAAATTCTCATCCAAATTATTTGCATAAATGTCAAGAAATAGTGGACTCAGCACCGATCCCTGCAGAACATCAATAATCACAGGCTTCCAGCCCAAAAAACAACCCTCCAGCCTCATTTCTGTCTCCTACAGTCAAACCAATTTTGTATCCAGTTGACAAGCTCTCCCTGAATCCTATGTGCTCTAACTTAACCAACTTGTCTACCATGTGGGCATCTTGTAAAATGTTTTATTGAAGTCAATTTATACAATTTCTACTCCTCTGCCCTCACCTAACTTCTTGGTCATATCTTCTGTCCAAACTGCATCTCACACTTTCCCACAATATTCCATCTGTCATTTCTTTGCCCACTCACCTAGTCTATCCAAGTCCTTCCGTAGTGTCCTCACTTTCTCAATACTACCTGTCCCCCCACCTATTATTGTGTCATTAAACTTAACAACTATACCCCCAATTCCTTCATCGAGATCGTTAATATATTATATGAATAGTTGTGATCCCAGCACAGACTTCTGTGTAGAACTCCACTAGTCACCAGCAGCCATCCGGAAAAAGATCCCTTTACCTCAACTCTCTGTTGTCTCCCAGTCAGCCAATCCTCTATCCATGCCAGAGGATCCATGCTACTGTCCTGAGGACCACCTACAGAGATGTTCTGGAGCTGAGATGACTGGCCTCCGTCAACCACGACCACTTTCCTATAATCCAGTTCTGATTCTGATCAGTGATTGGCCCTGGTTCCCAATGATTCCACTTTTGCTAGAGCTCCTTGATACCACCCCCTGTCAAATGTAGCCTTCATGTCAAGGGCAGTTACTTTGCATGTCACACCAATGTCATTTTTTGCTGCTATCTAAGAAGCAAATGCTCAAGTTCCAATAAAGAGATGGAGCCTTCAACACATCTTCCTACCATCAATATTAAGCTGCTATTATTGTCCACAAGAAATCATTGGTTGGAAATTTTTTGATGTTATAATAGATGTGTTACTTTGAATTAAAAGTATTGAAGAATTGCATTAAAAGCTTCAAAAATGAATTCACAAATTAAAAGCTGACTGAATAATAAAGACAACATTATGGGCAAAATTAAGGGCTTAGTCCCACAAAACATTATCAAGTTGACGGTACTTATGATGGGCCAAGTGGTCTCTTTTGGTGTTGTAAGACACATACGCAAAGCACATTCCAACGCCATCTGTGCAATGTGTTATCGAAGCTCTGAAAATGGCTTTGAAATAGGTAGCACTATTGGTTCAACACGATTGTCATTCCCCTGAAACAAGGATGGCTTCTGTTAGGCATTTCTGATGTGTGAGAGCTCTCAGGGTGACCACCCTTTTATATTAGAGAAGGGAAAAAACATCCACCAGAGTTAATGGATCTACTCACCGTCCAACAGCATCTTGCTGAAAGCAGAGTGAAGGCATTGTGGCCACACATGGTCATTTAGGAGAAAGATGAATGATATTGAGTTTGAAATGTTCACTTTGCTTCTCTCTCCACAGATGTTGCTCGACCTATTGAGTTTCTCCAGAACTTTCTGTGCTTATTTCTGGTCAGTAACCCTATGGGCAACCATTGTCTATACACACAAATGATATGAGCTGAATAACTGAACCATCCCTGAAACATGGTTTCAAGGAAATCAAACTGAATACTCAGGGATAAGCTAAATATTCACTTTTGAAAGGACAGACATGAAGGGAAGGATGGTGGGGTAGCTTTGTCAATACCAGATTGAATAATGATGATAGTGAGAAATAATCTGGATTAGGTGCCATAGAATTCATAAGCGTGATGATAAGAAATAGCAAGGGAATGAAGACTTTGGTGGGAGTAGTCCATTTGCCCTGTAACAGTAGTTGTTCTTTAGGGCAGGGAATAAATCAGGAGGTAATGAGAGCCTTTAAAAATGGGAGTACATTAATTGTGGGTGATTTTAGTCTCTTTATAGATTGTGAAAATCAAGTTGGCACCGTTGGCTACAAGGAAACTTTACAGTGTTTTTGAAATAATTTAATAGAATATCGAAAAGTACAGCTCAGAAACAGGCCCTTCAGCCCACCATATCTCTGTTAACCCTTCTGCCTGAACATGGTCTATATCCCCCTATTTCCTGCTTGTTCATGAGACGGTCCAAAAGCCTCTTAAACTTTGCTATGGTATCTGCTTCCACCCATTCTTCTGGCACTGTGTTCCAGGTACTTAAAACCTTCAGTGTAAAAACAGCTTTCCTCACACATCTCCTTTCAACCTTCCCCCTCTCACCTTAAACCTATGCTCCCAGTATTTGTCATTTCTACCCTCCAAAAAGATTATGACTATCCACCCCATCTACGGTCCTCATAATTTTGTATATTTTCATTGTGTTGCTTCTCAGCTTTCAATGCTCTCATGAAAACAATCCAAGTTTGTCCAACCTCTCCTAATGACTAACACACCCTGTTCCAGGCAACATTCTGGTAAACCTCTTTTGCGCTCTCTCCAAAGCCTCCACATCCTTCTGATAGTGTGGCAACCAGAACTGCACACAGTGCTCCAAATGTGGCCAAATTAAAGCCTTGTACAGCTACAACATGACTTGACGACAGTTATACACAATTTCTTAAGTGATAAGGGTGTGCAAGTCATGTGCCTTCCAGGGAGCTATGAACTAGGACCCCAAGATACACCTGTATATAAATACTTCTCAGAGTCCTTCCATTTTGCAGTATTCTTTCCTCTTGCATTTGACTTCCTAAAATGCATCACCTCACACAATGTCTGGATTGAACTCCATTTGTCTTTTTTCTCCACCCAACTTTCCAGCTGGTCTACATCCTGCTGCATCCTTTGACAACCTTCCGAGCCACCCACAATAAAACCAACTTTCATGGCATCTGCAATCTCACTAATCAGAACACTGACTTTGGAATCATTTATGTTCTGAGATGCATCTGTTGTGTATCCAACCAGGGACCAAGGTATTTTTGATCTTGCGTAATGAGACAGCAGAATAACTATCACAGAGTAAAAGATTCCATAGAGAACGTTGATCCTAACATGATAGATACAAAGTCAGAAATTGCTAGAAATATTCAGCACGTCTGGCAGCATCTGTGGAGAGAAAGCAGACTTAATGTTTTGGGTCCAGTATCTCTTCTTCAGGATATAACATGGTAACATTTAGCATTCAGTTTTTGAGAGTGACAATTTTGGATTGGAAACAATGTAAATATGGAGTGAGGAAAGTTTTCTCTGGAATACATTAGGAAAGAGTTTATCAGAAAAGAGAATTGGTGAGCAATGGTTTCTCAAGTTGTATTGCTTGTAAGGGTATCATTTGATGCCCATCATTAACTGTCAATGAACTGATTGGATCTCTAGAGTACTTAAGAGTTCACCACATTTCTGGCCTTCAGATCACGTCGTCCAGACCAGGTAAAGACTGCAGTTTCCTTCCCTAAAGGGCATAAGCAAACAAGGTGGGTTTTTACAAGTCAGTGGTGGTCACCTTTGGGTTTTTTGTTTGTTAATTCCAAATTTGACGAATTTCATTAACTGCCATATGGATTGCAAATTTCAAACCTTTTTTATCAGTCTTCAATCACTTGATTAATTGTCGATATGACCAATAATTTATACATGAGTTCTGCCTCACTGAATTAAGGGCAAGGAGACTGAATAAAGGATGAGATGGGATGTCAAGCCTATCAATCTTCTCCCTTTCATTAATCTGACAAGACAGTGCCCGTATAGTTTGTTATTTGCTGGTGGATCAGTGTTAAAAACTACCATGTCTGAACTCTGTACTTTCCACTGCAGTCGAGAACGGCTCTGCCTGATTGAAAGACCCTCCAGAGACTTTGAAGTCTGAAGGCGCTGGTTGGTGAGTGAGATCAAAACTAGCAATATTTCATCAGCTACATTGAAATGCTTTGTTCTCTTAGATATTGATAAAGATTCAAAGAAAGCAGAGCCTTTCTCCTGCAAAAGCAGTATCTAAAAATAAATAAGCTTAGTTATTCTTCAAGAAGAAAGTAAGAATGCTTTGGCTGGGTCTGAATGCTTGTGTACTGTTCTGGGAAATCGATTGTAATTGTATATATTTAACAGAGTAACACCACACAAGGAATGATGTATTGAACTGTTATCTTTTTGGATATCTGCCTTTAGACCTGGATATGTCCATACTGTTTGAATGAATGGAAACACCTCGGTAAGCACTTAAAATGCCAGAGTATAGGAGACTTCGCAGTCTCTCTGATGAAGGGTCTAGGCCCGAAACGTCAGCTTTTGTGCTCCTGAGATGCTGCTTGGCCTGCTGTGTTCATCCAGCCTCACATTTTATTATCAGAGTATAGGAGACTATGGACCAAGTGCAGGTAAATGGGAATAATATTGTTTGGTGTTTGTTGATTGGCACAGACGCAGTGAGCCAAAAGGCCTGTTTTCATATTGTGTAAGTTTATGTCAGGGCAATTGACCTAAAAGGCTTACCTTTCAATCAACATGCATCACACTCAGTTGTTCAGCATCATAGATAAAGGGTATCGATTCTAGAGTGTATAACTTTTAATTAAATTACATGATTGTAAAGATGAACTTTGACCCATTTTAGAACATAGAACATAGAACAATACAGCGCAGAACAGGCCCTTCGGCCCTCGATGTTGCGCCGACCTGTGAACTAATCTAAGCCCATCCCCATAAACTATCCCATCATCATCCACATCCTTATCCAAGGACTGTTTAAATGCCCCTAAAGTGGCTGAGTTAACTACATTGGCAGGCAGGGCATTCCATGCCCTTACCATGCTCTGAGTAAAGAACCTGCCTCTGACATCTGTCTTAAATCTATCACCCCTCAATATGTAGCTATGCCCCCTTGTACAAGCTGACGTCATCATCCTCGAAAAAAGGCTTTCACTGTCCACTCTATCTAACCCTCTTTTCAGTGGATGGATATTGTCTGTTAAATTTCCTTTAACATTATTTTTTGTACACCATGTGGATCTTACTGCCAAGGCCAGCACTTGTCAACCATCTCATTTAACTTTTGGGTTGCTTGCTTTCTGGGCCATTTCAGAGTACTGTTAAGAGGCAAGTACATTGCTGTGGATCTGGTGGCACACATAGGCCAGGCTCAGTAAAGATGGCAGACTTTCTTCACTGCCCAATAAAACAGTCAAGGCTACCTCATTGAACGCCTTTAAAGCAAAAGTAGATAGATGTTGGAACAGTAAAGGAACTAAGTGTTACGGTGAGCAAGTGGGTATGTTGAGTTGAGTCAATGAAAAGATCAGCCATGATCTTACTGAATGGTGGAGAAATTGCTGAGGTTGGTCGCCTCGCTGAGCTGGCTTCTCGTTTTGCAGACGTCTTGCTACCAAGCTGGGTAATATCCTCAGCGCAGCCTCCAACAACTGCTCACCCGAACTAAAGATCCACTTCCCGCCATGGACAGGATCAATATCATCTACAAGATCCCCTGCAGTGGCTGCGAGAAACACTACATCGGACAAACAGGAAGAAAACTAACAACAAAGGAACGAGAATACCAACGGGCTACAAAAAGGCACGACCAATACTCACTCATTTCAACCCACATGGACAAGGAGAACCACAACTTCGACTGGGACAACACCTAGATCCTGGGACAGGGTAGGCAAAGACAGGCACGAGAATTCCTAGAAGCATGGCACTCCACAAAGCATGCTACTAACAAACACATTGAATTCGACCCCATACACGTTCCACTGCGAAGGAAAACCCAAAGTGAGGCAATCCTCGGACCCCAGAGTTTAAAAACCAGGCGGAAAAACACACAGACCCTTGATTGGAGGCTGCACTGAGGATGTTACTCAGCATGGCAACAAAACGTCTGTAAAACAAGAAACCAGCTCGGCAAAACAACCAAACCCAGCACCCACTTCCTAAGCTACAAATCTACTCCAAAACCTTAATGGTGGAGAAAGCTCGAGGGGCCCGATGCTGCTCATGCTCCTATTTTGTATGAGCCTTTCTCCTGACAATGGGTTACATGTTGCTATTAGAATGGCTTTTAATTCAAATTTTTCATTGCATTCACAGTTCCCATCGTGGGATTCAAGCCCATAGCTCCTGTATACTAGCCTCAGCTGATGAAGTAGTAAAGTGTAGTGATATTACTACTACACCATCATTGTCTCTTTATGCATGATGCAAAAATGCTAGTAAGAAAACTATGTTAGTGTACATGGGGTCAAATCATAACAAGCATATTTGGAACAAATATTATCAATATTTCACCAATTCTAACATCACCCCAGAATTTATCCATGGTTTAAATTATGTAATTTATCAACAGCGCCTGTCTGCCATTATCTACTATTGACCCTGTGGCCCCTAGATTTTTAAAGCAACAATAGGATAATTCTGTTTTAAATAAGATTCTTTACAACTATTTTTTAAGCATTTTGTGGTATGACAGAATTATCAGTCTGATTGTAATGAGTGGAAATTTAAGCTAAATATTTGCAAAAGTCTCACTAAACCATGAACTCCGCAGAAGACTGTTGCATAAATCTATCCTAATGCACGCAGCCAATTCAAGTGGAATGAAAGAGGGAGAGAAAAAACAAAGAATAAAATACTTATATAGAGTAAGAACTGCCAATGCTGCAGCCAGAGATAACATAATGTAGAGCTGGAGGAGCACAGCAGGCCAAGCAGCATCAGACGAGCAGGAAAGTTGACCTTTCGGGCTGGGACCCCTCATCACAATTGCAGCGGAGGAAGGGAGCTGGGAAATAAATGGAGGGACTGGCAGTCAGACCTCGAGCCCTCTGACTTGGGGTGACACAATGGCTGTTGCGATTGCTCCTACATGGCACCAAGGACCCGGGCGTATTTCCATCCTAAGGTGACAGTCTGTGTGGAGTTTGAAAATTCTCCCTGTTTCTGTGTGGGTTTCCTCCTAAGGTCCAAAGATATACAGGTTACAGTTGGATTGGACAAGGGAAATGCAGTGGAATAGGTTCGCGGGGGCATGTCTGGCTAGGATGCCCTTTGGAGGGCTGGTGTGGACTTGATTTTCCGAATGGCCTGCTTCCACACTGTAGTGATTCGACGACCCTTAAAAGAGTTTATTTGAAAGGAAGTTGACACTGAGACAAGAAGGAGGTGTCACCAGGGTTTAATGGAAAGGGATGGATGAAGTCTCAAGTGGAGAATAAACACTGCTATGCTTGAATGACCATTATCTATTGTCATTCCCAATTGTTGACTCCTGTAGTAAGTTAACTCCCTTAGAGGAAAGATAAAAATGCTTATATTTAAAGCAAAATTCTAGGTTGCTGAGCTCAAAGAAGGCTTAATTCTATTTCATCTAAACAAGATTTGTTATCATTTAATTTCAAATTATTAGGAAATGCTGCAAACAGTATTTGGAATAAAGGACATTTGTTAAGAAAAATGTTAAAAAGCAATAGTATTCATCTCATCAGGGTGAAAAAATTGAAACAATGTAAGAGTTTATTAAAAATGGAGGTTTCAGAGGGAAAACGATTATTAATCAGCAAAAAAATTCTTAAAATCACAGTAGCAGTAAATTTTAAAAAAATTAAAATGGTTTAAATCACAGAAAAATAGGAGCCAAAAGGATATGTTGTCTACGTGGACTTTAGTAAAGCATTTGATAAGGCAACTCATGGCAGTCTGGTGTCGTAGGTACAGTCTCATCTGATCTTGGGTGTGCTGGCTAGCTGGACACAAAACTGGCCTGGTTATAGAAAACAGAGATTATGGTGAAAGAGATAACAAAGTGTGGAGCTGGATGAACACAGCAGGCCAAGCAGCATCTAAGGAGCTCTAAGATGCTGCTTGGCCTGCTGTGTTCATCCAGCTCCACACTTTGTTGTCTCAGATTGTCCAGCTTCTGCCGTTCCCATTATCTCTGATTATGGTGAAAGGGCACTTTTCAGAATGGAGATCAGCAAAGGTGCTGGAACTGTCTTTGCTTGTATGATCTGGAGGAAAATGTAGGTGGTCTGATCAGTACGTTTGCAGATGATGCCAAAACTGATGGAGTTGCAGATAGTGAAGAGGATTGTCAAAGGATATAACAGGATATAGATAGATTGCAGATTTGGTCAGAGAATCGGGAATTGGAGCTTATCCAGACAAATGTGAGGTTGTACATTTTGGAAGATCAAATTCAAGTGTGAATTATACAATAAATCGCAGAATCTTCAGGTACATTGACAAACAGAGGGATCCGGATGAACAGGTCCACAGATCCCTGAAAGTGACAACACAGGTGGATAAGGTAGTCAAGAAGGCATACGGCTGACTTGCCTTCATTGGTTGGGCACTGAATATAAAAGTTTGCAAAGTATGTTACAGCTGTAAAAAAACTTCAGTTCGGCCACATTTGGAATATTACATGCTGTTCTGATTGCCACACTACCAGAAGGATACAGATACTTTGGAGACAGTGCAGAGAAGGTCAACCAGCAAGTTGCCTGGTCTGGGAGGTTTTAGTTATGGGGTTTTAGTTGAATAAATTTGGATTGTTTTCTCTGGAAGTATGGAGGTTAAGGGACGAATTGATCAAGGTCTACCAAATTATGAGAGGCACATACATAGGATGGGTAATCAGAGATTTTTTTTTCCCAGGTTGGAAAAGTTAACTGCAAGAGCACACAGGTTCAAGGTAAGAGGGAAAAGTGTAGGGGAGAAGTGCAGAGAAAATTTTGTCACACAGAGAGTGGTGGATGCCAGGAATGTACTGCCAGTAGAGGTGTTGGAAGCAGGCACATTAGCAATGTTCAAGGTGTATCTTGGTAGACATATGAAAGGAAGGTGAATAGAGGGATAGAAACTGTTTATGAGCAATTATTAGCAGGTGTAAATAAGAATTAGGAATCTGTGCAGGCTTGGTGGGCCGAAAGGCCTGTTTCTGGGTTTTATTGTGTTGTAAAGTTACATCTGCACTTTTAAAAGGACACAGATACCCCAAATAAGAAGAAAAAATGGTTCAGATGAACAAATTATCTTCAATCTTGTGGGAAAACCAAAATACAATCTTCCTTCATTTTGGAGCATTTCAACATTGTCTCAAATGCTTTAAATGCTTAATATTTAAGTATGTTTAGAAGGATAATTCTGAAACACTCTGATGTTTTTCAATGTGTTTTTTAAATACGAGATAATTTGAATAAAAATTGTGAAAAGATAAACAAGATCGTTATTAAATATCTTCATTAAAAACAGCAGTGCTTTGTAATGACAAAGCTTTATTAGCAATTCATCTTCATTATCCAGCAATTTAAAAAAAAATTACGATGAACCTACAACTGACCGCTTTCCAGGTTCCCCTGGGTACAACATATTTTCTCAATCTGCCTTGGAGCCTACTGTCCTTCTTGGAGGTGAGAGATCGTAAAATGACAAGCGTTCTATAGCTGTACATTAAAATCTGCCTCTTCTCATAAAAACAATGTGGAATAAATATTACACTGTGTGGTTGTTTAGAGGAGGCATATGGGGTGGTAGTAGCAGAGGCAGGTGGCAAACAAATTCAAGGAGTTAGGTTTATAGAAGATGCAACAAAAAGAAGGACTTGCATTTCTCAAGCCTTTCACATCTACGAGTTATACAAAAGCTCTTTGCAGTCATTAACGTGCTTTTGAATTGTAAGCACCACTGTGATGCCAGAATTAAGGTACAAAAGACCTCAAAAACATCAGTTTAATAATGACCAGAGAAATATAACAAAAGTAAAAATCCTGAACGGAAAATATTGTTAAAGACAAGAGTAATACATAATTGCATTTTGTAACCTTTAAATGGTGCAAATGTCACAGGCAAGAATCCGAAAGTGAGGGAGTCATCTATTCTGCTGAAAAGGTCACAAATAGCATTAAGAAGCTTAACTGGAAACAGTAGATATCAACAAGGGAACTGTCCACTAGTTGGAGCCATACCTGGTGCACAGGAAGATGGTCGTGGTTGTTGGGGGTCAACCACATTCAGCTGCTTCGTTAATGACCTTCTCCCCATCACAATGTCAGAAATGGAGGTGATCACTGATGATTGCACAATGTTCAATGCCATTTGTGACTCCTCAGAAACTGAAACAGCCCATGTCCAAAAGCAATAAGACCTGGACAATGTCAAGATTTGGGGTGATATGGGGAAAATAACATTTGTGTTAGGCAAGTGCCAAACGTTTAGCATCTCTGAATCTGATAAGAGACTAACTAACCATCACTCCTCAACATTCAATGGCATCACCATTAGTGAATACCCCACTGTCAACATCCTAGAGATTACCATTGGCCAGAAATTCAACTGGACTAGCCATATCAATACTGTGGCTACAAAAGCAGGTCAGAGACTAGGAATTCTGTGGGTAGTAACTGACATTATGACTACTCAAAGCCAGTACACCAGCTGCAAGGCACACGTAGGGAGTGTGGCAAAATGCTCTCCACATCCCTGGGTGAGTGCGATACTCAAGAAGCTTAACACCATTCAGGACAAAGAAGCTGCTTAATTGACACCACAATTGCAAGCAGCCACTCCCTCCAGCACTAATACTCAGCAGCAGCAGTGTGTACTACCTTCAACATACGCAGCAGAAGTTCGCCAAAGATCTTCAGACAGTATTTTTCAAAGAAGGTCAAGGGCAGCTGTAACATAGGGACACCACTAACAAAGTTTCGCTCGCCATCCTGATTTGGAAATATATCGCTGCTCCTTCGCAGTCATTGGGTCAACATCTTGAAACTCTGTCCCTACCAGCATTGTGGATCTACCCACAGACTGTAGCAGTTCAAGAAGGCAGATCTCCAACACCTTCTCAGGGGCAACTAGGAAATCAGCAATAACTGCTGGCACAGGCAGGGACATCTACATCCTGTCAATAAAAAGTAAATAAAAAGTGTCACTTTTTTCCTTTGTCATGTTGATCGAGAGATAAATATGTGTCAGTATCCATCCATGGTCATGTAGTGCTAGCCTTGTTGAATAAGAACATGAACTGCTTCAGTATCTGAGGAGTTGTGAACAGTGCTGAACATTTTGTGGTGTTATCAGTGAGCAATTCCACATTGTGGCAGACGGTTATTGATGAAGTAGCCAAAACTGATACCTGCCCTGGGGATCTCCAAAAATATTGTTCCTGAACTGAGAGGATTGATTTCCAATGACCACAACCATCATCCTTTATACTATACTCATTGACTTTGACATTTTCTGGTCTTATTTCCGGAGATAACACAGAGATGGTATTTTGCACCAGCACATCATAAATTGGGAATCTTGTTTAAATCATTAAAAGAATTCATCTTTGTATCTTTCTCAATCTGTGTGATGCAGTGCCACTGTTGTGTTTGGTTAGTGCTTGCATGTAACGTGGAGTGCATAACATAAATTAATTGAATATAAAATTTAGATGAGTGTTTGACATTTTATGTTTTAAATGATAAATCTTCAACCTCATTCATGGCTCTGAAAGTGTGGAAGAGAATTATTTAGCAACCTTTTGACAAATCTCTCAATATTTGATGGATTTCCATTTTTAATCCTACCTGATGTCAGATGAATTTGTTTGATTTGAAAGATGATTCATCTTTTCAAGATAATGCAAAAAATAACCAATGTGATCTTTCCATTGAGCTCAAATGCTAAAGCTAAAGAGAATAATTTTATTAAATCTAAATTGAATGACAGTTGGCAAGTGAAGAGCTGATGACAGGGAGACAGAAAGTAAGTTGGCATTCTGGCAAATATTTACAATGTCACTTGCATTTTATTCAAAATCAAAGTTTCTTTTTATTTTGTGCAATGCAAGAGTCACTGTTTTGAGGACAGATCACTGGACTCAGAATGCTAACTCTGTTTCTCTCCCCACAGAAGCTGCCACACCTGCTAAGCTTCTCCAACACTTTCTGTTTGTGCCTCAAAAACAAAATTTGTTGCCCATCCCTAATTAAACCCTTGTCTTATTGTGGCATTTTCAGAGGATCATTAGGAGTCAACCACGTTGCTTTGGGTCTGGAGTCACACATTGTCTAGAGCAGGTAAGGAGGGTGGATTCCATTCCATCAAAGTGAACCAGATGAGGTTTTCCACACAAAAAAAAAGCCACTGGCAGTTTCATTGCAACCTTCACTAAAAGTGGCTTTTAAGGTATTTTTAATCAACTTGTTCAGAGATGTCATCACACACTTCTGGAGCAGGTGAACCCCACCTCCTGCGAGGGCACTACAACTGCACCACAAGAACCCCCAAAATGGTCACTTTTGATTCCAGACTTATTAACTGAATTCAGTTATTTGTATTCAATTCATGGCATATTTTGAACATGTGTCTTCAAGGAATTTGCTAAGTCCCTACATTATGCATCCTGTGAACTCGCACCTCTCCTTTCAACCTTACTCATGCATAGCAATGAAGGTGAACCTCTTCCATTGCATGAGATTGGACTTTTCTCCAGTCGAAATGTAGTCAACCAGTTTTAATGGTACTAGAAAGAAACCAATTTCAGCTAACTCTGAGAAAAAAATAATAAGGATATGGTATGAAGCATGGGATATTTGTGCAATAAATTGGACCCTAAAGCACACACACACATTCACACACCCACACACACACACACACGCACACATGCTCTCATATTCACACACGCACACAGACACACACGTATCAGCATAACATGCATGCATGCTCACACAGACACACACACAGTTGTTCACACAGCCATACATCGATACACAGATGCACACAAACATAAAAATTTGCACGAATATGCACACACACAAACACAATCGTTCAAAGCTAAAAAATGATAGTTTGATAAAAGAGAAAAAAAGTGCACACTCTAAATTCCTTTGGGGGTTTAATTGCAATGACGTTTTTAACCTGATACTATGATTGGTTAGGCACACAATTATGAGGAACATAGATAGGATAGATAGGAAGAAATGTTTCTCCTTTGCACAAGTATCAGTTATGGAAGGTTTAGGTTTTAAGTCCGGGCAGGGGGATTAGAGGATAGGAGGAAGATTTTGCTCACACAGAGAATAGTTGGTGTCTGTCTGAAAGTGTGGTAGAGGTGGAAAACATCATAATGTTTAAAACGTATTTGGATAAGCACTTGAAATGGCATCGCATAAAAAGCTGTACAAGGGGTGGGAAATTGGATTAGAGTCAATGAATGTTTGATGACTGGCCGAGCCAGTAACATTAAAACATAATGGGCCAAAGGGCCTGTTTCTATGCTATAAAAACTCAATGGAAGTATGACTCACTTAATTAATTAATTGGGTAGACTTTGAACAGACGTAGCAACTGAAGACTGGGCATCCATGAGGTGCTGTGGGTCATCAACACCAGCAGAATTTACTCCAGCTCAATCTGTAGCCTCGCGGCCCAACATATCGTCCATTCAACCATTACCATCAGGCCATGGTAACAACCCGGGTTAAATGGAGAGTGCAGGAGGGAATGTGAGGAGCAGCACCAGGCATAGCTGAAGATGAGGGATGAACCTAGAGAAGCTACGAAGCAGGACTATCGCTGTTACAAATAACATTAGCATCAATTAGTGACAGTGCTAAGCAATTCCATAGCTACAAATTATCTGCAACTGTGTTGTTTACGCAGTGCTTGCAAAGGGAGGGTGAGGGCGTGGGGGTCAGGTTACTTGTTTTTCAAACCTCACAACCATCCTTACTAATGTTGCTTTCTTAAAACTGCACCTTCCTGTTTTGGTTGAAAAACACAAAATTAAAATAAAATTATTCACTCCCTACACTGACCAAGGAAGTTTTTTTTTGTCATGGGTTTATTCTTCAGAAAGCTTTTGAAGGAACAGTGATAATGGGAACTGCAGATACTGGAGAATCCAAGATAATATAATGTGAGGCTGGAGGAACACAGCAGGCCAAGCAGCATCCCAGGAGCACAAAAGCTGACATTTCGGGCCTAGATCCTTCATCAGAGAGGGGGATGGGGTGAGGGTTCTGGAATAAATAGGGAGAGAGGGGGAGGCGGACCGAAGATGGAGAGAAAAGAAGATAGGTGGAGAGGAGAGTATAGGTGGGGAGGTAGGGACGGGATAGGTCAGTCCAGGGAAGACAGACAGGTCAAGGAGGTGGGATGAGGTTAGTAGGTAGGAGATGGAGGTGCGGCTTGAGGTGGGAGGAAGGGATGGGTGAGAGGAAGAACAGGTTAGGGAGGCAGAGACAGGTTGGACTGGTTTTGGGATGCAATGGGTGGAAGGGAAGAGCTGGGCTGGTTGTGTGGTGCAGTGGGGGGAGGGGACGAACTGGGCTGGTTTAGGGATGCAGTGGGGGAAGGGTAGATTTTGAAGCGGGCGAAGTCCACATTGATACCATTGGGCTGCAGGGTTCCCAAGCGGAATATGAGTTGCTGTTCCTGTAACCTTCGGGTGGCATTATTGTGGCACTGCAGGAGGCCCATGATGGACATGTCATCTAAAGAATGGGAGGGGGAGTGGAAATGGTTCGCGACTGGGAGGTGCAGTTGTTTATTGCAAACCGAGCGGAGGTGTTCTGCAAAGCGGTCCCCAAGCCTCTGCTTGGGTTCCCCAATGTAGAGGAAGCCACACCGGGTACAGTGGATGCAGTATACCACATTGGCAGATGTGCAGGTGAACCTCTGCTTAATGTGGAAAGTCATCTTGGGGCCTGGGATAGGGGTGAGGGAGGAGGTGTGGGGGCAAGTGTAGCATTTCCTGCGGTTGCAGGGGAAGGTGCCGGGTGTGGTGGGGTTGGAGGGCAGTGTGGAGCGAACAAGGGAGTCATGGAGAGAGTGGTCTCTCCGGAAAGCAGACAAGGGTGGGGATGGAAAAATGTCGGTGGTGGGGTCGGATGGTAGAACAATTTATTTTCCACTCTCCACTTTTTTTGTTACCTATAGGGGTCATCTCGGGCAATGGTCACTTTAATGATTTGATCAATCAAAAAACCAAGTATTCATTAGGGATTGGGTAACTCTGTGGTTTTGACTGTTTAAGATGGTCAAACTTATTATAAATTTGGAAACAGACACAGCAACAAGTCAAATGGTGCCTGAATACACAGCTTGAAGATCTAAAGTGGACTATCAATGAAGTCCTTCAATGATAACTATCTTACAGAAAGCCCACAGCCAACACTCACAAGCTGCCAGTGTTGATATAAGGAGTGGAGAATTAGTCCACTCTTTTCAAACTCCCCAGCTGGTCATTAGAAAGATCTGAAGTTCTTTTTCTTTTAGTGAAATGCTACACCTTCCTCCTACTAACCTGCATTTAACATTGTTTTCTTGTTGCAGGAAGGAGCCAAACACAAGTTTTGCTTATGGTAACTGAAAGGACATGCTTTATACATACAGAAACCAAGAGTTGCGAATATTATGGTTATCTTGTAAGTTTGCGTTTACCTGAGTTTTTTTCTTACTCAGCATTTTAAACAATGTTTTCCTTTTGGAGACAAAGATAGAAAACCTTATCCAAGCTGCCACTGTTCTTCAGTCTTATATCCATCTTCCCTGCGCTAATAAATAATCATCTTGAAATAGCACTGATTAGATATTTCCAATCTGCTGGATATTTGTTTTCAGGCTTGGTCACTACAGATGAGGTTTCATTGCCATAAAGATTTACATAATTGTACAAAACAGCTAGGAGATGATGGTCTTTGCATGCCTCCTAAGGTTGGCTGTTGGGGGTGAACGCATGCTGGTTGTGTGGGTAGTGCACTTAAAGGTATAGCAGTTGACTGGTTTCACTGCCATTGGTGTACAATGTTAATTTCAGTTCATACTTTCTTCTATTTAACCCATACTGGTGTGATAACATTTGAGGAAATCGTTTCTGATTTACACCACTATAAGAATGATCACACATTGGAGATGAGATCACCTAAATCACTCAGCCTAAAAAAACATAAACCCAGAAGATAGATGATATACAGATAAACTGCTGTTTCAGGTCATTCCTTTTGGCACAAAAAACGAACGTGGTCTCACGTTGCTACTTATTTTTATATTGTGTGTGTCTGTGTTTGTGTGCTTGAATGCCTGTTTATTTGTGTGTGCGTTTTTATGCATCTGTGTGATTACGTCTACACGTGTGTGTGTGTGTGTGTGTGTGTGTATGTGTGTGCGTGTGTGTGCGTGTGCGTGCGTGTGCGTGTGCATGTGCGTGTGTGTGTGTGTGTGCATGTGTGTGCGCGCGTGTGCGCGTGCGTGCGCATGTGTGTGTGAGTGCGTGTGTGTGCATGTGTGCATGTGCGTATGTGTGCGTATGTGTGTGCATGTGTGCACGCGCTTGTGCATGTGCATGTGTGTGCATGCGTGTGTGTGTGTGCGTGCGTGTGCGTATGTGTGTGCGTGCGTGTGTGTGTGTGCGTGTGTGTGTGCGTGCGTGCGTGCATGTGTGTGTGTGAGTGTGTGTGTGTGTGTGTGTGTGTGTGTGTGTGTGTGTGTGTGTGTGTGTGCGTGTATGAATGTGTGTGACAGACTGTGTGTGCGTGTGTGTGTATGAAGATGTACACTTGAGGGACTGCACTTGATATGGAGCAGACAATGGGCCAGTTAGAGCATAAAATTGAGGGGTGAAAGATATAGGACAGATGTCAGAGGTAGTTTCTTTACTCAGAGAGTAGTAAGGGAATGGAATGCTTTGACTGCAATGGTAGTAGATTTGCCAACTTTAGGTACATTTAAGTCGTCATTGGACAAGCATATGGACGTACATGGAATAGTGTAGGTTAGATGGGCTTGAGATCGGTATGACAGGTCGGCACAACATCAAGGGCCGAAGGGCCTGTACTGTGCTGTAATGTTCTTTGTTCTATGTTCTAAGACATAGAACATAGAACAGGACAGCACGGTACAGGGCCTTCAGCCCCCGATGTTGTGCTGAATTTTTACATGAAACCCAAGGTCCATCTAACCTCCACCCCTACCTTATTCTATCATCCATATGTCAATCTCATAGCTGCTTAAATGCCCCTAATGAGGCTGAGTCCACTACCCTCTCTGACAATGCAGTTCACGCCCCTGCCAATCTCTGAGTAAAGAGCCCTACCTCTGACGTCTCCCCTGTATCTACCTCCACTCACTTTAAAACTAAGTCCCCTCTTAATAGCTACTTCCACCCTGGGAAAAAGTCTCTGACTGTCCACTCTATCTATACCTCTGATCATTTTGTACACCTCTATCAAGTCACCTCTCAACTTTTGTTGTTATAAAGAGAAAAGCCCTAGCTCTCTCAACCTTTCCTCATATGACCTTCCCTCCATTCCACGCAACATCCTGGTAAATCTCCTCTGTACCTTTTCCAACACTTCCACATCATTCCAGTAATGAGGTGACCAGAACTGGACATAATACTCCAGATGTGGCTGAACCAGGCTTTTGTACAGATGGAGCATAACTTCACTGCTCTTGAACTCAATCCCTCTATCAATGAAAGTTAACACACCATGTGCCTTCTGAATAACTCTATCAACCTGGCTGGCAGCTTTCAGGAAACTGTGACCATGAACTTCAAGACTCCTCTGCTCCTTGTTTTCTTTAACTGAATAAAATCTAGTGTTTGCCTCCTTATTATCGATATTATATATATAAAAAATCTATATTCTTGTTGGAGAAATGTCTAGCCTAGTGTTGGAATGAATTAAATTTATTGCAACTAATGAAGGAGTTTGAAAAGAAAGAAGAGCAAGTTGACTCTTTCTCAACTTGCAGTAATGCAACACAAGTGGTAAAGCAAAACACAGTGAAGTGGTCCATTACAATTGATCAGACCTTCACTTGCCACCGTTACTCCATTGAGATTTAATAGATTTATTCTCTGAACTTGACGGAAATATCAAATCTATTACATATTATTTTATCTTGAAGAATGGCTCTTTTTCAAAATCTCACAAATATATCTGACATCAGGGAGAATTAAAGAGAGCAGAATCTATCAAATCTCGAAAAAAGTGATCAAAAGATTGCTGAATGAGTCATTTTCACAGCAAGGAATTGGGCTGGCAGTGATCAACTGTTCGGTTCATAACATGTCAAACTGGAGTGAGAGCCATGTTATATTATTTTCTCCACGTTACATGAACAGCTCCATAAACCTTAAGCAAACACAAGAACAATGTAACCCTAATGGAATTAGACACAGAGCTTCATGAATTAATATAGTTTATACAGCATTTCTCAAAGTACCTAATGTCACAGTGAAAGTAAGCATTGAGAAAAGGAAGCACTTTCCAATTGCGTTTTGATAGTTCTAAACAAATTGCCAGGCATTGGTTAACCAGTACAGTATGATAATGCTTTGATCCACGCTTTATGTTATAAATCTCACTGATTTTTCATTACGTTTTTTTCAAAATTAATTTTGATTTAGAGCTGTGAACTAAGAGGTGTGAACAGAAGATGCCCCTTGGACCATCAGCAGCTTGCGTTAACATTTTTAAAAAATCAGAAATAAGTTGTGGTATGTTTATGAGGCTAGGCTGAAAGTTAATTGCAAGTTGGTCCTTAATCAGAAGGATCCCATAGGTGATTCATCACTGGGTGAGAACAGTACAGAGCCATAGAGCATGGAAACAGACCCTTCAGTCTAACCAGTCCATGTTGGCCATAATGTCAAACTAAACTAGTCCCACCTGCCTGCTTCTGGCCTATAAGCCTCCAAACCTTTCCCATTCATGTACTCACATATACCATTTCCTCTGGAAGTTAATTCCACTCACGAACCACACAGATAGCAGATCTTGGCTATTATTGAGGTCCATATCTGGGAATTGATTCCAGGAAGCCTGGAACAGGCCTTGTCCCCCAGCAGAGAGCAGATATTGAATGGTAACAGGGAGATTGTTGGGACATAGTCAGTCTGAGAGGGAGAAGGCAGAGTTTTGAACCGGGATTTGGGTTGCTTTTTCTGAGAAGAGAGCTTTGTTGTTGACGTTACAGCAGGAAGATTTTAAATCCCCGTCTCACCTTCCATTAACAGCTACTGGAAATTCAGAGAACTTCAGCTATGAGCATTACTGATGTCCTCTGCATGAGCTGAAAATGTGGCCCTAATCTACATCTTCAGAAAATCAGCCTAGAACAATCATCTCTGCCTGTGGAACAAATCATTGTGAAAGCTGCCAAAGGAATCTGGCAAATGTTGTTAGAGATAATGGGAACTGCAGATGCTGGAGATTCCAAGATAATAAAATGTGAGGCTGGATGAACACAGCAGGCCAAGCAGCATCTCAGGAGCACAAAAGCCGACGTTTCGGGCCTAGACCCTCTCTCTGATGAAGGGTCTAGGCCCGAAACGTCGGCTTTTGTGCTCCTGAGATGCTGCTTGGCCTGCTGTGTTCATCCAGCCTCACATTTTATTATCTGGCAAATGTTGTTATTTTCTTTTATTTATCCCTTGACTGTGTGTTTCTCTGTCACTCATTTGCATGAATGAGACTGAAAACAAAGATAGTCAGATTTTAAAATAAACACCAATTAGTTAACTTTGTTGTTTAATTTTCTTCTGCTAAAGTTATTACATTTTTAATTAATTGCCAAGTTTTTTTGTCTAAAGTACAAATTAGTGTCTAGAATTGATAATTTGCAGAGCCTGGGATTGCTTAATCAAAGTGCCGACTTAGGAGCCATTGGAGTTAATTTTGTTGGCCTGTGAAGGTTTTGGTTTTATCATGTTATGAATACAGATGTAGAAAGGCTGGTTTGGTTCAACAACCTGTTTCCTTGTCATAACATCACCGAGTCAGTGTTCTGAAATAAAACATTAAATATAGAGTGACCCTTAAGGGAGACTAGTTCAGGCAATATTCCTCTCTCAATGAGCATTATTATGGCCCTAGCTGATGCTACTACTGGACATATTAGATCCCAAAATGAAACCATATTTCATATTTTAAAACATGTGATAATATAGACATTAAATGGAACACTACATGTTTGGTTTGAGCACTGAAACAGCATTTTATTACACAGAACAAATGAAGATAAGATAGAATAAGTAAAGCTATTTATATAGCAACACAATTCAAAGATATCAGAACAAACGGTAAGATAAAACCCCACATATCCTGACACCATCACTGACATTTACAGTGTCTCCAGGACTGGAGGGTTTGAGTTATTACATAAAAATAGGCAGGATAGGCTGCAACTTTTTTCATTGGAACATAGGAAGTGGAGGGGTGACTTTGTAAAGTCATGAGGGATATAGATAAGGTTAATAACCAAGGTCTTTTCCCCAAGTTGGGGGATTTCAAAATGAAGGGCATATTTTTAAGGTGACAGCAGAAAGACTTAAAAAGGACATGGGGGCAACTTTTTTACATAGAGACTGGTTATTGTGCGGAATGAACTGCCAGAGGAAGTGGTGAGTGCAGGCACAGTTACCACTGAAAAGACATTTGGGCAGGTACATGAATTGGAATATTTGCAAGCCAAAGGCAGGCAGGCAGGGAGATTAGTTAAGTTGGGGCACATAGTCGGTGTGGACTTTTTGGACCAAAGTATCTGTTTCCATGCTATATGATTCTATGGCTCATGGGGCATGGTGTGCTTTATTTCCCCCACAAAATATTTTGATTCGATCCCTACCCTCCCCTTCACCTTTTTGCTCACGTAAGCATTGCCCCCAGGGGCTCTGCTTTCTATTGGTTCCTCGGACACATGGGTGCTTTTCCTGATGGTGAACCACCAATAAAGTTACTTACACAACAAAAAAAATGCAACCAGGAGATTAGAATCTCCTCAGCTGATGGCTGGCTCTGAGCTGGTTAGTCACGGCCAGTTTACAGCACGCTAGTAAATAAAGGGTGACTTGTTGACTGGACACAGCCTCTGTGCAGTTGTTTCATACGCCAAATACTTCTGTTACAGCATTTTCAAACTAAAATTCTTACACTGAGGTGAACTATTTCCTAACTGTTCTGACCTAAATGCTTCCTCCAGGAAAAACAGTTCTTTATTTAACCTCAATACCCTCTTCATTGAAATGTAACCAAAAACTTTCGAATCTGTGTTTCCCCCTAAACACTTTGCCCCACAAAGAGAAACATTTGCTCACTACCTTGTAAATTCCCTTTGGCACCTTATATACCTCAATTAGATCTCCTTTCATTCTTCTAAACTCCAGTGAGTATTGGCCTAACCTACTCAATCTCACTTCATAAGACAAGCCCCTTGCCTCTGGAATTAATTTAGTGAACGTCCTCTGAACTGTCTACAACACAATTACATCCTTCGTTAAGTAAAAGAACTAAAACAGTGTACAATACTCCAGATGCGGTCCCATCAATACCTTCTACAGTTACAACATCACTGCTCTACTTTTATATTCTATTCTTTCAGCAATGAATGCTAAAATTCCCTTTGCCTTCCTTGTTATCTGCTACGTCTGCGTACTAACTTTCTGTGACTCATGCATGAGGACACCCAGATCCCTCTGCACCAAAACAAGTTTTGGCTTCCAATGTATGAACTACCTGTCAATATGAAAAAAAAAGAACTTCCTTCGAGGTAACACAGCTAAACATCTCAGTCAAGATGAAATGTTTAATGAACCACAAACACATAAGTCAGTGATCCTACCTGTGGAGTTTTGTCTCTACATTGCCTCTCATACCATCCATAGAAAGAAATCTGCCATCATGAGCAGTTCAGGTTTACATCTGACTCCAGCCTCATATTAACATAAGTTTTATAATTAAAGGTTCATCAACATTTTCTGAATGACAAGCTAGAAATGAGGCGGTCAGGAACATGATAAAAGGACAGCCTTAGCTAACTTACTAGAGAGTGAAGCGTCTTCAACTATTCTTAATTCTCAATCAGGAACCAGCCACATTACTCAAGTACATAATTCAAAGAGCGGCAAGAAAATAATGTTTGGAATAAAATTATGAGCGAAACTAAAGCACACAATAATGTACTTGCGTTTTCAACTCTGGTGAAAAAGTCATGAACACAAAATGCTGCAAAATTAATCGGCATGTCAAACTTAAGTGATAGTTTTCTTTGCTGTTATGAATTATATAATGAATCCAATAGCAGGATCCTGCCTCTTTAGCAAGGAACAGTGGATTGTAAACTCCATTAGTTTTTGGAAATAATGAGCTGTCTGCAGGGTGTTTACGAGACAGACCCATTACTATCCCTTGTAATTAACTATTTGTCTAATCATTTCAGATTACCCTGCAGCTCTTTCATCACACAGGAGCCCTTAATGTTGGCCTAGATATCTTATAGTAATACATGATCTGCCTACTTCCTACATTAATGGAGACTCTAGAGAAAAACTTCGTTCCAATTTCCTCATTAAAACGTGTGATCTGCAAATATGAGTACAACTTAAATGGTGTGACTGAGAGAAGGCAACCTCCCTGTCAGTTACAATTCTTTACCAACTGGAACTAGACTCTGGAAAAGTCTTCTCATTGATAACTGGGCTGGATAGATTCCATGTTGGTGTTATTTCTGGTGTGAACACTACATTTTTTGATCAAGGGATTTTGGAATCTGAATTTCATGCCCTGAAGGGATCGTAGAAGGAGATTTTGTAAGATATTGCTGATTTATTTCAAACCAAAGGAGTTTTCATATCTCTAGTGATAAGGTAACACTTTCAAAGGGTCAGAACAGGATACATTGAGGACTGGTGGGGGGCTATGGAGAGTGTTTTCAGTTCACTCAGTTGGCTGGACAGATGGTTTGTGATGTAGATTGATGACAGCAGAGGAGGCTGAGGTCACCACGAAGATCCTACCTCCTTGACCTTGCCCCTTGTTTGAGGTGCACTGACCCACAGGTTAAACCATCACCAGTAGTGGAATGATGGGAATAAGGGGTGAGGAATGTTGGATCAGCCATGAATTGATTGAATAGTGGAGCAGGCTTGAGAAGCTAAATAGCCTATCCTGTTCCTATGTTTTCAGGTCAATCATGTCTGTCTAATGAGCGATTGGGACTGTGATGACTTGACCTTACAGCCTAATGTACATCATCCCTCGGTTCTGAGGAGGGGTCATCGGAAATGTTAACTCTGTTTTAACTCTGTTTTACTCTCAGACCTGCTGGGTTTTCCAGCAACGTTGATTTTATTCCTGATTTACAGCATCTGCGTTTCTGTTTTGTTACATTGTAATGGGCTGAACAGCCTCCTGCAGTGCTACGTTCTTCCATCTTTCTGAGTGGCATCAAGTGATGGGGAGCAAGGGAAACACAAAATTCTTCTCCAGCTCCATTACCTGCAGCCATAGTGATGAAGAGCAGAAGTGAAACATCTACCTCTTTCAGTCAATGTAACTTGGCCTTAATGTTCTAACATCAAAGAGCATTCGCACCAGGCAGGTGCCAGGCAATGACCATTTCCAACACAATCTAACCATCACTTCCTGCCATACAATAGTGTCAGCATCACTGAATTTCCCCAATGAATTCAATATTCCGGGAGTTACCCATTAATTAAAAATTGGGCTGGATGAGTCAGAGAAATACCATAGCTACTAGAGCACGGTTGATAATTGCCTTGTGTTATTATTGTTCAATGGTTAATCCAGAGAACCAGGTAATGTTCTAAGCCAGGGAAATTTGAGGAATTTGAATTCTACAAAAATTTGGATCAATTGTCAGGGGAAGTGCCCATCTGCTTCACTCATGTCCTTTGGGGAAGAAAATTTTCCATCTTTACCTGATCGAGCCAACATACGACTCCAGACAAACAGCAATGTGATTGACTCTTATCTACATTTGGGCCAATTAGCATTGGCCAATAAATGCTGTCCAGCAATGCTCATAATTTAAAATGAAAGCCGGTCAGACACAATGAACCCTGCAGTGAATAACCTCCTGACTCCCCAAAGCCTGCCCACCATCTACAAGGCACAAGTCAGGAGTGTGATGGAATGCTCCCCACTTGTCTGGATGGCTGCAGCCCCAACAACACTCAGGAAGCTTGGCCCCATTCAGCACAAAGCAGTCCATTTGATTGGCACCACATCCACAAACATCCACTCCCTCCACCACCGACACTCAGTAGCAGCAGTAAGTACTGTCTACAAGACACACTCCAGAAATTCACCAAAGATCCTCAGACAGCACCTTCCAAGTCCACGGCCACTTCCATCTCGAAGGGCAAGGGCAGCAGGTACATAGGAAAACCATAATCTGCATTTACCTCCAAGAAATGCACCAGCCTGGCTTGGAAATATATCACCGCTCCTTCAGTGTCAGTGGGTCAAAATCGTGGGATTTCTTCCCTAGGGTCATTCCAGGTCTACATACAGCAAATGGAATACTGCAGTTCAAGAAGGCAGCTCACCACCATCTTCTCAAAGGAAGACTGAATGAATCTTGGTCTGCCAGAGATGCCCTCATGCAGAGGCTGAACAATAAAAAGGCCTCTTTAAATTTCTGACTGTTGTGCCCATCCAATGTGTTCTGTGCAGAGCCTTTTATGATTGACGTGCAACTATTCTTACGCACACCTTAAAGGAAATAGTGTTTGTGTGGGTTCTGAGATAATGGGAACTGCAGATACTGGAGAATCCAAGATAATAAAATGTGAGGCTGGATGAACACAGCAGGCCCAGCAGCATCTCAGGAGCACAAAAGCTGACGTTTCAGCCCTTCATCAGAGAGGGGGATGGGGAGAGGGAACTGGAATAAATAGGGAGAGAGGGGGAGGCGGACTGAAGATGGAGAGTAAAGAAGATAGGTGGAGAGAGTATAGGTGGGGAGGTAGGGAGGGGATAGGTCAGTCCAGGGAAGACGGACAGGTCAAGGAGGTGGGATGAGGTTAGTAGGTAGATGGGGGTGCGGCTTGGGGTGGGAGGAAGGGATGGGTGAGAGGAAGAACAGGTTAGGGAGGCAGAGACAGGTTGGACTGGTTTTGGGATGCAGTGGGTGGAGGGGAAGAGCTGGGCTGGTTGTGTGGTGCAGTGGGGGGAGGGAACGAACTGGGCTGGTTTAGGGATGCAGTAGGGGAAGGGGAGATTTTGAAACTGGTGAAGTCCACATTGATACCATTAGGCTGCAGGGTTCACAGGCGGAATATGAGTTGCTGTTCCTGCAACCTTTGGGTGGCATCATTGTTGCAGTGCAGGAGGCCCATGATGGACATGTCATCTAGAGAATGGGAGGGGGAGTGGAAATGGTTTGCGACTGGGAGGTGCAGTTGTTTGTTGCGAACTGAGCGGAGGTGTTCTGCAAAGCGGTCCCCAAGCCTCCGCTTGGTTTCCCCAATGTAGAGGAAGCCTCACCGGGTACAGTGGATGCAGTATACCACATTGGCAGATGTGCAGGTGAACCTCTGCTTAATGTGGAATGTCATCTTGGGGCCTGGGATAGGGGTGAGGGAGGAGGTGTGGCGGCAAGTGTAACATTTCCTGCGGTTGCAGGGGAAGGTGCCGGGCGTGGTGGGGTTGGAGGGCAGTGTGGAGCGAACAAGGGAGTCACGGAGAGAGTGGTCTCTCCGGAAAGCAGACAGGGGTGGGGAATGAAAAATGTCTTGGGTGGTGGGGTCGGATTGTAAATGGCGAAAGTGTCGGAGGATGATGCGTTGTATCCGGAGGTTGGTAGGGTGGTGTGTGAGAACGAGGGGGATCCTCTTAGGGCGGTTGTGGCGGGGGCGGGGTGTGAGGGATGTGTTGCGGGAAATACGGGAGACGCGGTCAAGGGCGTTCTCGATCACTGTGGGGGGAAAGTTGCCGTCCTTGAAGAACTTGGACATCTGGGATGTGCGGGAGTATCGTGGGAGCAGATGCGGCGGAGGCGGAGGAATTGGGAATAGGGGATGGAATTTTTGCAGGAGGGTGGGTGGGAGGAGGTGTATTCTAGGTAGCTGTGGGAGTCGGTGGGCTTGAAATGGACATCAGTTACAAGCTGGTTGCCTGAGATGGAGACTGAGAGGTCCAGGAAGGTGAGGGATGTGCTGGAGATGGCCCAGGTGAACTGAAGGTTGGGGTGGAAGGTGTTGGTGAAGTGGATGAACTGTTCGAGCTCCTCTGGGGAGCAAGAGGCGGCGCCGATACAGTCATCAATGTACCGGAGGAAGAGGTGGGGTTTGGGGCCTGTGTAGGTGCGGAAGAGGGACTGTTCCACGTAGCCTACAAAGAGGCAGGCATAGCTGGGGCCCATGCGGGTGCCCATGGCCACCCCCTTAGTCTGTAGGAAGTGGGAGGAGTCAAAAGAGAAGTTGTTGCGGGTGAGGACGAGTTCAGCTAGGCGGATGAGAGTGTCGGTGGAGGGGGACTGGTCGGGCCTGTGGGACAGGAAGAAGCGGAGGACCTTGAGGCCATCTGCATGCGGAATGCAGGTGTATAGGGACTGGACGTCCATGGTGAATATGAGGTGTTGGGGGCCAGGGAATTGGAAGTCCTGGAGGAGGTAGAGGGCGTGGGTGGTGTCACGGACGTAGGTGGGGAGTTCCTGGACCAAAAGGGAGAAAGTGGAGTCCAGATAGGTGGAGATGAGTTCGGTGGGGCAGGAGCAGGCTGAGACGATGGGTCGACCAGGGCAGGCAGGTTTGTGGATTTTGGGAAGGAGATAGAAACGGGCCATGCGGGGTTGGGGAACAATGAGGTTGGAGGCTGTGGGTGGGAGGTCCCCTGAGGTGATGAGGTCATGAATGGTGTTGGAGATGATGGTTTGGTGCTCGGGTGTGGGGTCATGATCGAGGGGGCGGTAGGAGGTGGTGTCGGAGAATTGGCGTCTGGCCTCGGCGATGTAGAGGTCAGTGTGCCATACTACCACTGCGCCACCCTTGTCTGCGGGTTTGATGGTGAGGTTGGGGTTGGAGCGGAGGGAGCGGAGGGCTGCCCGTTCTGCGGGGGAGAGGTTGGAGTGGGTGAGAGGGGTGGAGAGGTTGAGGCGGTTAATGTCTCGACGGCAGTTGGAGATGAAGTGGTCGAGGGAGGGTAGGAGGCCTGGGGGTGGTGTCCAGGAGGAGGACTTGTGTTGGAAGCGGGTTAAGGGGTCAGTGGAAGGAGGGTTAGGTTCCCAGTTGAAGAAGTAGGCATGGAGGCGAAGACGGCGGAAAAACTGCTCTATGTCCGACCGTGACTGGTATTCGTTGATGTGTGGTTGTAGGGGGATAAAGGTGAGCCCCTTACTAAGGACTGACCGTTCGTCCTCAGTCAGTGGGAAGTCTGGGGGGATGGTGAAGATGCGGCAGGGCTCAGTGTGGCTGTCTTCTCTGGGGTTGCTGGCTTTGGAGGTTGTGGGCGGAGCGATGAGGTCGTCGTCCGTGGGCGGGGTTCCGTCGGCCGTGGGCGGGGTTCCGTCGGCCGTGGGCGGGGTTCCGTCGGCGGTTGGAGGATCGGGGTGGGCGGCAGCAGCTGCGGTGAGGGTGGTGTGTGGGGTGTTGTACCTGGACGTGGAGGTGGTGACTGCAGCAGCGGTTCCGGAAGTTCTGTGGCCGGTGGAGGCGGATGTGACATCATCGGTGGGGTCTCCGGCCGTGTCCTCGTGGTCAATGGCGGCGGGTGCATGGTGGGGGAGGGGCAGGGACAGAGTCGGGATTTGGGAGGCGCAGGAATCCTCTTGTGGGTGGCTGGGGCCAGTGAGTTGGTTGTACTTACGATTTTTGGTGTCCAGTGAAGCTGAGTGGAACTGGGTGTTCAGTCTGTGGATCCTGCGGAGGATAAAAAACAGCAGGGGTCATGTGCAGGTCTGGGAGAGGGAGGCTCTGAGCTGGGGCAGGCTGGATTGCAGGACTTCACCAGTTTCAAAATCTCCCCTTCCCCTACTGCATCCCTAAACCAGCCCAGTTCGTCCCCTCCCCCCACTGCACCACACAACCAGCCCAGCTCTTCCCCCCCACCCACTGCATCCCAAAACCAGTCCAACCTGTCTCTGCCTCCCTAACCGGTTCTTCCTCTCACCCACCCCTTCCTCCCACCCCAAGCCGCACCCCATCTCCTACCTACTAACCTCATCCCACCTCCTTGACCTGTCCGTCTTCCCTGGACTGACCTATCCCCTCCCTAACTCCCCACCTATACTCTCTCCACCTATCTTCTTTTCTCTCCATCTTCGGTCCGCCTCCCCCTCTCTCCCTATTTATTCCAGTTCCCTCTCCCCATCCCCCTCTCTGATGAAGGGTCTCAGCCCGAAACGTCAGCTTTTGTGCTCCTGAGATGCTGCTTGGCCTGCTGTGTTCATCCAGCCTCACATTTTGTGTGGGTTCTGTAATTTTTTGCCCGACAACCACATAATCTTCGACACGGCTCAGTTACCATCCCAAAAGGGGAACATTTGCCCATCAGTCTGACACCACCGTGACCCCCCAACCCCATCATCAGCTGGCTGGTGGAAGAAAAGGAAACAAATCAATGTTGTTTTTAGTGTAACCGTGTAATAAGCGTGCACAAGGAGAATGTTGAGTGACAAGCAGCTCTGGTCATGCCACTGCAAAAGGTTGCTGTTCTCAGTCAGAGTCATCATTTGGCAATGAGACTGCCATATACTTTGGAGGCTAGTCCATCGTGAAAATCAGAAACCAATTTTCATAGGATCAAATAATTGTTTGTTATCTGGGAGACTACCCACTCACCAGGCCTCCTTGCAGTGATTGTATAACTGAATCTTAGAATTCCTACAGTGCAGAAGCAGTCTATTCAGCCCATTGAGTCTACGCCGACCCTCCGAGCAGCTTCCTACCCAGGCTCACGCCATGCCTGTAATGCAGCATTTCCCATGGCTAATCAACCAGCTTGCACATCGCTGGACGCTGGGCAATTTAGCATGGCCAGTTCACTCCAACCTGCACATCTTTGACTGTGAGAGAAAACCAGAGCATCCATTGGAAACCCACACACACCTGGGAAAAACTTGCCAACTCCACACAGACAGCCATGGGAATGTGAAATCAAACCCGGGTCCCTGACACTGTGAGGCAGCAATGCTAACCAGTGAGCCGCCATACTGTCCTTCTGAAACATCATTTATTCCTATGAAGAATAAGTGTCATAATATCATCAGAACTTTGCACAGATATTTCAATCAGTTGTAAGATTGAAGTGCTCATTAACAGACCAGAATAAAAACTAATCTTTATCTTACCAACTGAAGGGCACTGTCAACAAAGAGGGGAGCCAGGTCAGGTAGGGAGGTGGTGGAAAATGGGAAAGAGATCCATGTGCGGCTAAGTTGGTGACGGGGGTATCTGGTACACGGCAGATGAGAAATTTCAGCCAATTTAGTTTGAAATATAATTTGAGACCTCCCCAACACAACTTTTTCTGTCAAGTGGAGATGTCTGTGTGACTAGTCATCCATGCTAATCATATCAGGGATAGTCGGAACTGCACATGCTGGAGGATCTGAGATAACAAGGTGTAGAGTTGGATGAACACTGCAGGCCAAGCAGCATCAGAGGAGCAGTAAAGCTGACATTTTGGACCGAGACCCTTCTTCAGAAAACAGGGAAGGGCCTAGGCCCAAAACGTCAGCCTTCCTGCTCCTTTGATGCTGCTTGGCCTGCTGTGTTCATCCAGCTCTACACCATGTTAGTCATATCAGGGCATTGGTTCAAGTTCCACCACAGCAACCAGGGGAATTTGAATTTGGTTAAGAAATCTGAAATTGAACGCTCATCTCAAAGATGGTAGCCATGAAATTATAATGATTATTGTTTAAGAAACTCACCAATTCCCTTTCGAGAAGGGAACCTTGCATCCAGCTCCACCACAGCGTGGTTGAGTCCTCACTGAAATGTCTCTAGTAAACCACTCTGCTCAAGGTCGGTAATGAGTGCCGGTCTAGCCAATGATGCCTATCGTATGTGAAGCATTTTCAGCTGAGATTCTATGCAAATTTTTGGAAAAGTTCAGTCCATCAAGCATAAATAACGTTTTGGAAGCATGAAACAAGGAATCTGGACAATATATCACAGCTAATCCTCTGTTTAAAATTCCCCGGTAAGTGAATAAGACTTTGCGTGGGTCCCAACACAAGGACTGGGCAGACGAATCACAATGGTGTCCCACCAGAGCAATTTGGCATCAATATGCGCTCAATACCATTTGTTCACACTCTTTTGCAATGTTCTGTGTTCCAAAAAATTCAATCAGTCATTGTTTGACATCTATTTGTGATCTATTCAAATCAATGACCATGAAATGGGAAATCACAGCGCACCAAGCACATCAATCACAAACATTTCTTTGTCTTTAAAGAGCTTGGCAGCATTCAACAGAAATCATTGAAAACCAACTGAAAGGAAAGTAACTGAAACAAGATCTTCCACTGTTTTGAAATAATCAACTGAAGGAAAAATTCCAATCAGATTTTTTCTAAGTCTAAGCGACAAGTGTAATTATTGTACAATGACAAATCATGACAGTAGTCATTACACTGTCACTAGTATTAGTATTACTGGATGTTGCAATTGCATCATTAGTTATTATAATCCAGTCCTCCGCTTCCTCACCTCCTCCTGCCACCTCTCCTGCTCTATCCTGGAACAGTGCTGACAGGAACCAGTCACAAGCGATTTGATTTGACTTGATTTGATTTTTTATTGTCACGTGTACCAAGATACAGTGAGAAATATTGTATGGCATGCTATCCAGAAAAATCATGTCTTGCATAAGTACTTCCAGGTAATATAACTGAATACAAATAGTGTGTTACAGGTGCATAGAAAGGTCGCTTCTAATATGTGAAAGGTCCGCTTGTAGATCTGATGGAATTCCAGGATTTTGACCAGAGTGACATTGAAGAAACAAATAGGCTTCCAAGTCAGGATGGTGAGTGGCTTGGAGGGGAACTTTCGGGGGCTGGTGTTCCAGTGTCCTTGCTGCCCTTGTCCTTCTAGATGGGTTTCCAGATTTACCTTTTATCATATGTGCTTTTAAATTTAATTCTACTGCACTTGTACTTTTCTAATGTTGCCACATTTACATTTATAGCTATTTGTTTATCACCTCTCAGAGACCCACTCCCGTAGTGGACCATTCCTTGTTTATTTCCTATCCTGGGCATGTGGGCAGAAGCAGTTCAAATGTAAGTGTGATGGATACAGCTACGAAAATAAAATTGACAAAACACATTAAGATTGTCTTCTGTCATAACCTGCTTTGATGCCCAAAAGTCATATACTCAAATTTAACAAGCTATGATCACTTTCACAAATGTTATTCATTCATGGGATATGACTGTCGCTTGCTAGGCCAGCATTTATCGCCCATCACTGATTGCGCAGAGGACGGTTCAGAATCAACCACATTGCTGTGGGTCTGGATTCACATGTAGGCCAGATCAGGTAAGGATGGCAGTTTCCTTCCCTAAAGAGTATTAGATGGGTTTTCACAACAGTTGGCAATGGTTATTTGGTTGTCATTTAGCTATATTCTTTTAAATCCCAGATTTATTTATTTATTTCAAATTTCACCATTCACCTTACTCGGATTTAAATCCATTTCCCCCAGGATGTTACCCTTGCGTTCTGGATTACTGAGGTTTTGCAGTTCTGCAGGTCTGCAGTTCTGAAGAGGGGGTACTGGTCTCAAAATATTAGTGGCATTTTTCTCCACAGGTGCCACCAGACCTGATGCAATTCTCCAACAATTTTTGTTTTTGCTTCTGGATTACTAGCCCAGTGATATTACCGCAATGTCATCGCCTCCCAGTTTAACAAGATATTGTCATGTTTGAATGCTTAACCGATCAAGCATGATTATTTATGATCAGGAATCATTTCAAGTTGCATCATTAAATGTCAATTGATGTCTGCTGCAGTTTCAAGGACAATCAAACACTCCATTGTTTCTGATAGATCTGTATTACAGTTTCAACTTTGTAGTAATGAGTTCAACTAAACAAGTTGTAATGAATGCATGAACCTTTAGGTGAGTATGAAATTTATTCTGTTATTATTTGTGGGTCAAAATGAACTACAAGCTTGCAATAAAAGAGACTTACATAAAAAGTGGCTGATAATATCTACAAGTGTGTGCTTAACATCAATTCAGGTTCTGCTCGAATTACTCATCTTCAGATCTCATCATGTCTAAGTCATCTGATCGTCCTTCCAATCTAAATGCTATTCACAACCCAGAAGGACAAGTTTGTTTTAGAGAGGGTGCAGAAAAGGTTTAGCAGGATGTTGCCTGGTCTGGAGGATTTTAGTTATGAAAAGAGGTTGGATGAATTTGATGAAGGGCCTCTGATGAAGGGTCGAGGCCCGAAACGTCAGCTTTTGTGCTCCTGAGATGCTGCTTGGCCTGCTGTGCTCATCCAGCTCCACACTTTGTTATCTTGGATGAACTTGAATTGTTTTCACTGGAAAGATGAAGGCTGAGGGATGACTTGACAAAGGACTAAAAAATTATGAGAGGTACATAGATAGGATGGATAGCCAGAGGCTTTATCCCAGGGTAGAATGGTCAACTATAAAGGGGCACAGGTTCAAGGTGAGATGGGGAAAGTTTAGGGGAGAAGTGCAGTGAAAATGTTTCACACAGATGGTGCTGGGTTTCTGGAACACCAGTGGAGGTGATGGGAGCAGCCTCATGAGTAATGATTAAGGAGGATCTTGATAGACACATGAACGTCAGGCAAACAGAAGGAACCATACCCAGCATGAGCAACAAGTAGTGTGTCCAAATAAGGATTAGGAATTCACACAGGCTCAGTAGGCTGTAGGACCTGTTCCTGGGTTGGATTGCATTGTATTATATTGCATCTGCTGTTTTTCTCTGCCTAATCACAACCTGTCCAAATCACTTTGAAACCTCTTTGCATGTTTTTCACAACTGACAGTCAAAGCTGGTTTTGTGTCATCTACAAAATCTGAAGTAATACATTTTACATCGCCCCTCCCCAGCCATCAAAACTGATTGAATGATGATTTATTATCTCTTGTACTCTACAATGAACAACTCAGTTAAAGTAAAGTGAAAAGTTTCGACAGTTGCCACAATCTGGTGCAATCTGAATATTTTAAGAATAAAAAGGAGAAAAAGATAAAGCTGAAAGAAAGCCTGTCTTTGTTCTGCCATCTTCACCACGAGCAACCAACCCTTCCCTGCTGCCTGCTGGTGGACCCCGCAACATAAAATCGCAAATTTTCAGGTGTCATCTCTTCATCACTGAGCGCACCTCACTATTCTCAACTCGGGGTGTGAATAGGTCACATCCTTTCATCTTGAGACTGATCCATTTATTCTCATTTTCTGTCTTCTTCCTGTTAGCTCCATGGCACTACATTAATGTGCTTCAAATTTGTTTACTGACCTCCTTGGCATCTTATTGACAGCCTTTTCAAGATCCAAATGCACCACGCTCAATTGGGCCCCATTATCTAATTTACGCATTACATCCTCAGAAATCTCATTAAATGTTTGTCAAACATGGTCCATCCTTCATAAACCCAAGTGTTTAGCTATCATATCCTTTAAAATAGATTTTATTATTTTCCCAATCAATGACATTACATTAATTGGCTTGTGGAGTTCTGTTCCCCTCCTCTCTCTCTCTCTCTCTCTCCATTCTTAAACAGCAGAGTTACATTAACAATCTCCCAAATCTTTAGGCTACATTCCAGAATCTATAGAATTTAGAAATTAATCGATTGTCTCTGCAACCACGTCCTCCACCCACTTTCAATCATTGGGTTAACAAGGTGTAGGGCTGGATGAACACAGCAGGCCAAACAGCATCAGAGGAGCAGGAAAGCTGACGTTTCAGGCCTAGACCCTTCTTCAGAAAATGATTGGGTTAAAATCATTGGGCTGCTGCTTTTGCCAACTTTCAGTCTCATTAATTTGTCCAGTGTTACGTTTTAACTTGCAACAAACTAATACAAATTTCTTTCAGTTCCTCATTCTCTATGGTCTCTTGAACCTATTGTTTTTGGGAGATATATAGGATTGTGTTCTGTGAAGGTGAACACAAAGTAATTACTTAATTTCTCTTCCATTGCACTGATTCCCATTATAAATTCTCCTGGATTTGTAAAGGGTGCACATTGTCTCTGTTAGCCTCTTCCTTTTTGCATACCCTCAGGCATATTCAAAGTCCACTTCTACACTTTTTGCTAACCTTTCATTTATGCCTGAAAAGGGGTACTCAAACCTTTTACCCTGGTATTCTTCTCTTTGTGTGACAGACATACGGAAAGGAACTGACTCTGAACCCTTCAGGTACCAATACTCAGTATAAACATACATTCCTTGCAATATTTACTTCTTATTTCATTGAACTGAATTCAACTCTAACTCACTTCATTTAACTTTACCTCACTTTATTTCATTCACATTCAACCATAACCCGAGCTTTAAATCTATAAGTTTGGCATGAATCAAATGCTACCCCAATTTGAGTGAAGTGACCAACTTTTTTCTCTGGCTAGATCTTGCCTTATGGTTCTTTATCTTCTCTGAAAGTAACTTCAAGGCACATGCTCTACCAATGTGGTCTGTCGGTTTCTTCTCTTCTGGAGTGAGTAGGGTATCAGGTCGTAGGATACCAGTGGGAAAGGGATTGGGGGAGTAGGTCAGTTGGATTCTTGCTGCTTAGGATAAGGAAGCTTGTGTTCAATAACAGGGGTAACCAGGGTAGGGCTGAGTCTGGTGAATGAGAGGGAAACGTGTGGTCAGGTCCAGAGCTGGGCAGGATGGGGTGGGATTGGGGGGATGTGTGGACGGGTGAGGTGGGGAGGGGAGAAAGTGGTCTGCATCCAGTGTGGCGATGGGATATTTGGGTTTCAGGTTGTGTCAGTAGGCGTGGTACCGAGGGAGTGTCAGGTCAGGATCTGGGAGTTGGGGAGAGTGGTGGTGGTGGGAGTAGGTTTTAGGCCCTGGGAAGAGAAGGGGGAAGGTTCAGTTTTGGAGGTGTAAGGGATTTTGAAGCGGTGTCATTGTATGGACCAGTTGAATAGTTACTCAAGTGTTCAGCTAGGTATTTGATAGTCTAATCTTTCCTGGGCAAATAATTGCTGAAATTCACTGGAACTCTCTGAACTTTCTATTGTAAATGGAGACTTTCTGAGGTTCCAGTGAGAGGGGAATTCTCACTGAAATCTTCAATCTTCAATCTCCTGGGCAATTCTTTTGGAATCTGCTCTGATGAAGACTCCACAGGGTTCCCCGTAAACAACTCATCCACACTCAAATAACAAGTGGGCAGCCAATGAAAAATCTGTTCCAATATGTACTGAAAATGAGAAACATTTTGTCATAGCATTAGAATCCATGCACATCAGGAGCAATACATTGCCCTACAATGTGGCAGAACATCAGCTGAGCTTGTTGAGGGAGTAATTGTAATTAGAATTATAATTCAACCCAAAATGATGGCATAGTTTGTACTTTATGAGGAATATGTGGAATGTATTGGTCTTCACATCCCAGACTTGTTAAAGGGGGCCTCAGCAAGGAGGGTAATTGTAAGGTCTATCTCTCTATCCCTGCTGAGCTATATAGATGACACTCTCCTGGAGACTCTAGATACTTCAGCCTTTGCCTCTGTGTTAATGCTGAATAAAGCTCATGGATACAGCTAGGGTTCACAGGTTTTGCTGTACCTCCAGAGAGTCTGATGGGCCTTGTTCTCCAGGAAGGTCACCTACTTGTTGGAGGAAAATAATAGGGAAACCTTGCTAAACAATGGGCTCACCCCAGTGACCTCTCCTCATAATAACATCAGTCTTATGGTCTGCTACTTGGTCAAGCATGCCATAGATCAAGACCACACAGGCACTGTTCCTTAACACACTTAAATGCCATCTTGCCATGTGATATTCTGATATAAAGGTACCTGTGTCTACCTCTCACAAGGTTCGGAATCTTTGTGTCACCTTTGCAACATCCCACTGCGGTGGGGGCAGAGTCCTTGTGTATATTTAAGGCTGAGATAGTTTCTCCATCAGTCAGGGAATCAAGGGCGACAGGAAATGTCGGAAAGTGAACTTGAGGAATATCAGATCAGCCACGACCCATTTGAAAGGTGGAACAGGTTTGAGGGAGCTAACGGCTAACTCTTGTTCTTGTTTCTTATGGTCTTGTACTCTTAGCTGAGACAAAACAAAATCAGCAGTTGCTGGAGAAACTGAGCAGGTCTACCAGTTAATATGGAGACAAAGACAGAGTTAATGTTTCCAGTTCAGCGACCCTTTGTTCTGAAGAATAGTTATACTGGACTTGAAACATTTCTCTCTCCACAGATGCTGCTGTCAAACCAGCTGAGTTTCTCCACAATTTTTGATTCTGACGTCTCTTGGTGCTCATTTTATAATCATATCAACTATATTGTTAACTTTGGAGGTTGGCTTTTTGAAATATGAAAAGGATGGAATTTGCTCTTAAGTGCAAACTTCTGTAAATTAATTTTTTAATAATGACAATAAAATATTTATTTACTCATTAATTATACATCTACTCACATTTGCTCGGCTGTTTATTATGAAGGCAAAATAGGATGCATTATTGATGAATAATTGTATTTATTTATTCCCTATAATAGATTTGCATGTTTAATCTAGGCAACAAAATTCTAAATAAAACATTAAATAAATAGAATGTTGCACAGCTTGATTCTTAGTTTGATTCAAAGATAAAGCTGCTCTTGATCAATGACAGTTTAAAGAGCTTCTCATTACAATTTCATAACCATTTTAAAGTAAAAATTCAGGGTAATTGGCACTTTTTCTGGCTAAGTTGTTAAAATGTGTTTCCTCTTTTTTAAGATCTGATTTCACACCAAGTCCCATTCACTCATCACCCTTGTGCCTGCTAACATCTCTCTCTACCACTGTATCAAGATTAAAACATTCACAGGCAAAAACCGGGAAAAAAAAACTGCGAATGCTGTAAACCAGAAGCAAAAACAGAATTTGCTCGTGAAGTTAAGCAGGTCTGGTAGCATCTGAGATATCAGGGTCAACATTTCTATGGAAGGGTCACTCGGTTGATTAACATTGATTAAGGTTAACACTGATTTCTCTCCACAGATTCTGCCAGACCTACTGAGCTTCCCAGCAATTTGTTTTTGTTCAAAATTCTCCATTTCTTTGCCACACAACACCCGCTCCTTTTTCTCAGCTCGATGACCAATCATGACTTCTGCAAGTTTTCAATTCTGATGCACCTTCAATTTTAATTGCTCCATCTTTGATGGTCAAGCATTCAGCTGTTGACACCTAATCTCCAGATTTACCTCCATAACCCAACTGGACTCTCTAATCTCTCTTTAAGGCGCTTTTTCAACATTGACTCTGTGGCCAAAGATTTTTGTCACTTGCCCTAATATCGACTTTATGGGAACCAAAAGAACTGCGGATGCTGTAAATCAGGAACTAAAACAAAGTTGCTGGTAAAGCTCTGCAGGTCTGGCAGCATCTGTGGAGTTAACAGAGTTAACGTTTTGGGTCCGGTGACCCTTCCGCAGAGCTTTATGGGGTTCAGTGCCATATACAGAGGGTTCCCGATTTATGAATGTTCAACTTGTGAATGTGATCCCATACTTTTAAAGGCCTGAGATAAGAACAAATTCAGTGCTTAGAAATAGATCCTATGCATTGCCATGCATTGCCATGCATTGTTTTCCGATTTACATACAGATTAACTCGCGAACAGACTCCAGATCACAGACCTTTCTCAACTCGGAACTATTTGTATAGTTTGCATACAGTAATAGAGCCATGGAATCATACAGCAAGGAAGCAGGCCATTCGGCCCAACTCATCCATGCTGACCAGGCTTTGTAAACCGAACTAGCCCCATTTATCTGCGTTTGGCCCAAGTGCCTACAAAACCTTTCTTATCTATGTACCTGTCGAAATATCTTTTAAATGTTGCAATTTCACCCATCTCTACCACTTCCTTTGGCAGCTTGTTCCATACCTGCACCACCCTCTGTGTGAACAACTTGCATCTCAGATCCCATTTAAAACATTTCCCTCTCACATTAAGCCGATGCCCTCTATGAACACGTGAATGAAAGGGTTTTATTGCCACATAGATCTAGGGAGATACAGTGAAAAATGTCTTGTTACCAGTATCTGGCACTACGTTAAGCCACAAGGGAATAAAAAGAAAGTATTTATTAGAGCTAATTTTCATCAATTGTTGTCCCAAATACAGTTCCAAGGCTTCTACAATGTCTCTGCAAAGTTGGTCTCAAGGAGTCCCTGCTCTGGGTACAGTAACGATGACATTGATGCCCCAGGGAGCTCCAGCTCCTCATGCCGCCACTGTCTCGCCAACACCACCGAGACACCCCGCTCCAGGACTAATGCAACCAGTAGTCTCGGCTCTGGCCACCACCAGCTGTCCCCCCAGCCCCACAGAGTCAGGAAGATGAAGAGAAGAACACAGAGGAGAAAAAAGTTTTGAATTCCCTTACCCTGGAAAAAAGACCCTTGCTACTTACCTTATCTATGCTGTGATGATTTTATAAACCTCAACAAAGTCACCCTTCAACCTCCTATGCTGCAAAGAGAAAAATGCCCCAGTCTATTAGGGCAGTTTGGTGGCTCAGTGGTCAGCACTGCTGCCTCACAGCACCAGGGACCTAGGTTCAATCCCAGCTTTCAGCACTGCCCATGTGGAGTTTGCATTTTCCTCCCATATTTGCACGGATTTCCTCTGGGTATTCTGGTTTCCTCCCACTGTCCAAAAGTGTGCCGGTTAGGTGGATTCGCCATGCTAAATTGTCCCATAGTGTGCAGGGCACATGGGCTAGCCTTGGGGATTGCCAGGGCAAGGGGTGTGGGTCTGGGTGGGACCAAATGTCCAGTTTCTACACCCTAAGGATTCGATTCTAATATTATCCAGCCTCTCCCTATAACTCACACCTTCCAGTCTTGGTAACATCGCTGTTAATCATTTTTGCACCCTTTCTAGTTTAATGACATCCTTCTCAAAGCAGAGCAACTAGGAATGTACACTGTGCTCCCAACGTAGCCGTTGCCAATGTCTTATATACCCGTAACATGATGCCCCTACTCTTGTACTCAATTCTGAGAGCGATGAAGGCAAGCGTGCCAAATGCCTTCCTGTAAAACACCTTTTGAAACATTGAAGGTGGAGCAAACTGACTGTGTTTTTTGCTTTCCCACTTGTCGTAGAATCTGCCTCCTGCCTGTGGCAATCAGAAATCTTAAAATAAAGCTGAATGCTTTTGTTAAATCAGAAGGCCACTGAAGTTTCCAAGTATCAATCCATCAATTAAATCTTCAGATTTTATTCACTATGCTTCTGCAATGTATGCATTAAGTTGTGCATAAATGCATAATCAAAAGATATTTGTTTTGTTGTTTCCTGAAAAAAATACTTAGGTTCCGTTAGATATCAAATAAATTAAACTGGAACTGGCTGCCATGAGAAATCAGCCTTCATTAAAATAAAGAACAAATCCTCAGTAAAAATGTCACAAACAGTCCTAATGTCTTTTGCTCTGTTCTGTACAATGCACATTACGTTCTATTCGTCGATATTAAATGTCATTTATCATTTATCTGCCGGCTCTTTAGCACTTTTATTATAAAGGATCCCTTGTGTCAGTTCCAGCAGCATTAAACATTGTCTGCCTATTGCCCCCCACTGCAGAAACATCACTCTGCAACTGTGCTCACCAGCATCAGCCACACCAATAGCGCCCTGCGTCATAACTATTGTCACAAGATTTAACTTACTGCATATATCAATCAATATCTTTGTCCTTTCAACAGATTCCCTCAGAAGCAGATCAATCAATGAAAATGGCCTCCCAACGAAGCTCAGACAAGGAAGTAGAATGTGCTTTTGTCCGGATTTTCCATTTCAGTATTTCACTCAAGAAACCCCATCCTCTTCCATCATTGAGAGAGGCTTTATCAACAATTGTGAAGTTCTGAGGAAGGGCCACTCAACCCGAAACATTAATTCTGATTTCTCTCCACAGATTCTGCCAGAATTGCTGAGCTATCCGGAAATTTTGCTTCTGTCCCTGAATTACAGAATCCACAGTTCTTTCAGGTTCTTCTCATTGTGAGATTTCAAATTCTGCAATATTTACAGAGGTAGGCTTAGTGGTGCTTTGGAAGTGAAAATGTTTGTTGTTGTGTTATTTCAAAGCTGCTGGTGTTCTTTTGACTCAGGATCTGTTAGGGAGGAATATCATTCCTGACAATATTACTGCCAATGAGGAGGTCACTTGCTTGTTTTTTAGTGATGCCTGTGGTGGATGCCATGACATGGTAAGTCGTGTTCAGGCTTCCTAAAGAAACAGGCTTCCCTGGAAGATGATTGCTTGTAGAAAGCAAACTGTTCCAGGAATTGATGATGTGATCAAGCTGTCTCGGAGATAGCTTTGTTATCTGGACAACATGGTGCCTCAGTGGTTAGCTCTGCTGCCTCATTGTATCAGGGACCTGGGTTCAATCCCACCCTCTAGTGACTGCCTGTGTGGAATTTGCTTGTTGTCTGTGCGGGCTCCCTCCAGGTGCTCTGGTTTCCTCCCCCTGTTCAACGGTGTGTAGGTTAGGTGGATTGGCCATGTTAAATTGCCAGTAGTGTTCAGAGGTGTGTAGCGTCAGTGGGTTGTAGAAGGATAGTCTGGGTGGAATGCTCCAGGGGTCAGTGTTGAGCTGAAGGGCATATTTCCACACTGTAGAGTTTCTATGAAGAAACAAGAAGGGAACATCCTTTTCAAGCAGCTTGGTTTTGAGCAAAGCGGTGCAGACAACACCTCTTCCCTTAGATAATAAAGTGTGAAGCTGGATGAACACTGCAGGCCAAGCAGCATCTCAGGAGCACAAAAGCTGACATTTCGGGCCTAGACCCTTCATCAGAGAGGGGGATGGGGAGAGGGAACTGGAATAAATAGGGAGAGAGGGGGAGGCGGACCGAAGATGGAGAGTAAAGAAGATAGGTGGAGAGGAGAGTATAGGTGGGGAGGGAGGGAGGGGATAGGTCAGTCCAGGGAAGACGGACAGGTCAAGGAGGTAGGATGAGGTTAGTAGGTAGGAAATGGAGGTGCGGCTTGGGGTGAGAGGAAGGGATGGGTGAGAGGAAGAACAGGTTAGGGAGGCAGAGACGGGCTGGGCTGGTTTTGGGATGCAGTGGGGGGAGGGGACGAACTGGGCTGGTTTTGGGATGCGGTGGGGGAAGAGGAGATTTTGAAGCTGGTGAAGTCCACATTGATACCATTGGGCTGCAGGGTTCCCAAGCGGAATATGAGTTGCTGTTCCCGCAATCTTCGGGTGGCATCATTGTGGCACTGCAGGAGGTCCGCCCACAACGTCCACAGCTAGCAACCCCAGAGGAGACAGCCACACTGAGCCCTGCCGAATCTTCACCATCCCCCCCAGACCTCCCACTGACTGAGGACGAACAGTCAGTCCTAAGCAAGGGGCTCACCTTTGTCCCACTACAACCACACATCAACAAATACCAGTCACGTTTGGACATAGAGCAGTTTTTCTGCCGCCTTCGCCTCCACGCTTACTTCTTCAACCAGGAACCTAACCCTGCCTCCACTGATCCCTTCACCCGCTTCTAACACAAGTCCTCCTCCTGGACACAACCCCCAGGCCTCCTACCCTCGCTCGACCTCTTCATGGATGTGAGTTTGCTCGCTGAGCTGGAAGGTTAGTTTTCAGACGTTTCGTCACGATTCTAGGTAACATCATCAGTGAGCCTCCGATGAAGCGTTGGTGTTATGTCCCGCTTTCTATTTATCTGGTTAGGTTTCCTTGGGTTGGTGATGCCATTTCCTGTGTTGGTGATGTCATTTCCTGTTCTTTTTCTCAGGGGATGGTAGATTGGCTCCAAATCAATGTGTTTGTTGATGGAATTCCGGTTGGAATGCCATGCTTCTAGGAATTCTCGTGCATGTCTCTGTTTGGCTTGTCCTAGGATGGATGTGTTGTCCCAATCAAAGTGGTGTCCTTCCTTATCTGTATGTAAGGATACGAGTGAGAGTGGATCATGTCGTTTTGTGGCTAGTTGATGTTCATGTATCCTGGTGGCTAGCTTTCTGCCTGTTTGTCCAATGTAGTGTTTGTTGCAGTTCTTGCAAGGCATTTTGTAGATGAAGTTTGTTTTGCTTGTTGTCTGTATAGGGTCTTTTAAGTTCATTAGCTGCTGTTTTAGTGTGTTGGTGGGTTTGTGGGCTACCCTGATGCCAAGAGGTCCGAGTAGTCTGGCAGTCATTTCGGAAATGTCTTTGATGTCGGGGGGAGTGGTTATGGTTTCTGAGCCCGTTTTGTCTGTTTGTTAGGGTTTGTTGCTGAGAAATCGTCGGACTGTGTTCATAGGGTACCCATTCTTTTTGAATACGCTGTATAGGTGATTTTCTTCTGCTCTGCGTAGTTCCTCTGTGCTGCAGTGTGTGGTGGCCCGTTGGAATAATGTTCTAATGCAGCTTCGTTTGTGGGTGTTGGGATGGTTGCTCCTGTAGTTCAGTATTTGGTCCGTACGTGTTGTTTTCCTGTAGACGCTGGTTTGAAGTTATGGATTGAAGTTCAAACCAGCGTCTACAGGAAAACAACACGTACGGACCAAATACTGAACTACAGGAGCAACCATCCCAACACCCACGAACAAAGCTGCATTAGAACATTATTCCAACGAGCCACCACACACTGCAGCACAGAGGAACTACGAAGAGCAGAGGAAAATCACCTATACAGCGTATTCAAAAAGAATGGGTACCCATTGAACACAGTCCGCTGATTCCTCAGCAATAAACCCAAACAAACAGACAAAACGGGCTCAGAAACCATAACCACTCTCCCCTACATCAAAGACATTTCCAAAATGACTGCCAGACTACTCGGACCCCTTGGCATCAGGGTAGCCCACAAACCCACCAACACACTAAAACAGCAGCTAATGAACTTAAAAGGCCCTACACAGACAACAAGCAAAACGAACGTCATCTACAAAATAATAAAGTGTGAAGCTGGATGAACACAGCAGGCCAAGCAGCATCTCAGGAGCACAAAAGCTGACGTTTCGGGCCTAGACCCTTCATCAGAGAGGGGGATGGGGTGAGGGTTCTGGAATAAATAGGGAGAGAGGGGGAGGTGGACCGAAGGTGGAGAGAAAAGAAGATAGGTGGAGAGGAGAGTATAGGTGGGGAGGTAGGGAGGGGATAGGTCAGTCCAGGGAAGATGTACAGGTCAAGGAGGTGGGATGAGGTTAGCAGGTAGGAGATGGAGGTGGGAGGAAGGGATGGGTGAGAGGAAGAACAGGTTAGGGAAGCAGGGACAGGCTGGACTGGTTTTGGGATGCAGTGGGGGGAGGGGAAGAGGTGGGCTGGTTGTGTGGTGCAGTGGGGGGAGGGGAAGAGGTGGGCTGGTTGTGTGGTGCAGTGGGGGGAGGGGACGAACTGGGCTGGTTTAGGGATGCGGTGGGGCAAGGGGAGATTTTGAAGCGGGTGAAGTCCACATTGATACCATTGGGCTGCAGGGTTCCCAAGCAGAATATGAGTTGCTGTTCCTGCAACCTTCGGGTGGCATCATTGTGGCACTGCAGGAGGCCCATGATGGGCATGTCATCTAAAGAATGGGAGGGGGAGCGGAAATGGTTCACGACTAGGAGGTGCAGTTGTTTATTGTGAACCGAGTGGAGGTGTTCTGCAAAGCGGTCCCCAAGCCTCCGCTTGGTTTCCCCAATGTAGAGGAAGCCACACCAGGTACAATGGATGCAGTATACCACATTGGCAGATGTGCAGGTGAACCTCTGCTTAATGTGGAATGTCATCTTGGGGCCTGGGATAGGGGTGAGGGAGGAGGTCTGGGGGCAAGTGTAGCATTTCCTGCTGTTGCAGGGGAAGGTGCCGGGTATGGTGGGGTTGGAGGGCAGTGTGGAGTGAACAAGGGAGTCACGGAGGGAGTGGTCTCTCCGGAAAGCAGACAGGTGTGGGGATGGAAAAATGTCTTGGGTGGTGGGGTCGGATTGTAGATGGCGGAAGTGTCGGAGGATGATGCGTTGTATCCGGAGGTTGGTGGGGTGGTGTGTGAGAATGAGGTGGATCCTCTTAGGGCGGTTGTGGCGGGGGCGGGGTGTGAGGGATGTGTTGCGCGAAATACGGGAGACGCGGTCAAGGGCGTTCTCAACCACTGTGGGGGGCAGGTTGTGGTCCTCGAAGAACTTGGACATCTGGGATGTGTGGGAGTGGAATGCCTCAACATGGGAGCAGATGCGGCGGAGGCGGAGGTATTGGGAATAGGGGATAGAATTTTTGCAGGAGGGTGGGTGGGAGGAGGTGTATTCTAGGTAGCTGTGGGAGTCAGTGGGCTTGAAATGGACATCAGTTACAAGCTGGTTGCCTGAGATGGAGACAAAGGGGGTGGCCATGGGCACCGGCATGGGCCCCAGCTATGCCTGCCTATTTGTAGGTTACGTGGAACAGTCCATCTCCTGCACCTACACAGGCCCCAAACCCCACCTCTTCCTCGGTTACATTGATGACTGTATCGGCGCCGCCTCTTGCTCCCCAGAGGAGCTCGAACCGTTCATCCACTTCACCAACACCTTCCACCCCAACCTCAAGTTCACCTGGGCCATCTCCGGCACATCCCTCACCTTCCTGGACCTCTCAGTTTCCATCTCAGGTAACCAGCTAGAAACTGATGTCCATTTCAAGCCCACCGACTCCCACAGCTACCTAGAATACACCTCCTCCCACCCACCCTCCTGCAAAAATTCCATTCCCTATTCCCAATTCCTCCGCCGCCGCCGCATCTGCTCCCACGTTGAGGTATTCCACTCCCGCATATCCCTGAAGTCCAAGTTCTTCAAGGACCACAACTTTCCCCCCACAGTGGTCGAGAACGCCCTTGACCGTGTCTCCCGCATTTCCCGCAACACATCCCTCACACCCTGCCACTGCCACAACCGCCCAAAGAGGATCCCCCTCGTTTTCACACACCACCCCACCAACCTCCGGATACAACGCAACATCCTCCGACACTTCCGTCATCTTCAATCCGACCCCACCACCCAAGATATTTTTCCATCTCCACCCCTGTCTACTTTCCGGAGTGACCACTCTCTCCGTGACTCCCTTGTTCGCTCCACACTGCCGTCCAACCCCACCACACCCAGCACCTTCCCCTGCAACAGCAGGAAGGGCTACACTTGCCCCCACACCTCCTCCCTCACCCCCATCCCAGGCCCCAAGATGACTTTTCATATTAAGCAGAGGTTCACCTGCACATCTGCCAATGTGGTATACTGCATCCATTGTACCCGGAGTGGCTTCCTCTACATTGGGAAAATCAAGCGGAGGCTCGGTGACCACTTTGCAGAACACCTCCACTCGGTTTGCAATAAACAACTGCACCTCCCAGTCGCGAAACATTTCAACTCCCCCTCCCATTCTTTAGATGACATGTCCATCATGGGCCTCCTGCAGTGCCACAATGATGCCACCGAAGGTTGCAGGAACAGCAACTCATATTCCGCTTGGGAACCCTGCAGCCCAATGGTATCAATGTGGACTTCACCAGTTTCAAAATCTCCCCTTCCCCCACCGCATCCCAAAACCAGCCCAGTTCATCCCCTTCTCCCACTGCATCACACAACCAGCCCAGCTTGTCTCTGCTTCCCTAACCTGTTCTTCCACTCACCCATCCCTTCCTCCCACCCCAAGCCGCACCTCCATTTCCTCCCTACTAACCTCATCCCACCTCCTTGACCTGTCCGTCTTCCCTGGGCTGACCTATCCCCTCCCTACCTCCCCACCTATACTCTTCTCCCCACCTATCTTCTTTTCTCTCCATCTTCGGTCCGCCTCCCCCTCTCTCCCTATTTATTCCAGTTCCCTCTCCCCATCCCCCTCTCTGATGAAGGGTCTATGACCGAAATGTCAGCTTTTGTGCTCCTGAGATGCTGCTTGTCCTGCTGTGTTCATCCAGCTTCACACTTTATTATCTTGGATTCTCCAGCATCTGCAGTTCCCATTATCTCTTTCCTTAGAATTCAGTTGCAAATCTGTGTGTTGACTAGAAAAATGTGGCACGGTGGCTCAGTGGTTAGCACTGCCGCCTCACAGCGCCAGGGACCCGGGTTCGATTCCAGCCTCGGGTGACTGTCTCTTTGGAGTTTGCACATTCTCTCGTGTCTGCGTGGGTTTCCTCCGGGTGCTCCGGTTTCCTCCCACAGTCCAAGATTGTGCAGGCCAGGTGGATCGGCCATGCTAAATTCCCCATAGTGTTCAGGGGTGTGTGGGTTGTCGGGGGTTGGGTCTGGGTGGGATGTTTCAAGTGGCGGTTTGGACTTGTTGGGCCAGAGGGCCTGTTTCCACACTGTAGCGAATCTAATCTTAAAAAAAAAGTTTAAAACTCTTGATCGCTGAAAGATGAAATTACAGACTGTGAGACTGCTGTGACAGCCAAGGAAGAAAGAGAGGAAAGGAATTCCGGTTGGCACAGTTAAAGAACATTAGAATCAGTTGATACATTTAAGACATTAGCAATGCCTCTGCTGACCAGGGGACAGGGAGTCGATTATCTCAGTTGACTGATGGCCAACAATGTGAGTTCAGTCCCCATGTTGACTGAGTTCACTGTGAAGGTCCTGTTTACTTGACCTCACCCCTTTTCTGAGGTGTGATGAGAGAGCAGACCTCTGGGATTTTGATGACTACTCTTGAACTGGGAGAGTAAAGCCCTTAATTAGTGATGGAAGTAGGAAGGGACAACTTTGCCAGGAGTAAACAAAAGTCATAAGCATTCTCAATGATACAAATCTTTGGAGTAATCCTCTAAGTGGCTACTCTTCTAATTTCTGACAAATAGCTTTCCAGCGTTTTTATGGTGCTGGAGTAAGACAAACAGATGCTAAAGGGCATATAAGTTAAGAAGTTTAACTTTGAAATGTATATCTGTGTTCACCGTTCTTTTTATATCCTTGGTATGATTATTTATAACTGGTTTTTCCATTTGTTTGTGGGATGTGTGTATCACTGGCTGGGCCTACTTGTCCCTAGTTGCGTTGGGACCGTGGTGGTGATCTGCCTTCTTGACCCTATGCAGCCCATCTTCTGTGGGTGGACGCACTGGAATTATTGTTGCTAATGTGCTGTCGTTAATATTTGTGAAATCCGTTATTTTTGGTCCTAAACTTTGTGGCTTCTTTCTTTTATGAAGCACCTTGGCTTCTATATTTCAAAAATGATTAAGAACGTTGCTGATCTCTACCGAGCTCAACACACAATATTATTGCCGAGAGGCTAATGCACTGTGCACTGCTGCCCTCAGCAGTGTTATTCTTAACAAAAAATAACAATCCGATTCATGTAAACAGAAGCTCCAAAGTCTGAAATTCTGAAATACAAACAGAAAAGCCGCAAATACTCAACAGGGAGCAACTGTGGAGAGAGAAACAAATGTTTCAGATCAATGATTTCTTCTCTTAACCGGAGGAAGATTAGCTTTTCCTCGGCTCAGCACTTGTTCTAAATTTGATCATCCGTTACAAGGAGCTCACCAGCTGACCACCACTTTTTCTGAGCCGGAAAGGCAATAAATGCTGGCCCAGCCAGAGACACTGCATCCCAGGAACACATTTGAAAAAAAAGAGTTCTTTCAGTTCTGACTGAAAGTTCATTGCCTTAAAATACCAATTCCATCTCTGTCAATACAGATGCTACCTGCTGAGTGTTTCCAGCACTTTCTGTTTCCACTGAAGATTTTCCCCTTTTACAACTTCTGTTTAATTTGGTAAGATCTTTAGCAATAGACAAGTGGATTGTTAATCCAGTAAACCCTGACAATATCCCAAGGGACCTGGGTTCAAATCCAGCCACAGCAGATGCTGGATTGTACACTCAATAAAGGTAGAGAGTTCAGAGTCTAATAATGGCTATGAATTGAATGTCGGGAGGAGCCCATCTCCTCCATGAATGTCGTTTTGGGAAGGCAATTGCCATCCTTACCTAGTCTGGCCTACATGTGACTCCAGGCCCAAAACAATGGTGGTGAATCTTAACTACCCTTAAGGAAACTAAGGATGGACAATAAGTTCTTGCCTGGCCCCATTCTATTAATGAATAAAAAATAAAGTGTTGTTTACTCTCATGTACAATAATTAATCTTACCTCTCATGTTATATATGTGGCTTTGGGAAATGAAATCATCCCTGTTCTACTTACATTGGGTCAACAGTTTACAACAAGCCTCTGTCATCCACAAGTGAAGTATCTGAGATTCTCAAGTAACCGGCAAAAGTTTTAAAGATCATTTACAATTTGTGCAGTTGCTTCAAAAACATCAGTTTCAACTTGTTGGTGACTGTTCCAGAAACCACGGGAAGAGCTGCATGTCATCCTCAGTTACACAAGGTCTCTTATAGCTGCTGTGAGGTGATTTGGTTATGGGTTATATCCAGAATCTTTCACTCATCCATTTCAACGAAGAAGACTCTCACGCAAGGACTGCAGAGCAAATGTGTTGTTTGACTTTGACACACAAAATGGAAATATGGGGAATATTGGAAGGGATGAAAATGGAAATTTTACTCAAAAGAGCCACCCCAACCAAATCTCCAACCGTTCCGTACTCACTATCAGCAGCTGCTCAAGGTGTAGGTGCTAGTTCCGTCGATGACCCTCAAGAGGTACTATCAAGAACCCAGCAAGTAAATTATATTCTGGTCACTTAATTTGAACTGTCAACATGGTTTCTCCCCTGGCACTCCATCCTCTCTCCCACTTTTCATAAATGTTGCACCCCTCACCAACACTTCACGTCAGCTCTGATGAAAAGTCACCTAGACTTGAAACGTTAGCTTGCCTCTCTCCGTGGATGCTGCCTGACCCGTTGTGATCTCTAGCACATTTTGTTTTCAAAATAAATTACACCGCCCTTTACACATTCACATTTAAGTTTTTGTTTTAAATTAATGTTCACAAGAGCCACTGTATCAGGTTTCTGTCTAAGTATTTCTGTCTGATTCATAGTCCAAACCACCGTCAGTTAGTTCATCAATGACCTTCCTTCCATCCTGTGGTAAGAATAGGAATGTTGGCTGATGATTGCCCAATGCTCAGCACCATGTGATACCGAAGGAGCCCATGCTCATTTGTAACCAGATCTGGATAATATTCAGGTATAGGCTGATGAGTGACAAGTTACATTCATACTACACATACTAGGTAATCGCCATCTCTAATAAGAGACAATCTAACTGCTGCACCTTGACATTCAATGGTGTTACCAACACTGGATCTGCGTTATCAACATCTTGGGAATTAGCATTGACCAGAAACTCAAACAGGCTTGGCACATAAACACAGTAGCACTACAAGAGCAAGTCAAAGGCTCAGAATACTGTGGTATACTCTCCTCCTGACTCCTCAAAGCCTGCCCACCATCTATAAGGCACAAGAGTTGGAATATTCCCCACTTGTCTGGATGGGTGCAGCTGCAATAATTGTCAAGGAGTTTGATACCATCCAGGACAAAGCAGTCCACTTGATTGGCGCTACATTCATAAATATCCTGGAAGGAACAGGGCAGCAGATACATGGGGATGCCACCATCTGCAAGTTCGCCTCTAAGCCACTCACCATCCTGACTTGAAAGTATATCACTATTTCTTCAGTGTTACTGGGTCAGCATCGTAGAATTCCTTCACCAAGGGTATTGTGGGTCAACCTTCAGCACATGGAGTGCATTGATTCATGAAGGAAGCTCAGCCCCACCTTCTCATGGGACAACCAGCAATGGGCAATAAATGCTGGCCCAGTCAATGATGCCCACATCCCATGAGAGAATAAAAAGTAATCAGTTTCTGAGATGTTATCCGGCCTTGTATTCATTGGCATCACAAGTGTCCATCGAAATTTTTCTTACGTGTGATTTAAGACACTTAAAAGAATGGGAGCCTGGAACCCTAAACTGATGCATTCACCTCAAAATGAATTCAGCTGGGTCTGGTAGAAGGTGGGGTGGATTGGGCCAAGATTATAAGACCATAAGAAATAGGAACAGATGTGGGCCATTTGGCCCCTTGAGTCTGTTCCATCATTCAATAGGGTAACAGCTGATCAGACATCCCTCTCATCAACTTCCCTGCACTTTCTCTGAGACCTTTGTTTCCCTTCCTGCTATTAGAATGTTGGCTCTTATTTTGACAAGTTTGGAATACAAACAGTAGGGAACTATACAAGATGCCGATGAGACCACATCTGGAGTTCTCTAAGTGGGTTTTGACCCGTTATTCAAGGAAAGATGTTGTTTGATTGAAGGCAGATTAGAGAAGTTTCAGTAGGATGATCGCCAGTATGGACGGATTGTCTTGTTAGCAAAGGCTAAACAGGTTAGGGCTAGTCATTGGAGCCCAGAGGAATGAGACATGATCTCAGTGAAACATATCAGATTGTTAAGGGGTTTGACAGGATAAATGCTGAGACAATGTTTCCCCTCATGAGAGCATCTAGGACCAGAGAGAATAGCCTCAGCACAAAGCGGCATGAATTTAAGACTGAAATGAGGAGGAATTTCTTCCCTTGCAAGATTGTGAGCCTTTGGGGACCTTTATCCCAAAGGTTGTTGGGGAGTGGGTGGGGGGATGTGGGGAGTGGGTGGGGAGATGGTAGTGAAGGTAGGGGCGGTTGAAGGGGCAGAGTTCCTTGTGTATATTTAAGGATGACATAGATGGATACTTGCTCAGTTGGGGAAGCAAGCATTCGGGGGAAAGAGAAAGTGGAGTGTTCAATCAGTCATGATCATATTGAATGGCAGACTGGACCTCAGGAGCCAAATGGCCTTTTCCTGTTCCAAATTCTCATGGTTCTAATGGTCTTATAAAGAGATTTGCTCACAGAAACCTTTGAGCAAGAAGAGCCAATTCAGTTCAAAGGGCCTTTTATCAGGGTACAGTAACAACCTGGTGTGATTTTCATGCTCTTTTATTTTACCCATTAAGAGAACAAACTTGCGTTTATATAGCACCTTTCATGACCCCAGGATGTCCCAAAACACTTTACAGCCAATTAAGTGCTGTTGAAATGTAGTCACTGTTATACGTGGAGAAGTATCTCACATTATCACCACACATGGGAGGAATAACCTGCTTGAACCAAAGCATGCATTGCTCACAAATCCCTGTGTAGTGGGCCTGCTGTATTAGCTAAAAGATATCAAGTACCCTGAAGTGGAAACACAAAAATAATTCAATTCTTTGCAACTAGAGGTTACAGCTACTAATGCAAAGTGAAATATTTATAGAGATAGCAGTGAGGTAGTTAGTTTGTGGAAGAAATTGCCTATTTCTGATTTCTTGCTGTTATATGTTCTCCTGCATTTGCAACACAGGCATTCCATCATTACATTGGAAATAATTAATCATCATTCATCTTTGATTCTCGCCCTTGTTCCCCAGAATTGGAAAAAATGAGGTAACAATGATTAGATCTGAAATAATTAGCATGCTGTACAAATGCTCAAACACACACTGTACACACATTCATGCCCATGCACAAAGGCACAGGCTCTCTCTCTCTCTCTCTCTCACACTCACACATACTCACGCACTCACACATACTCACACACACACACACAAACACACACACACAAACACACACACACACACAGACACACACAGACACACACACACACACACACAGAAACTCACACTGTCTCTCACAAATATATTGAGACACACACTCACATACCACTGTACAGCCAGATGCCAACTGATAAGTAAAAACTAACATGCTAAAACTAGGTGGATCGGCCATGCTAAATTGCCCATAGTGTTCAGAGGTGTGTGGGTTGTAGTGGGATGGGTCTGGGTGGGATGCTTCAAGGGGCGGTGTGGACTTGTTGGGCCGAAGGGCCTGTTTCCACACTGTAGGGAATCTAAACTAATCTAATCTAATCAAACACACTCTGAGATGTTTGGACATGCTGAGACGTACTGATGCAAATTAATGTATACTGAGACATGAATATAGCACTTTTTTGTAAGGCAAATTTAACACCATATTTCAGGTAGACAGAAAAGAGATTTAGCTCTTTAACACAGAAGACTCAAACTCTTTTAGGGTAGTGAAGAAAAGCTGAACACTGAGCCAAAGAAGGTCATTTTGAGGAAGACGTTTAAAAGTCTGATCAGAGATGTCGGAAAATAGAGAAACTAGGAGCTGGAGTAGACCATTCGGCCCTTTGAGCCTGCTCCATCATTCATAATGGCTGACCCTTTATCTCAATGCCATGCTTCCACATTCTTGCTATACCATTTGGTGGCTTTAAAATCTAAAATACCCCTATTTAGTGACCTAGCCTCCACAGCATTCTGTGGTAGAAAATGCCACAGGTTCCCTACCCTTTGAGTGAAGACATTTTTCCTCATCTCAGCCCCAATTTGTCTAACCTATCTCCTGAGACTTTGCCCTCTGGCTCTAGACTGCTCAACCCTGCATCTAGCCTACCCAGTCCTGTTAGAATCTTATACATGTGATGTTCTGGGTTCAGATCCTTTCACGACAGATGGTGGAATAACTTTGAACCCATTGCAGATTGTCCAGGGAAAGAATCCCATCTGGTTCACTAAAGTCCTTTAGGGAAGGAATCTACCATCCTTACCTGGTCTGATCTCCATCTGACTCCAGGCCCCTGCAGGGATTCTGGTTGTTATCACTGAAACTGCTGTTGTTTTCGGTGGTTCGAATCACCCCCAGATCCCTGATTCTGACACTGAACTGAATTTAGTAATATGAAGTGGAGAAGGTAGTACACCGTTGTTTCAGGGTGAAGGATCTCTGTGTTTATTAAATACAAAGGAGAATATATCACAAGAAATAAAAGACAAATGAATAAACAGGGAAATAATACAAAAGTGATAAATTACAAGACTTAAATAAGAACAGTGAAACTGACACTATCTGTTATTAACACAGGTTAATTACTATTAGAAACTAAACAATAGTTTTAAATACAGATACGCTCTAGTGCCATAATGATGTCACCCGCAAACTGGAGGAGCAACATCTCATATTCTGCCTCAGGAACCTACAGCCCAATGGCCTAAACATGGAATTCACCAGTTTTAAAATCTCCCCACTTCTAGCCTCATTGCATGTCCAACCCTCCCTCTCACTTCACCCCCTGACATAGCCTGTTCATCTTCTTCCCCACGTATACACCCCACCCTTCCCATTGACCAATCCCTATGAACCCTCACCTGCATCCACCCATCACCATCCCACCTACCCTCCTCCATCCCCACTCTACCTCCATCTTGCCTCCTTGGCCTGACATACCTTGTGCATCTTCCTCCCCACATATCTGCCCCATCCTTCCCACCGATTAATCCTTACTACTCCAGACCTACATCCACTTACCACCATCCCACCTACTTTGCCTCAGCCCCACTCCTCCTCCCTCGATTTATTTCCCAGCTCCCTTCCCCCTCCATAGTTGTGATGAGGGGTCCTGACCTGAAATGTCAACTTTCCTGCTCCTCTGATGCTGCGTGGCCTGCTGCGTTCCTCCAGCTCCACACTGCGTTGAATCAGACTTTCTGACCTTGGGGTGCCCTGCGCCATCACTCACCCACCTTCCCCTCTCTGCTGGCCTGGTTGGGTACTTTGGGCCTTGAGGAAACAGGCTCACCAATGGGGAAAAACACGTTTTGAATTACAGCTGGCCATCCCAACTTGCTGTAGCCAATGATTCGCTGAAGACCTTGGGTGGTGTTGGCCTTCAGCCTGGTTGAGTCCACTGATGCAGTAAGATGTTTTGTGAATGTGTCTGGTGAGTACTTCGGTTTTCTTACTTTTTGGGAGGTTTTGCGAGTGGATTTTCACATCAGGATGTGTCTGAGACCTTGTGGGGTTGTTCAGGCCTGCTGGCTCTCAGAAGTTATATGTTGTTTGATCTGCAGGTCATGGTTGGAGATGGCTGTAGGAGTCTTTCTCAGTGCAGCAGCTCTCTGGAGTCCTCTCCTATTGGTAGCTGCAGAGAAAAGCTCTTGAGGCAGATTGTTCTTCTTTCTTCACTCCTTCTCTCTTCTTTTCAGGTGAAATCGGGGCTTGCAATTATACAAAATTACAGGCGCCTTATCTTGGTGCCAAAATCTGCATTTTTCATTTGTGTTACTGCTGCCCCCTTTTGAGGTGAAATGCCCTCCTGATAGTTTAGAGTAGGTGTAAATGTATTTTGATTAGATGGTATGTTCAGTCATTCTTTGAATGAATATTGATTGAAGTTGGATTGCTCGGTATCTGTAAAGTCTCCACGATATCTGGATTAAGTTGCTGCTTTAGGTCTGCCTAATTATTCTTTTAGAGTTGAGCTATGAATTGCATTTTCTAACTGAACAACAGTTCCCATTTCTGAAGAAGGGCCCCGACCCAAAACGCCAGCTTTCCTGCTCCTCTGATGCTGCCTGGCCTGCTGTGTTCCTCTAGCTCCACATGATGTTATCTCTGACTCCAGCATCGGCACCTTTCACTATCTCTGAATGGCTCCAGGCGGCTGTCCCTGTGGCTGTGTATTTCCCCAGATCGTAGCCCAGATGCCTTTTTTTTAGTTATAAAAGTTCTGTTAGAGGTCCAAGGTTTTGTTAAAAGTCCAGGGTTTTGTTCCAGTATTTAAAATGATCAGGATTTGTGCTCAATCCCACACCACAGCAATGTGGTTGACTCCCTCTGGGCAATTAGGGATGGGCAACAAATACTGGACTAGCCATCAATGTCCACATCACATGAATGAATATAAAAATCAGAACGCCTCTCATCCTCCTAAAGTCTTGTGAATACAGACTTCATCAAACCATTACCTCCACAGAGCACACATGATAGTCTAGTGAACCTCTACTGCAGTCCTCCCATGGCAAGTGTACACTTTCTTAAGTAAGGGGACTAAAACTACATGCAATCCTCCAGATGTGGTCTTGCCACAGTAAGAAATCCCTTTTTCTGAATTTACGTTCTCTTCCAATGTACCATTTGCCTTCCTAATTGCTTGTTATGCCTGACTTTTTACTTTAATTGACTAGCGTACAATGATACACAGAACTCCTTGTAAATCATCAATTTAATCAAACACTTCCTTTTAATCTCCCACACCAATGCGTGCAACTTCATATTGGGCGACATTGTACAGCATCTGCCATGCGTTCACCCACTCACTCAATTTGTCTAAACGTTCTGGAAGCGTTCTTGCATTATCCTCACAATTCAAAATTTTGCATCATCTGCAAATTTGGAAAAGCAGCACCTGGTTCCCTGATACACATGATGAATACACCTGGTCCAAGCGCAGACCCTTGTGATGTATAAGGACTGCAGATGCTGGAAGCAAGAGTGAATAAATGCGGAGCTGGTAAAGCACAGTGGGTCAGACAGCACCCATGTCAGACTCAATCATTCGGCCCATAATGTTGGCTTCCCTGTTCGTTGGATGCTGTCTCACCAGTACTGTTTTTCCAGCTCCACATTTATTGACACTGATCCTTGTGAACCATCACCAGAAAAAGAGCTATTTATTTCCCTCTGTTTCCTGCCCATCAACCAACTGTCACTCCATACCAAGATGTGGCCGGTATGTGTTTTCACTATGCCCTTTATAACCTCTCATGAGGGGCTTTATCGAAGGTTTTTTGAAAATCCAATGCTCCACAACTGCTGGTTTTCCCTTATCTATTTTATTAGTTACATCCCCAAAAAACTTCAGTAGATTTGTTCAGTGTGATTTGCCTTTCATGTACTAATGCCAGTTCTGTCCACTCCCATCAATGCTTTTCAAATGTTTGTTACCACATCTTTTATAATATCCTTTCATTACATGAGTATGAAGGTTCTTCAGAACTGCTCCCTTTGTCAGAGCTTCAGCAGACATATGGCATCATTTTCATTTGTTGTTGGTTGTTTTTGTGATTAACAGATGTGGGAGTCCTTGGTGATATATCTGCTCAGAAAATATTTTAGTTTTCATCAGAGAGATCCCTCACTTTCTTCAGCACAAAATTCACTTGAAGAAAGTTTTGTTTTAATAGTCTCTCTGCACATCATTCTGCATCTCACATGAAGATCCCCACACTCCTTGGAGAGAATCAGGTGACAGATTGAGGTTTTCAGTGACATTCCCTTCATTCCATTCCACTTTCCCTGTATCCCTATTGGCTATCCCCTGTGGAGGTAGGAGACATCCCTGTCATGGGCCGTTCCGGTAATCTGCCCAGCTGAGAACTCGCAGAACACAGCTCAACCACATCAGTGCAATGTGTGTAACAGACATCATCCCAACCCAAACATTCCATCATCTGCCGACGAATGTTGTACCATGGCCACTGGAATATTTTGTCCCTAGCATTTCTGTTTGATGCAGAAGTTAACTTGGAAATTAAATCATTGCTTATGCTGCATATTTTACTAGTTGCTTTTTATTGATATCACTGTGTCTCTCCTTACACTATCTCGCGATCCTACTGACAAAACAACTCTACAAACAAGTTTTTAGTCCCTTGTGTTAATGTCTTATTCGGTGGCTCAATGTCAGATTCTGTTCCATAATGCGGGTACAGTGGATGCAGTGTACCACATTGGCAGATGCACCCAAGACATTTTTCCATCCCCTCCCCTGTCTGCTTTCCGGAGTGACCACTCTCTCCATGACTCCCTTGTTCGCTCCACACTGCCCTCCAACCCCACCACACCCAGCACCTTCCCCTGCAACCGCAGGAAATGCTACACTTGTCCACACACCTCCTCCCTCACCCCCATCCCAGGCCCCAAGATGACATTCCACATTAAGCAGAGGTTCACCTGCACATCTGCCAATGTGGTATACTGCATCCACTGTACCCGGTGAGGCTTCCTCTACATTGAGGAAACCAAGCGGAGGCTTGGGGACCGCTTTGCAGAACACCTCCGCTCAGTTCGCAACAAACAACTGCACCTCCCAGTCGCAAACCATTTCCACTCCCCTTCCCATTCTCTAGATGACATGTCCATCATGGGCCTCCTGCACTGCCACAATGATGCCACCCGAAGGTTGCAGGAACAGCAACTCATATTCTGTCTGGGAACCCTGCAGCCATATGGTATCAATGTGGACTTCACCAGTTTCAAAATCTCCCCTTCCCCCTCCTGCATCCCTAAACCAGCCCAGTTCGTCCCCTCCCCCCACTGCACCACACAACCAGCCCAGCTCATCCCCCCCACCCACTGCATCCCAAAACCAGTCCAACCTGTCTCTGCCTCCCTAACCGGTTCTTCCTCTCACCCATCCCCTCCTCCCACCCCAAGCCTCACCCCCAGCTACCTACTAACCTCATCCCACCTCCTTGACCTGTCCGTCTTCCCTGGACTGACCTATCCCCTCCCTACCTCCCCACCTATACTCTCTCCACCTATCTTCTTTACTCTCCATCTTCGGTGCGCCTCCCCCTCTCTCCCTATTTATTCCAGTTCCCTCTCCCCATCCCCCTCTCTGATGAAGGGTCTAGGCCCGAAACGTCAGCTTTTGTGCTCCTGAGATGCTGCTTGGCCTGCTGTGTTCATCCAGCCTCACATTTTATTATCTTATCAAGGTGAAGACATGTTTCAATTGCACATGAGGCATGGTCAGACTTTGCTAAATTTAGAAAGTAGGATGGATATGTTTTAGAAAAATAAGTAATAGACTTGAAAAAAAAACTATAAACAAGGGTACAAACAAATCTATTCAGCGATTCCTAACTCATAGCTCGCCTTGAATTAACTGGGCTGTACTGATATGTCGAACATGGATGGGTTCCCAGCAGTAACTGGTGATAGATTCCAGAAAGAAACACATTGTTTGAAACTGATGTTCAAATCCTCATTAAAAATTTCTGGGTAAACATTAATTCCCAGTGAACTTCATGGCTTTTCCATAGACAAAAACAGAAATTTCTGGAAAAGCTCATCAGGTCTGGTAGCATCTGTGGAGAGAAATCACAGTTAACGTTCAGGTCCAGTGACTCTTTCTCAGAACTGTTCTGAGGAAGATCATTGGACCAGGAGCATTTACTCTGATTTCTCTCCACAGATGCTGCCAGACCCGCTGAGCTTTTCCAGCAAATTTGGCGTTTGTTTCTGATTTACAGCATCCACAGATCTTTCTGTTTTTATTCACCATTTGTAAACACAGGGCATAGAGTCAAAGGCCACACAAAAACAGCGCTTTCTTTTGAAGAGGTGGCAAGGACAGTGGAGGGGTGGGGATTGGGGGGATTAATCAAGGGATTCCCTGTATACATCAGTGTCCTTTCTCTCACCTCTGTGTTGTTATTTCTCCTTATCTTCAAAAGCGACCCCTCCCACCCATGTCGCCATAGACACATTCCCCTCTCTCCATCCATTCAGCCCCAGAGTGTCAAATCCTTCCCCACCACTAAAACCCAGTGTTGCATTCACTGTGTTAGGCATCACTATCCTTTGTGGAAATGCCTGTTGTCCGAACGGTACCTAAAACTGAATTGTGCTGCTGCTAGTGTACACTGCCAATCAATCTGATCATGAGGCTGGCACCTTCCCCACTGAGGTTAGGAAGTTGCACTCTCTATGCAGGTTGACTGGTAGCGGTGGGCTGTCACCATGAGGCTACAAGGAGCAGACCTTCCCTCTTTGTCAGTGGGAGAAAGTGGGAGTGAGGATGGATTGTGCCTTAAATGTGAACTGCAACCAATACCTCCATTCCCTTGTAAAACTCCATCTATATTCTAAAAGCTAAAATAACTGCAGATGCTGTAAATCACTAACAAAAGCAACATTGCTGGAAAAGCTCAGCAGGTCTGGCAGACCTGTGTTCTTCGGAAGGGTCACAGGACCTGAAACGTTAACTCTGTTTTCTCTTCCACAGATGCTGCCAGACCTGCTGAGCTTTTCCAGCAACTTTGTTTTTATTCCCTTCTATTTTTTATTTATTTACTCAATCTAAAGCTTTTGTGACTTTTGACATCTCTATTGAATCTCCTAATAATATCCTCTGCACTTCGGAGAAGAATGCCAATGTTTCCAAAATAACAGCACAAAGTAAAGACTGAAAGAACTGCGGATGCTGGAAATCAGAAACAAAAGCAGAAATTACAAGAAAAGCTCAGCAAATCTGGCAGCACCTGTGGACAGAAATCAGGGTTAATATTTCATTCCTCAGAACATCAGAAAGTCCTGGAGAAACTCAGCAGACCTGGCAACATCTCTGGACAGAGGAACACAGAGTGAACATTTCAAGTCAAGTGATCCCTCGTCAGAACTGAAAGGAGCTAGAAAATCATGCTGCAGACACAGGATGAGGAGAATGTGTTGAAAAAATTGTGAGTGTGCCCAGAGTAAAAGAGAAAAGGAGTGATAATAGTGGCAAAGGATGCAAAAAGACATAGGGATAGGTGAACATGTTAGGTGTGAAATGGATAAACTAAGTCGTTCTGCTAAGAGGAAAGCCAACAAGACTCAAACAAGACAGAGCCAGGGGATGGTGGGGAATATAAGATGGAGTGCAGTGTTCAGTTCTGAAGTTTTGGAACTCAACATTCTGTCCAAGAGTCTGTAAAGTGCCTAAGCAGAAAATCAGGTGTTGATCCTTGAGCTTGCACTGTGCTTTATTAAACATTGCAGCAGGCCCAGGGCAGGAATGTTAACATGAGAGCAAGATAGGTTATCGAAATGGCAAGCAACTGGGAGGTCAGGGTCATTGCACAGACAGTGGAGGTGTTCCGCAAAGTGGTCACCCAGTCTGTGTTTGACGTCACCAAAAAAAAAGAGACTACACTACGAACAACAAATGCAATAGACTTGATTAAAAATGCAAGAAAAGTTCTGTTTTCCCTGGTAGGTATGTTTGGGGCTATGGATGGTGACAAGGGAAGAGGTGAAAGAGCAAGTGAAAACACCCTCTGTCAATCCATGGGAAAGTGCCACAGAGAAAAGATCCAGCTCGGAGAACCATTCTCACTCCTGCTTCTAGAATGAGAGTTTATTTTATCAAAGAACAAAGAACAAAGAAACCTACAGCACAGGAACCGGCCCTTCGGCCCTCCAAGCCTGCGCCGATCAAGATCCTCTGTCTAACCTGTCAGCTATTTTCTAACGGCCTGTGTCCATTTGATCCCTGCCCATCCATGTACCTGTCCAAATATATCTTAAAAGATGCTAACGTGTCTGTGTCTACCACCTCCGCTGGCAACGCGTTCCAGCCACCCACCACCCTCTGTGTAAAGAACTTTCCACACATATCTCCCTTAAACTTTCCTCCTCTCACTTTGAACTCAAGACCCCTAGTAATTGAGTCCCCCACTCTGGGAAAAAAACTTTTTGCTGTCCACCCTGTCTATACCTCTCATGATTTTGTAGACCTCAATCAGGTGTCCCCTCAATCTCTGTCTTTCTAATGAAAATAATCCTAATCTACTCAACCTCTCTTCATAGCTAGCGTCCTCCATACCAGACAACATCCTGGTGAACCTCCTCGGCACCCTCTCCAAAGCATCCACATCCTTTTGGTAATGTGGCGACCAGAACTATACACAGTATTCCAAATGTGGTCGAACCAAAGTCTTATACAACTGCAACATGACCTGCCAACTCTTGTACTCAATACCCCGCCCAATGAAGCAAAGCATGCCATATGCCTTCTTGACCACCCTATTGGCCTGTGTTGTCACCTTCAGGGAACAATGGACCTGAACACCCAGATCTCTTTGTTCATCAATTTTCCCTAGGACTTTTCCATTTACTGTATAGTTCGCCCTTGAATTAGATCTTCCAAAATGCATCACCTCACATTTGCCCGGATTGAACTCCATCTGCCATTTATCTGCCCAACTCTCCAGTCTGTCTATAGTCTGCTGTAATTTCTGACAGTCCCCTTCACTATCTGCTACTCCACCAATCTTAGTGTCATCAGCAAACTTGCTGATCAGACCACCTACACCTTCCTCCGGATCATTTACATATATCACAAACAACAGTGGTCCCAGCACAGATCCCTGTGGAACACCACTGGTCACAGGTCTCCAATTTGAGAAACTCCCTTCTACTACTACCCTTTGTCTCCTGTTGCCCAGCCAGCTTTTTATCCATCTAGCTAGCACACCCTGGACCCCATGTGACTTCACTTTCTCCATCAGCCTGCCATGGGGAACCTTATCAAATGCCTTACTGAAATCCATGTATATGACATCTAGAGCCTTTCCTTCATCAATCAACTTTGTCATGTCCTCAAAGAATTCTATTAAGTTGGTAGGACATGACCTTCCCTGTACAAAACCATGTTGCCCATCACTGATAAGCCCATTTTCTTCCAAATGGGAATAGATCCTACCCCTCAGTATCTTCTCCAGTAGCTTCCCTACCACTGACGTCAGGCTCACCGGTCGATAATTACCTGGATTATCCTTGCTGCCCTTTTTAAACAAGAGGACACCATTAGCAAGTCTCCAGTCCTCCGGGACCTCACCCGTGTCTAAGGACACTGCAAAGATATCTGTTAGGGCCCCAGCTATTAGCTCTCTTGCTTCCCTCAGTAACCTGGGAGAGATCCCATCCGGACCTGGGGACTTGTCCACCTTAATGTCTTTTAGGATACCTAACACTTCCTCCTTCCTTATGTCAACTTGACCTAGACTAAGCAAACATCTATCCCTAACCTCAACATCCGTCATGTCCCTCATATCATATCTATCATATCATATCATATATTCAGACTGCAGTGACTGAAAGTAAGGAGAAAAAAATTATATCATAGCCCCAATCCTTCCCCCTCCATAAAAATTCTTCAGCAAACAGCACAGTCTCAAAGGACTGTGAATAGAGTGAAAAGGTCATCTTTTTTGTGTAGAACTCACTCGCAAGGGAATTGAACTGGTGAATGCTAATCGTCCCACTGAACATTCAAAGTACATGCATTTTCTATTATATAACGTGTGCAGAGATGATTGCGAGAGCTGCCTGTTTGAACGGAAAATCTGAGAAATGTGCAAAGCCATTAATTATTTATTAGTGTGTGTTTTCTCAATGCTTAAAACAAATTTGAATTCACTGATGCTCCTTCTTTTGCAGGTATTTATTCTGATGTATTGACTCTGTACGAATGCTGATTACAGGAAAGCCAAATCTTTTTTTTTAAACAGATGAAAATGACATTTTATATTCATAATAATAAAGCAGTTTAAGACAGCTTAAGATCTGAGACATATGACATTTATGGTGGTTAGGTACTGAATAATGAGGTGTTAAACTCATCCATTTAGATGAACAAATTTGCAAAGGTGATAATGGGGAAAATTGGACCTATTAATCTTGTACTTAAATGTGCATTGTGTGCACAGAGTGCAGAGCCATTGATTTTGATGGAAATTACCTTTAATGTTACATTCCTAATACAATGCTTTTGGACAAATAAATGAGGGCAATTTTGATATTTAAAGAGGAACTGGTACTCGTAATGGGGAATAATCTGTACGTCCTACCTCATTGCAGATATTAAAGGAACAACTCTCTGATAGCGAGAGATAATAGGAACTGCAGATGCTGGAGAATCCGAGATAACAAGGTGTGGAGAGGGATGAACACAGCAGGCCAAGCAGCATCTTAGCAGCAGGAAAGCTGACGTTTAGGCCTGAAACGCCAGCTTTCCTGGTTCTAAGATGCTGCTTGGCCTGCTGTGTACATCCAGCCCCACACCTTGTTATCTCTCTATTGGCTGTGCCTTTACATCCAGCCTCTCAAATATGGCTCTAATTCATTCTCTCCAACATTACTACTTGTTCCTTCAGCCAGCTACTCTGCAAAATTGTGAATTCCTTACCTACATCTGTTTGTCTTTATCTCACTCTCACGCCCTGCATGCTCTATTTTTTTGTGGAAAGTAGGCATTGCTGGCATGGCCAACATTTGTTATCCGTCCCAAATTGCTCTTGAACTGAATGGCCATTTCCAGACGTCAATTAAAAAGTCCAGCACAGTGTAATTAGGCTGGAATCACATGTAGGGCAGCCCAGGCGTGGACAGTATATTTGGTTTGATTGTCACATGTACAGTGAAAAATTTCATTTCATGTGCAGGATGGCAGAACATAACATACAATGACACAAAGATCTTACGGTGTTGGAACAGTTTGAGGTATAATTGAGGTTTAAAAATGCAGAACAATGTAGGAAATGTGAGAGCAAAACCTGCTGTAGAGAGCTTGCAAGGGATGAACCTGCGTCGGCACCATCTTGAATTTCTTTCCTAAATGACACAAGAGAACCAGGTGGGTATTAAAGCCATAAGAACAAGAGAAGTAGGAATGGGGCAAGGCCACTCAGCCCATTCTGCCATTCAATTAGATCATGGCTGACCTAACATTCCTCGCACCCACTTTCCTGTGTTTCCCCCGTAATCTTTGATTCCTGCCTGATCAAGAATCTATCTATCTCAGCCTTAAATAAACACACATACGCTGCTCCCACCTATGTTCATTTGTCATTGTAAATTATTAAACTTTGTTTTGGGGAGGGAGAGATGTAATCTTGACTTTTAAAGAATTCACCAACAAGCACTTGATGTTCTGTGTGTATCCAGTGCTGTGACTCTGCCTGACAATTAGCCTACTGTTGGTCTGCAAGTTTTACACACAGAGCTCATTTTGATTTATTGTAGTGTTCAATCATAATGTGTTTGACTGAAATAATGTCACCTGGAGAGTTCATAAATCCCTGAGTAATTGATTATTAGGCAAATGTCATCAACATGACAAGGTTAATTCTCTAGCAATAAGGGCTTTTATCTCACCCTGGCAACTCATGGAATTTAAGTTTATTTCATTGAAAGCTTCATGTGGTAATTGTGAAATTGATTGTCATAAAAACTTCTTTTTTTAACTATTTGTTCATGAAGTATGGGTGTTGCAAGCACTAATTGCTCATCCCTAGCCCTTGGAACATCTTGTCACAGAGAGCTGAGGGGGCAGAGTCTTTGTGAATATTTAAGACTTAGCTAGATGGATTCTTGATCAGTTGGGGAAAGAAGAGTTATGGGGATAAAGCAAGAAAGTGGACGTGAGAAGTGTTGAATCAGCCATGGTTGTATTGAATGAAGGAGCAGGCTTGACAGACTGAGCGATCTCTTCCTGCACCTATTTCTTATGGTCTGATATGATCTTGGTTCTGAGGACATTCTCGTTAACTCAGCTGGTTGCCATGTCGCTTCTGTTTGCATCAGTACATGCAGATTATGCTCTTGTTCTTACCAGGTTTTACTTGCTGTAACAATATCATCAGGAACACAGATACATCTTGGTAAAGTTGATGTTATGCATCCCAGTCATCTTCACCCAATTTCTGGAAAAAACATAGCGCAGGAAAAAAGTCTTTGAAAAAACATTGTCTGAACAGGGTGCAAAAAGCAAATGAGCTCTTGTGACTTCTCAGAAAGTGGGACAGATTGATAATGAAGCTTCCAAAAGCATGTTGCTCCCTCACATCTCAGAACTTGCTCTATTGAAGGATGCATTTTGTATGGACACCATTGTAGATCTGCAGTTAGATGTTGTAGATTTTTAAAAATTCACTCCTGGGGCATAGAAATTGCTGACTGGGCCAGCACATATTGCTCATCCCCATCTGCTCTTGAGAAGGTTCTTCTTGAACTGCTGCAGTCCATGTTCTGTAGGTTGACCTGCAATGCCATAAGACCAGAAGGTCATAACATGTAGTGCAGAATTAGGCCATTCAGCCCATCAAATCAGTTCCACCATTTGGCTATGACTGATATGTTTCTCAAACTTATTCTCCTGCCTTTACCCTGTAACCATTATGGAAAGAGTTCTGGGATTTTGACCCGGTGACATTAAAGGAACTGTAAGATATTTCCAAGCCAGAATGATGAGTAGCTTGGAGGAGAACTTGCAGCGGCTGGTGTTTCCAATTATCTTCTGTCCTTGTCCTTCTAGATTGACGTGGTCATTTATTTCGAAGGTTTGAAGAAGGACACTTGGCAAATTTCTGAAGTTCATCTTGTAGATAGTATACACTGCAGCTTGTGAACGTTGGTGGTGAAGGGAATGGATGTTTGTGGATGTGTTGCCAATCAAGCAGGTTACTTTCAAGACATATTCTCAAAGATGTAAGCTTCTTTATGACATGTGAATTTGAGCTATATTAGTCTGTTAACTCCTGTGCTTCTTAGTGATTCCATCTCAGTCCACCTTGTCCAGCTCAATCCCCAATTTATCTTCTAAATAGATCCTGCACTTACATGGTTGGCCAATGAGCAGCCTTGAATTCTCTTTCAGGAATAATACTGCTGTTCTTTTGAAATGGCCAACGTTTGTCAAGATGCACTGGATATTTCAATGTATATTCTGAATCGAATTGCTAAATCATGTTTCAGAGTTAACTTGTTGCATGATTTTTGACTCACTTCCTGGATGGTGTCAAGCGTTGGGTCAGCACTTGCTGGAAGACTTGTAATTAATGACCTGGCAGTGTCTACAACAAACAGCATCGACAATACTCAGTCAGATTGATTGATTGATTGATTGATTACAAATAGACTTGCTCTCCACCTCTACTGATCCTGCTCATGGAATTGTGCACTGTCATATGCTGAGGGTTTCACAAATGAAGGCTTAATCATAGCTTCCCATTTTTCTTTTATAGAAAGAAAAAGGTATTAACTCATGGGACATGGCTGTCACTAACTGGGCCAATTTTTATTGCCCATCCTGAGTTGTCATTGATGTCCTGACTCTGTATAACGAGCTATGTAAATGCAAGTCTTAGAAGTGTGGACATTTGCTGTTCATTAATTAGCTGCTTTCTTATTCTGAAAATCATTGTTACGACACAGAAAAAAATAATTTATTTGCTCTCAAAAGTGCTTTAGGATATTGATTTAGAAACCATGATGTTAAAAAAAACAGTTTGTTCCTCTTTTCGCTATTGTGTACAACCCCTGATCACTTACACCTATAGTTTAACCAAATGTCCCATGTAAGAAAGTCTGACAGCAGAAAAGCTTTGTTGCTTGTTTCACACAACTCCCAACCGACCTTGTGGCATATGTGTCTTTTCAATCTCTTGACTAAATGACAGCATTCTCCCTGATCACCAAAGAAACTCTGGAATGAGTCATGCACTGCCTTCATGTTACATTGTCAGAAGACCCCCAACACCAGGTTATAGTCCAACAGGTTTATTTGAAATCACAAGCTTTTGGAGAGCTGCTGATGTTGTGTGAAATCTGACATTGTCCACCCCAGTCCAACACAGGCATTTCCACATTAGGTTACATTGAGAAGACTTTCTTGCAGGATGTTGTGCATCTGTGTCTGTTCAATTAATGGGTCCCTTAAGAATAATAAACCCATCATCAGGCGCTGGGTGACTTGTTGATGTGAACACACTGATGCTGAGCTGCTCCTTACTCAGCAGGCTCCATGCCGCTGCCAATTGCTCAGTCTTTACTTTACATTCCCTGCAGATTGGGAGTTGTTAATCAGATGTGCAATTGTGGTTGTGAGCAAATTTGAAAGATAACTTTTTAATTGCTGCTGAACAATTCCTCAACAAACTAGAAGCGTAATTAGTCTGGACCCTGGATCACACCCACCTTGTGTTGTAGTCTTGGTAGAGGCCAGTAATGTTTTTGGAAATTTTTTTGAAAATATGGAACTCAGGTGTTTGCAAGATGAATGACAACACAACATTCAAGTTTTAAAGCAAAAGAATTCTACAGTATAAAAATCAAATAATACAAATGTTGATAGCTACACCCTGTCCTAACGGTACATGTGCATTGAATGAATTGCAAGGAAAACGAACCCTTCCCTATACTGAGGCAGGCCACGCATCTCCTGACTTCCTAAAGCTTGCTCACAACTGACAAGGCATTTGTGAAGAGTGTGTTGGAATATTCCCCACTTATCTGGATGTGTGCATTTCCATCAACACTCAAGAAGCTTTCAGGAAAAAACACACCACTCGACTGGCACCACATCCACAAACATCCACTACCTCCAACACACTGTAGCAACAGTGTGTACTATCTATAAGATGCGCAGCAGAAATCCACTGAACCCTCAGGCAACGCCTTCCAAACTCACGCCCACTTCCACCTAAAAGGACAAGGGCAGCAAATATATGTAAACGCCTGCAAGTTCCCTCTAAGCCACTCACTATCCTGACTTGGAAACATAATATCATTCCTTCACTGTCGCTGGGTCAAAATCCTGGAATTTCATATCAAAGGACATTGTACAGCACATGGACAACAGCGGTTTAAGAAAGCAGCTCACCACCGCCTTCTCAAGAGCAACTAGGGATGGGCAATCATTTCATGCCCTAGAAGCAAATAATGAAAAATTCAAAATTGACAATTTTGAAGATACTAGCTGCATTGTTCAGCAAAACTGACCAGAGCTCATTTGGACATTCCTCATCGTCTGCTCGGCACTTAATCTCCTGGGAAAGAGCACAAGTAAGAAGGAAGGTCCAGGTCATTATGTAATTGTTTGAAGCATGAATCCAATTAAGTGGGTAATCTTCAAGTGCTTTGATTTAAATAAAAAGGAAATAAAAAAAAATTAGTAAAACACATTCATGAAAATTTGTCTCTGGCTCTCAAACAATCAAAACCATTCCTGGAGACTGTAAGAGCCAAATGTTTCTCCAGAGTGATGAGAGATTGACATTAAATGCCAGTGCTGCTTGCGACAACCTCATCCCATGAGTCAATAAAACAAGAAAGGAAAAACGTTAAACTCCTGAAAATGTAACATGAACTGTGTCCCAATCAAGAACCAGCCCAGGTCCTTCTTGACAGTAAATGAATACCACCTCGGAAGAATTTTAGGACTTTGGACAAAACAAGTTGCCTGTAACCACACCACAGTCAGAAACATGCACACATCAAATAAAAACTAAAAGAACTGCAAATGCTGTAATTCAGAAACAAAACAGAAATTGCTAGAAAAGCTCAGCAGCTCTGGCAGCATCTGAGGAGAGAAAGCAGAGTTAACATTTCAGGTCAAGTGACCTTTCCTCAGAAAATGGACACACACAGTTGTATGTTTCATATTACCCACACACAAGCGCACACACACAGAGGATATAGTTTGACGCTGAGGGATGACAGATTGAATACAGAGTTGAGGATTAACTGCTTCGCTGAAGGGGTCAGGAATCTGTGGAATTCACTCCCAAAGTGTGGTGGATGCTTGGAACACTCAGCAAATTTAAGGAGGAAATAGATTTTTAATTCACAATGGGTTGAAGGGTCATGGAGAGCGGACAGGAAAGTGGAGTAGAGGCCATGGTGAGATCAGCCATGATCATGTTAAACGGCAGAGCAAGCTCAAGGGGCTGAATGGTCTACTCCTGTTGCTAGTTCTTATGTTCCAGCTCTGGAATCAAACAGCTACACACATGCACACACACACACATAGACACACACACACACCGATATGGACATGTACACACACGCGCACCATTGATGTATACACTCAAGTAGATGCACATACATAGACATACATACACATGCACATACAAATACATAGAGTAGGACTAATGCCATAATTTTATCAACTGCTAGATTCTGAAGTAGTTGAAAACGAATCGTTATTCCTACAAAGCTGCGGGCAAGCAAGTGATGATTGTGTTTATCTGAGTTTTTATGCTATTATTGAAGTGTCTCAAAGCATTTATATAACAGCATTTAGAACCTTGGGCTGCCCTGAAGCCCTTCAGAGGCATTGAAGGGCTTTCGTATTACATTCACTTTCACAATGTAGCAAAATGTAGCAGCTACTTCATGTGCGCCAACAGATGACCCATTTTGTTAGGGATGCCAGTTAAGAGAAGCCTTAAGGGATGTTAATAGGGGAGACGATAGGTAAGTGGTATTGTCATTAGATTTTATTAATTCAAAGAGCCAAGCAATGTTCTGGGGACCTGCAGTCAAATACCATCATAGCAGATAATGGCATTTCAGTTCAATGGAATTCAAAATCAAATGATGACCATGAAACAAGTTGCTGGGGGAGAAATTTATGTTGTTCTCTCCTTTGGGGAAGGAAACTGACATCTTTACCTAGACTGGGCTAGATGTGACTCCAGACCTAAAGCAATGTCATTAAGTTGCTCTCTGAGCATTAAAATGCTGGACCAGGCAGTGTTGCCTAAATCCCATAAATTTTTTTTGGAAAGTGTTATGGCTGAACTTTCAGATTTTGATTTGAATAAATGAATGTCCGTCTCTGCAGGCAGTTGAAGCCTTGCCTTCAACAGTCTTGCCAACGTTATCCCTGACAGAGCAACAGTCCCTCACCAAGTTTGTCAACTATGATTTTGCTCCTGGGACCCAGGATTGATGGGAAGTGGAACACTATTGACTGCAATGAATGTAGGTCAGAGTGATCACTTAATCATCACGTTGCTGTCACACGGTAGCTGCATTTGCTGTTTGAATGATGAAAATATAAATACGAGAGATTAAATGCAACGGAGGTGTTAACCAAACTGAAAGGCAATCTACTGCACCTCCCACGCTCCAGTCATAATGCTCCCAACAATTCCCTTTTCAAAATGAAAGCTTTTTGAAATTTTCATGAGTGTGCATATTATGGGCTACATTCCATACTTTTGATGTATCTGTCAATGCGCAGAAATTCAGAACTTTGACTTATCCAATTGCACAAAGTGTATTTTAACAGTTTTAAGAGAGTGTGGCAGGTAAGTTGTTTCAAATCCTTGATGCAAAACAGGAAGGTGAATATTTTCAATTGCCATATCAGGAAGCTGGTAAAGCAATTACACAGGAGTACCCACAGACATGTATCCGATATATTTCAGCTTATTCACTCTGGTCCTTACTAATTTTGTAGCTTAGACTTCACATGAGTATTGGTGGAATATTGGATAATATCACAGGGGGCAAAACCATTTGGAACATTGGGAAAGCAATAGAACATTCCAGTGACTAAGCCTGCTCCACTATTCCATGAAAACATGGCTGATTATCGACATCAGGGCCATGTTCCTGAACTATCCCATTATCTCTTGATGTCGTTAGTATCAAGTGCTCTATTTGGATGTGGGACCTGTTAGCTCAGTCGGCTGGATGCCTGGTTTACAATGTTGTGTAATACCAACAGAGTAGGGTCAAATGCAACTGGCTGAAATTACCATAAGGGATTCTCCTTCTCAGCCTCTCCCTGGTCACCCTCAGGTTAAACCACCACCAGTCATCTCTCTCCAAATAGAGAGCAACGATGTTGTCTGGTAAGATTGCGGTGACTTTACTTTCACTTGGCTTGGAAGGGGTCTGAAAGAATATTTCAGGGAGCTAGGAAGGAGATTGGAAAGCAGGAACTCCAAAGCAGCAGCCTTAGGATTAATCCCAGTCCCACAGTGAGCACAGAAACAGGAGAATTGAACACATAGCTGGAGAAACGAATGAAGAGGGGGGCCATCAGATTCCTGAGATATTGGACCAATTCTGGGACAGGTGGGACCTGTAAGAGCTAGACCTGCACAAGATAGGTCCACCATGATGATATTAATAGAACATAGAACATAGAACATGACAGCGCAGTACCAGGCCCTTCGGCCCTCGATGTTGCGCCGACCTGTCATACCGATCTCAAGCCCATCTAACCTACACCATTCCATATACGTCCATATGCTTGTCCAATGATGACTTAAATGTACTTAAAGTTGGCAAATCTACAACCATTGCAGGCAAAGCGTTCTATTCCCTTACTACTCTCTGAGTAAAGAAACTACCTCTGACATCTGTCCTGTATCTTTCACCCCTCAATTGAAAGCTATGCCCCCTCGTGCTCACCGTCACCATCCTAGGAAAAAGGCTCTCCCTATCCACCCTATCTAACCCTCTGATTATTTTATATGTTTCAATTAAGTCACCTCTCAACCTTCTTCTCTCTAATGAAAACAGCCTCAAGTCCCTCAGCCTTTCCTCGAAAGGCCTTCCCTCCATACCAGACAGCATCCTAGAAATCTCCTCTGCACCCTTTCCAAAGCTTCCACATCCTTCTTATAATGCGGTGACCAGAACTGTGCACAATACTCCAAGTGCGGCCGCACCAGAGTTTTGTACAGCTTCACCGTAACCTCTTGGTTCCGGAACTCGATCCCTTTATTAATAAAAGCTGAAAACATTGTATGCCTTCTTAACAGCCCTGTCAACCTGGGTGGCAACTTTCAAGGATGTGTGTACATGGACACCGAGATCTCTCTGCTCATCTACACTACCAAGAATCTTACCATTAGCCCTGTACTTTGCCTTCCGGTCACTTCTACCAAAGTGCATCACCTCACACTTGTCTGCATTAAACTCCATTTGCCACCTCACAGCCCAGCTCTGCAGCTTATCTATGTCTCTCTGCAACCTACAGCATCCTTCTTCACTATCCACAACTCCACCGACCTTAGTGTCGTCTGCAAATTTACTAACCCATCCTTCTACACCCTCATCCAGGTCATTTACAAAAATGACAAACAGCAGTAGACCCAACACCGACTTTGCGGTACACCACTAGTAACTGCTCTCCAGGATGAACATTTCCCATCAACTATCACCCTCTGTCTTCTTTCAGTAAGCCAATTTCCTATCCAACCTGCTGTATCTCCCACAATCCCACTCCTCCGCATTTTGTACAATAGCCTACTGTGGGGAACCTTATCGAACGCCTTGCTGAAATCCATATACACCACATCAACCAGTTTACTCTCATCTATCTGTTTGGTCACCTTCTCAAAGAACTCAATAAGGTTTGTGAGGCACGACCTTCCCTTCGCAAAACCGTGCTGACTATCCCTAATCAATTTATTCTTTTCTAGATGATTATAAATCCTATCCCTGATAACCTTTTCCAACACTTTACCAACAACTGAGGTAAGGCTCACTGGTCTATAAGTACCAGGGTTGTCTCTACTCCCCTTCTTGAACAGGGGAACCACATTTGCTACCCTCCAGTCATCTGACACTATTCCTGTAGACAATGACGAGTTAAAGATCAATGCCAAAGGCTCGGCAATCTCCCCCCTGGCTTCCCAGAGGATCCTAGGATAAATCCCATCCGGCCAAGGGGACTTATCTATCTTCACCCTCTGTAGGATTTCTAATACCTCTTCCTTGTGAACCTCAATCCCACCTAGTCGAGTAGCCTGTATCTCAGTACTCTCCTCGACAACCTTGTCATTTTCTCGAGTGAATACTGTCGAAAAATATTCATTTCGTGCTTCCCCATCTCCTCTGACTCCACACACAACTTACCACTACTATCCTTGATTGGCACTAATCTTACTTTGGTCATTCTTTTATTCCTTAAATACCTATAGAAAGCCTTAGGGTTTACCCTGATCCTATCCACCAACAACTTCTCATGTCTCCTCCTGGCTCTTCTAATCTCTCTCTTTAGGTCTTTCCTGCCTACCTTGTAGCCCTCAAGTGCCCTAACTGAGCCTTCACAGCTCATCCTAACATAAGCCTACTTCTTCTTCTTGACCAGAGATTCCACTTCCTTCGTAAACCACGGCTCCTGCGTTCTACAGCTTCCTCCCTGCCTGACATGTACATACTTATCTAGGACACAGAGGAGCTTTTCCTTGAATAAGCTCCACATTTCTAATGTGCCCATCCCCTGCAGTTTCCTTCCCCATCCTATGCTCCTTCAATCTTGCCTAATCTCATCATAATTGCCTTTTGCCCCAGCTATAACTCTTGCCCAGTGGTATACACCTGTCCCTTTCCATCACTGAAGTAAACATAACAGAATTGTGATCGCTATCACCAAAGTGCTCACCTCCTTCCAAATCTAACACCTGGCCAGGCTCATTACCCAGTACCAAATCTAATGTGGCTTCGCCCCTTGTTGGCCTATCTACATACTGTGTCAGGAAGCCGTCCTGCACACTCTGGACAAAAACTGACCCATCTCTCGTACTCGAACTATAGTGTTCCCAGTCAATATTTGGAAAGTTGAAATCCCCCATGACAACTACCCTATCTCTCTCACTCCTATCGAGAATCATCTTTGCTCTCCTTTCCTCTACATTCCTCTATAGTAAATAGCGGAGCAACTCGAGGGGCTGAATTGCCTACTCCTGCTCCAAGCTTTTACATTTTTATGATTTGGAAGGACTGGAGTAAGCGTTCTTTCACAGAGATTTGCTTGTGCTGTTAAGGAGGGTGTAAACTGGATTGATAGGGAGTTGGAAACTTGAGAGACAGCTCAGATTCAAAGAAGTAAAACTAATGTAAGGAAACAAAAGAGGTGGAAGCATTATTAGAAGATGGACAAAGCAATGACAAACATTAAACCATTCACAATAAAAGATTAATGATGTGGGAAAGAGTGCCTCAATACAAGCAGCAAGATGATTGTATTCAGTAACAGTGCAGAATCAACAGAACAAGCCCTAGAACAATTTCAAACAAAAAAACCCCATAAAAATAGCAAAAAAGGAACATTAAGTGCAATGCTGATGTACAGAAAGAGACTGTGAACTTCATATAATAGTCACAAGTCAAAGAAACAACAGAGAGAAGGAGTCTGAATCCGCTAATGTGTACTGGAAAACTGTGGATTTATGAACCAAGTTCCAACTTTTTTACATAAATGATACAGCTATGCTTCATAGGCTAAGCAATTATGCATGCCATGATAGCAACAAAATCAGTTGACAATGAAAGGTTATGCCGAGTCAATAAGCTGACTGGAAAGAAGAGAAGCACAACAGAGTATGGCTATACTCAAGATATTGAAGCTTCTCCTTATAAAGAGATTCCAACATGAGAGGAGTTCAATCCCCGTTTCACAGGGGCTGATTGTTTCTCCAAACTAGATGCCAAACATGGATATTAGTCAACACACTTTTCCAAAAAATATTAGGAAGTCACTACCTTCCAAATGCCATTCAAGACATATTGCTTCCAGAGAATACCATTCAGTTTGCTTGTCACGTTGTAACAGATCACATCCTTTTTTGCACTATGAACTGGAGTGGAAATTTGGTACTGGAACTTGGAAAAATTAAGCAGTGCACAGTTTTATTTGTGCAACTAAGCATTGCTTTTTTGAAGAGTTGAGATAATTATTTGGAGACAGATTAGCATCAACAGTATTTGAGCTTTGTTAATATTGAGTTAGAGTTTTGATACAATGGGCTGAGTGTCCACCTTCTGCACTGTTACAGTTCCGTGGTACCGTGATTCTGGAAATTAAAAAAACACTGCTTGATGACAGCCCTCAGCTTGTACATGATGCAGCTTGCTCCAAATTTATCACTGCAGGCCAGCCAGAGATATCCAGAGCTTGCAATTTGAAAATATCTCTCTCTGCCTCGCTCTCTCTCTCTCTCCAAAAGGGTAAAAGGACAGAAAGACCAAGGGAACATAAAATAAAAGATTTTAGGAAGAAAAGACCAAAGGCAACTGGATCTAATTTTGAAGTAAAGGATGATCATCACTATGAACACAACAATGCGTCATCAAAAGAAATTGTGACAGGCAATTTAATATGGACTTTTGATCATCAGAATTTTGCTCCCTGTCATCATTAATGTTTAATAATTTAATAATATCAAAATTTCAGGTGAATTGAAGTTAGAGCTTTTTTCTTTTCTCTCTCTATCTATTGAAATTGCGAAACTGGTCCTCACCCACGCAGATTTGGCAATGTAAGACAATGTCTATAGCACAAGACAAGGAAGGCTGAGAGATTCTTTGGCGTCTTAGGGACATGCATTCTGAACTTTTCTCACAAAGCACCATCATTGAGAGAGCTCCTAAAGAGAGACAGAACATGTATGGTAGGGGTTCAGGTTCATAATTGCTTGAAGTTTATGTCATATGTAGATGGGGTGGTAAAGTAGGCATTTAACACGCTTGCCTTCATTGCTCAGACCTTTGAGTAACGGAGTTGAGATGCTATGTTGAGGTTATACAGGATGTTGGTGAGGCCTCTTCTGGTGTATTGTGTGTAGTTCTGGTCACCCTGTTGCAGGAAGTATATCATTAAGCTGGAGAAGGTTCATTAAAGGATAACCAGGATTGTGAAGAGAATGGCAGGTTATAAAGACAGGCTGGATAAGGCTGGGACTTTCCTCACTGGAGCGTAGGAGATTGAGGTGTGATCTTATAGAGATTTATAAAATCATGAGAGGAGAGATAAGGTGAATGGCAGGTGCCTTTTCCCTAAGCTGGGGAATCTCAAAAGTAGGGGCCATGTTTTTAAGGTGAGAGAAGAAAGATTTAAACAAGATATGGGGGCAACTTTTTGACACAGAGAGCGGTTGTGTGTAGAATGAACTTTCAGAGGAAGTGGTGGATTCAGATACAGTTACAACATTTAAAAGACTTTTGGATAAGTACACAAATAGAAAGGTTTGGAGGAATATGGCCCAGGTGCAGGCAGGTGGGACTACTTTAGTTTGGGATTATGGATAACAAAGTGTGGAGCTGGGTGAACACAGCAGGCCAAGCAGCATCTCAGGAGCACAAAAGCTGACGTTTTGGGCCTAGACCCTTCATCAGAGAGGGGGATGGGATGAGGGTTCTGGAATAAATAGGGAGAGAGAGGGAGGCGGACCGAAGATGGAGAGAAAAGAAGATAGGTAGAGAGGAGAGTATAGGTGGGGAGGTAGGGAGGGGATACGTCAGTCCAGGGAAGACGGACAGGTCAAGGCAGGCGGGATGAGGTGGTAGGTAGGAAATGGAGGTGCGGTTTGAGGTGGGAGGAAGGGATGGGTGAGAGGAAGAACAGGTTAGGGAAGCGGAGACAGGCTGCGCTGGTTTTGGGATGCAGTGGGGGAAGGGGACGAGCGGGGCTGGTTGTACATAGAACATAGAACATTACAGCGCAGTACAGGCCCTTCGGCCCTCGATGTTGCGCCGACCTGTCATACCGATCTCAAGCCCATCTAACCTACACTATTCCAAGTACATCCATATGCTTAACCAATGACGACTTAAATGTACCTAAAGTTGGCGAATCTACTACCGTTGCAGGCAAAGCATTCCATTCCCTTACTACTCTCTGAGTAAAGAAACTACCTCTGACATCTGTCCTATATCTTTCACCCCTCAATTTAAAGCTATGCCCCCTCGTGCTCGCCGTCACCATCCTAGGAAAAAGGCTCTCCCTATCCACGCTAGCTAATCCTCTGATTATTTGATATGTTTCAATTAAGTCACCTCTCAACCTTCTTCTCTCTAATGAAAACAGCCTCAAGTCCCTCAGCCTTTCCTCAAAAGACCTTCCCTCCATACCAGGCAACATCCTAGTAAATCTCCTCTGCACCCTTTCCAAAGCTTCCACATCCTTCTTATAATGCGGTGACCAGAACTGTACGCAATACTCCAAGTGCGACCGCACCAGAGTTTTGTACAGCTTCACCATAACCTCTTGGTTCCGGAACTTGATCCCTCTATTAATAAAAGCAAAAACACTGTATGCCTTCTTAACAGTATGTGTGATGCAGTGGGGGGCGGGGACGAGCTGGGCTGGTTTTGGGGTGCAGTGGGGGGAGGGGAAGAACTGGGCTGGTTTTGGGATGCAGTGGGGGGAGGGGAAGAACTGGGCTGGTTTTGGGATGCAGTGGGGGGAGGGGAAGAACTGAGCTGGTTTTGGGTTGCACATATGTCTGAGTCCCACAAACGAGTGTAGTCTATTTACATTCTTTGCTGTAATCTTACAAAACAAGGGGAAAAGTCCACCCTGGAAGTTGAAACTGCACGAATTGAATGGTCTTAGCCAGGGATTAATGGTAATATTGAAATGTTTGTGAGGAGGTGTGACACACACTGAGCCATTAACCTCTGCACCTGAGAAAACCTCACAAGATTCTGCCAGTCCATTGGTACAAAATGATCAGAGATCTGTTTACCACAAACAGAGGCAGCTTCATTTTAATCACTGATTATTTTTCCACATTCCCAGTCATCAGACATCTAAAGAACCATTCAAGTGTGTCAGTAGTTTGGACACGAAGTGCCATATTCAGACTCCTAAATCCTTTCTGACAAGGGGCTGTAGTCCACAGGCAGATGGCTCAGGGATCTGCGTGCCAAATGGGCCGTGAATCATGAGAACATGACACCAAATCAAATGGCCTCTCTGAGCAAATAAGTTGGCAGCATTAAATCACTCATCCTGAGGGAGAGGACAGGTCAACAATCATCCATGTCACTGTGTCAACCATCAGAGCTACCCCTCCTGATATGGGGTTACCATCATTAAGAGGCATCATGGTTGGAAGGCATGTGAGAACGTCACTAATTACCAAAATTTTCTGGGACGTTGGGCACATTTCTTGACAAACAGAGAGGAATGGAGATGGTGCATGGTCAACTACGTGAGATGCATGGAGGATGGAAGGTCAGAGTCACAAGCATCATAAAGGAAATAGAACATAGACATAGAACATAGAACAGTACAGCACAGAACAGGCCCTTCAGCCCACAATGTTGTGCCGACCATTGATCCTCATGTATGCACCCTCAAATTTCTGTGACCATATACATGTCCAGCAGTCTCTTAAATGGCCCCAATGACCTTGCTTCCACAATGTGGCTCCAAAGTGTGCAGTGAGCCCAGGTCTTACAAAGTCATAACATCAAATGGAAGAAAACTGAGGAGGAGCAGAATCCTGCAAGGGGAAGTGGGCAGTACGCAATGACGCACCTTGGAGATAAAGAACACCCACATGATAACAATGGGATAGAACACCAAAACAACTGTCAAAACATTGTAGACCAAGGCTAGTCAATGGAACAATACAAACGTCCAGAAGGTTACACCGCAACAAGATCATCATTGCAATGATACTTAAACTATAAGACTTCTGTACCTGTAAATTTCATAATCTCCACCTTTGAGTAACCAGTATTGTTACTACCCAAGATAATAAAATGTGAGGCTGGATGAACACAGCAGGCCAAGCAGCATCTCAGGAGCACAAAAGCTGACGTTTCGGGCCTAGACCCTTCATCAGAGAGGGGGATGGGGGGAGGGAACTGGAATAAATAGGGAGAGAGGGGGAGGCGGACCGAAGATGGAGAGTAAAGAAGATAGGTGGAGAGGGTGTAGGTGGGGAGGTAGGGAGGGGATAGGTCAGTCCAGGGAAGACGGACAGGTCAAGGAGGTGGGATGAGGTTAGTAGGTAGCTGGGGGTGCGGCTTGGGGTGGGAGGAAGGGATGGGTGAGAGGAAGAACCGGTTAGGGAGGCAGAGACAGGTTGGACTGGTTTTGGGATGCAGTGGGTGGGGGGGAAGAGCTGGGCTGGTTGTGTGGTGCAGTGGGGGGAGGGGATGAACTGGGCTGGTTGAGGGATGCAGTGGGGGAAGGGGAGATTTTGAAACTGGTGAAGTCCACATTGATACCATATGGCTGCAGGGTTCCCAGGCGGAATATGAGTTGCTGTTCCTGCAACCTTCGGGTGGCATCATTGTGGCAGTGCAGGAGGCCCATGATGGACATGTCATCAAGAGAATGGGAGGGGGAGTGGAAATGGTTTGCGACTGGGAGGTGCAGTTGTTTGTTGCGAACTGAGCGGAGGTGGACCTCCCAGTCGCAAACCATTTCCACTCCCCCTCCCATTCTCTTGATACACCTCCGCTCAGTTCGCAACAAACAACTGCACCTCCCAGTCGCAAACCATTTCCACTCCCCCTCCCATTCTCTTGATGACATGTCCATCATGGGCCTCCTGCACTGCCACAATGATGCCACCCGAAGGTTGCAGGAACAGCAACTCATATTCCGCCTGGGAACCCTGCAGCCATATGGTATCAATGTGGACTTCACCAGTTTCAAAATCTCCCCTTCCCCCACTGCATCCCTCAACCAGCCCAGTTCATCCCCTCCCCCCACTGCACCACACAACCAGCCCAGCTCTTCCCCCCCACCCACTGCATCCCAAAACCAGTCCAACCTGTCTCTGCCTCCCTAACCGGTTCTTCCTCTCACCCATCCCTTCCTCCCACCCCAAGCCGCACCCCCAGCTACCTACTAACCTCATCCCACCTCCTTGACCTGTCCGTCTTCCCTGGACTGACCTATCCCCTCCCTACCTCCCCACCTACACCCTCTCCACCTATCTTCTTTACTCTCCATCTTCGGTCCGCCTCCCCCTCTCTCCCTATTTATTCCAGTTCCCTCCCCCCATCCCCCTCTCTGATGAAGGGTCTAGGCCCGAAACGTCAGCTTTTGTGCTCCTGAGATGCTGCTTGGCCTGCTGTGTTCATCCAGCCTCACATTTTATTATCTTGGAATCTCCAGCATCTGCAGTTCCCATTATCTTTGTTACTACCCAACATGTGTGTTTTAAATATGACCTCCAAGAGTTGAGTTTGGTTAAAAAATAAAACTGTTGCTTTACCATCTTTGGACTATTGTTTCTTTAAGAGATCAAAATGCCTTTAGCCAAGTACCAAAAGGCTTCTATACAACCATAAACCTTCTGCAATGTAGTAGTCAAGACATAGACTGTGTCTGAAGATTAAATGTACTGGATATATTCATTCAGTTGCAAATAAATCCACAAAAGATTTTCGAATAAACAGAATTCACAAACTTCACTATGCTACTCTGCAATAACATAATAATTTTATACAAATGAGGCTCATATAATACGGCTACTGGATGTGAGTTTAACAACATTTCTCCAATTTTATGGATGTACACATCTGCCTAGAGGTACTATGCCCATGAACACAACCATTTTAAATTCTATTGTCAAATTTGCACTTAATCCTAAATAAAAACCAGAAAGACCATGGATATTAGAAATCAGAAATGCCAACAGAAATTGCTGGTAAAGTTTAGCAGGTCTGGCAGCATCTGTGGAGAGAAATCAGAGTTAGCATTTAATTCTCACTGCTCAAAGGGGGACAATCTCAGTTTCTTCTTTTCTTCATGGAACTGAAGCACATTTCGTCTGCACCCTCTTGAAGGCATTGTCATGCTTCACAAAATGTAATGTCCACAATTAACATAATATTTTACCTGCGATGGAACAAGTATTTTATGAGAGTTTGTAAAACCTCCGTATCCCCTTTCAACCTGTAACATAATTTCTGCATTTATCACATTTTATAATCTTCAATTCAGTTATGCCATCAAAATATGCCCATAATTTCTGATCATGCAAAAGCGTTCTAACATTACAAAAATCTGATCTTCCCTTATTCTGTTTCTCCCATCCCTTGGGTGAATATTTTGTATGAGTCAAAGTGAAAGCTTATATTTCTCCGTATTATTCACAATCCTCAAGAAATTCAGCTGGAGTTGTTTTTAATTTCTATTAACTTCTCCCTTTAGTGAAATTTATTTGTGTAGGTAAAAGATATTATGGCTGTTATTCATCAGAATTACACCCTCTATGATATGTAGAAAGAAAGTTTCCACTTTGAGCAGCTTGTCTAAGGTTCATTAACCAAAGGGAAAGCGAATTGAATCAACATCATTTTTAAAATGGCTCCATTGTAAAATTCTCATTCTTGCCTTCAGAACTGCCCCTATGCTTTGTTCCTCCCCATCTCTACAGGAACTGCTAGATTGACAAGCCTCCTCCCACCATCCCACCAACACACCAACATACCAACACACCTCGAGATAACTGTGCTTCCTTTATTCTGGCTTTTCACTCTATCATTGCTAATTGTGACTTTGAGTGCCCACATAATCGGTACGACAGGTCGGCACAACATCGAGGGCCGAAGGGCCTGTACTGTGCTGTAATGTTCTATGTTCTATATTCTATCTGGAACATTAGAATTTATTTCCTGAGCCATACTATTCCTTTCTCTACTTAATTCCGTTCCTGAGTGTCACTCCCAAAACACATATACTACCTCTTGGATTCATCTCTTTTTCACCTGTCCTGCAGAAGTGTCACTAGGCTCGAAACGTTAACTCCACTTTCCCTCCACAGATGATGTCATACCAGCTGACTTTCCTCCAGACTTTTCCCTGTTTTTTCATCATAGAATCACTACAATATTGAAGCAGACCACTCAGCCAATTGAACCCTCACTGGCCTTCTGAACAGCACTCCTACCTTATCCCTGTGACCCTGCATTTCCCATGGCTACACATCCCTGGTGAACACAGGGCAATTCAGCTTGGCCAGTCCACCCTACCTGTGCGTCTTTAGGCCCACGCGGACACAGGGAGAATATGCAAACTCCACACTGGCAGTCACTCAATGGTAGAATTGAACCCGGGTCCCCAGTGTCGTGAGGTAGCAGTGCTAACCACTGAGCCACCAGTTCCTGACTTACATGACTCTGATCAAATTGTGCTCAATGAGTCCCCTGGCAAGTGGTTCTTACATTTGTAGAGCTGCATGAATGCAAGCTGCTTTGTATAACACAGCAAGTAAAGTTAACAAATGCATTTGGTGGGCTATATTTATTTTAATTGGCGTACACCTATTTAAAAACTCCCTTGTTTAATTGACAAATATTTGCATTATATCTGCTGATTAACAATAAAGCTAACTGAAACAGCTGCCTTCCACACTTCACTGCTTTTGGTTAAAGCACTAGAATGTGATGGGCTGATCCCACATACATTTCGTGAGTGATGGGTCAGCCACGTGACATCGTTGGATATATCAGAAAGTGGCAGCCAGTTGAGTTTTACAAAAGGGTGACTGATTGATCATTACTCAGTGAAGTGAGATCCATATTACCCCCTCACTTACCCGGTTTTAAGTGCGCACGATGCTTTGTTCCCTCATGAATTATTGAACATCGTAAAGTCATCTGAAGATTCGTTGCCATGGCTCCTGCAATCAGCCTGACAGCAGCAAGCTGAGACAGTTAACCTCATGGGCTGTAAATGCACATGTTCTCAATGTGACAGGGTTAGCACAGAATGCCCCTCCCCCAACCAGCTTGGAAAGCATGCTCATTGGTACATTGCCTTGGAAGGAATTATGTTTCGGCAGATAAAGTCCCTCTAATATTATCAGTCTGGAAACTCTTGCCAACCTCTCATTGTGGCTGGTCGACAATTATACATTCCAAGGACTGAGTCACTCGACTGAGGAAAACCCCAATATTAGTCCATAGCTTGCAGTGAAACATCAGCCATGGCTTCTGGTCCCTGTTTGTATCAGAGGAAAGGCGAACATTGTTGGGATCATGAACCACAAGAGGACAGCATTCCCACAGTCAGAAATCAGGAGGGGCAGATTTGCTTCAATTTGCTTACACACCATTTGGTACAAAGCTGCCCATTTGATTGGCATTCACTCCCTCCACCGCCGACACTCAGTAGCAGCAGTGTGTACCATCTACAAGATGCACTGCAGAAATTCACCAAAGATCCTCAGACAGCACCTTCAAACCCACAGCCACTTCCATCTAGAAGGACAATGGCAGCAGGTGTTTGGGAGCACCATCATCTACAAGTTCCCTGCTGATCCACTCATTATCCTGACTGGAATTATATCTTTTTTCCACCTGTCCTGATGTCTCTGAATGTGGCACAGAGTCAAATTGTAGCTGATGGTTCCCCAGCAAATAAGTGAGTTCAAGTTCTTGAGTTAAAATCGGAGCTTATCCATAACAAAGGTTTGACTTATATGTCCCCTATCACACATGAAATTCTTCTAATATGGTTGGTTTCAGGTTGCTAACACCATCAGTTTTTAAATTCAATTGTTCTTTACCGTCTAAGTGGCTCAATGGTTAGCAGTGCTCCCTCACAGTGCCAGGGCCCCAAAAACCACCCTCAGGTTGCTGTAAGGAGTTTGAGGTTCTCCCAGTGTCCCTATCCGTTTCTGCCAGGTGCTCTGCTTTCCTCCCACAGTCCAAGGATGTGCAGACTTAGTGGATCAACCGTGCTAATTTACCATAGATTGTGTGGTTTGGGATGATAACTTTATCTTATTGCTTCGTTGGCGAGGTCTAGCCTTTGGCTGGGATATTAAATGGTGGCAGAAACAGAAGTTACTGGAAAAGCTCAGCAGATCTGGCAGCATCTGTGAAGAGAATCCAGAACATAGAACATAGAACATAGAACATTACAGCACAGTACAGGCCCTTCGGCCCTCGATGTTGTGCCGACCTGTCAGACCGATCTCAAGCCCATCTAACCTACAATATTCCATGTACGTCCATATGCTTAACCAATGACGACTTAAATGTACCTAAAGTTGGCGAATCTACTACCGTTGCAGGCAAAGCGTTCCATTCCCTTACTACTCTCTGAGTAAAGAAACTACCTCTGACATCTGTCCTATATCTTTCACCCCTCAATTTAAAGCTATGCCCCCTCGTGCTGGCCGTCACCATCCTAGGAAAAAGGCTCTCCCTATCCACCCTATCTAACCCTCTGATTATTTTATATGTTAATGTTTCTGAGGGAGGGTCACAGGACCTGAAATGGTATGTCTGATTTCTCACCACAGATGCTGAGCTTTTCCAGCAATCTCTATTTTTGTTCATGATTTACAGCATCCGCAGTTCTTTTGGTTTTTATCAAATGGAGATCCCGTCCATTAAGGGTTAGTTTAACATGAGCAGGTTCCCAGCCACTATTCCTAGTTCAGGCCATGCCTTTAGAAGATAGAAGGCAGAAGAGTCTTTTAAGGCAGCTGTAGCAACTTTAAGATGCTTCAAAGTATTTTTTCATTGACAAGTTGTTTGTGAACTGAATAAGTTTTTGTAATATATGAAACTCAGCGGCCCATTTATACACAACAAGCTCCCACAAACAACAATGTGATTATAACCGTTCTTGGTGGTTCTTTCAAGATGGTGGTTGAGAAATAAATATTAGTACAACATAGAAACTGTTCTTGTCCTTTTAGGATAGAAACATAGAAAATAGAATTAGGAGTAGACTATTCACCCTTTGAACATCCGTTTACTATAATCATGGCTGATCATCCAACATGGAACCACTTTCTCTCCATCCCATGAATATATGGGACTTTTAATACTCACTCAAGATAACAGACAGGCCCTGAGTTTAATATCTCATTTGAAAGATGGACCCTGTAACATTGCAACATGCCCACAATACAGCACTTCAGTAGAATTGGAGTGGGGCTTGCATTATAATCTTCAGATTCAAAATCAAACATGCTCGCGACTGAACTACAGTTGATGCTAGCTATTCGTTAATTCAACGTGTGAAGCTGGATGAACACAGCAGGCCAAGCAGCATCTCAGGAGCACAAAAGCTGACGTTTCGGGCCTAGGCTCTTCATCAGAGACAGGTTTAGTTCAGTTCAGTTCAAGGAAGGCAATGGCCTAGTGGCATTATCACTGGATTGCTAAACCGTAGACCGGGATATGGGGACCGGGCTCGAATGGCAAAACAGTATAAAACAATGTGTTCCACCACAGCAGATGGTGAAATTTGAATTCAATAAATATTGGGAATTAAGAATCTAGTGATGACCACAAATGCATTGTCGATGTCAGGGGGAATACACATCTGGTTCTGCTGTCGTTACCTACTCTGGCCCACAAGTGAATCTAGCTCCACAGCAATGTGGTTTATTCTGAACTGCCCTCTGAGCAATGACAGATAGCCAATAAATGCTGGCCTAACCAGCGACTCCTTCATTCCATGAATGAATTTTTTATAACAGTCATAAAAAGTCACTGCACTTTCAAATAATTTTATAAAGATGAAGCAATTTGAGGTTTTCTTTAAAAAAATGATAAAGCTCCAGCATTAGAAACAAATTACTGGAGAAATTCAGCTGGCCTGACAAGCATCTGTGGAGAGAAAGTGGAAACTTTGGGTCTAGTAACCCTTCTTCAGAACTGGTTGTAGCTAAGAAACAGCGGCATGCATCTTGATGCCAGTTGTGGAGGATGGTGGCGATGATAGGTGGGTATGAATCCTGGAGAGAGGGAACAGCAGACAGACGGACAAAACAACAGATAGTGGTTAGCCGGTGATAAAGAAAAGCTAATGATACGATAAAGCCTGATGAAGTGGGTTGGCTGTGATGAGACCAGCTCATGTGGTGACAGGGCCTGATGTGTGAGTGTAGGTAAAACAGGTGGAAGGAGATAACCCCACACCGTGCCCTCATCACAGCCGGCCCATTTTTCCCCATCATTGGTCCCTATCATCCGCTTTGTTTTTTCTCTCTGGCTGATCGCTCTCTCTTTCTCTCTCTCTCTCTCTCTCTCTGTCTTTCTGAGTACCAACTCCACCTATTGTTCGCCCTTTCACAACACCCCATCCCATCTTCAGCATAAATGTCACCATTTCTTTTATACAATCAATTATGAAGAAGGTTTACTGGACTCGAAATGTTAACTGTGTTTGTCTCTCCACAGATACTGCCAGATCTGCTGAGTTTTTCCAGAAATGTTTGTTTTAGTTTCAAATTTCTAGCATCTGCAGTTCTTTAATTTTTATAATAAAGCTCCCTACCAATATATCGTATGTATTTCACTTTTCCTACTCAATCATCTTAACACCAATCCTGATATAGGATTTGGATTTCACATCGTTGTGGGATGTTTTCTAACATTGACAATAGAAACTTAATGAAAGTCTTTTTTTTAATCCACAGGCTGCTGTGTAAAATAAGCATAACTGAACCTATCTCTCCCTCCCCTCAAAAAAATCAATATATCTCCTTGAGGTGATTAGCTCAACCCATAATTGTGGAATTGCATGACGACAAATGCACTGCAGCAAATTACTCACAAGCCAGCAGAAAATTCTTCACTGGAGAATCACTGTGGATACATTACAGTTATAGTAGTATTTTCTGGGTTAATCAGACTCATCTCCAGCTCAATGGATCAATGAAAACAAACAGCTCGGAGCAGTATTCATGGTCTTCTATCACACACAACCCCACCACAAGGGTTAATCAATTCTTATGCTATCACCAGAAAATATATAAAACAACAATGAAATATTCTCAATGGAAATAAATCAAAACTCCAACTTATTTTCCTTTTGGCGGTGTTGCATTATCGACCTATTTTGGAATTTATAACTGCTTTTGGGCCCGAGAGGAGGTTAACCAAAGTCATAAATTACCTCAAAGGTCAATACCAAGCAGGCAGGAATACTGACCCATGGGGTGCTTGTTTGATAACCTGATTTTAGCAGTAGATTGATAGTTAAATCAATCCCTATTTTGAACTGAAGCTGTTTCTTTGACTATCCAACTTGTCATTATTAGATATGTCTACCAACTATTGGTCTTACTGTATCAGTCTATGGCCAGCGGGTCCTCATATATGGAGTACACAGGGTCTCTAATTTCTTAGAAAGTTTTGAGATTCTTTATCAGTTAGCCACTTGGTATATTTGATTATCTGTCACACGGCAGTAAATATCTTCTTTGCTGGAAGAAGGTGAAGGACAGGCCTCGAGCTGTGAAGTGGTAATGTCCCAAACTCTGAACCAGACTCAAGCCCTACCTGGTCCAGAGCTGTGAACAGATTAATAAGGAAAATGCCCCAAACATTAAGTAATAGTATTTACAATAATGGCTACACTTCGGATGGATTTCTTTGGCTGTGAAATGTTGTGGGATAGGCTCTTTTCTTTCTATAACTAAGGAGTTTGAGCTGATTTTAGGAGTTACTAAGAATGAGAGAGCAAAATCTCTGTTGGGGAATTCCCAGAATAAGGCAATGAGCTGGCTGTCCTATTGATATAGGTTGGATAGATTGGTTTATTCCCATTGGAGTATGGAACAGTGACAGTTAACTTGATTCAGCTGTCTAAAGATCTGAAGATCTGTCTAAAGAGTTGACAAGTTGGATATGGGAGGAATGTCTCCCTTTATGGGTTAGTCCAGAGCTGGGGCATTTTTTTTTAATATTAGGGTTGTATTTTCACAACAGGAATATAAGAAAACAAATTCCCGGACAGTTGTGCTACTTTAAAACTCTGCCTCGGAAGGTGGGGTCATTGAATACTTTTAAGATAGATGCAAATAGATTCCTGTTAGGCATGGAAAATCAAGGTTATTGGGAGACATAGGAATGTGGATTCAATATCCCAACTGACCTTACCGAGTAGTGGAGCAAACAAAAGGGCAAAATGGCCTCTTTCTGCTCCTATGTTTTATGATCACATGTTTGTAAGGTGTGGGAAGTATTACATTAAGATGAACACCAAGCCATTCAAGATTGATGTCAGGAAGCGCATTTTCAATGGATACAGGAAATGGTAATGGAAGTCTCTCATTCACTCCTCAAAAATGTTGCTGAGATTGGAGATTCCAGAAAATATCAAGATGTGTGGATGGTAGATTTCTGATAGGCAAGAATACTAAGAGTTGGGCATTCAGGCTTGGTGCACAGTGTTAGGACACAGAGCAGACCTGATCCAATCAAACAAATTTGAAAGAATGAAGGCTTCCTCCTCTTCCTTTTACTGTGTTTCTCTGTCAATCTGGTTGTATAATGGAATAACCAATATCTTCAAACATCAAAGGAATTTCTCTGCTGATGAATACAATGGGATCAACTTTCTAAATTGATAAGAAGATATGAGGAGAATAGGACAACAATTGTTAATTTTACACGTAAGTACAGAGAGGGAACCTTAATAGTGCGAGGTAAAAAGCTCACTGCGATGGGTCAAAAAAAATCTTGAAATTTTATACAGATGACAGCTTGCATACTCCAATTCCCACACTTCAATGCCCAAGTGTCTAATTTTATTTTTCTTTTCCAAAGGTCTTCCATAGCAATTATCTATTCTTTTATCCAAGGCTGGCTTTACCTTGCTGATAGTACAACTCATTTGTATTTAGCCTGTTCTTGTACATTTGTGGCTCCCAGTTACTTTTGCAATATGATTGAACAAGTTATAAGCAAAAACTGAATAGGCTGGGGCATTTTCCCCTGGAGCCTCAGAGGCCGAGAGGTAAATTTATAGAGGTTTATAAAATCAAGTGAGGCATGGATAAGGAGAATAGCCATGGCCTTTTCCTCATGGTAGCAGGGTCCGAAACAAGAGGGCATAGGTTTAAAGTGAGAGTGGAAAGATTTAAAAGGGACCTAAGGGGCAACATTTTCAGAGTGGTGCGTGCATGGAACCAGCTACTAGAGGGAATACTGGAGGCAGAGGATGATGGTTGAATGTTGATTCTTGAGCTAGAGCCTGTGGCAGCTAGTGTGCCACAAGAGTCAGTGCTGGGACTTTTGTTATTTGCTAATTACAGAAATTATCTAGATGTCAATGTCCCAAGTATAATTAGTAAGTTTGCAGATGATATAAAATCAAGAGGTATCTTTGGCGAAGAAGGTTATCAAAAATTATAGTGAGATCTTGAAAAGATGGGGAAATGAGCTGAGGATTGGCAAATGCAACTCAATATAGATGAGTGTGAGGTGTTGAAGTTTGAGAAGTCAATCCAAGGTCGGACTTACACAGTAAATGGAGTGTTGTGAAACAGAGGGACCTAGGAGTACAAACACTTAGTTCATTGAAAGTGGTGTCACGGGTTAACAGGCTGGTGAAGGAGGCATTCAGCAAGATGGCTGTCATCGGCCAGGGCACTGAGCATTGGAGTTGGGCTGTTATCTTACAGTCGTTTAAGTCGTTGTCGAGGATGCACTTGCTGTTTAGAGTTTTGGTCACCTTGTTATCAGACAGACATAGTTAAATTGGAAAGTGTGCATAGAAGGTTGATGTTGATGACGATGTTGCCAGGATTAGTCAGCCTGAGTTATAGGGGAGGTTGGCCACGATATGTCTTTATTCCTTGGAACACAGGAGAATGAGCGGTGGCCTTAGTGAGGTGTATAAAATCATGAAGGGCATAGATAGGATGAATGCATGGATGGAGAATTGAAAACTAGAAGGAATAGGTTTAAGGTGAGGGGGGAAGATTTAAGAAGGACCTGAGGGGCAACTTCGTTCCACAAAGAGTGGTGTGTGTGTGGAATGGGCCGCCAGAGAAAATGGTTGAGGCAGGTGCGATAGCAACATTTAAAATATTTGTATTAGAGATAATGGGAACCACAGATGCTGGAGAATCCGAGATAACAAAGTGTGAAGCTGGATGAACACAGCAGGCCAAGGAGCATCTTAGCTGCTATCACAAACAGACACACACATGAGTATAATACATATAACATAGACTAAGTAACATGACTGGGAAAAGCTGTGTGAGCAAATATACAAAAAAGCATTTAACACCAATGTGTGAGTTCCCCAAGAAATTCTCCAGGATATTGAAGAAAGCAGGCAATTAACATGTAATTTATGACCTTTTTTTTGCAGAATCCCTACAGTATGGAAACAGGCCCTTCAGCCCAACAAATCCGCACCACTCCTTGGAGCATCCCACCCAGACCCATCCGCTTATAACCCACCTAATTAAAATATCCCTGAATGTTATGGGCAATTTAACATAGCCTATCCACCTCACCGACACCTTTTTGGGCTGTGCAAGGAAACCCATGCAGACACGGGGAGAATGTGCAAACTATATACAGACAATCGCCTGAGGGTGGAATCACACCCAGGTCCCTGGCATTGTGAGGCAGCAGTGCTAACCACTAAGCCACCGTGCAATTTTGACCTGGTAGACATTGAGGAGATGTTGCCACTAGTGGGAAAATGTCAATTTGGGGACCTAGCCACAGAATAAGGGGGCACTCATTCAGAACGGAGAAGCAAAGTTTTTTCTTTCTGGAATTCTCTAACCAAGAGAGCTCTGGAAGGTAGATCAGTGGAAGTAAAGTATTTTTCCTCTCTGATGAAGGGTCTAGGCCCGAAACGTCAGCTTTTGTGCTCCTGAGATGCTGCTTGGCCTGTTGTGTTCATCCAGCTTCACACTTTGTTATCTTGGATTCTCCAGCATCTGCAATTCCCATTATCACTTTCCCAAAGGCTATTCATCATCTATAAGTCAAGTGTATAATGGAATATTCCCTGCTTGCTTGGGTGGGTTCAGAGTGAACAACACTCAATAAACTTGACACCATCCAGGACAAAACAGTCCATTAATTGGCACCACATCCACAATCATCAACTCCCTCTGTAGCATCTACACGATGCGCTGCAGAAATTTATGAAAAATCCTGAGGCAGCACCTTTCAAGCCCATGATCACTTCCATCTGAAAGGAAAAGGGCAGCAGATGCCACTACCGTCAAGTTCCTCTCCAAGCCACTCACAATCCTAACTTGGAAATATATCACCGTTCCTTCAGCATCCCCGGGTCAAAATCCTGGAACTCCCTCCCTAAGGGCACTGTGTGTCCACCTACAGCACAAAGACTGCAGTGGTTAAAGAAGGCAGATCTCCACCACTGCCTCAAGGGCAACTAGGGACGGACAATTAATGCCGAGCCAGGCTACATCAACGAACATGTGTCACGAATGAATCAGAAAAGGGCATCAGTAGATTTTTGATCCAAAGGGGAGTTGAAGGCAATGAGGAACTGGCCCAAGAGAGGAGTCCAGGCCTGGAACAGAACAGTCGCAATCTTGTTGAGTGATGGGGTAGGCTTGAGTGGCCGAAATGCCTACTCCTGTTACAATTTCTTAGATTCTTAAGAGGGTCCATAATGCAGCATGTAATTTAAAGTTATTAATTTGGCTTCACAGTGCACGTTAATGTTAACAATACAATATTCAGAAACACAATTGAGAGCTGAGTGACTTGATTTCTCTAGCTCTGACATTATTTCCATGATCAGTTCAGCAGAATTCAGAGGTTGCTCAACAAAAAGTAAACAGGATACTCGTCAGGACTACATCTTGAGATCATTGATGTGTTTTCAATCAGATAGGTGCAAACCAAGCATCCAACTGCCAAGATAACAGAGTGTGGAGCTGGATGAACACAACAGGCCAAGCAGCATCTCAGGAGCACAAAAGCTGACGTTTCGGGCCTAGACCCTTCTTGACCTGCTGTGTTCACCCAGCCCCACACTTTGTTATCTTGGATTCTCCAGCATCAGCAGTTCCATTATCTCTGATCCAACTGCCAAGGATTTTTTATTTGGAAAGAGAAAATATACAGGAACATTCAGCTGCAACGAGTTATCTGACAGTGCAGCACTCTCTCAGTGTTGGACCGGAATGTTAGCCTCAATGTAGTGAAGCTTAATGTACCTGAAGGACCATCACCTTGCTGAAACACACTCTTTGATCTGCCCAAAACATGTTGGTCATCCAGTGCAAAGAGTTGACCTCAACTGAATGTTCAATGTTGGCTCATTCCAAAATCCAGAGCTATGTTCTGAGAGACACAGTAAAGCTTGGTGCAGCTGTTGCCAAGGCACAGTGGGGAAAACCGAAAGAACTGTGAATTCAGGATCAGAATCAAAAACAGAAATTTCTAGGAAATCTCAGCATGTCTGGCAGCATCTGTGCAGAGAAATCAAGGTTAGCATTTCAGGCCCAATGGCTCTTCTGCAGAACTGATGGTAATGAGAAAAAAGTTACTTGTTTATGCAGAAGATAGGGTTGTGGGCTTGGAGGGCTTAATGAGTAAATGATAGGTGGGGATAGAGGAAAGACCAAAATCTAAGGTTTTTCTGCCAAAATTTAACAAGGATCTGTTACATTTTGCGACTAATTTCACATATAGAAAAGGCATCTCTTGCTGCAACTCGATTGAAGCTAAATTGAGGAATATCAACATTTCACTCCTTTTCTGCAATGCCTGGACTGAACCTTTTTGGACACTTTATATTTACTAATTTACAATAAAGGTATATTTTTGGAAAAAAATACTTGAACTGATGATTATTTAAGTGAGTGTGCAAACAGCCAAGAGTGTGAAACTTTAAGTTTGGCACAGATGGCTGTAAAAAGCAGGGCCCTGACGGTCAAAGAGCAAGATTGCTTCCGGCGAACAATCTCAAAGTGCAATCGGTGGAGAATCACATGCTGCAATCCACCAGTTCCACTGGAGAATGAATGTTACAATTCTTCAAGAGGCTATAACAGTGAAAAAGAAAAAGACTTGAGTGGGTGGACAGGACCCGAGTGACTCCCAAGAATTTGCTAAAACAATGAAACTAAACGAAAGCATAACAGCAGCTGAAAGTTCGATTCCCATAGCAATGTGAAACTACAATTCCACTGGGTCTCTGGATGTTATTTCATTCATACTAAAGACGCCATAGATGATGACAGAAACCCACATCTGCCAGAGAAATTCATAATGATTTTTGGAGCTTACCTGAATGCTTCATGAATGATTAAAATGAGGAGTACTTACTGGGAACTTTTACTGAGACTTTATGACCAGTTAAACATTGCCAGTCACTGATAATTCATGGAAAATTGAAGCGAGTAATTTTCTTTCTGTCTCTATTGGCTTCTCTGGTTATTGATATGAAGGATGGTAACACCAGACAGTGGAATATCTAAGATTTTTGGGAACTGGGTGTAAGGATGACTGTCCAGATCTATTAAGAGTATAGAATATAGGAACAGAAGTAGGCCATTCAGCCCATTGAGTCTGTTCTGCCATTCAATAAGATCATGGCTGATCTAATTTTCCCCATATCCAGCTTCCTGCCTTTTCCTCACAACCCTTGTGAAATAACTGCAAAGAGGCCCTTTATTTACATGTGCACAGTACAATGGGCTCTGACCAGCCAGCTCAAAGCCAGCCCCTAAACATGAGGAGACCTTCAGAATCTCCTGTTTGTGTCTGCCAGCCAGGCCTCCCTGATTAAGAGATTAACAACCCCAATCAGGAACCTCATAGGCAATGGATCCAGCTGGCCCTGTTTCCAATCACAATGCTTTGATGCCCTTACTGAATAAAACTCTGTCTCCCTCAGCCTTGAATACACTTAACAATCCTCTGTGGCAAAAAATTCCGCAGATTGTAAGGTAAATTCTCCATAGTGGTCCTAGCAAAGAGCTGCTCCTCGATTAGAAGCGATCATATAGAGGGTCTCCATATCTCAGGTAAAGAGGAGAGGTTAAGAACGGAAGTCTTTCACGGTGATCTCAGCCAGTAGTGGGAATTAAACGTGCAATAAAGTGATCCCACAGATTGACTACCTACTGAGACAAAACAATCCCTCCCCATCTCTGTTTCATATATATGTTCTCTTATTCTGAGATTCTACCCTCTCATCCTAATCTTTCCGTTTCTATCCTGTCAAGTCGCAAAGTATCTTGTATGTTTCAATAAGGTCACCTCTCGTTCTTCGGAATTCTAATGAGTAGAGGGGCAACCTACTTGACATCTCCTTATAAGACCATTCTTGGTCTGCCTTCAATATCAGTAATGTTTTCCTTAGAAAAGGGGCTCAAAACTTTTCACTGCATTTCAGCTATGGGCTGGCTAGTTCCTTGTATAATTTTAGCACAACTTTCTGACTTTTATACTCCATTCCTTTTCGAATAAAAGGCTGACGTTCCATTTACCTTCTCTATTACCTGCTAAACAAGGATGTGAGCTTTCCATGAGGCATGAGTGATTCAAGGATGAGGACCCTCAACTCCCTCTTTAATATGGCTTTCTCCAGTCTGTCACCATTTAAGTAATATTTGGCTTTCCTATTCCTCTTGACAAAGTGCAGAACGTCACATTTCCCCACGTTATATTCCATTGGCAAGTTTATGATTGCTCACTTAACCTGTCCGCATCTGTCTACAAACTCCATATGTACCTTATCACTGAGACTGGTGCAGGACAATCTCCCATTTTCCCACAGAATGAATTATCTGCTCGTTAAACCCGTACTGGATTATAGATTAAAAAGAAATCTTGAAAAAAAAGTACGAGTTGACTCGTACATTTTGAGAGCCTCTAGTAACCTTACTGAGAATGTAAATAGTCTTATTTCACACTTTGAAAAGTTCTCCTTTGTTGCAACTGGATTGAAGCTCAATTGAAGAAGATCAAAATTCCACTGTATCTTCTGCAATGGTTGCACTGAACTGTTTTGGACTTTTGTATCTATGAACAAAGTATAGTTTTGCAAAAGAAATATACTTGAACCAACAATGATCTCAGTGAGTTGGCTGGATAGCTGATTTGAAAAACAGAGTGACACTAATAAAATGGGCTCAGTTCCTGGATCAACTGAGGTTACCATGAAGGACTATCTTCTCAATGTCTCCCCTTGTCTAACGTGTGGTTACCCTCAGGCTAAGCCACCAGTGAGAGCAGCCTTATCGTCTGGTACGACTAGGGTGAATTTATTGGGTTGCAATGTTGTTCACTTTGGATTTTGCTAAATAGTAAACAGACAAGAATTTCAAAATCAAGTACTGCCAACATTATCATTCTACCTGTATTACTAAATTAATTCTTGCCATCTCTCAAGTAACATATATCTAACATCTTGAGATCACTGGAGAAAGTAAAAGACCACAGGTAGAATACAATCCTATTGGCAGATCTAACTTAATTAGAAACCATGTAGGATTTTATACGGGGTCTTGTGGAAAGGGATCGTGTCCCTACCTCAGGGATAGAAGGCATGGGTGCAAATTCCAAATTCTGCAGAAATGTGAAGTAACATATCTGAACAGTTTGATTACAAATATTCACAGGGCAAAATGATGGCAATATTATGATTGCATACGAGAAATTTATTTTCTACTCATTTAAATAGTTGGAGTGAGTCAATTTAAAAGGAGATTGTTTAAGTTTCATATGAGACATTTTTTTATTTTGGAGTTTGGGTGACCACCAGTTATTGCGTGATACACAGCCATATTGCACTTACACGCTCTGATTCAACCTGTTACTTACTTGGTTATTTGGCTCCTGGGAACAGACACAAGATGTAAGAAGTAATTGAATCATTCCTTCCCATATGTTCCCACATGCTGAAGGAGCCTAAATGAGTGAATTAGAGTTACAACATTGCGCTTCTCATCTGAAAACATTCCCTCCCACTGCATCTCCTGACAGATCGCGCAGGATGGTGGAGATCAGTTCTACAGTCTTGTATTTTATCAAGTGCCAACAGCATTTATACAAGAGAAAATTTCAAACAATTATAATGTGTTTGTTGTCTGGAACTATTAATGCACAGTTCACAATGACATGTATTTCTCACACACAACACACAAAGGAGATGCTTTTGCATAAAATAAACTGTCTTTTAAAATTCACATAAATTTCACAATTTACTCGGGGAGACTAAAAGACTGTTTGGTGCTCATTCAGGGGATGTGGGTATTGTTGAGAAGGCCAACATTTATAAACAGAACCTAATGACCCTTGAGAATGTGATACTGAGGCACCTTCAATGAACCACTCTTTCCATTGAAAAAGCATTTAGATGTGCACTAGCAGTGCCAAGGAATACAAAGCCTTGGACCAAGTCATAGAAAATTGGATTATAATTGTTAAGTTGTTGTTTTTGACTGGTGCAGACAAATGGCCCTTCTCTGTAGTGTTGACCTTTGTGAGTGTATGGCTTTATGATTCAAAGGGCTGTAATTGTGGGAGTCCCAGGGCTTTGACCCAGAGACAGTGAAGGGATAGTCTTACTGCTTGTCGCAATGTCAGGTGAAAGTTCACAACTTGCCTCCTTCTGAGCCCTTGCGAGGATCCTTCCGGGTGGACCGGGTGCAGGACAACCTTTCTGCCTGGAGGTCAATTAAAACAATTGAAGGTTTTGAGTAGGATTAGGGTTAGGGTTAGGTCTATGGTTAGGGCTGAGGATAGGGCCAGGGTTTAGGTTAGGCTTAGGGTCAGCATTACTGGTAGGGTTAGGGATAACATTAGGGTTTGGGCTAAGGGTAGGGGTTAAGTGTAGGTTTAGAGATAGGATTGGGTTTATAAGTAGCCTGTTTAGGTTTATGGTTAGGGTTAGGTTTGGGGTTAGAGTTAAGGTTAGTACTAGTGTTAGAGTTAGGGTAGGGGTGTACTATTCACCTAAAGGAAGTTATTCTACTGTGTTTGCTTCTGAACATGCTCTGTCCATCTCCCTCCCGTAAGTCACCAGCTTCTCACACCCTGAGTACATTCTCCTCTTTCTGCCTGGGGACCCATGTTCAATTCTTCTGAGTGTAAGCTTGCAGTGGCCATCAGCCTCAGTGACATCGATGTTGCTATGATGCTGCTGGCAAGTCTCTCATTGGCTGATAATTGTCAGGGTTGAGATTTTCTCCTCATTGGGGGTTTTATGATGTGGAATTTCTGGAACTTCCCAGCTGATGATCTGCCCATTGCACCAAGCTTCCTGAAGAGAAAGGAAACAAAGTTCCCAGAAGTTCTCTAAGCAGTGGCGACACTATCAATTCAATTCAATTTTGTCCATCATGTTGTCAACCTCTGCACTCGTGCTTCCAGACCTTCCAAGCATATTGAGCAATTTCTGTTTTCATTTCAGATTTCCAGGAATTAATTTTATATTCCTGTTTGTATTCCAAAATCAGGATGGTGAATGGTTAATCGGTGAACCTGGCGTTCCCATATATCTGTTCTCCTTGTCCTTTGATAGGGTAAAATGTTCTTGGTTTGGTGAATTTCTGCAGTGCATCATGTCCATGGGGACACACAGCAGCTACTGAGCGCTGGTAATGGAGGGAGTGAATGTTTAAGATGATGTTGGATAGGTCACTGAGTAAGTGTGCTGGGAGGATGTGGAGCTTAATGAGTGCTATTTAAGCATCTGCTGGGTTTATTGAGCACTGTCTCTTTTTATTCCAGATTTCCAGCATCTACCACTTATCATCTTTCTTTTGCAAAGATTTTGGAATATTTTTATCAGCTTTAAAACAGTTTTTGTTAATTGCACATGTTTGGTTACAGCACTTGTACACTCCCTTTGAGTCTTTTCCAAAATAAATCCTGTATTTTTTCTAAAAATAATTCCAAACAAGTAATGTTATCCTGGATGCATTTGCTTAGTACCGAGTCATTTTCACATGTGACGTGATACATGAATGAGACAGAGAGATCACGAGTTCTTCTGCAAGCAATAAATTGGCATTACTGTGTCACTGTTAACTGACAGTACATGAATCTACGAAAATAAAGCAAAGAGCTGTAGATGCTGGAAACCTGAAGCAAAGGTAGAAATTGCTGGAGAAACTCAACAGGTCTGGCAGCCTATCTGGAGAGATAAACAGAGTTAATCTTTTGAGCGCATCGACCACCCTTGTGAACCAGTAGTCGCCAGAAAAAGGTAGCCTACATACTGAGGGGGTGGGAGTGGTAAAGGAATGAATGAAAACTGGGGACAGAGCCCAGAGACAAAGAAAGACAGCTAGGCAGACCAAGGGATGGAAAATAGTGAGCCAGGGAAGGAAGAAAACTGATATTGGGGACAATGAGTAGATGAAAATAGGTTGGCTGAGCTGAAAGCAACCCAAGTCAAGCCAGGGCCTGGATTGTGGGGGTGTGTAAAGGACATGGAAGGTGATCAGGGCCTAAAGTTGTTGAACTCAATATTTAGTTTTGAGGACGGTGGAGTGCCCAAGTCAAAAATGAGCTGCTGTTCTTCCAACTTGAACCTAGCTTTGCTGGAACACTGCAGCAAGCCCAAGACAGAGATGTTGGCCAGGGAACAGGGTGATGTTTTAAAATGGTATGCAACCTGAAACATGGCAATAGAAACTGAAATTGCTGGAGAAACTCTACCGGTCTGGTAGCATCTGCGGAGAGAAAGCAAAGCTAATCTCTCAGGTCCAGCAACTCTTCCTTAGAACTGGAAACTTGAAGTCATTTTGCAGAGAGAATATAGGTGTTTTCACAGAGCAGTCACTCCTCAGTCTGACCAATCTGTATGAATCCAAAGATGTGTCCAATAAAAATGAATCTCCTTTCAAATGGAACATGTGCTGATTTTGAAAATTGCTCTAGCCACATAAATATAAATATCTGATTGGTAGCCCTAATTCACGGTTGGCTTTAGGCTCTGGAATTCCCTCCTTAAACCTCTTCACTCCTCCTTCCTTTAAGGCCTTTCTCAAAACCTACTTTTGTGACCAGCCTCATTTGGCCATCTGTGTTAATAAATCCTCCTGTGAATTGATCAGGTTTAGCCTGACAATGCTTCCCTGAAGCATTTCGGGCATTTCACAATATTTTGGGAGCAACGTGAATGCAGTTCTGAAGGACAGTCATGCCAAACTCGAAACATTAACTATGTTTTCTCTTCACAGACATTGTCACTGGACCTACTGAGTTTCTGCAGAGCTTTATAATTTTATGGTACCAAGTTCTGATATTTTAGCCAAAACGTATCTTTCAATCAAATGTGGTTACTTGGTCATTTTCACATTGATGTTTCTGGGATAATGCTGTTAGTGATTTATCCACTGAATTTCTCCACATCACATCAGGGTTTCAGAAGTATGTTATTGTCTGTGAAACACTTTGGGACACGCTGACACTGTGAAAGCTGTCATAGACTTACAAATCTTGTTATTTTACCAAGTGCCGGCAACCTGGTTAAGCACCCTGTGACATCCACCACATTCTGATAGACAAAATAAGATAAAGAACTCTAAAAATGCGCATGTATCAATGTTTAAAGCTGCATAATAATCACAGCTGTCGTAAAACAGATGTTAAACATGCATCTCCCCATTCATTCATTCACAAGCTCATTCAAGCTTGACAATAACATCTGTTTTTTGCTTCTTTTCCTCTCCCTGTTCTACATCTGCCTTCTTCACTTTCTCTCAGTAAGTACATTCCCTGGTCAACAATCAGAACTGGAGCCAGAACTTGTTTCTTTCTCTTGCGCCTATTGAATGAAGCTCAAAAGAAAACATGGCCACCTCAGCACGACCTTCACTGAGATCATAAGCATTCTTAGAACATGGAAAAAATAGGATCATAAGGAACTCTTCAAACCTGCTTCACCATTCAGTATGATTGTAGCTGGTCATCCAGCTCAGTCCCCTGTTTCCACTGTCTCCTGATACCTTTTGATCCCTTTATCCAATTATATCTAACTTCTTCTTGAAAATATTCAACACTCAACATTTTTGTATGGCAGAGAATTCCAAAGGCTCACCACTGTGTGGGAGAAGAGCTTTCTCAGTTCCAATTGGCCTCCCCCATTTCCTTAAAGTGTCACACCTGTTCGTGGACTCCCTGGTCATGAAAAATAACATTCCTGTTTAGAAGCATCCCTGCTGTATCGAGTTGGGATTGGATTCCTGACTTTCTGACTCTGTGTAATTTAATTGCCATCAACAAGAATTTGCATTGATGTGAGCTGTTTGTATAAGCTTGTAAAACATTGTAAGGTGTTTCACATCAGCATCAGTCAGCAAACCACTGGTGAGTAAAACATCTGAGCTGAGCCTGAACCTGCTTTTATTAGATACTGAAACTGTAATGCTTCCAATAAGACTTTTAGAAGAGTTTTACAGAAGAACTTAATGTTGAAATGTAGCTGAAATGTGTTGTCACCAATGTTTAGGAGACTTCAGTCTCTTATAATCCCACTACTCAGCAGGACACAACATAACACAAAAATGGTTCTTCCAGTTATCAATTAAATATCTTATGTATATTTGTTTCTATTTTAAAATGTCTACCAAGCAGGTCTATTAAAAGCCTGAAGTTCTTAATAAATAGGTTTATTATTAAAACAGAAGCTATTGCGTGGAAATGTGATAACTGTTTAGCATGAACAATTGGTGATATGAAAGTGTCAATGGTTATCTCTCTAAGTAAACCAAAACACACATAGAAATAGATGTCCATGCACACATTTTGGGAAAAGAGAAAATAAATGGACTTCTCTCAGCAGAGGCCCACCTTCAAATAAAGAAATATACTTTCGGATCTACATGTTACTCTTGAAGGCAAAATATACACAGCAGGGAAAACTTAAAGTACATTACTGTGCTGTTCTGGCCTGTATGGACAAGTCAAAATCATTTATGGTTCTCTCTGGAGGCTTATCAGATGTGCATTGCTCAGGAAATACAATATTGAAGACTTCTTTATATCACTGTTTCAGAACAACAGATAAGTTTCACCATGAACTGAAAGAGAAGTTTTTTTCACCTCTCTCCCTTAATAGGAGAAATCATCTGGGTAGCTTCACAGGCTTTTTACTCCCAGCTGATGATAAACATAAGACATGAAGCTTCCCATCCATTCTTTGTTCAAAACAGCCCCAGCACGGGTCTACACCAAAACAAGCAGTGACCACCAGTTATATAATTCCTAGGAAGTTTTGTTTAAAAAATAAAAATTCTCCAATGCCTGCAGTGACATTTTAATGACCCTCTTGAAATAAACTACTCCAGATATTTCCACAAAACTCTAAAGAAATCAATTTTACTCACCTTCAAAGCTAAGTCCTTGGATAAAATTTCAATAACAAAGCAACAATCTCAGAAATTCAAGGTCCAAAGTCAAAGCTGGTTGTGAATTGGGAGAGAACAAGCAAGAACTTTGTAAGGCCTCAACTGTATCGAGGATAGAAGCTGGGAAGGGGGCAACAAGAGAATGGATAGTCTCGTGTGGAGATAACAAATCAAGAGGGACAGTTTCAACAATCATTATTTCCTCATATTTCATAGACTGTACAAGCCTGCTCCTTGTATACATCCTTTGAGATAATTTTTATGATTTAGCTGTTACAAAATAAAAAGTTGACATTTCACAGATAGCCAAAGAGTTAAATTCTTCTCATATTTCTGGCCTGCAGCAAGCTCTGCCAGGATAGATGAAAAACTAGTGCACTATTGATCTTGCTAATACTGTGACAAACTTTGTACTCAGAATTTTCTGAAGTTTAATCTTCTAAGACCCACACAAAAATTCCGACACTGCAGATTGGAAATGTTACAAGGTTACAGCTTCACATCTAATTCAGAGCAAAGTGCAACAACAGAAATGCCCTGAGGTTTACTGCAATTCGACTGTAATCATCTGGATATTTTTAATCAGGGTATCAGTCGATTTAGCTCAAGAACCCCAGCATCTTCTTTTCTTTGAATTGGTCAAACTCAACCATCCACCCACCCACCACAGGATAAATCCCATCTACTACTCTCTCCAGTAATAATGTGCGTTCCAGTTTGCCTCAGTTGCTGGAACTCTGATCTCTGCAATTGAATGCAACATATCTGAACTACACCTTCAACACATGGATGTTACACTGGATAGCTGGCAGTGAGCTTACCCATTTTGGACTGATTAAGGATAAATCATGACACTTTCGAGAGTACAGCTTAGGTTTACAAGAATGAGACCTGGACTTCAAGGGTTACGCCATAAGAAGAGATTACACAAATATTCTCTAGAATTTAGAAGGTTAAGGGGTGATCTGATCGAAGCCTTCAAGATATTCACAGGAAAAGACCTGATGGAATAAGATAAACTATTTCTTGATAGTATGAAATTAAATACAGTGGACGGCCAATGAAAAGTAGATATCCAAGCATAGATAAAGAACAAAGGACAAAGAAATTTGCAGCGCAGGACCAGGCCTTTCGGCCCTCCAAGCCTGCGCCGATCCAAATCCTCTGTATAAACCTGTTGCTTATTTTCCAAGGATCTCTATGCCTCTGCTCCCTGCTCATTCATGTACCTGTCTAGATACATCTTAAATGGCACTATCGTGCCCGCCTCTACCACCTCCGCTGGCAACGCGTTCCAGGCACCCACCATCCTCTGTGTAAAGAACTTTCCACGCATATCTCCCCTAAACCTTTCCCCTCTCACCTTGAACCGTGACCCCTAGTAATTGAGTTCCCCACTCTGGGGGAAAAAGTTTCTTGCTATCCACCCTGTCTATACCTCTCATGATTTTGCAGACCTCAATCAGGTCCCCCCTCAACCTTCGTCTTTCTGATGTAAATAATTCTAATCTACTCAACCTCTCTTCATAGCTAGCACCCTCCATACCAGGCAACATCCTAGTGGACCTCCTCTGCACCCTCTCCAAAGCATCCACATCCTTTTGGTAATGTGGCGACCAGAACTGTACACAGTACTCCAAATGTGGCCAAACCAAAGTCCTATACAACTGCAACATGACCTGCCAACTCTTGTACTCAATACCCCGTCCAATGAATGAAAGCATGCCGTATGCCTTCTTGACTGCTCTATTGACCTGTGTTGCCACCTTCAGGGTACCATGGACCTGAATACCCAGATCTCTCTGTACATCAAATTTCCCCAGGACTCTCCCATTTACCATATAGCTCGCTCTTGAATTGGATCTTCCAAAATGCACCACCTCGCATTTGCCTGGATTGATCTCCATCTGCCATTTCGCTGCTCAACTCTGCAATCTATCTATACTCTGCTGCATTCTCCGACAGTCCCCTTCACTATCTGCTACTCCATCAATCTTAGTGCCATCTGCAAACTTGCTAATCAGATCATCTATACCTTCCTCTAGATCATTTATGTACATCACAAACAACAGTGGTCCCAACACGGATCTCTGTGGAACACCACTGGCCACAGTTCTCCATTTTGAGAAACTTCCTTCCACTACAACTCCCTGTCTCAGCCAGTTCTCTATCCATCCTCTCATATACCCTGGACCCCATGCGGCTTCACTTTCTCCATCAGCCTACCATGGGGAACCTTATCAAATGCCTTTAAAACATTTAAAATGATCTTTAAAATGTCATGACAGGCACAGAAAGTGATGATGAAAGCTAATAGAATGTTGGCCTTTGTATCTCGAAGACTGGGCTCTAAGTCTGCTCCAGTTTTACACCATCCTGGTTAGATTCCACTTGGAGTACTGTTAACAGACCCTGGCACCACACCTTAGGAAAGAGAGATTGGCCTTGGAGGGAGTACATGTACTCGAATACTTTAACAGGAAAAGACAGGATAGAGAGACATAAGCTATTTCCACTGATTGAACAATGTGGGAAAGTGTGAGGCTGTGCACTTTGGTGGAAAAAGATAGAGGTGTAGACTATTTTCTAAATGAGGAAAGGCTTCAGAAATCTGAAACATAGTTTAAGGTTTTCTTAAGGTGAACAAGTGGGTTCAGTTGGCAGTTAGGAAGGTAAATATAATACTTGCATCAATTTCAAGAGGGCTTGAATGCTGCTGAGGCTGTATAAGGTTCTGGCCAGACAACATTTAGAATATTGTGAGCAGTTTTGGGTTTTGTATCTAAGCAAGGATGTGTTGGCATTGAACAGGTCCAGAGGAGTTTTACAAGAATGATACTCGGGAGGAAGAGCTTGACTAATGAGGAGTCGTTGAGGATTCTGGGTCTGTAGTCAATGAAATTTAGAAGGATGAGGGAACATATGATTGAAACTTACTGAAGACTGACAGGCCTGGATAGAGTGGATATGGAGAAGGTGCTTTCAATGAGGCCTAAGGCCACAGCCTCAGAGCAAAGGGATGATCTTTTAGATGTGAGATGAGGAGGAATTTCTTCAGCCAGATGATGGTGAATCTGTGGAACACATTGCTACAGAGGGCTGTGGAGGCCAAGTTACTGAATGTCTTTAAGATGGAGATAGATAAGTTTCTGATTAGTAATGACATTAAGAGTCATGAGGAGGACCCAGGAGAAAAGGTTGAGAAACATATCAGCCATAATCGAATCATGGTGCAGACCCAATGGGCTGAATGGCGTCGATCTGCTCCTATTTGTTATGATCATACAGTTCGGAAGCTCTTCTACATACAAAGGGGGTGGATATTTGGAATTCTCTTCCACAAATATCTGTGGATGCTGAATTAGTCGTTAATTTTAAATCTAAGACAAATAGATTTTCGATAAGCATACTTATTAAGGGAAATGGGTCAAAAGCAGGTTTATGGAGTTCGGCCTCATTTCAACCGTAATTTTATTCAACAATGGTACAGGCTCAAGGGTCTAAATGATCTACACCTGTTCCCATGTTCATCTGTTGCTTGAAGTGAAATTCAAACAAGAAATAGCTCTGCTTCTTCTTTTTCAAAGTTTCCATGTGGCTATTCAAATTAAAAACTCTCAACCGACCTTTCCGTAATTACTATATCCCAAATTGAGAAAGATGAGCAGACTTATGAGAGGCTGCAGAGAAAGTTCACGAGGCTGGATGCAGACTGATGGCTTCTATGATGAGGGAAGATCAATAAAGCAGCAGCTCGCCCCCTTCGAGAAAGGAAGGCTAAGAGAATTAAGCAGAGTGAAAGGTTCATGCTGATGCCATCTTCTGCAGAGGCAGATGAGGCATTAAAGCAGCTTTTAATTGGGCAGTTAATAGCCATTATAAACCAAAGGGTAGGCAGGAAGCTGGATACCCCTGTGGTAATAAAATGTGAGGCTGGATGAACACAGCAGGCCAAGCAGCATCTCAGGAGCACAAAAGCTGACGTTTCGGGCCTAGACCCTTCATCAGAGAGCTCTCTGATGAAGGGTCTAGGCCCGAAACGTCAGCTTTTGTGCTCCTGAGATGCTGCTTGGCCTGCTGTGTTCATCCAGCCTCACATTTTATTATCTTGGATTCTCCAGCATCTGCAGTTCCCATTATCTCTGATACCCCTGTGGTAATTTTGCCCCGCATAGTCAGTCTGTCAAGCACTTTTAAGAGACCTTCTCAAGATCTCATTATGCCACAGAATATGTAACAGTTTTCTACTTTGAGAAAGCTTACCTATGTTTAGAAGATGGTCACTTCTGTTATTTATTTTCCCTGAAACAGAACAAAACTACAGGAGAGACCAAATGAAATCATCACTCCTCATTTGGAGTGAACCGAAACACCAAGCCTGAAATTTTTAAGCTGCAAAACAGTGAATTCTTTGCTCAGCAAGCAACAGCTTTGAAGAGGAGTAAAGCCAGGAAAGAAAAAAGAACAAAAGGAAACATGAAGTTAAACAGAAGAAATAAAAGGGAAATATAAAGAAGAGAGAGAACTGAAATTCACAACAAGAAACGTACTGCTCTCAATGGTTTTACATGAAAAATGAAAAAAATAACATTTGTAGAAATTATTCATTTCTGAAATGTGGGCATCACTGGCTGGGTCAGCATTTATTGCCCGCCCCTAGTTGCCCTTATGAAGTTGGGGGTGAGCTGCCATCTTGAACCGCTGCAGTCCTCTTGCTGTGGGTTGATCCACAATGCCCTTAGGGAGGGAATTCCAGGATATTGACCCAGTGACAGTGAAAGAACAGCATATATTTCCTAGTCAGGATGGTGACTGGTTTAGAGGAGAACATGAAGGCAATGGTGTTCCTGTGTACCTGCTGCCTTTGGAAGTGGTCATGGGATTGGAATGTGCTGTCTGAGGACCTTTGGTGAATTTCTGCATTGCATCATGTAGAAAGTACACACTGCCACTACTGAGTGTCAGTGGTGGAGGGAACGGATGCTTGTGAAACAATTTCAAGGGAAATGGAAGCCAACATTTAATTGGTCTGGTTACCCAATGATACTCTAATCAAATGAAAATTTCTGTTGAATTGCAACTTTTCATTGATAAAGAAGGTAAGGAAAAATACACCGATTTATAATGATTGGAATGAGGTCAGCCAGGTGGACCTCATAGATGCTGCTTGGCCTGCTGTGTTCATCCAGCTCCACACTTTGGACCTCATAGAATATGAGGTCCCCGATTGGGTCTGTTAATCTGATCCAATCAGGGAACCCTGGCTGACAGATATAAACAGGAGTGTCAGGGAACCAGCTCTGAGATAGCTGGGTCAGGTCATATACTATGCGTGTATAACTAAAGGGTCACTTGGTGCTGAGATACTGGCCTTTCTGGAGTTATTGCATGATGATGATGATTACCCGTTGATATTACTTGCGCCAGTAGCAAGACAAGCAGGTTGTCATATAGGCACAACAGAGAACAATATATACCTCTCCAGATTAGGATAATTTGCCGATCCTCCAATATGTTAGATTGAAATTTGAGATAATAGTTTTTGAGACTCTAATTTAGCTGTTTGCATCATTATTGAATTGAAAATGCTTATCTACATACCATGTATATATCTGTTTGGATGATTTTTACATCTCAGGAAAGGGGGGGTGCTGTCTTATGTCTCAGTCAATGCATCAGCGAACTGTTAATAGGCTCAGGATATCATCATTCTGTTCTGGCACATGACCTGAGAGTGATAATTACCTATTCCATCTTATCCAGCTTCAGTTGAAGGATGACACTCTGCTGGGGAAAGAGAAAAGTTCCTTAATTGTCATCTCATAACTTAATATTAGCCCAGACACTGAGGTGGCCATGAATGTAGAGTCCTGGAGAAAAGACAGGACAGTGTAGTTGAGAGTTATCGGATCAGCCATGATCTCATTGATAAACAAAGCTGATTTCATGGGCTGAATCGCCTATTTCTCCTCATAAGTCTCATGGTTTTATGGAAATGTTCATACAGGACAGCTACTTGAAAGGAATTTCTATTGGATTCTTCAGTACATTGTTATCCAGTTTCAGCTCCTTCAATTACAAGGGATTATGTGAGTTTTGCACAATCAGGTAAGTTCCCCTTTGGAGGCAAAAACCCAAATTACCTCCTTCAAACAACAGAAAATGGGAGACTGTCCTTCTGACAGTGCAGCACTCCCTCAGTAATACGCTGAGAGACTGCCCCTCTGACAGTGCAGCACTCCCTCAGTAATACACTGAGAGACTGTCCCTCTGACAGTGCAGCACTCCCTCAGTAATACACTGAGAGACTGTCCCTCTGACAGTGCAGCTCTATCTCAGTAATACGCTGAGAGACTGCCCCTCTGACAGTGCAGCACTCCCTCAGTAATACACTGAGAGACTGTCCCTCTGACAGTGCAGCACTCCCTCAGTAATACACTGAGAGACTGTCCCTCTGACAGTGCAGCTCTATCTCAGTAATACACTGAGAGACTGTCCCTCTGACAGTGCAGCTCTATCTCAGTAATACACTGAGAGACTGTCCCTCTGACAGTGCAGCTCTATCTCAGTAATACACTGAGAGACTGTCCCTCTGACAGTGCAGCACTCCCACAGTAATACACTGAGAGACTGTCCCTCTGACAGTGCAGCTCTATCTCAGTAATACACTGAGAGACTGTCCCTCTGACAGTGCAGCACTCCCTCAGTAATACACTGAGAGACTGTCCCTCTGACAGTGCAGCTCTATCTCAGTAATACACTGAGAGACTGTCCCTCTGACAGTGCAGCACTCCCTCAGTAATACACTGAGAGACTGTCCCTCTGACAGTGCAGCTCTATCTCAGTAATACACTGAGAGACTGTCCCTCTGACAGTGCAGCTCTATCTCAGTAATACACTGAGAGACTGTCCCTCTGACAGTGCAGCTCTATCTCAGTAATACACTGAGAGATTGTCCCTCTGACAGTGCAGCTCTATCTCAGTAATACACTGAGAGACTGTCCCTCTGACAGTGCAGCACTCCCTCAGTAATACACTGAGAGACTGTCCCTCTGACAGTGCAGCTCTATCTCAGTAATACACTGAGAGACTGTCCCTCTGACAGTGCAGCTCTATCACAGTAATACACTGAGAGACTGCCCCTCTGACAATGCAGCTCTATCTCAGTAATACACTGAGAGACTGTCCCTCTGACAGTGCAGCACTCCCTCAGTAATACACTGAGAGACTGTCCCTCTGACAGTGCAGCTCTATCTCAGTAATTCACTGAGAGACTGTCCCTCTGACAGTGCAGCTCTATCACAGTAATACACTGAGAGACTGTCCCTCTGACAGTGCAGCTCTATCTCAGTAATACACTGAGAGACTGTCCCTCTGACAGTGCAGCACTCCCTCAGTAATACACTGAGAGACTGCCCCTCTGACAGTGCAGCACTCCCTCAGTAATACACTGAGAGACTGCCCCTCTGACAGTGCAGCTCTATCTCAGTAATACACTGAGAGACTGCCCCTCTGACAGTGCAGCTCTATCTCAGTAATACACTGAGAGACTGTCCCTCTGACAGTGCAGCACTCCCTCAGTAATACACTGAGAGACTGTCCCTCTGACAGTGCAGCTCTATCTCAGTAATTCACTGAGAGACTGTCCCTCTGACAGTGCAGCTCTATCACAGTAATACACTGAGAGACTGTCCCTCTGACAGTGCAGCTCTATCTCAGTAATACACTGAGAGACTGTCCCTCTGACAGTGCAGCTCTATCTCAGTAATACACTGAGAGACTGTCCCTCTGACAGTGCAGCACTCCCTCAGTAATACACTGAGAGACTGTCCCTCTGACAGTGCAGCTCTATCTCAGTAATACACTGAGAGACTGTCCCTCTGACAGTGCAGCTCTATCTCAGTAATACACTGAGAGACTGCCCCTCTGACAGTGCAGCTCTATCTCAGTAATACACTGAGAGACTGCCCCTCTGACAGTGCAGCACTCCCTCAGTAATACACTGAGAGACTGTCCCTCTGACAGTGCAGCTCTATCTCAGTAATACACTGAGAGACTGTCCCTCTGACAGTGCAGCACTCCCTCAGTAATACACTGAGAGACTGTCCCTCTGACAGTGCAGCTCTATCTCAGTCATAGACTGAGAGACTGTCCCTCTGACAGTGCAGCTCTATCTCAGTAATACACTGAGAGACTGCCCCTCTGACAGTGCAGCACTCCCTCAGTAATACACTGAGAGACTGACCCCCTGACAGTGCAGCTCTATCTCAGTAATACACTGAGAGACTGTCCCTCTGACAGTGCAGCTCTATCTCAGTAATACACTGAGAGACTGTCCCTCTGACAGTGCAGCTCTATCTCAGTAATACACTGAGAGACTGTCCCTCTGACAGTGCAGCTCTATCTCAGTAATACACTGAGAGACTGTCCCTCTGACAGTGCAGCTCTATCTCAGTAATACACTGAGAGACTGTCCCTCTGACAGTGCAGCTCTATCTCAGTAATACACTGAGAGACTGTCCCTCTGATAGTGCAGCACTCCCACAGTAATACACTGAGAGACTGTCCCTCTGACAGTGCAGCACTCCCTCAGTAATACACTGAGAGACTGTCCCTCTGACAGTGCAGCACTCCCTCAGTAATACACTGAGAGACTGTCCCTCTGACAGTGCAGCTCTATCTCAGTAATACACTGAGAGACTGTCCCTCTGACAGTGCAGCTCTATCTCAGTAATACACTGAGAGACTGTCCCTCTAACAGTGCAGCACTATCTCAGTAATACACTGAGAGACTGTCCCTCTGACAGTGCAGCACTCCCTCAGTAATACACTGAGAGACTGTCCCTCTGACAGTGCAGCTCTATCTCAGTAATACACTGAGAGACTGTCCCTCTAACAGTGCAGCACTCCCTCAGTAATACACTGAGAGACTGTCCCTCTGACAGTGCAGCTCTATCTCAGTAATACACTGAGACACTGTCCCTCTGACAGTGCAGCTCTATCTCAGTAATACACTGAGAGACTGTCCCTCTGACAGTGCAGCTCTATCTCAGTAATACACTGAGAGACTGTCCCTCTGACAGTGCAGCACTCCCACAGTAATACACTGAGAGACTGACCCTCTGACAGTGCAGCACTCCCACAGTAATACACTGAGAGACTGACCCTCTGACAGTGCAGCTCTATCTCAGTAATACACTGAGAGACTGTCCCTCTGACAGTGCAGCTCTATCTCAGTAATACACTGAGAGACTGTCCCTCTGACAGTGCAGCACTCCCACAGTAATACACTGAGAGACTGCCCCTCTGACAGTGCAGCTCTATCTCAGTAATACACTGAGAGTCTGTCCCTCTGACAGTGCAGCACTCCCTCAGTAATACACTGAGAGACTGTCCCTCTGACAGTGCAACTCTATCTCAGTAATACACTGAGAGACTGTCCCTCTGACAGTGCAGCTCTATCTCAGTAATACACTGAGAGACTGCCCCTCTGACAGTGCAGCACTCCCTCAGTAATACACTGAGAGACTGCCCCTCTGACAGTGCAGCTCTATCTCAGTAATACACTGAGAGACTGTCCCTCTGACAGTGCAGCTCTATCTCAGTAATACACTGAGAGACTGTCCCTCTGACAGTGCAGCACTCCCTCAGTAATACACTGAGAGACTGTCCCTCTGACAGTGCAGCTCTATCTCAGTAATACACTGAGAGACTGCCCCTCTGACAGTGCAGCTCTATCTCAGTAATACACTGAGAGTCTGTCCCTCTGACAGTGCAGCACTCCCTCAGTAATACACTGAGAGACTGTCCCTCTGACAGTGCAACTCTATCTCAGTAATACACTGAGAGACTGCCCCTCTGACAGTGCAGCTCTATCTCAGTAATACACTGAGAGACTGCCCCTCTGACAGTGCAGCTCTATCTCAGTAATACACTGAGAGACTGTCCCTCTGACAGTGCAGCTCTATCTCAGTAATACACTGAGAGACTGTCCCTCTGACAGTGCAGCTCTATCTCAGTAATACACTGAGAGACTGTCCCTCTGACAGTGCAGCACTCCCACAGTAATACACTGAGAGACTGCCCCTCTGACAGTGCAGCTCTATCTCAGTAATACACTGAGAGACTGTCCCTCTGACAGTGCAGCTCTATCTCAGTAATACACTGAGAGACTGTCCCTCTGACAGTTCAGCTCTATCTCAGTAATACACTGAGAGACTGTCCCTCTGACAGTTCAGCTCTATCTCAGTAATACACTGAGAGACTGCCCCCTGACAGTGCAGCTCTATCTCAGTAATTCACTGAGAGACTGTCCCTCTGACAGTGCAGCACTCCCTCAGTAATTCACTGAGAGACTGCCCCTCTGACTGTGTAACACTTCCTCAGTACTGAAGCATGCTGTATGCAAAATAATACCAAATAAAATTTCGTAGTGTGTCAAACATAATTTATTTAACAAAAGCTTTTGAGAGAAGCAGGGAAATCAAATTGGTCTCACCTGACGTCTCGATCACTACAAACAGTTTCAAGACTTATATACACGCGCTGTAACATGCACACGTCTTCGGACACCTGTGGTTTGTTTTGTATAGACTTCAAATGGTTGCGGCCTTGCTCGCAGCTTGTCTTCATGCTTTCAGTCACATACGCAGTTCTCCTGCCATCGACCTGCCGTCTGAGTCGTCTGCAAACTTGGTCATTTACTTACCCCTTCAAGCATCACAAACGATATGCTTCCGCTTTTGAAGAAAAACTTAAATTCAGAACATTCCAACAGAGTATCAGTGCTGCCTGATTTGTTATAACAATCACTACATTTGAAAAACCATTAATTGTGAAAAGCACTTGAGATATCTTAAAGTGCTGAAATACTTGGTAAAGACAAGTATCATTTATTATAGGCCATTTATATTGCCTACTTTTCACTGCGTTTCTCTGATAACATTTTATCTCTCATACTATTAGCTGAAAAAATATCAACTGGTTTCTTTTAATACTTCGTATTTAACTTGGAGTTTCTGTTATTTGCTGCCTATGCTGTCATGGACAAATGGGGCAATTTTAAACTGCTGTTCACACCAGCCATTAGACACTGAAAAGGAGAAAGAAGTAACTGTTCCTGAACACAATTATCAGGTAACTGTATAGTTGGGAGCAAATCTACTGAAAATAAGATGGTGTGTCTTGTATATGCCAATCCCATTTTGAATTGTCACTGAGCCAGTAATCCAGAGCCCCAGTTAATGTTCTGAGAATCTGGGAACATCCTGTTATGTTCTGGGAACAGTGCTTGAATCCTCTTGTGGCAAATGATGGAATGTGAATCCAAAGAACAGGCAGTAAATCTTGAAACAAGAAAAGTACAAGACCATTCAACCCTTGGAGTTTGTTCCACCATTCAATATAATCATGGTTAATGCTCTATCTCAATGCCATACTCCTGCTTTTCCCTATGCCCATGTTTGCTCTAAAATCCCCCAAAAAATCCATCTCCTTCTTGAATATATTCAATGACTTGACCTTCACAGCCTTTTATGGTGGAGAATCCCATAGGTTTAAGTGAAGAAGCTTTCTTCATCCCAGTCCAAAATAGTCTACCCATATTCTAACATTGTGTCTCATGGTTCTAGAGCTTCCAACCAGGGAAATTATCCTCCCTGCCTCCCAGTCTATCCTCACTTTTAGAATTTTACACATTTAGTATAAGCAGGATGGTTGGAGTTCAGTCATCTAGCTCCGGGACATCTCTGCAGCCATCCCTCAGGTTAGTGTCCTCGGCCCAACCATCTTCAACTGCTTCATCAATGACATTCCCTCCATCATAAGGTCAGAAGTGGAGATGTTCGCCGATGATCACACAATGTTTGGCACCATTCGCAATTCTTTAGATACTCAGATACTGCAGCAGTACATGTCCAAATGCAGCAAGATCTAGATAATATCCAACATTGGGCTGGCAAGTGGCAAGTAACATTCATGTCACTCGAGTGCCATGCAACGAAAATCTCCATCAAGATGGAGTCTAACCATAACCCTTGACATTCAATGTCATTACCATTGTTAAAATCTCCAGGCTCAACATCCTGGGGGTTGCCATTGACAAGAAACTGAAATAGATGAGCCATTTAAATACTGTGGAGTAGGTCAGAGCTAGGAATCCAACATTGGGTAATCACCTCCTGGTTCCTCAAAGTCTGTCCACCACCTACAAAGCACAAGTCAGGAGTGTGATGGAATACTTCCCACTTGCCTGGATGAGTGCAGCACCAACAACACTCAAGAAGCTTAACATCATCCAGGACAAAGCAGTCCACTTGATTGACACCACATCCACAACATCCACTCTCTCCGCCACTGACACTCAGTAGCCGAAGTGTGTACTGTCTACAAGATATCCTACAAAAATTCACTTTCGTAAATACAACTAGGGTTAACAATGACCGATGGCTCTGCCAGCAAAACCCACATTCCATGAATGATGTTTTAAAAATGGAGTTTGTTGCAACTTTCAAATTGAATTGGATTGACAGTCTGGCTTGGATTTGGAACTATTTCTTAACCCGGAGAGCAGTGAGCCTGTGGAATTCTCTGCCTCAGAAAATGGCTGAGAATAGGAGTTGGATTTAGTTTTTTGCGGGGCTCATGACGTCAAAGGGTGTGTGAGAAGAACGCAGGAACAATGTACTGAGTTGGATGATCAGCAATAACCAAATTAAATGAATTTCACAGCAGGGTCGAAGGACTGAATGGCCCACTCCTCCAATTTTCTATGCTTCTATTGCATTTTAGCCTTAACGTATGTAGATTAAAAACAACTGTATTTAGCTGTTGTCTTGATAAAACTGTGATGCAGATAACTATGACATCACTCGAAAAATGTCAGGCCATTTACAACTGGCCAAGTTGGAGTCTCTGACTTCAAATCACTTGCTTACTACTCACATATACAGCTCTCAAGTTTTAAAGCAACACTATACACACGTACATATACTCAGAACAGTCCTTGCTGCCTGTTCAGTTCAATGTCCTGAGGCACCTCAGTGAGGCTGGATGCAACAATGTACAATGACACATTTATTAATGCTGCTGGTAACTGCTCTCTGGTCTTTCTTGTAACATGTCATATAAGGCAAAAACCTGGCCGAGCTAAAGCCAGGATTAATAAAAACTCTCGTTTTACTCACATGTCTGGGAACCAGCTCAGCCAACAAAGCTCAGGGGAGAAACTTTCATTTAATTTTTCATAATTGCTCAGAAGCGTGCTCCAGGATTTTGACCCAATGGCAATGAAAGAACAGTGATATAGTTCCAAGTCTTGGAGGGGAACTTGCAGCTGATGGTATTTCCATAGATCTACTGGCCTTGTCCTTCTAGTTGGTAGACCCCACCCACCCCTTCCCAAAACACCGTCTGTCACAAGTGTGTCAGAGCCTGCAGAAGCCCCTCAAACTGTTCAGCCACCTACAGCCTTATTCTGAGAGAGAGTCATCCTCATGTATGAGGGGCCACCAATGAATGAATAAGTTGGTAGAGGTAAAACATTTTGAAGATTTTGTTGGAGGATCACTGATGTTCTTCTGTTCTGCATCTTGTACACAGTATGCACTAGAGTCAATGTGTGTCAGTGGTGGAGCGAGTGGATTATGAAACAGGTGGATGTGGCACCAATCAAATTTCCTGAATGGTGTAAAGCTTCTTGAGTGTTGTTTCAGCTGCACTCATCCAAACAAATGAGAGTATTCTGTCACACTCTTGACTTCTGCCATGTACAGTGAGGAGACAGGTGATGAGTTACTTTTGGGATTCCCAGCCTCTGACCGATACTTGTAGTGATATTTTGGACAAGCTCTGATTGCCTAAGGGGTCATTTAATTCAGATGTTTGAACAGCTGGCTTGCAATGCAGAATTGTGCAAACAGTGAGGGTACAATTCCTACACCTGCTAAGATTACCATGAAGGATTTTAACCTCTCCCCTCACCTGAGGTGTGGTGATCCTCTGGTTAAACCATGACCAATTGCCTCTCTCTAATGAGAGAGCAGACTGATAGTTGGGTCGGGCAATGCTGACTTCATATTTACTATCCCTACAGCTGTTCCAGTCGTTCCTGGACTATGGTAATTTCCTGAATGCTGATTGTGGGGGATTCAATGATGATGATTCCATTGAATGTCAAGGAAAGATTGTTTGATTCTCTTTTGTTGGAGTTTATCGTTGCCTGTTACTTGTGCATTGCGAATATTACTAATCACATATCAGCTTAAACTTGGATGTCATCAATGCTTTGCTGCACATGGTCTCTGAATGCTTCACTGTCTGAGGGATTGTAGAAAATGCCAGACATTGTAAACTCATCAGGGCATGACCCTATTTCAGAAGGAAGCAAAGTCAATAGCCTCATGCCTGTTAACTGCCTTCCAAAGTGACCACTCAAGCCAGTCAGATCAAAGGCATTAGGGATGGGCAATGACAGATGGATGCCTCAGCCACACACATATTGCTGGAAAGAATAAGGATAAAAAGGGCTGCTCCAATACTTACTTAAAATCATTTCTATTTCTGAATTTCAACTCCATATTCTCCCCTGACCACCATATTCCTCAATTCCCTTAGAATATTGATCTTAGCCTTGAACGTACACAATGACAGAGCATTCACAGACCTCTGAGGTGGACAAGTCAAAAGACATAATGGTTTCTGTGATGAACTTTCTCCTCAACACAGTTTGAATCGGCCGGGCCTTTGTCCTGAAGCTATCCCCACTAGTTCTAGGCTGCTTGGTTAGACTCTGAGGAGAACTCCCCTGTTGTACTTTGTTAATCATGTATCCAGCTGAGAAAACAGAGAGAACCTTATCAGGCATCTCATTTAAAAAGAAAGCAGTAGGATTCTCTCAAGGATATACCAGATTGTGAGAGATAATGGGAACTGCAGATGCTGGAGATTCCAAGATAATAAAATGTGAGGCTGGATGAACACAGCAGGCCAAGCAGCATCTCAGGAGCACAAAAGCTGACGTTTCGGGCCTAGACCCTTCATCAGAGAGGGGGATGGGGGGAGGGAACTGGAATAAATAGGGAGAGAGGGTGAGGCGGACCGAAGATGGAGAGTAAAGAAGATAGGTGGAGAAGGTGTGGGTGGGGAGGTAGGGAGGGGATAGGTCAGTCCAGGGAAGACGGACAGGTCAAGCAGGTGGGATGAGGTTAGTAGGTAGCTGGGGGTGCGGCTTGGGGTGGGAGGAAGGGATGGGTGAGAGGAAGAACCGGTTAGGGAGGCAGAGACAGGTTGGACTGGTTTTGGGATGCAGTGGGTGGGGGGGAAGAGCTGGGCTGGTTGTGTGGTGCAGTGGGGGGAGGGGATGAACTGGGCTGGTTTAGGGATGCAGTGGGGGAAGGGGAGATTTTGAAACTGGTGAAGTCCACATTGATACCATATGGCTGCAGGGTTCCCAGGCGGAATATGAGTTGCTGTTCCTGCAACCTTCGGGTGGCATCATTGTGGCAGTGCAGGAGGCCCATGATGGACATGTCATCAAGAGAATGGGAGGGGGAGTGGAAATGGTTTGCGACTGGGAGGTGCAGTTGTTTGTTGCGAACTGAGCGGAGGTGCAGAACACCTCCGCTCAGTTCGCAACAAACAACTGCACCTCCCAGTCGCAAACCATTTCCACTCCCCCTCCCATTCTCTTGATGACATGTCCATCATGGGCCTCCTGCACTGCCACAATGATGCCACCCGAAGGTTGCAGGAACAGCAACTCATATTCCGCCTGGGAACGCTGCAGCCATATGGTATCAATGTGGACTTCACCAGTTTCAAAATCTCCCCTTCCCCCACTGCATCCCTAAACCAGCCCAGTTCATCCCCTCCCCCCACTGCACCACACAACCAGCCCAGCTCTTCCCCCCTACCCACTGCATCCCAAAACCAGTCCAACCTGTCTCTGCCTCCCTAACCGGTTCTTCCTCTCACCCATCCCTTCCTCCCACCCCAAGCCGCACCCCCAGCTACCTACTAACCTCATCCCACCTGCTTGACCTGTCCGTCTTCCCTGGACTGACCTATCCCCTCCCTACCTCCCCACCCACACCTTCTCCACCTATCTTCTTTACTCTCCATCTTCGGTCCGCCTCACCCTCTCTCCCTATTTATTCCAGTTCCCTCCCCCCATCCCCCTCTCTGATGAAGGGTCTAGGCCCGAAACGTCAGCTTTTGTGCTCCTGAGATGCTGCTTGGCCTGCTGTGTTCATCCAGCCTCACATTTTATTATCTTATACCAGATTGTGAACCTGGTTTTTGTTTCACTCTTTGGTGTCGGACCTGAAAGTAAAATGTTCTGACTTAGGTAAGTGCTACCCTCTAAATCAGGACTGACATAAACAAGTTTATCTACACTTACTGTGTGTCAATGACCCGTGTATGACCAGATTGATATGAGCACATATTGATGTATTTCTCATCAGAATGTGGAAGGCAAAAATAAAAATGTTCTTAAATGTATGTGTGTAAGTGTATTGTTATAGACACGGCCAAACCACCTCAAAATATATTAGGAAGATAGCCTAGGCCCCAATATTTTCTTATTTTAGGTATAAGTGTAAGGTGTTGTGTTCCAGATACAATTTGATTGATCAAACTATTTGACTTGATGTAAAACTCACTTTATTTTTAAAAACTATTTTAAATACAGGCAAGATAAAAACAAAATAAAAGAATTTGCCTAACTGCAATTCTGTCGAAATGCTTAACAAAATTATATATATTAGATATACAAATATTAACTACTGCTAATTAACTGTGCCAATATAGTACCATCCCATAAACATACCCTTTGCAAAGGCAAATTCAGTAAAATAGATTGTATCATATGCTTATCTAGCAGCAGGAAGAGAACCCCAGCTTTTAGATACAACAGAGCCAAACAAGAGCTTCCACGTCTAACTTCAAGACCTCCAGCGAGCCCTGAAAGCTAAAACTGATTGTTTTGGCTCTGTGGGAGTTTAACGCTATCCATTCATGATGCTTCTACTGTCTCAACTTTTAAAAAAAGCCCTAACCACAAGCTGGTTACTTCATTTGCTTTGAGCAGATTGATCTGTACCTCTGTCTCAACCTTTCCTCATAAAAAAGAACCAGGACAAAGAACACCTGTTAAAGCCATACTATTGTCATGGTATCAGTGATGTACCCCCAAACAAGACTGCAATTCTTGCAGTCCCGAATTTCATTGACATCAGGCACATGCCAGGGTCTCTGCCAGCTCTGATCATGGATTTGAGGGTGATGCAGAGAGGGTGGTTTACTGTAAAAGCACAGAGTGGTTAAACTGCCCTGTCTGTTTCAGTGTCACAGCCATGGCTTAGAGTTATACAGATGTATTTGATTCAGTTGGAGCACTTTACTCTGAAAAACAGAGATTTCAAATCTCAAAACCCTTATCTTGCTACTTATGGGAGTCCAACTTCTCCCTTCATCAGATGCCACTCCCTAGTGGATAGGACAACTCTGTGTCTGCTTCTAGCTGGGTAGAGAATAGAGCTCTGTTTTGTACAGTGACATTAGAACATAGAACATAGAACAATACAGCTCAGAACAGGCCCTTCGGCCCTCAATGTTGCGCCAACCTGTGAACTAATCTAAGCCCATCCCCTCCACTATCCCATCATTATCCATATGCTTATCCAAGGACTGTTTAAATGCCCCTAATGTGGCTAAGTTGACTACATTGGCAGGCAGGACGTTCCATGCCCTTACCATTCTCTGAGTAAAGAACCTGCCCCTGACATCTGTCTTAAATCTATCACCTCTCAACTTGCAGCTGTGTCCCCTCATACAAGCCGACGTCATCATCCTAGGATAAAGATTCTCACTCTCCACCCTTTCAAATCCTCTGATCATCTTGTATGTCTCTATTAAATCCCCTCTTAGCCTTCTTCTCTCCAATGGGAACAGACCGAAGTCCCTCAGCATTTCCTCATAAGGCCTTCGCTCCAGACCAGGCAACATCCTGGTAAATCTCCTCTGTACCTTTTCCATGTTTCCACATCCTTCCTGTAATGGGGTGGCTAGAACTGCACACAATATTCCAAGTGAGGCCGCACTAGTGTTTTCTACACTTGCAGCATGACATCACGGCTCCGGAACTCAATCCCTCTACCAATAAAACCTAACACACTGTATGCCTTCTTAACAGCACTATCAACCTGGGTGGAAACTTTGCAGATTCTTTATGAGTCACTTTGTGAAACAATACAGGGCTTCTTTTGGAAAATATCCCTGCATTACAACAATGATTGTGTCTTTAAAATGCTTCACTGGATCATTCTGAGGCTGGAGGGTATGTGCTACAGGGAGATGCTGAATAGACTGGGGCTATATTGCCTGGAGCATTGAAGGCTGAGGGGTGACCTTATAGAGGTTTATGTAATCATGAGCGGCATGGATAGGGTAAATAGACAAAGTCTTTTTTCCAGGGGTGAGGGAATCCAAAACAAGAAGGCATAGGTTTAAGGTGAGGGGGAAAAGATTTAAAAGGGACCTAAGGGGCAACTTTTTCACACTAAGGGTTGTGCAAGTATGGAATGAACTATCAGAGGAAGTGGCTGCCTGTGCAATTATAACAATTAAAAGGCATCTGGAAGAATACATGAATAGGAAGAGTTTAGAGCGATATGGGCCAAATGCTGGCACATAGGGTTAGATTGATTTAGGATATCTGATTGGCATAAATGAGTTGGAGTGAAGGGTCTGTTTCTAGACTGAGACTTGATGACTCAATGACTTGATGTAAAAGGGTTTGTATAAATGAAAGATCCGTTTTTGTCTTTCTCTCATCTTCCTTCCATCAATAATTTCATTAGAAGGATCAAACGAGGAGAAACTTCATCAACATATTTAGGATCTTCTCAGACAAAAAGACCAGATGGTCTTTTACCCTGACAGATTTATTCAAATTTTTAACATGCTTAATTATTTTTCAACATCATTTTACTTGACAATGCCATCCATCCAATTTTCATTTCTTTTTAACATTTTGTGATATTTAATATGTTAAGCACATGGTGTGTGTTATGAAGGGCAATTTTCATAGGAAGTTTGAAGTTACAGACAGATTTGCAAAAGAAAGTAGTGTCTCAACTTAAATAATTGAATCTTTGTGAGAAAACTTATTTCCCAACTCATCAAACTGCCATGAAATATTAAACAGCTTTCCAGTCATCAATATTAGTTAATACATTGAGCTTGATGAATAATTAATTATCCATCCCTGCGATATAATATTCAAATCACTTCATCATTTGCTAAAAGAAAATTGCATGGCAGGCCTGTCATTAATATATTGATCAGTGTTCAGGATTATACACGAAAACAGATCATTTATCAGTTAAAAAAGATTGATCATTTGTCAAAAGAGTTATTTGTTAATTAAAAGGATTGTCTACTTACATACAATATTATCTGTACAAAGAGAAATATACAATTCTGATACTGAATACTTTACTATACCCTAACTGTATTCAAAGGTTCTTTGTATATTTCTATCAATGAGTAACTATTATATAATTCCAAGTATTGCAGATTGACGTAAGTTCTGAGTGACATAGCTTAACTGTTACATCAAAGTTGTAAAACTAAAAGGAAAGCACATTCATTTCTGCGGTACTGTAAAATAAAACGTTGCAGATGCTGGAGATCTAGAACAAAAACAAAAATTGTAGCATCTGTAGGAAGAAAACAATGTTAAGATTTTGATTGCAGTGACTTGAGTTCTGATTTTTGATGAAAGGTCACTGGGTTCACAATATTAACTCTGCTTTCTTCTCACAGTTGTTGCTGAATTTCTCCAGCAATTTCATTTCTGTCATCCCTGACATGACTTCATGGCATCCCAAAATTATTTTGCAGCCAATGCAATTTCTCTGAATCGAGGATGCCGGAAAAGCTCGGCAGGTCCGACAGCGAATCAGAGTTAACATTTCGGGTCCAGTGACCCTTCCTTTGGACTCTCAGTTCTGAAGGAGGGTCGCTTAATGCAAAACGTTAACTCTGATTTCTCTCCACTAATGCTGCCTGACCTGCTTAGCTTTTCCAGTAATCTATATTTATGTTTCTGATTTACAGTATCCGCAGTTCTTTCAGTTTTTACTCAGCTGTATCTTAGAAGTCTAGTCAATGTCATAACACAGCACCAATGTATTTTCAGTAGTGTCTTCAAAGTTATGCATCATCCCACAGTGTATCACACAAAAACATATTCGCCACAAAACTTCATAAGGAGGTAGTTGGGACAAGTTGGGTAAAAACTTGCTCAAAGGCCTAGGTGTGAGGGAATGTCTTGACAGAGGATATGGAGAAGATTGAGAAAGGAGATTTGGAGCTGATGTTCTAAACAGGCGAAGGCTTGGGTACCAATGAACATAGAACATTACAGCACAGTACAGGCCCTTCGGCCCTCATGTTGTGCCGACCTGTCATACCGATCTCAAGCCCATCTAATCTACACTATTCCATGTAAGTCCATATGCTTATCCAATGACGACTTAAATGTACCTAAAGTTGGTGAATCTACTACCGTTGCAGGCAAAGTGTTCCATTCCCTAACTGCTCTCTGAGTAAAGAAACTACCTCTGACATCTGTCCTATATCTTTCAGCCCTCAATTTAAAGCTATGCCCCCTCGTGCTGGCCGTCACCATCCTAGGCAATGGTAGAGCAATTGACCAGGAATGTGCAGGAGATTATAATTAAAGAAGCCCAGTGATTTCAGGGGGTTGTGGAGCTGACGGACATTGTAAAGATCAGGAGTACAAGGCCACTGAGGGATTTTGAAACAGGAATGTTTAAATTAAAACATCGCCACAGTAGGAACTTTGTAGCTCAGTGAGCACAGGAGATATCACTGAATGGCATTTAGTGTGAACGAAGAGCAAGGGGAAAATATTTTAAATGGGCTCAAGCTTACATTAGTTGAGAAATGAGAGTTTGATTCATAGAACGTTGGAATAGAAAAAGAACTATCGAATTATCTAGCTCCTTTCAACATCATGTGATATCTTGACTTGCTTATTTGAATAGGTAGCTTGTTTACAACGTAGAATAGCATCAATGGCCCTGGTTCAAGTCCCGCATTGGGTGAGGCCCCCCTGTGTAAATCCTGTCTTCTCAAACCTGGCTCTTGCCTGATGTGTGGGGGGTGAGGTTAGACTAAGTTTACTCCCAATTGACTCACTCTAAAATGAAAGTGGGACGATGCTGAGTGTGGTGACGTTAATTTTCACCAATCCTGTGAAAGGGTTGTTTCATTGCCACCAATTCATCTTTGTTTAGGCTTTTGGACTCATCTCGTTATTAGTGGAAGGGGATACATCAACATGTAGGATGTACAGAGAAGGGACTGTTTTCCAAGGTTTGTTGTATGATAGCACTAAATACAAACATATTTGATAATGTATAATTGCAAAGACCTTAGGGAGATGGTACAGACACATCTTCTTTTACTCTCTCTGTTGGTCATGCTGGATTTGAAATATTACATCTGTTTCTTTCTTCACAGATGCTGCCAGACCTGCTGAGTTTCTCCAAATCTTTCTGTGCCTAAAATTAGGAGGGGAATGAAGAAGATGGACAAAAGTGCATTTTTTGCCAAAAAGTTGAGCGAATTGAATGATGTTGATGGCTTCATGAAAGAAAGAAACATGCTTGCAGACAGGGAGAGGGTAAGAAGGTATGTTGAGAAGTAAAATAAGTGAGGGTGATTGTTACAATTACTTCCTATTTTACAAAACACTTAAGTACATTTACATATAAAAATACACGAACCATCATTCCTCTCACTTTATTCCAGGGGCATAATTATTGGGCAGACCCTATGAGGAATTGTTACAGCTGTGCCCCTGTTGCCATGTCAGAAGAAGAACACATGGATAAGAAATATTGTTCAAAGCATCAGGCTGAGGCAGGTGTGTGGCAGGAACAACCAAATGTCCTGAATATGTTCAAGCTGTTTCTTGTCCTGCTGTAACTTGTCTCCCTGACATGCTCCATCCTGCCATTTTCCACCTATTATTGCATCCTGTTTTAATGATGGGAGACAATGTGCTGCTCTTGGTCAAACATAGTCTTCCTCGATGCCTCGACATCATTACAAAGTTTTATATTATCCATTACCATGCCAAAGCTTAGCGTGACATGGTCCATACTGGCTAGTAATCCTATACAATGACCAAAAGGAGGAATCTGAGCTGAATGAATGCCAAACTGGTGTAAAGACTGCATCTTTTCATGTGGCTGAAATGAGGAAGAAAGGTTTTAAAATTAATGTTTTAAAGGATTTCTGCATCTTTTGAAGGATGAGTAAACCGATGCTTATGACAAGCATTGTATAGTTGGCTGCTTGAACAAACAGTAATCAAAATGATTGCATATGAATAGCAGCCAAGCTGTCTGCATTCAGATGCAGATGGACTGAACAAGACATCCCTTGGTCTATGGACTAGTGACCAGTTTTTTTTAAAAATCACTTATACCTGGATGCAGTACAAAGTTTTGTTATATGCACAGTACAAGCAGATCGTACCAAACAAAGTGCATTAGGGTCATAGAACAGAGCGAGGAATAAATGTAATAGCTTCTGGGAAGATGCACAACTAGTGAGATCAATATTAAGTTTGGAATTTGAAAGGTCCATTCCAGAGTTTAATAACTATGGGGAAGGAGCTGTTCTTGAAGCTGTTGATCTTTGTCTTTAAGCATTGATGACAAATGCCTTTAGCCTGCCAACAACAATGTGACTGGTTCTCCACTAACAGCAAAGTGTTGGGGGCAAGATAAGGAAGAGGTGTTCTGACCACCATGAGAGCATAAGCTGTATCCCTGTTCTCTGCAGCCAAACCTACTTTAAACCTGAATAAAAAACTGTTCACCTTTCTGTCAGCAGTTATTAAAGATGTGCTTTCTAACTGACAAATCAGAGGCCTTTGAGCACAAAACTGATCATCTTGTGTCTTTTGCAAATGGAGAAAGATGATTGAGCAATATTCTGTCCAGCAGAACAATCAGGAAACTGTCTTCTGACAGTGCTGGGCATTCCTGCAGGTGGTCAAGACTCCTTTATCTCAGTGTAGGACCAGGATGTCATGGATGTCTGTTATTATGGCCTCCATTGCTTGCCCTGAGACCGAGAAAGTTGTGTGCCTGCACCAGGGCATTCAGCAGGACCTCCAGGTCCTTGCCCAAGCAATAGGGTGTGGATTCATCTTTTGTCTTGTCCAGGGCAAATATTAGTAGGGCAACCCTGAACTGACGGGACCACAATAAACTTTTAATGAAGGCGTGGGCACAATGCATGCTGTCGGAATTCAGGACATTTATCAATTGGCGAGTTGTTCTGAGAATACGCTTGGTAGGTAGGGGCTAGAAACAGACATGAAGGATACAGCTGGAATGAGGGCAAGGAATTAATTAAATCTCACTCAGTCTTACAGCTGAAATCCCTACAGTAAGAAAAAAAGACTTCATGTAACTTGGACTTAGCCAAAATAACCATAAGATTCACAAGATTTATAAGATTCAGAAGATGAAATGAGCAGAAACTTCTTTGCATAGAGAATTGCTAGGATTTGGAATTGGTTTCTGGGAGAGTGGTGGAGGTAGGTTCAATAGGAGGTTTGAAAAGAAGACTGGATATATATACATGAAAGTGATGAATTTAGAGGGCTAAAAAGCTCAGGCGGGAGAAAGACACTAGCTAGGCAGCTGTTTCAGGAGCTAGCATGGACATGATGGGTTGAATGAATTCATTCTGTACTGTAAATTTTAATGAATCTATGATTCAATTCTACATTCCTAACTGATCAGTAAGTGTGTTGTATGCTCCCAATATGTATTTTGTAAAAACTAGTTAATATGCCACTATTAGAGTGAGAGTCATGTAACATGGAAACAAACCTTTTGATCCAACTTGTCCATGCTGACCAGGTTTCCAAACTAAACAGGTCTCATTACCTGTGTTTGGCCCATATCCCTCTAAATCTTTCCTATTCGTTGTTTAATGGAATATCCAGGCTCGGCCCTTTCACATCAGATCCATTCCCAGTCTGAGATTGTCATAATGATAAAATTTGGAATCGTTGTTTTTAACTCTGTCCATAGTCAGATAGTTCACTGTCTCCAAAACCTCCTCCACAGACCCACAACCCTCCAAAACATCTGTATGCAACAAATCCAGCACTTTGTACATTCCTGGCTTTCATTGATTCACTATTGGTTGCCAAGGCTTTAGAGTTCCGACCCTGAACCACTTTACCTCCTTTCTCTTCTCCTTGAGATGGTCCTGAAAATTGCCCTCGTTGGCCAAGATTCTGTTGGTGTCTCCTGATTTTATGACTTCATGGCAAATATTTTAATGGGTAATTATCACATTGAGTGCTTTGCTATGTCATGTGCTGTGTGCATGTGAGTTGTTAGTATATATGGATAGGAAGGGCATTCTAAATCCTACAGTGGCCCATGGCATAGACCAATTCGTCTCAGTCAGTCTTTGCCTGTCTATCTCCATAACTTTAATGTCATTATATGCAACAAAAAAAACTGATTAATGACTTAATTAAATAGAGAGCAATAGACTTCATTAAATAGGAAGTAAACTTGACATTTGTGACCTGTGCCCAGTTAATGGAATGATTCAATTAAATAGAATCAATTTCAAAATCACCATTTTTCTCTTATAAGCTGACAAGTTATTTAATTTCTATATTTCCAGAACTTGTTTCATGCGTTTGATCCTACTTTTGTTGTTTACATTTTAAGATGACAGACATGTTGAAAGGTATCACTGTAACTTCACTCACTTATAGCTTGAGAAATTAACTGAATGTGGCTTTAATCACAAGCATCCAGACTTTCTTAACAAAATATGTCAAAGGTGAAGTCACCATAGTCCTACTAGACCACACAGCTGAGAGAGAGAGAGAGAGAATTGATGGTGGTTTAACCTGAGAGTTAGTACACCTCAATTGAGGGGTAAAGTTGAGAAAGAGAGTCCTTCATGATAACCTCAGCTGAGGTAGAAATTGAACCCAGACTATTGGTGTCATCCAGCAAATTACCAAAGCAGCTGTCAAGCCAACCGAACTAATCAACCTCCAATTATTGATGCACTGAGTGGCACTCTCCCTTATTAATGTGTAAACTGTTTAGCAACTTATGGCAAGGAAGAAATTCCCCATGAATTACAAATTGCCAAAAATTGCTGGTAAGTTTGCGTCCCTCTACCATTAATCCTGTGAAAAGGGAACTTGCAAGATCATTAACATTCTGCATTTCCGCACTAACTAACCAGTACATTCGCCATGGAAAATTCAGACGGTTAAACATAGAAACACAGAAGATAGGAGCAGGAGGAGGCCATTCAGCCCTTTGACCTTTTTCTACCATTCATCACGATCAAGGCTGATCCTCCAACTCAATAACCTGGTCCTGCCTACTCTCCATAACCTTTGATCCCATTCACCCCAAGGGCTATGTCTCGTCACCTCTTGAATACATTCAACATTTTGGCATCAACTGCTTCCTGTGGTAATGAATTCTACAGGCTCACCACTCTTTAGGTGAAGAAATGTCTCTTCACCTTCATCCTGAATGGCCTACCTTGAATCCTTACACTGTGACCCCCTCGTTCTGGACACACACCATCGGGAACACCCTCCCTGTTAGAATTTTATAAGTCTCTGTGAAACCCCTCCTCATTCATCTGAACTCCAATGAAAGCAATCCTAACCTAGTCGACACAATTCCTGAGGAAGGGCCACCGGGCCTGAAGCGTTAATTCTGTTTTCTCCTTCACAGATGCTGCCAGACCTGCTCAGCTTTTCCAGCGGCTTTGTTTCTGTTCCTAACCTAGTCAATATTCCCTCATACGTCAATTCCACCATCCCTGGAATCAGCCTGGTGAACCTCTGCTGTACTCCCTGCTTCTGCTGCCTTTCCAATCAAAGGCATTGACATTCTTTCATGTGAATCACCATCTCTGATAGAGAGAGGAAATAGTTGAAATTGTGGAGTTTCATTTCACCAAGTACTAAATTATTTTGAGAAATATTTTCCTTTCTCTTAATTCAAATTTTTTCTCAATTCTTGGCACTCTCTGATCTCTTTCAATTATTCGTTTGGTGATTGGTATCACTATATTTTCTTTCCAGACCTTTTGGCTTCTTTCTCAATCTTTATATTGAATTATTGAAGGAGCTAGCCACTCACTAATCTCCTACACCTCCCAATAACTCACCCAGCTGCTATCAGTTCCCTGTTCCAGAAACTTGTGGTGCAAAATTGGTTTTTGAATGGGGAAGTGTGAGGTTATGCAGATTAGCAGAATGAATAGAGCAGCTGAATATTATTTAATTGGAGAAAGACTACAGAAAACTACAAAACACAGGGATTTAGGATTCCTCATGCATCAATCACAAAATCCTCATATACAGTTTCAGCAGATAATAGGGAAGGTAAGTGGAACGTTCCCCTTTATTTCAAAGGGAATGGAGTATGAATGCGGGACACAGTGGTTCACGGATTAGTGCTACTGCTTCACAGTGCCACGGACCTGGGTTTGATCCCACCCTTTGGCAACTAGCTGTGTGGAGTTTGTACATTCACCCATGACTGCGTGGGTTTCTTCCGGGTGCTCAGGTTTCTTCCCACAGTTCAAAGACATGTAGGCTCGTTGAATTGGCCATGGGAAATGCTGGGTTACAGGATTAGAGTATAGGGCTGGGTCTGGGTGGGATGCTGTTGGGAGAGTTGGTGTGGGCTCTATGGGTCGAATGGCTTGCTTCCACACTGTAGGATTCCATGAGAGTAAGGAGGTCTTGCTAAAACTATGCAAGACATTTTTCAGACTAAGAACGGGTTTAACTGATGGGAAGTATGACAAAAAGCTGTGCTCTCGCAAAACTGAAAACACCACAGTCAGATGTCAGACATTATTTGCTATTCTAAGTTCTGAACATGGCAAGGTCATAAGACAAAATGCGAAAATAGGCCATTCAGTCCATTGAGTCTGTCCTGCCTTTCAATGAGGTTATGGGTGATCTGATAATCCTCAACTCCATATTCCTTCTTTATTCTCATTACCACTGATTCCTTTACTGATTAAAATCTGCCTTTTTCAGCCTTGAATTTTTGTAATGATCTAACTCTCTGCGGTAAAGAAGTTCTACTGGTTCACTAACCTCTGAAAGATGAAATTCCTCACAACCACCTCTTATATGGGGGACCCCTTATTCTAAGATTAAACCCTCTGGTTCAAGACTCTCCAACTAAAGGAAACATCCTTTCCACATGTACAATAGTCTAATAAAAGCCTTGCATGGTTTTAACAAGACCTCTTTACTTTCATGCCACATTCCCTTTGAAATAAAGGTCAACAGTCCATTTGCCTTCCTTATTATTGGTTGAACTGTACATCAGGATGCTGTGATTGAGGAATCCTAAATCTCTGTGTTCTGTAACTTTGTGTAGTCTTTCTCCATTTAAATAATAGCCATCTCCTTTATGTTTCCTGCCAATGTGCATAACCTCACATTTCCCCACATAATATTGCATTGGCCAAGTTTTTGTCTGATCATCTAACTTGTCCATTTTCCTCTGCAGATGTTTTGTGTCATCTTCTCACTACTTGCCTTTCTGATTTCTTTTGGAACATCTTGCAACCTGGGTACAGCACATTCACTTTCCTCATCTAAGCAATTAATATATATTGTAAATAATATTTTTATTGTGTGATATGTGCTGTACTATCTGCTTTGAAAGAGTAAAACTTCCAAATTAGAAGAGAGGTGTATTGTCTAAACGAAGAATTTTGGAATTTTTTTTCAGGAAGGTGGTTTGAAAGTGATCATCTGTATTGTTTGTATTCATGCATAAGATAAGACCTGGTTTGAGTCTAAAATTGTCACTTATAATGCTAGGTATAATACGAGTTGAGTAACGACACACATCGTACAAGTTGAGTTGTTCATATTTCGATGAAAGCCTCATAATTCATAAATTGATTTATATACTTTTGGTTTCAGAAAAAGATACGGATGGATGTTAATCAGATCAATGAAGTTTTTTTTCAAAAAACAGGTCAGAAAGTAATTTTAAACAGTGAAACAAGTGCATCAATTTTAAGAAACACTGTAACTGTAATCCTGCAAAGAGCCATTTTAGTATTAATGGATGAAATGTTTATAATGTTGACCTTATAACTAATAGAATAAATGCATCAAGGCCGTTAGATTAGTTTTGATTTCTGAACAGAAGGTTTAAGATGTCAGTTCCCAAATTTATATTTTTAAATCTTGTTCTTTTCAATAAATTAAATCTTTGGGTTTTTAATTCACTCACTGATGCATCATTTCAGCAAGAAAGATAAATTGACCACCATACTCAACAGCACATTGTCATGGCTGGTCAGCAGAAAGGACTGCCACACCAAGAGCAGCAGGAATTAGATGCAGCATAACACTTCCGCACACTGTTCTATCAAGCAGGATTCTACTTTAGAGAAACAGTGTTTTATTCATAGGTTGTGGATACCACTGCCTGGGCCAATTTTTTTAACCCATTCCTAGTTGCCCTTATGCAGGTAGTGGTGAGGTGCTTTCCTGAACCACTGTAGCCCAAGTGCTGTAGGTAACCCCACAATGCCCTTAGAAAGGGAATTCCAGGATTTTGACCCAGTGGCTGTGAAGGAACAGCAATATATTTCCAAGTTGGGATTGTCAGTGGCTTTGAGGGGAACTTGCAGGGAGTGGTATTCCCATGTAACAGCTGCTCTTGTCCTTCTAGATGGAAACAGTCATGAGTTTGGAAGGTGCTATCAAGGGATCTTTGCTGATTTTCTGCGTTGCATCAGGTAGATAGTACACTGCTGCTACAGAGCATTGGTGGTGGAGGGAGTGAATGCTTGTGGATGTAGCATCAACCAAGCAGGCTGCTTTGTGCCATGTCTTGGAGCTGCACTCATCCAGGCAAGTGGGGAGTATTCCAACACACTCTTGACTTGTCTTTCAGATGATGGGCTGTCTTTGCAGAGTCAGGAGATGAGTTACTCACCACAGCATTCCTAGCCTCTGAACAGTTTTTATAGCCACTGTGTTTATGTAGTGATCCCAATTGAGTTTCTGATCAATGGCAACCTCGAGGTTGCTGATTGTGGGGGATTCAGTGATGATAACTTAATTGAATGCCAAGTGTTAGAAGGGAAACTTTAATCTCATAATAAAAGATTAGGACTTGTTCAGTTCTAATAATTACCCCCAAAACACTTAGTAAAGTTGACCTTTCACCTTATAATCTATTAGAAGGGTGATTAAGTGAAAGAAAATCCCTGATCTCCACTTTACAAGTAACAAGAAATGGTTTATTTATTTAACTCAACAATGAGCAAATTAACAGAATTACTAACAAACCAACAATTCCCCCTTAGGCCACTAAGTGCTTCCTAAATGGTGCAAATTCTACTGGAATAATGTTCAAATAAACACAAGTTCCACTTAATAAACCCAATTAATACAAAAAAAAGTAAATTAAAACTTAATCTCCCGAGGTTCACACAGATTGCCTTCTGGAATATTCTGTTGTTCCCAGTTCCTTTTCTTCCGTTATTTCTGCTGTCAGGAACATTTTACCTCTATAATTTCTTCAGTGAGGGCCTTGAGCTAAAACATGGTGATAGTTTTGATTAATTAAATCGGCTTTCCCCCCCCGAGAGCTGAATTGTGCTAAATCTGGCAGGTGGCAGATGTTTTTCCCTGATTTTCCAAATGCTCTCCTCTATATATTTGTAATGACATAATCAACTTGTTGTAATACGATTAGTTTCAGGTTGTAAACACTATCAAATTTAACTTCAGTTGGCTTTCTGTATCTAGGTGCTTGGTTTAAATTAATTGACCAAGTTCAAACTTGTTGTCTCGCTAAAAATGTTGCTTGGCTGTTCTGTACAAAATGTTTCCATTCGGGCAGTCTCTACGTACCTGCATTTACAAACTTCCAAACACAGGCAAAGCACATGATCTTAAAGGGACCACAGCACTCTTTTCCTCACAATCATTTTTAGCAACAAATTCAAACCTCCTGCTTTCCATTTATGCATATGCCACCCAACTTTGGAACAAATTCCACTATCTACCAAGGTAGGACCTAGGTCTTGAGCCTGTCACCTGGATCTCTGGATTAATAGCCTCCTGATAATACCACTAGACCATCATCATCCTAGGCAGCATCAGTTTTCCATAATGTAACATGTCTGTGTGCAATTAGTAAATTAATACTTGCCTTCAATTGTTGGTCTATGTACACCAGGAGTTAACAATGACAGACAACTTTTGTTGGGATTGGATTCCCTGGAGCTCTAAGGTTAGTTTGCACCAGTTAGCCTGTTCTTTTGGTGATATTGTTCTTACTGGGTTATATAAACTTTATTGTACTGATGTCCTGAAACAACTTCTTCATTGAACTCTTCTGTTATTGATGTCAATTCAGACCCTGTGAAAATTCCAGCTAATCTCATAATAACACAACATTTATTGCAGTCAACCAGCTTAAATTAACATTGATTTTTTTTCTCACTCTTTCCAATACAACAGCTAGCAAAACAAAAACTGAAGAATCTCCTGTCTTCTCGGGTTAATGTGTTGGAGAGAATAATTCTAGTCAAGGAGCTAGGTTCTAATGCTGTTTCCAACCTTGTTCAAGGAATCAGAGAGAGTAAGAACTGCCGATGCTGGAGTTAGAGGTAACACAGTGTGCAGCTGGAGGCAGCTTCAGAAGAGTGGGAAAGTTGACGTTTCGGTTCGGGACCTTTCTCTTGCTCATGGAATGTTCAAAATCAAATGGCAAGTGTAGGCCAATCGGCCCTTTGAGCCTGCACCATCATTCAATGTGATCATGGCAGATGCTCAATCATATTCTAGGATCCTCTACGATGCTCTATCATATCTATGCTCTACCATATTCCTCATTTTCTCCCCATAAGTATTGGTACTTTTCAGACAAAATATTAATTGCTTTCATGACTACATTTAGTCACTTTACCCTCTGTAGAATCCCATTATTTCTCTGCTCTTTGAGGGAAAACTGTCAAAGTTTTTAATTTGTTTTGTGTTCATCAGGACTGGGCTGCTTGAATCTGAAGTTGAAAAGGGAACACCAATTTAGACACCATGTGGAAATTGTTCTGGTTTGGCTTGGAGATGTTAATTGGTAATCCTCCAATTCTGCCCTCTTCACGATCTCCAATTTTAATCAATGCACCGTTGGTGCCCATACCTATAGCTGCTTAAACTGGAATAGACTAGGCCACTTCCCTTTAAGATGCTCCTTAAAACCTAACTACTTTACAAGTTTTTGGCCATTTGTCTTCATACGTCATATTTTATATTATAATGCTTCTGTGATGTGTTTTGGGAGATTTCAGTCTGTTGAAGGTATCATATAAATTTAAACTTTTTGTTATTATTGTGTACCACACTGCTGTTCAGGAGGGAGTTTCAGATTTGTAACTCAGTGAGTGTGGAAGGAAATATTTCCAACTCAGGAAGGAATTTGCCTGAGACAGTAAACATTACCTTGAAGAGGAGATCTCTGGTTGTAATTTAGATTATTCACCATACAGTATGAATGAATTGAAATCCCATTTGGCACAATGAAGGGACAGTGGAAAACAAATGTGAACTTAAAATACCTGCTAGTTCTGGAAATCTGAAAATGAAGAGGCAGAAAATGCTGGAAATGCTCTGTTGGCCTTGCAGCATGAATGGGGAGTGAAGATTAGTTAACGTTTTGAGTTTGGGCATGACTCTCTTTCAGAACTGAAAGTAATATTTCCTTCTCTTAAAGATATTAGTGAGCCAGATGTTTTTTTGATGACAATTCCCATGTGGTTACCATTTTTTGAGACTAGCTTTTAGTTCCAGAGTTGTGAATTGAATTTTATCAGCTGTCATGGTGGGAGTTGAATGCATTATCCTTGAATCCTAGGCAGAAGCAGAAACAGCTGAAGAAACTCAGCGAGTTTGGCCTCATCTCAACTCTCTTTGGATTGGACTTGAAATGTTAAGTCTGTTTCTGTCTCCAGTGATGAGGCTAGAATAACTGAGTTTCTCCAGTGTTTTCTGTTTTTTTGTTAGATCTCCAGCAGCTGTCGTATTTTGCTGTTACCCTTGAATGCTAGCCTGGGTTTCTGCATTTCTAAGCCAATGACATTTGGTGGATGAGTTCACTGTACTTGAACATTGATTGATAGGAACTTTTGAGCATTGACAGGCTACAGTCCCAAAGCTCCCTTGCCTCTTCCAGTCTTCCACGCGACAGCTCATCCAGTAGTCGGTGCTGGTTGCTTTGTTTTAGAACTTCCCTATGTCACGGAGTTCTGCATCCAGCTCATTTCCAAGGCCACTAATTAGGCACTGTCCTCACCTCCAGGCCATAAGTGTACTCGCCCTTAACAAGGGCCACAGCTCACTGATGCAACAGTCTGGTATTCCGGTATGCAACAAGTGATCAAAGAGAAAAATTTGAAATAGTAATGGCCAATAATCCAACAAAGTCAAGTTCTTTCATCTCATGGACCATGTGATCCATTCTATCTGCCATCATCTAAAACGCTGCTCTTCCAAAATACTATTTGATCCACAGAAGCTCTCACATATTATATTGGACCATGTGAATGATAAAACATTCCAGGAAGAAAGGCAATCATTTGATCCATCACTTCTCAGAAGCTTCTTTGAAAGATGTTTCTATTTAATTTCCATTCAATCTTTCCATGATTCCTCCAGAGGATTTTAAACTTTCCTTTTCAAACACTTGCCACTAACCCTTTTAACAACAATAATTAATTCTGATTTCACCAATGTTTTTAAAAGTTCTTGTGTGCTAGGGAATGTCTACTTAATAATATTGCTCTGAACCTTTCCTTTTCCACTTCTGGTGATTACTTTAAATTGATGTTCTAAGTTTGAACCTTGAAGATTCAGATACAGTAATTAGTCAGAGCTGCACTGTCAGAGATCTCCTCTTCAAGGTAATGTTTACTGTCTCAGGCAAATTCTAGAGATCTTGAAAAATCATATTTTTTCTCAAAAGCAGGGGAGATCACCACAGTGTTTCTGGCAGGATGCAATCATTAATTAATATCTTGAAAAGTGACAGGCAATGACCGTTTCCAAAAACAGAGATTCTTTACTGCCTCCTCTTGATCTTCAATGAAATTAACATTGCTGAATGTCTAACATTAATATTTTAGTATTGACCAGAAACAGAATTATATCAATAGTATAACTGTAATAGCAGGCCAGAATTGGGAACTACAGAGCGAATAATTCAGTTTCTGTCTCCCCTAAGCCTGGATAACATCTAGTGAGCATAAACAAAGCTCTAGTGAGCTTTTTCCTGGGTGGTGTTGAGCATCGTGAGTGTTGCTCGAGCTGCAGTCATACAGGCCAACAGATAGCATTCCGAGCTTGACGGATATCCCACTACCCGCTTGCATATTCACTCCCTCCACCAGTGATGCAGTGTCAACAGTGTGTACAATCTACACAATGTACTGTAGCAACTCTCCAAAACTCCATCAACCACACCTCCCAAACCTGCAACCTACACCATCTACAAGGAGAAAAGCAGAAGGTTCCCCTCTAATTCGCACATCAACCTGACTTGGAAATACCTTGTTGTTCCTTCACTGTTTCCAGGTCAGAACTCTGGAACTCCTTCCCTAACTGCAATTTGGGTGTACAGGTTGCAGTGGTTCAAAAAAGCAGTTCATCAGCACCGTCACAACTACAATTAAAGATGGGTTGTAATTTTAGCCTAGACAGAAATTACCAAATACTGTAAGACAAAACAGCAAAAGCTGATTACCTGACCCAGATAACAAGGCGTAGAGCTGGATGCACACAGCAGGCCAAGCAGCATTTCAGGAGCACAAAAGCTGATGTCACGGGCCTAGACCCTTCATCAAAAAATTCTGTTTGTGAGTCTTCTTTGTGCATATGTAAGTGGAAGGTTTTTGTTTTGGCGAGCTGTAATGACGTCACAAGATTACTTTGAGATAACAAGGTGTAGAGCTGGATGAGCACAGCAGGCTAAGCAGCATCAGAGGAGCAGGAAAGCTGATGTTTTGGGTTGAGACGCTTCTCGACCCGAGACGTCAGCTTTCCTGCTCCTCTGATGCTGCTTGGCCTGCTGTGCTCATCCAGTTCTACACCTTGTTATCTCACAAGATTACTTTATTGAATGAACAAGTACATCCTGAGGAAAGCTGAAGTTGCTGTAGAACGTCAACATCTGAGGAGGGAAAAGAGTGTTCAGTAACCTTTCTTCAAAGCTGTTGAATTTCTCCAGCAAATTGTGTTTTTTATTTTATTACTTTTCAGCTTTCCAGCATCCACAGTGTTTTTTTAACTAAGCACTACCTAAGATTGTGGAGGGCACAATATCAGTTGAAAATTGTTCCCATTTCTCATGAAATTCCTAATATTTAATTGTGAATTCTGATTCTTTTGAGCGATCCAATAAAGTGGGCTTTGTCAAAAAAATGTCTTAATACAATACAAAATCCAGTTGTCCAGTAATTAAAAAAAAGGGACTTTGCAATGATGCTAAAACTGTGTTGGGTTTTCTTGTATAATTTATGAAAAGAAAATACAGCAGCTCATACACTTCTGACCTTAACCAATGACCTTTAAACTCAACACAAAAATTATTCAAAATGAGGAAGTGTAACTTTTTGACTGACCCTGACCTTTATTCTAAAGCATTCCTTACAGATCCCTGCCCTTCACTGAGATAGGTTTCCCATTAGGAAGCTCTGAATCTGCCAGCCACAGCTGGAACCCTGGAGTGTGTGTGACACCTCACTAAGCATGAGGCGGCTGAGAGGTGCTATGTAGCTGTCAGAAACAATGTTCGTCTATTTCTGACAAGTCAAGTGAGGACTGTTTCTAAAAACCTCTCAGTTTTATTAGCTGCTTCCAGTTATTACAAAGCATTAGAAAGTTTTCTTCTGGCAGAAATGGATCTTCCAGGCCAGCCAGTTCCACAACCACAATACTCTACATAAACCTCTTCCTGGATGATTTTATTTAATTCTATCAACATATTTGTCTTTTATTTTCTCTGTCAATAAGAATGCAGCTTCCCTTTAACAAATTCATAACCTCTCTGTGGTCGTGAGCTTCATGTTCGAATCATTCGCTAGGTAAAGTGTTGTCTCCTCAAATCCCCATTGGACTTTTCATGGACAAACTTCATTAAGAGCTTTTAACCCTGGTCTCAGCTGTAAATGGAAACATTTATTTTGTGTCTACCGTAACAAACCTCCATATGATTATCAACTGGCATGTTCATCACAAGAGATCGATCTCACACATGAAGGGTTAAAATCCTAACCACAAATATTGGATTAATCATTTCAGGCTCATCATGTGGTAATGGTTTAATGTTCAGATGCAATGTGACTTCCATAATCAGATCTCACTGAAGTCAATAAACTTGTCACGGTCCATCCACTCGCAATTTATATAGATAAACCAAACATTGAGAGAGACTAGTCTAACTGGATTAGCCCAAAAAAATCAATACACAATAAATATTATGGAAGCAACTCTCATTTATTCTTTAGTCACATTGGCAATGCTAATATTTTGGCCATTCTGAGATGCACACTGGGCAGTTCAGGTTTAATCACATTGCCATGTGTCTGCAGTCTCATCTACGCCAGATCAGGTAAAATAGCAGATCTCCTTCCCTAGAGGATATGAGACAAATAGATCAGATTTCACAAAGATCACCATTACGCTGGCTTTTCATGTCAGATTCTTGCCGTTTCTTTCAAATGAGTTCAAATGCACCCACTATGGTGGGACTCAAAGCCTTATCACAAGAACACAAATCTGAGATCCTCAACTGATAGCAAGAAGCTTATTCCCAGAGTGGAGGACTCAAATACTAGGTGTCACAATTTCAAGGTGAGAGGGGAAAAGTTTGAGGGAAATATGCTTGGAAAACTCTTTACTCAAGAGGGTGGTGGGTGCCTGGAACACGTTGCCAGTGGAGGTGGTAGAGGCGGGCACGATAGCGTCATTAAAGATGTATCTATACAGATACATGAATGGGCAGGGAGCAGAGGGATACAGATCCTTGGGAAATAGGTGACAGGTTTCGATAGAAGTTATGGATCGGCGCAGGCTTGGAGGGCTGAAGGGCCTGTTCCAGTGCTGTAATTTCCTTTATTCTTTGTTCTTTGATAGATTAGTTACATAATCACTACACCACTGTCTCCTTATGGAATCATAAAGTACAGAAGAGGCCCTTGAGCCCATCACGGCTTTACTGCCATAATTGGGGGCACATGGTCTCAACAGTTATTTACATTTTCTTTCTATATTTATTAATAGGATGACAACATCACTGGCTAGGTAGCATTTTTTGTCCATCCCCTAATTACCCAGAGGGCAAGTAAGAGTCAACCTCATTGCTGTGGGTCTGGAGCCACATGTACGCTAGACCCGATAAGGATGGAAGTTTCCTTCACTGAAGGACATTAGTGAACCAATTGGGCTTTTCTGAAAATGGCACTGGATTCACGGTCATCATTGGACTGTTAATTCCAGACGTTTTTTGATTAATTTCAAATTCCATCATCTGCCATGGTGGAATTCAAATCAAGGTCCCCAGAATGGCATCCAGGTCACTGGGTTAACAGTCCACTTACTACCAGTAGGCCATCACCTCCCTTTACATCAGGCAAGAAAAATTAGGAGAGGGAGTAGATCAGTCAGCCCATTGAGACTGTACTGCTATTGCATAAGGTTGGGTTGACCCAATTTTTTTGTATTCATTTTTTATATTTACATATTTTATATTTATATAAACAGGTAGGTGGAGCAAAATAAGGAAGGCAAATGATACAATGGCCAAAGTAAGGAGGTCTTACTGCAGTTACTGCCATGGGGTGATGATGCCTGGAATATTGTGTGTAATTTTGGCCTCGACCTCAGAAATGGCAAATTTGTCTCAGAGAGAGTGCAGCGAGGATTTACCCAGTGATACTCAGAATGGCCGGACTGTTCTGTATAGAGACATTGGTTCAATTGGGGTGTGTACTCACTAGTTCTCAGAAGAATGAGAGTGCTTGAGAGTACCACTCTCATTCACCCCTAGCAAAGCTCATGATTACCAGACCAGCGTTCACCAAATGGCCAGTTTGTAACCAAGCTTAAAACTTGAGAGATAGTCGTAAAACTGTAAAGGAAGATGATAAATGCACAAAATACAAATACAGGTGAACAATTGTCCAAATTACAAATGGGAGAAGGTAATTTTTGGGATCCCATTGATGCACATGATAACTAGCTGAGGTGGCAACATTGTGCCCAGATATGTCCAAAAAGGTTTATGCATTTGACAAAGCAGTGCTGGATGGAACTCATGAGTTCTAAAAATGGGAGGATATACAGAATGAATGGTAGGTCTTTACGGAGTACTGAGGAACAAAGGAAACTTGGTGTACAAGTCCATATACCCCTGATGGTGTCAGCACAGGTAGACAGGACAGTGAAAAAGGCATGTGCAATGTTTGCCTTCATTAGCCACAGTGTAGAATATAGCAGCAAGGAAGTCTTGTTATAAAACAAAAATTGAATTTTGTGCACAGTTCTGGTCACCATACTATCAGAAAGAAAACATGATTGCATTGGTTAGGATGCAGGGGAGTTCACCAGGATGTTGCCCGGGATAAAGTCTCAGTTATGACAACAGGTTGAATAAGTTAGGTTTGTTTACATAGAATATAGAACATAAAATAGTACATTACAGCACAGACCCTTCGGCCCAAGATGATGTGCTGAAGTTTTACCGTAATCCTAAGGTCTATCTAACCTCCACCCCTACTTTACACTATCATCCATATTTACCATGGAGTAGAGGAGGCTGAAGGGGAATCTGATTGAAGCATACAAAATTATGAGAGGCAGCAGATTGTGAGACTCTCTTCCCAATGGAAGACATGTCTAAGAACAGTGGGAAAAAGTTGAAGGTGATGAGTAAATGGTTGAAAATTTTTTTCAACCAAAGGGTGGTAGAAATATGGAGGGTGCTGCCTGAGAGGGTGGTGAAGGCAGATACTCTCACAATATTTAAGAAATATCTGAATGAGTGCTGGGAATGGCAGGGCATAGTAGGATATGGACCAAGTGCAGGTAAGTGGGATTAATGTAGCTTGGTGTCTGTTGGTTAGCATAGACATGGTGGGCTGAAAGGCCTGTTCTGTGTTGCAAGACTTTATAATTCAATGATATATCAGGTCTGTTCCATCTTCTCAATTACCTGCATCCTGTTACATTGTGAAAAAGGTTCTGAACAGGAGTAGCTGAAAATAGTTTAAATCTTACATCTTTTGTACGAAGTGTGAGTCACGTCATATTTGCTTTGGAGGGATACTCACAGGGAGACTCAGCATGACTTTGTGTAGAATCTTACCAAACTCACGTCATTAAATACCTCCCCCGTCTCCACAGCAACTCTCCATTCTAATCCTATCATACCACAAACCAGTCCCAGAGCAACTCACTATTCTGTTCTATTACCCTGATGTAAAGTAAGATTTGAGATAACACGGTGTGGAGCTGGATGAACACAGCAGGTCAAGCAGCATCAGAGGAGCAAGAAAGCTGACGTTTCGGGCCTAGACCCTCTTATCTCTAAGGTAACATTTGTCTGGATAGCTCACAAAACAATACTTTTCACTGTATCTCGGTACATATGACATTGATAAATCAAATGAATAAATAAATAATGGGCTTCAGAGTGGTATGACAGGCCGGCACAACATCAAGGTCCGAAGGGCCTGTGCTGTGCTGTAATGTTCTATGTGCTATGTTCTATCAACCAAATCAAGTCAATCATTGGTTTTCTGCTGAAAGTCTGCCATCTTTTAAAGCTACCTGTGCTCTTGGAAGAGCATAGTTGGCCTGGAAGTGACCTGCACACTTCCTGATATTTTCCCTGGGCATGGCAGAGAGGGGAATTTGTTGCCCTGCTTTTGGAGCAGGGCCCTGGACATTGTACTGGATGCATGGTGGGACATACCCCTCCCCAAGACCAGCAGTGCAGGTCATGAGCCCAGGCCTTCCCCTGCCTGGTCTGAGTTTGCACGCCCCCACACCCCCAACCCCACGCTCGGTCAGCGCAGTGTCAGTTTCAGGAGGAATACTCAGTGCTGTAGGAAGAAGGCTAAAGTTCTTCTCTGCTCTGCCAGGGTAAATGCCACCCTCTTCTCTCTAACGCCTCACTGTCACTCTATCTCCATGACAGCACTCACTTGTCACCAAGCTTCATGCCCTCCCACTCTCACTATTGCCTCCACATCTTGCCACAGCCCATCACCTGACACCACAGTGCCTGTATGTCCACTGTGCGGCTCACTTACTCATTCTGGACGCCTGAACCAACACTGTCAACTGTGCCACCCACTCCAATACCTGCCTCTCTCTCATTCCAGGAAGAAAGCAGCCCACAAGAGGGCAGTTGGTTGGCAAGCTACCTGACTTTTGGCTTCTCACCCACCATGTGGGGACTATTATAAGGCTCTATGATCACACTGAGGGTCTGATGGACATTGTCCAAGCCTCTGGACTGGCCTTCGACACTGTCCTGGACTTACTGTGCCAGGGCTTTCTGAAAGGAGGCTAATCCCATTGAGTGGTCTGAGGTCCACTGATCAGCTTGACATATTTCCTGGCTTTGTGCCTGTGCTAAACAGGAAGACAAGGCAAGAGTACTGTAAGCCCGATACCCCTGGCTGACGAGGTCAAGCGCAAAGAGAAAAATACAAGGCAGGGATTCAGGCAGAGTCAGAGTGACTGAGTGTTACCAGAGCAAGAGAAGGAGATGTTGAAATGATTGAACCTAATGTTGACCCAGTAGGTTGTAAAGTTATTTGAAAAGGACAAAGTGATGCTCTTCAAGTTTCTATTTATCTTCAGCCCCCACAGTGTAGCAGGCTGAGGGTAGAGATGTTAGGTAGGGGGTACTATCGAGAATTTAAATGAGAAAAGAGATCAAATCTGTGTCTAGTGACTCCTTGCAGCATCTGTTTCTTCAGGTACAAGGGCTGAAAGCCAGAGGATGCCAGTTTAAGATAATTGATGTAGAAGCCAGAGGATGAGGATAATTTGCCTTGTGCTGTACAGGGGGTTCTTCTATAACAGGTGTTCCAGGAATGCAAAATTGGTTATAATGTGAGTCCATTGAGTATGGATTGCATGTCTCAAACCTCAAACATAATATCACACAGACAATAACAGTCTTATTCGGAAAATATGTGAAGTCTTTGTTGAAGAATTTATGCTGAGCACATTAAATGCATCAGCATTAGATAAAAATGAAGCTGATTTAAATTGAAGAGTGGGCTCCAATTCTAAATTGATGGTATTAGTAAAAAATGAAGTATCGTTTAAATTAATGTGAGCACTGTTAAAACATGCACCTATGTGTCTCGCACTTTTGCTCAGATTTTGTTACATATTTAATATGTAAGAATTTTTGAACGAGCTCATGTGAATCATTTATACCAAATGTTATCTGTGTTTCAATATGCTCTTTCCCAGCACTATTTTGAATGTTACTCAGGTTTACAAAGCATTTTAACCCTACAATTAACTTCAATGCTTTGGGTTACATAGGAAACAAAGTTCAGATTCTTCTGCTTCACTTATCTGAAAATCTATCCGGATGTTTGTGCTGATGGAATGCCACGTCAGATCATCATTTAAATGGGGGATGGAATTTCACTAAAAATCGCCAAAGTGTCAATTTCAATGAAGTTTCATGGAAGGGTTACTGGCTTTGAGCTGTATCTTATACAATTTTGCACTCTCACCTCTTTTGGATCATGCTTGCACTATCATTAAGTACTGACCATTGCTGGGAACTCTATTTAAAACCCAACTGTCATTTCATTGCAAATTCAAGTTCAGATTTGTATGGAATGAAACTCAAAGAACTGCGGATGCTGCAAATCAGGAACAAAGACAGAAGTTGCTGGAAAAGCTCAGCAAGTCTGGCAACTTCTGTGAAGAAAAAAAAGTCAGAGTTAATGTTTCAGATCTGGTGGTGACCCTTCCTCAGAGGTAGGACCTGAAACATTAACTTTGATTTTTTTCAGACCTGCTGAGCTTTTCCAGCAACTTCTGTCTTTGTTCGTAAAAGTGTTGCCTCTTTACTGCATCACCTGCCTGGAAAACTGTCATTATAACTGCAGCTATCAGAAAGACGTCTGGAGAATATAGTTTTTCCATGCCCTTTGTGCCCCAACCCTACTTTTCCCACAGGCCCCATTATTTCTATCGCTCAATTTTCGATAATGCTTTTGCTGGAATGCAACTATCACATTATGGCAGAACCCCCTGTGTGTTTTTTTGTGTGATTTGAAAGGCAGAGATTGAAAGGACATTGGAAGCAGTTTCAGTAACAGCTTCCAAAAATTGTGGAGGTGCCGGTGTTGGACTGGGGTGGACAAAATCTGAAGTCACATGATCCCAGGTTATAGTCCAACAGGGCTGCTCCAAAAGCTTGTGATTTCAAATAAACCTGTTGGGATACAATGTGGTGTTGTGTAACTACTTCCAAAAGAGAATCAAGTAAATACTTTAAAAAGAAGCAAGTCAATGGGCAAAGAGAGGTAACCCTTACAGACAATGATTATGGGTTCAGTCTGAACGTCCTGTCTGGGCTGTCAGATTCCATGGTTCTTTAACATTTTCCCTCAATATGTCAGGTCATGATTGAAAGGCCCCCTTTCTGAATGATATGCACATTGACTGGGATGTGGATTTACAAGCTAAGCTGTTAAGTAATGACTCAAAATATGCTGTGTGAGCCAGGCAAAGAAATAAATATCCAAATTACCAAAGCTGCAGAAAACTCATTAGAACACTGTTCTTATTCCCTACCTTTGAAGCATAAAATCAAATGCAAAAGCAAGAAACATAATACACCAATGTCACTCCACATCACTCCCCGCCTATTGAACAACGTTTCAGAGCAATGTTAATGGTGACTGAAGAAAATTGGATAAGACCATTGAAAGTCCGTATTGCCCACATGAAACAAGCTCTCCTAATGAGCTATCAATCAGCAGGAACAGGTACATTACATAGCATGCAATTTGCATCCTCCCTGAGGATTCAAGAATTAATGAGGCATCAATCTAAATGTTATTGGTCTTTCTATTTGAACACTGCACATTATTTCTTTGCATGGATCTAATTTGCTTAGGTGCTCCAGCCTTTGCTCCTGCCCTTTCCACTGAACGACAGAACGACAGAATGCAGGAACAACAAAGAATTGCTGAGCAATGGAGCCCTAATATTGTAAGTTTTACAGTGTGCACAGGTAGATAAGCAGACCGACAGTGAATCAATTGACAGATACACTTCCCTAAAACATGCTGTGACAAATGTAAATGAAGCGATCAATAGTGCTTTTGTATAAGATTAAGGTTTTTAAATGGTTACTCATCTCAACAAGCCAACACAGTCCACAACAATGTCTAATATGCTTCTCCAGCCTCTCCACAGACTTCTCAACCTTTTGACTCTGTGACGTGAAGGTGCTGGTGTTGGACTGGGGCGGACAAGGTAAGAAGCCACATGACATCAGGTTATAGTCCAACAGCGCTGCGCCAAAAAATTGTGATTCCAAATAAACCTGTTGGATTATAATCTGGTGTTGTGTAACTTCTGAGTTTTTGACCTTGTGGGTCATGACATCTTGCATTAGTGTAGCACCTGGCATGAATCAAAGTCAAATAACTCAGACTATTCCTAAAATAATTCAAAAACTAATAATTAGACAGAATCTGGGTGATGTGGGGTGTGGTGAGATATGTGGCAAAATTAGACAAGAAGCCTATCTTGACATCAGGAGCATCTGGCTTCATCTTTTATGCTTTTAAGAAGTGGTGACTTGCTGATTGAGGGAAAGTATTGAAAAAAAAAATTCTGGAAATGTCAGAAGTCATACGACACCAGGTTGTAGTCTGACAGGTTTATTTGAAATCACAAGCTTCCATAGTGCTGCTCCTTCATCAGGTGAAATGTTAATGCCGCAACTTGCCTGGTAGTATTTAGCTTCCTGTCTAACCAAACATACTAAACAAGTTTAATGCTGAGAAACCTAATGTTTGAAACTAATGCAGAAACCTGGTGAATTGAGTTCATTGAAGGATGAAGAGGGGTTCTCAAGAAGAGTTAGAGCTGACTCAAAACATTAACTCTGTTTCTCTCTTCACAGATGCTGCCAGACCTGCTCAGTTTCTCCAACATTCTCTGAGTTTGTTTCAGATTTCCACCATCTGCAGGATTTTGCTTTTGTTAGCTTACGTGACCTGGCCCATGCAGGATGAGGTTACAGGATTCCACCCTGGGTTTTTGTAAGAAATGAACATTATACACAGAGTTATGCACTGTACAAGACACAGAGGGTCACTAATCCCGGACCACCTTTAAGCATTGCCCCCTGTTTGCTGCGTACCTCCCTGCCTCAGGTATCGCTGATCAGCTCATTCTTACAAGCACTTACAGATACAGAGGCCAGAAAAGAACAGAAATGTTGAAGGAGGAGCACCCGATGCCCTGTAAACACCTTGTTCCTTTTGCTTCCAGGTGATGGACCAGCGTCTCAGTAAATACCTCCACCAATCATTGTGTGTGACCATGAAGTGATAGCTGATGGTATAACTGTGACATTCAGACTGCACAGAGAAATGACCAGGTCTAAGGGGAAAGTAGTACCACTTATTAAAATATGGAATGTCAAGTAATGTACAATGTGTTGTCACCTATGCTTGCAAATTGTCCTCAAATTTTCTTATTTCTCTCCCTCATACTATGTTTCAGTGTACTCCCTGGTTCCACAGCTGGGCACAGAAACTCTTTCCTTGGCAATGGAGCCCATTGGCCCTGGACATTTGGTTGGGTGACCTGGTGAGTGCTTGCAACTGGAGGATCTCAGAGGCAGGTCAAGGGTCCTCAGTGAAAACTTCCAAGGGTGAGTGGTAAGATGGGAGTGCGGGGTGGTGGGCAAGGGAAAGACCGGGTGGAGGTGGAGGCAGAGAGCTTGGGCAGCTCTGAAACATCATGAGTGGAGACTTCTGAGGGGACTGGGTATGATTCCTCCTCTAGCTGGGTGCCTGCAGGCGCAGTCATGGGATAAAGGAGCACCTGGCAAGCTCCCATCTCCTGTTAACATGCCTTCGGTGCTGGGGGCAGTGTCAGGGTGGGGCAGTCAACAACTAGGCACCGGGGGGCAGGTGAGTGCCACTCTTGAGCAGACGCTGGGGATGCTGGGCCTGGCTGTCCATGGCACTGCCAACCTGTCCATGGAGACAGCAGATGATCACACAACCTGCTGGGCTCCCTGGACACTGAGGACCATTGACTCCCATGTGGGCACAATCACTGATTGCTGACACCATGAGGTCCTCTCCTGCCTGGGGCTGAGCTGGTACCTAATCTCCAACTGATGGCTGAAAGCCAGCGGCCTGGGGCATGTCTTCCTGAATCAGTGGGAGAACAGGTGCAGTGAGGGATCGTGCTCCCATAATTCCTCATCTTAATCCCTCCTGCCCCCTCAGGTGTCAGTCTCTGAACCCAATGGGGATGCAGGAGCAGCCTGGATGAGGCTTCCTTTGAAGTTCTGGCGTTCTCACTCTCAGAGGTTGAGTAGTTGGTTTCTCAGCAATCTGGCTGTTTCTGTGAAAACCCTGCTGGCATCTGCAAGACACAAGAGAGACAAGGCATTGCAGCCTGCAGCTAGAAACAGTGCACAATAATTGACACTGGCAAGGGGATCACTGTGTGAGTTACAATGCAATTTGGTGTGGCATTTACACAGTTGATGGGACATGGACACCTTGGTAATCCCACAGGAGCAGCCCCAGTCTTCTTCTGTGAGGGCCAGGATCCTCCCCTCAAGTGAGATCTAATGTTCAATGCTCAATCCAATCATAAGGTTTTCTCTGATGTGGTGTACAGCAGCCCATGTCGACAACATCCACTGCCTTATTCTCATCATTCATCTTCATACTTCCTCATAAATTTCAATCAAATTTGTGAGACACAACCTCCCTGCACAAAGCTATGTTGACTAACCCGAATCAGTCCATTATTTTATAAATGTGAGAACTCTTGACCCTAAGACTCCTCTCCAAAAATGTACATACCACAGATGTAAAGTTCACTGGCCTATAATTTTCTGGATTATCCCTATGACCCTGTTGAACAAAGGAATGCCATTGGATAAATTAATTGACCTTCTAATGCACTAGTGGCTGTTGCTCTGAATGGTGGAGACAGCCCTGAGTCAGGGGTGCCTACCTTCAGCCCAGCCTGTAGCATCTCGTGGCATGAACCTCTCTCCCTGCTCTCTGGGAAGGGAAGAATAATTCTCTCCATCACTCCCTCAAGCAGAGTTTCCAGGAGCAGAAAGCCCAGACCCGACAAATGTATGTACACAAGGCAGGATATATTGAGAATTCTGTTTTCATTAAAGCAGATGGGAATTGTGTCTTTAAAAACAGCAGTGTTAAATACAAGGTGCAGAACTGGATGAACACAGCAGGCCAAGCAGCATCAGAGGAGCAGGACTAGACTCTTCTTCAGAAAGTACAAATGAAAGAGTGCTTTGCAAAATGTTTGGAAATTTTACCAGTTGGATCCCATTTGGAGAGGTCGGATCTGAAAAGGATATCTATACATCAGAGGGGGTATGGGTATAACACTAAAATGGTGCCAGTGATGAATAGGGTTGGACTGGATAAGCCAGCCTTGTTCTCCACTGAGCAGCAAGATTAAGGAGAGATTTCCTTGAGGATCTCCAGCTCATGTATCATTTTGATTGAGTAAATGAGTAAAGACACTGGCAGGTAGCTCATTAACCTAAGGACAGATGTGAGCTCTCTTTGGGAATGGAATTGTAAATGACATGAGTATAAATTACTCTGTGCAATGAGATTTTACAATTCAGGATATCCTACCAGAAGCAGAGATGGAAGCTGATTCACTAAAAACTTTCAGCGCAACTTGGGGAAACACTGGAAGGAGAAACGGTTGTGTGTCGTTGGAAAAAGTACAAGAGAGTAGAATGATATGGATCTTCTTTCAAAAGCCCACACAGACACAATGGGCCAAATGGCCAGGTTTGATGTGATTGTATTGAATAAACCTAAGATGGATGTTATATCTTTAATCAGTCAGAACGGATTAATATTCAAATCCTGCAATTTCATTCAAGTCATTGCTCAAAGATAACGAAACATTTTATCAGTGTACCAGAGGTGACATCTCAGGTCAGACAAAGCATTTTAGGCGTGAGGCATGGTTTAGGATCTGGCTGTGTATTAACTTGGAGTCAGACTGCTTTTATTTCCAAAGCAGAAATTTATAAAATGCCAGACTGACTGTCTACAAATTGCGTGCATTTTGAACAAGATCAAATGTTTCTGCAATTAAAAATCTGCAAATGCAAATTCATCCCATAGATTTACACGTGTGTGTGTGTGTGTGTGTGTGTGTGTGTGTGTGTGTGTGTGTGTGTGTGTGTGTGTGTGTGAGAGAGAGAGAGAGAGAGCCTCAGCACTCAATACCAACAACTGCCAATTACCAAACGCCGTCCTACAACTCATCTGCTTCATCCTCAACCACAACATCTTCAGGTTCAACAACTAGTTCTTTATCTAGGCACACGGAACAGATATGGGGACCAGATTTGCTCCCCAACAAGCCACATTTTCATGCACAAGCTCGAATATGGCTTCTTTGCTGCACAGGTCCTCTGACCAAAGCTATATACCAGATACACCGATGGCATTTTCTTCCTTTGGACTCATGGCGAGGAATTGTCGAAATAACTACATTGTGATAGCAACAATTTTCCTCCTGCCATCCGACTTACTATGGAATACTCCTTAGAATCTGTCTCATTCTTGAACACTCGCATCTCCTCAGTACATCACTCTACCACAAGCCCATGGATAATCTCATGATGCTACACTTCTCTAGCTTCCACCCAAACATATTAGAACAGCCATCTGCTATGGATAAGTCCTATGCATACACAGGATCTATTTGGATGAGGAGGAATGTGACGAACACCTGAAGATGCTGAAAGACACCTCCATAAGAATAGGATAGAATACTTAACTCATCGATCACCAGGTCTAATGTGCCATGGCGAAAAACTGTATTGACCTCCTCAGAAGGCAGATATGGGATACATCTGATAGGGTACCCTTCATCATCCAGTAGTTCCCAGGAGCAGAGAAACTACGCCACGCTCTTTTCAACCTTCAACATATTATCGATGACAATGAGGTCCTCACCAAGACCTTCCCCACACCTTCACCTCTCGCCTTCAAACAATCACCAAACCTTTAACAGACTATTGTTCGCAGCAAACTACCCAGCCTTCAGGAAAACATTGACCACAACACCACACAACCCTGTCATGGCAACCTTTGTAGACATGTCAGATCATTTTCACGGACACTGCCATCACACGTGGGAACTCCACCCACCACATACATGGCAGATAGTCATGTGACTCGGCCAATGTTGTCTACCTCATACACTACAAGGATGCCCTGAGGCATGGTATATTGGTGAGACCATGCAGACACTACGAGAATGGATGAATGGACACCACGCGACAATCTTCAGACAAGGATGCTCCCTCCCAGTGGGGGAAAGCTTCAGCGGGTCTAGGACATTTGGCCTCGGATCCGCGGGTAAATGTTCTCCAAGGTGGACTCTGGGAAACACAACAATGCAGAGTCTGCAGAACCAAGCAGAAGCTGATAGCCAAGTTCGATATTCATGAGGACAGTTTCAACCGGGATGTTGGGCTCACGTCGCACTACAGGTGACCCCACTACACTGTACACTGTCAGACACATGCATGCACACACACATGTATATACTCACACACATGCACGTACTCACACACATGCACATCTATGGGGTGAATTTGCTTTTGCAGATTTGTAATTGTAGACACATTTTATTTTGTTCTAAAAGCGCATAATTTACAGACAGTCAATGGGACATTTTATAAATTCCTACCGTGGAAGAGAAAGCAATCTGACTCCACGTTAATACACAGCCAGATTCTTATCAAAGCCTCACACCGAAAATGCATTGTCTGACCGAAAATGCACTGTCTCCTCTGGTATATTATTAAAACCTTTAGTTATCTCGGGGCAGTGGGTTGAAGGAAATTCTGGGATTTGCATATTAATCTTTCTAACTGACTAAAGACATAACACCCATTTTAGGTTTGTTCAATTTGCATCAGTTGTATGACCCTTTGATCTTTTGCTTACAAATTCTGTGTTTGATGCCACATCTCTCAGTAACGCCTGAAGAAGGAGTCAGATTCTGAAAGCCTGTGTCTTCAAATAAACCTGTTGGATTATAACCTAGTGTCGTGTGGATTTTGACCTCGTCCACCCCAGCCTAACACCAACCCCTCCACATTACGTGAACTTATCTGCTTGTTGCCAGAGAGTCATTTGCAATGACTGGTAAATGAGACTAGATTAATTTATGATAGCTGGTTGGCATGAACGAGTTGGACCAAAGGGTTTATTTTTGTGCTACAGAGCTCTATGACTCTATGGCTTCTCTTCCTGATCCCGCTCTATTATCTCTGGTGTCTGTCCAAGAATTGATCTTGTCCCTTCCTATTCCCCATGTACATACAACCCTTAGTGGCATTCTCTGAAAGCACAGTGTCATTTTTCACTGGAAGTGACTCCAGCTACCGCTGCCTCACCATCACAATGCCTCAGCTGTTGCAAAATTATCAGACTGCTGATTCAGTACGGAATGAGGAGAAATGTCTGAATATTAAATATTAGGAAGACTGACACTGTTGCTTTAGTTCCACCCCCAGTCTCTACTCCTTAGCAACCAACTCAATTTATTCTTCTGGTAACTGAAGTTAGGTGAAGCCTGTTCATAGCTCATTTGATTGACACCTCGTACGATTCATTCCCTATGTCACTGATGCACAGTTGCAGCAGTGTGTAACATCCTCAAGATGCACTGCAGATGTATACCATCTTCCAAAATGGTAGCCATTATCTGCTGGAAAGACAAGAACAGCACATACACATGGGACCACCATTGTCAGTAGGTTCCACCCCAAATGAAACCTTTGCCTTTTTTTTCAAGGAATGGGGTACAAAAGTAGAGAAGTTTTCTAAAACTATAGAAAGCACATGTTGGACCACAACCAGAATATTTCGAGATAACAAGGTGTGGAGCTGGAGGAACACAGCAGGCCAGGCAGTATCAGAGGAGCAGGAAGGCTGGCATTTTGGGTCTGGACCCTTCTTCAGGAATGGGGGAGAGGAATGGAGCTCTGAAATAAATAGAAAGAGGGGGTGGTGATGATAGAAGGTGGATAGTGAAGCAGATACGTGCAGAGAAGACGGACAGGACAAGGAACTGAGGATGAAGCTCGTAAAGGTGAGTGTAGGTTGGAAGTTGGGATGGGGGTTGGTCAGTGAGGAGGCTGGGGCAGATAGATGGGTGGGAAGATGGATATATCCAAGAGGCGGGGATGAAGCTAGTAGAGGTGAGTGTAACTTGGAAGTGGGGGTGGGGATTGGTCACTGGGGTGGGAGGAGCAGATAGGTGAGAGAGAGCGAGAGAAGACAGACAGGTCAAGGAGGCAGAGATGAGAGGGGATGGTCTTGGGATGAGGCCGGTGGAGGGGAGATTTTGAAGCCTTAAAGTTCACATTGAGACCATTCGGTTGTAGGATTCCAAGGCGGAATTTGAGGTGCTGTTCCTCCAGTCTTCTGGTGGTATCGTGGTGGCACTGGAGGAGGCCCAGGATGGACAAGTCATCCAAGGAGTGAGAGATGGAGTTGAAGTGGTTCTCGACTGCGAGGTGTTGTCGTTTGTCACAAACTAAACGTAGATACTCCACAAAGCAATCTCCAAGCCTCTGCTCGGCCTTCCTGCTGTAGAGGAGGTCACATCAGGAACAGCGAATACAATAGAACACATTAGCAGATGTGTAGGTGAACATCTGTTTAATGTGGAAGGTTTTCTTGGGGCCTGGGTTGGAGGTGAGAGGGGAGGTGTAGGGGCAAGTGTAGCACTTTGTGCGGTTGCAGGGAAAGGTGCCGGGGGTGGTGAGGATAGTGGGGAATGTGGAGCGGACGAGGGTGGTCCCTATGGAAGGCAGATAGAGGTGGCAGGGGAAATATATCCTTGGTAGTGGGGTCAGATTGCGGGTGGTGGAAGTGGTGGAGAATGATGCATTAGATTTGGATGTTAATGGTGTGATAAGTGAGGACAAGGGAAATTCTGTCTTTGTTGTTATTGTGGGGAGGGGATGTGAGGGCTGAGGTGTGAGAAACATGGTCGAGGGCATTTTCAACCTCGGTGGGGTGGATATTGCAATCCTTGAAAAATGAAGGCATCTGGGATTTCGGGGAGTTGAACGCCTCAACGTGGAAGCAGATGCAGTGGAGGGAAAGGAATTAGGAATAGGGGATAACATTCTTGCAGGAAGGTGGGTGAGGAGAGGCGTAGTCTAGGTACCTGTGAGAGTCGGTGAATATTTGAACAGTTTTGGGCCGCTTATCTGAGGAAAGATGTGCTGGTATTGGAGGCAGTCCAGAAAAGGTTGGAGACTGAGTATGGGGGTACTATTTTACGAGAAGAGCTTGAGTAGATTGGGCTTGTACACATTGGAGTTTAGAGGAATGAGAGGTGACCTTACTGAAACATATCAGATTCTGAGGGGTTGTGGGTCAGTCACGGACAAGAAGATATGATCTCAAAGTAAGGGGTCACACATTTAAAACACAGATGAAGAGGATCTTTTTCTTTCAGAGTGTAGTCACTCTGAGGAATTCCTTGCTACAGAGGGCTGTTGAGGTTGAGCCATTAAGTATACTCAATGTTGAAGTAGACAGAATTGTAATCAGTAAGAGGATTGAGGGTTATGGAGAAAAGGTACAAAAGTGGATTTAGGGATTATCAGATCAGCCGCAATCTCTTATATCAGAGCAGTCTCGATGGGCTGAATGGTCTATATCTGCTGCTATGGTTTTTTAGGTCTTATGGTCCAAGAGACATACATCCTGTCTTGGAAATTTTTTAACATCACTGCAACATCATTGATGCAAAACCCTGGAACAGAGCCTGGGACTCCTCATTCAAATAGATATCAGCCGCTCACGAAAGCTGCTCACCACAGTTCTTTATCAAGGCAAGCAGGAAGTGACATAACTGCAGCTCTACCTTGAAATGCCCACATTCTGAGAATGAATTTGAGTAAAAGAAATAAACACTGTCGCTTGTCATTTTGAGAAGACCTTGAAATGTCATAATTAGCCAAGAGCATTGCCAGCTACTTCTATAACATCACATGACTTTGCCACTCTCTCAGCTCATCAGCTACTGACTGCTTCACCTACCACTTCATTACCTCTCCACTCAACCGTTCCACTCTCATAAGGGTCATTTATGCAAAATATTGACTCTGCTTTCTCTCCCTAGTCGCTGCCAGACCTGCAGAGTTTCTCCAGCAACATCTTTCAGATTTTCAGCATCTGTCATTCTTCATGTTTTGTTCCACTGCGTTCCTAGTTGCCCTCCCCGCTGTCAACCTGAGGTCATCCAAAATCCTTCACCCGTGTCTGAACTCACATTTAGCCCTGTTCCCGTATCACCCTGTGCTCATTGACTTACCTCTGGACCATCAAATTAAAGTTCACATTTTCAAATCCCTCTCTGGCCTTGCACTTTCCCACCTGTGTAATCTCCTCCAGCCCTACAACCTCTCTGCACTCCTCTCATTCTGGCCTTGTGATCCTTAAGTAAGTTGCTCTACCATTGACATCCACACATCCAGTGACTTGGGCCTCACGATTTGGAACTCACCCTGTAAACCTCGCCACTGCTCTACCTCATTCCTTCTGTCCTTAAAACCTACCCTGTTGACATAGCTTTCATCATCTGACTCCGTATGTTGGCCTAAGGGGTTCCTCTGAAGCATGCTGGTATTCTTCATTCTGTCAGACATGCTGTTTAAACACAGGTTCCTTCTGTTATTATTTCCAATATTCAGTCTGTAGTGGAGGTAGCCATCTGCGCTATCTGTTGAGCACTGAATTCGGGCAGTTTATTTAACATGGGCAGAAGAAATGAGCCTCCAGTAAGCCCTAGCTGAGCTCTCCACACTTGCTCTCCCCAAACAGTGATGGATACACAATTTGTGTCCATTTACTCAGCCCCAATCAACTGACGCGTGACAATTGATCAGCCCATTATGGACAAAGACATACAATTACTCAGGGGAAATATGAAGGGCTTGTGGTGTTCCTAAATGTACCTGAATATTGTTCTCTCAGTTTTCCTGACAGTTTAATCTGAAATAACTGTTCTTTCAAGTCACTATCTTTTCATCATTACACAAGGTAGGTGCACCCCGCTCTGTGTACGTGACTGAATTCAGTTATTTCTAACGACGCTAACATAATGTGCACAAATTCCTCCTGATTGGTAATTATCTTTAATAGGTATTGCTCAGTCCTTTTAGACTCGCAGTGACACTCTATTGTCCGAGGCCATACAATCCTAGTGGTCATAGGGGTCTATAATGAAGGAAAAGGCTACTGGGCCCATCGATTCTGTCCTGGTCAGAAAAGAAAACTATCCTTGTCCCTTTTTGCAACATTTGGCCCATAGCCGATGACATGAAGGTTGGTGGAGTTGTGGTCAGTATGGTGGGCTGTTGTAGGTTGAATGGGACATCGACAGGATGCAGAGCTGGGCAAAGAAGTGGCAGATGGAATTCAAGCCGGAAAAGTGTGAAGTGATTCATTATGGAAGGTTGAATTTGAGTAAAGAATACAGGGTTAATGGCAGGATTCTCAACATTGTAGAGGAACAGAGGGCTCTTGGGGTCCACGTCCATAAATCCCTCAAAGTTGCTACCCAAGTTGATAAAGTTGTAAGGAAGGCATATGGCGTATTAACTTTCATTGGCCGGGGAATCGAGTTTAAGAGCTGTGAGGTTATGCTGCAGCTCTATAAAACTCATGAAGGATAGTAAAATGTAGGGTATACAGTGTAGATTGATCTTAGTAGGATAATAGGCCGGCACAACATAGTGGGCCGAAGGCCGAAGTACTGTGCTGTACTGTTCTTCGTTCTATAGCCGTCACTGTCTTAAACTCAGCAATGATCAGCTTGTAATCTGGACACTGAGTTTAATGCTCTGAGGATAATGGTTCAAACCCATAACAACAGATAGTCCCTACTTCTTTAGTGTGACCCAAAGGTCTCACTTCAACTCCAATCCTCACAGCATGGATAACGCCATAGAAAGTCAGAACTGAGTTTGCTGATGACACAAAGCTAATTGGCATGTTCGACAGTGCAGACGACAGCTTAGAAACACAAAGGGTTATTTATAATCTGAGTGAATAGGCAAAACTGTGACAAATTGAGCTCAATGTAAGCAAATGTGAAGTTACATACAAGGTGATCAGAGGATTAGATAGTGTGGACAGTGAGAGTCTTTTTCCAAGGATGATGACTTCAGCTTGTACAAGGAGGAATAGCTACATATTGAGGGTTGATAGATTTAAGACAGATGTCAGTGGCAGGTTCTTTACTCAGAGAGTGGTAAGGGCGTGGAACGCCCTGCCTGCCAATGTAGTTAACTCAGTCACATTAGGAGCATTTAAACAGTCCTTGGATAAGCATTTGGATAATGATGGGATAGTATAAGGGGAGTGGCTTAGATTAGTTCACAGGTTGGCGCAACATCGAGGGCCGAAGGGCCTGTTCTGTGCTGCATTGTTTTATGTTCTATGTTCTATGTTATCCAGTATAGTCTGAAAAAGGATTAAAGTGCTTCCTGGATGGTATGAAGTTAACTACAGTGAAAATCAAAAGACACTTGACAGCTCACGCGCACAAGTCTTTAAAATGCCACTAACAGGGGACAAATATAATCGAGAAAGTTAATGAGATGTTGGCCTTTATAAGGAGACACAGAGTCATACAACTTGGAAACGGACCCTTCAGTTCAACTCATCCACACTAACCAACTTTCCCAACTAAACCTGCCCCACATGTCTGCGTTTGGCACATATCCCTCTAAACCTTTCCTGATCATGTACATGTCCAATTGTCTTTTCCATGTTGTAACCAAATCTGCATCTGCACTTCCTCTGGCAGTTCATTCAACACATGAACTGCCCTCTGTGTGAAAAAGTTGTCCCTCAGGTCCCTCTTAAGTCTTCTTCCTCTCACTTGAAAGCATATACACCCTAGTTTTGAAATTCCCACCCTAGGGAAAAGACTTTTGTTATTCATCTTTTTCATACCCCTCGTGATTTTATAAACTTCTATAAGGTCACCATTCAATCTCCTATGCTCCAGTGAAAAAAGTCCCAGCCTATCCAACCTTTCCTCACAACTCAAGCCTTCCATTCCCAGCAACATCCTGGTAAATCTTTTCTGACCCCTCTCCAAGTTAATAGTATCCTTCCTATTGGCAGTGTGACCAGAACTCTACACAGTGCTCCAAAAGTGGCCTCTCCAATGTTCTGTACAACTTTAACATAACATCCCAACTCCTGTTCTCAATCATCTGAAAAATGGAGGCAGGTGTGCTAACTGCCTTCTTAACTCCCCTGTCTACCTGTGACACACAGGTGCGTGAACACCTGGATTTCTCTCTTCAACAGTACTCCCCAGGGCCCTACCATGAAGTTTATATGTCCAGCCCTTGTTTGCTTCACCAAAATGCAATGCTTCACATTTGTCCAAAGTAAACTCCATCTGCCAATCCTCAGTCCATTGGCCCATTTGATCAAGATCCCTTTGATAACTTTCTACACTGTCGACTATAACGTGAGTCTGAGTGTCATCGGTAAGCTTACTGGCCATTCCTCCTAAACTGTCAACTAAATCATAAATAACAAGCAGCAGTAGACCTATTACTGAGACCTGCAGAACACCGATAGTCACAGGGCCTCCAGTCTAAAAAACAGCTGCCAGCACCACCCTCTGAGTCCAACTTTCAAGTAAATTTTGTATCTAATTGAATATCTAGATGTCTACAAGGAAGTGGAAGTTAGGCTGCAATTGTACAAAACCCTGATTAGAACCAAGTTGTGGTACTGTGAGCACCACAGTATAGTGATTTAGGCACCATACCTCAGGAAGGATAGATTGGACTTGGAGGGAGTAAAGTATAGGTTTACAAGAATGATACCAGGGCTTCAGGCATTAAATTATGAGGAGAAATGAGACAGATTGGGTCTGTTTTCTCTAGAACTTTGATGTTAAGCCATGATCTGATTGAAATCTTCAAGATAGTAACAGGAAAGGACAAGGTAGATAGAGATAAACTATTTCCATTGTTTGCGAATTCCAGAACTCAGAGCATAGTGTGAGAATTAGAGCCAAACCATTCAGGAGAGATGTTAGGAAGTGTTTCTACACACAAAGGTTGGCAGATATCCTCTTCCACAAATGGCAGTGTGTCCCAGATCAGATGTTAGTTTTAAATCCGTGATAACTTTTTTGTTAAGCAAAGCAATTAAGGGAAATAGGTCAAGGCCATGAGGAGAGGCCCAAGGGGATGAATGGCTTATTCCTATTCCCGTGCTCCTATGGTAGCAGAAAGTCTCAAATATCAGAGAGTAGAAAGGGAATGGAACGCTTTGTCTGCAACAGTAATAGATTCGCCAACTTTTGGTACATTTAAGTCATTATTGGACAAGCATATGGACGTACATGGAATAGTGTAGGTTAGATGGGCTTGAGATCGGTATGACAGGTCGGCACAACATCGAGGGCCGAAGGGCCTGTACTGTGCTGTAATGTTCTTCTAAACTGCCACTTTCCCAGCTAGGAAGGTCAAATCCAAGGCTGAGGGCCATGCGGTCAGACAATGATCACTTAACTGATCTGCCTTGCATTAATAACAGCAGTATCATGTGAGTGTCCTCGCTTGACCAAAACCTACTTCAATTCAGAGAACAAAGTCCATCTGATACTATCAGAGTGTCATCGAAGCTAGCTGTAATAGTTCATGAGTCATTACCCGATAAACTACAAACAAGGACTAGGAAGAAGAATATTCAACACTTCAAGCCTGATCCGACTTTTTAATCCGACTTTAATATGATCATAACTGATCTTATGTTGGCCTCAAATCCAATTTTGTGCCTGCTCTCAAAAACCTTTCACCAGTTGTTGATTAAAAATGTTGCGTATCTCCTCTTTAAATTTACTCAATTAACTCAAAATTGCTCAATGTCCCAGAGAGTGAATTCGACAGATTCATGACCCTTTGAGAGAAATAATTTCTCCTCATCTCTGTTTTAAATCTGCCCTATTTCCTTATTCTGAAACTGTGACCTCTCATTCTAGAGCATCCCACAAGGGGAAACATCCTCTCTCTGTCTAATTTGTCAATCCCCTTTAGCGTCTTACAGACCTCAATCATATTTCCTCTCATTTTTCTAAACTCCACAAAGTGTCAATCTAAAGTGATCAATCTCTCTATATAAGACAAACCCTTCATTGAGCTTTCACCAAGAAAAAGTGTAGGAATTGTTGTGATGAGAAATGGGTAAAACTATATTATTATTTTGCAGAGAGAGTGCAGATTTCAACACAATTCAAAAGACTCTATGTGCGCATACGCTTAACAGGATTAAGAAATAGTCTTGAAGTTGCTCGTTAGTGCAAATTTTTTCAATTGCAAATGTTATACTATGTGAACATTATTATATAGATAGTTAATGCACTCTCATGAAATTGCTTAACAGAGACATTTACTTACATAAAATAAGCCAACTCAAATCTCTATTAAAACAGCCACCCTAGGATTATCTTATGAACATGTTAATTATCGGTATGCTAATATTCACAGCATAATTTGAAGGCTTGCAAACCAACTTGGAATAAACATTAAAGAGTCTCTAGCGGTCTCTATTAAGAAGGATTACCCATCCAATACTTAATGTTGTATAAACTGAAGTTAGTTTCCTCTTTTCAGTTTTAGTGAACCATTTAACACTTACTGTTATTAAGAGGAGGTGATTTATAAGTTCTGCATCTCACCAGAAATTAGGATTTCCAGCAAGTTGCTCTGTACACAAAGACAAAGCCTACACATTGACCTGAAATGTTGGGAAAGTCTACATTCATCAACAATAATTCCGGGTTATGTGACATCAGTGATAGGACTTGTGTCAGTCTATCTTTAGCTACCATCTTTCTTCAGTCAATGAGCTCTAACTGAAGCAATAAATCATCTTTTGCACGCTGGATCACCCCCATCTTTGAATCAGAAGGTCAAAAATATTCATTCTTCAGTCCAGAAGCATAAACACTCTGGCAGACTCGCTGAGGATGTTCCATACTGTTCGAAGAGCTGACTTTTAAATGATATTTAACTGAGCCCGCTGTGTGGATGTCAAACATCTCAGGGTCATTGCTATGCCCATGGATCAAGCATGAGAACCTTACAATTTAAAAACTAAAAATGAAATCCAACCACCTGCTTTTAAATCTTGAAAATCCTGTCACCTGAAGTATGGAACTGCAAATTGGCCAAGTTTCTAGAAGCTTCTAAAAGCGGGTTACAATGGACATGCCTCACCAAAATTCTCGTTGGATGTCATACTTGACCATTGTCAGAACCAACCCAAAACCAACAAAATTCAATCTGGCCCCAGATTTCAGGTGACATGGAAAAGCTAGTCAACAGATTATACAGAAGAAAATGGAAAGGATAACTCTATTGTATCATCGAAAGCTCTGACCATGGAAGTTGGAAGCTATTTTGCTCCACAGAAACATAGGAATGAAGAACAAATGTAGCCTACCCTGTCCATTGAGTCTATCACAATATGATTACAGCAGATTCGATTTCCTACTTCCACTTGATCATCTTTCACCAGACTACTTTTCTCAAAGATAATGGGAACTGCAGATGCTGGAGAATCCGAGATAATAAAGTGTGGAGCTGGATGAACACAGCAGGCCAAGCAGCATCTCAGGAGCACAAAAGCTGACGTTTCGGGCCTAGACCCTTCATCAGAGAGGGGGATGGGGTGAGGGTTCTGGAATAAATAGGGAGAGAGGGGGAGGCGGACCGAAGATGGAGAGAAAAGAAGATAGATGGAGCGGAGAGTATAAGTGGGGAGGTAGGGAGGGGTTAGGTCAGTCCAGGGAAGATGGACAGGTCAACGAGGTGGATGAGGTTAGTAAGTAGGAAATGGAGGTGCAGCTTGGGGTGGGAGGAAGGGATGGGTGAGAGGAAGAACAGGTTAGGGAGGCAGAGACAGGTTGGACTGGTTTTGGGATGCAGTCGGGGAAGGGGAAGAGCTGGGCTGGTTGTGTGATGCAGTGCGGGGAGGGGGCGAACTGGGCTGGTTTTGGGATGCGGTGGGGCAAGGGTAGATTTTGAAGCTGGTGAAGACCACATTGATACCATTGGGCTGCAGGGTTCCCAAGCAGAATATGAGTTTCTGTTCCTGCAACCTTCGGGTGGCATCATTGTGGAAACTGCAGGAGGCCCATGATGGGCATGTCATCTAAGGAATTCGAGGGGGAGTTGAAATGGTTCGCGACTGGGAGGTGCAGTTGTTTATTGCGAACCGAGCGGAGGTGTTCTGCAAAGCGGTCTCCAAGCCTCCGCTTGGTTTCCCCAATGTAGAGGAAGCCACACCGGGTACAGTGGATGCAGTATACCACATTGGCAGATGTGCAGGTGAACCTCTGCTTAATATGGAATGTCATCTTGGGGCCTGGGATAGGGGTGAGTTTATTGCGAACCGAGCAGAGGTTCCCTATCCCAGGCCCCAAGATGACGTTCCATATTAAGCAGAGGTTCACCTGCACATCTGCCAATGTGGTATACTGCATCCATTGTACCCGGTGTGGCTTCCTCTACATTGGGGAAACCAAGCGGAGGCTTGGGGACCGCTTTGCAGAACACCTCCGCTCAGTTCACAATAAACAACTGCACCTCCCAGTCGCGAACCATTTCCACTCCCCCTCCCATTCTCTCGATGACATGTCCATCATGGGCCTCCTGCACTGCCACAATGATGCCACCCGAAAGTTGCAGGAACAGCAACTCATATTCCGCCTGGGAACCCTGCAGCCTAATGGTATCAATGTGGACTTCACCAGTTTCAAAATCTCCCCTTCCCCCACCGCATCCCAAAACCAGCCCAGTTCGTCCCCTCCCCCCACTGCACCACACAACCAGCCCAGCTCTTCCCCCCCACCCACTGCATCCCAAAACCAGTCCAACCTGTCTCTGCCTCCCTAACCGGTTCTTCCTCTCACCCATCCCTTCCTCCCACCCCAAGCCGCACCCCCATCTACCTACTAACCTCATCCCACCTCCTTGACCTGTCCGCCTTCCCTGGACTGACCTTTCCCCTCCCTACCTCCCCACCTACACTCTCTCCACCTATCTTCTTTACTCTCCATCTTTGGTCCGCCTCCCCCTCTCTCCCTATTTATTCCAGAACCCTCTCCCCATCCCCCTCTCTGATGAAGGGCCTAGGCCCGAAACATCAGCTTTTGTGCTCCTGAGATGCTGCTTGGCCTGCTGTGTTCATCCAGCCCCACACTTCATTATCTACTTTTCTCAAGGACCTGACTGACCACCCTCCGGGTGCTGCTGACAACTTGCTTTAAGGTTCTCTGCACACCTGCTCCTTCATTAATATGAACAAACTATCTGCTGTTTTCCTCTGCATCAATTGTCAGTCAGATGCCATGAAAAGCTCTGATTTTCAAAAGGCATTTATTGTAAAGCACTGCCTTATGGCAGTGAACAGAACTAGCAGCAGGAGAAATATCACTACAGCAACCAGTGTAAACATTTGTTGTTTATAGAATCACAAGGTTGAAGTTTGAAGCATCCCCAAAAAGTGTTCAGAGAGATCATACCTTGAGAAAGGAGAATGATCTTCCGGCAGCAGGCAACACCCAAATTATCTACACAACCTGTTATGCATCTCGTACTCTGAAGATACTGTAAGGAACCCACAGAATCACAGAATTATTACAGCACAGACGGAGGCCTTTCAGTCCCTCACATCTGCACTGCTTCTATTACTTGTGCCAACTCTTGACATTTCCCCGTATACTTGCACATCATTTTTATCCACAAACGCCCTCTTGAATGCTTCAGTTGAACCTACCTCCACCACATCTCTTGGTAGTGCATTCCAAACCTTAACTACTCACAGTGTTAAAACGTTCTTTCTCATATCACTCCTTTGTTTCACTTTCCTGCCGTCAGCTGCTGGAATCCACATGAACTTCAGCTCTAGATTGGAAAAGCTATCAGCGCCCTGGCTGGAAGCATGTGAATGTTATCTATTCCACGGGGTCTTAATGTTTTAAAAGTGAAAATCCTTTCTCTTGTGCATTTTCATTATGCATACGCAGCGTGTGTAAAATAGCAACGAACCTTTCCAAGTAAAGACTGAGTCTGAATAAATGATCTTGGGGTTTAAAAAAATGTGAATATTTGCACATAAGTAACTCTTTTTGAGATATATATTACTTTCTATGCGGTAAATTCATCAAATTTATCAAATTCATTAAAAACGATATATATACACCCAAATTCATACAATTCCATTCAGTTTTCTTTCAGTACATAAGAGAATTTGATTGAACACCAAAGAATGCACTGAACATATGTCAGAATCTATAATAATCACTAGCCCTAATCATCTTGCCTTCTCATTGTCAGAACCAAAGTAAACATTCAAATGTGCTTTCTAAATAATATCAATATGTGGATCACCAACATTACCGTTATTAGAAATGACATCAGCATCATATGTTACCATCCCACAGATAATTGTCTGTGCTATCAAGCTCATTGAATATCTCAGATATCTTGAATGGTTTGGTAACAATATTTCTTTTGAGGCCTTGAGAATCCATTTGTACAGGATTGCTATCTTCAGAGCCCATATTCTGCCTTTCTTGGTAAATGTCTTCTCCCCTTAGATGATTCAGATTTTCTACTTTTTTCATTGTATCTACAAGTGTAAAGGATTCTTGTGCTGCACTGATAGTGTCTCTGTTTTTGGGCTGGGAGATCTAGATTCAAGTCCTATCTGCTCCAGTGGTATCATAATGTGTGAGAACAGGTTTACTGAAGATCATTTTTCGTGGTCAATTGGTAATGTTGCTGGACTCATAATCCAAGAGCCCTTTGTTTTGGTGATATAGGTTCAAAGGCCATCATGGTTTCTGGGCAAATCTAAAATGTGAAAAATTGAAAAAAAACGAAAAACAATCTAAAACCCAAACTCTAAAATTACCATGGCAATGTTCGTACCTCTGAGCCAAGAGACCTAGGTTCAAGTCTGGCTTGCTTCAAATATGTGTCATGACATGCTTGAACATTTAAGAGTGAGCTGAGGAGAAATGTCTTCACCCTGAGATTGGGGAACCCATGGAATTCTCTGCCATAGAAAGCAGTTGAGGCCAAAACATTGAATGTTTTCAAGAAGGTGTTAGACCATAGTTCTTCAGGCTAAAGGAAACAAAAGGTAAGGAGAGAAAACAAGTACAGGGTACTGAGTTGGATAATCAGCCATGATTGTATAGAATGATGGAGCAGACTTGAAGCACCAAATGGCCTACTCTTGCTCCTATGTTTGTATGAACAGTTGGGTTAGAAATGCTATCCATAAAGGGCTCATTTAATGAGACATTCAATGGTACAGGAAGGCTGTTTTTCGCTTTGTTCTTTCAGAAATTGTTGGTATCAATGACTAGACAGGTATTTGGTGCCCAAAGCTAACTGTGCTGAACTGAATAGCTCTCTAGGCCATTTCAAAGGGCAGTTAAGAGACAACAAGATTCCTGGGGATCTCAAGTCACATGTAGTCTGGATGGGATAGCATGACAGATGAGCTTCTTTCATTATTCACTTGTGGGAGCTGGGAGATATTGACTGGGCAAGCATTAACTACCCATTTCTTGTTGCCTTTGAGAAGGTGTTAGTGAGCTGTCTTCTTGAACCACTGCAGTCTATGCACTGTAGGTTAATTCACAATGCAGTTAGTGAGGGAGTTCCAGGATTTTGACTCACTGACACTAAAAGTATCGTGACATATTTCCAAGTCAGGATGGTGAGTGGCTTGGAGGAAAACTTATATGTGGTGGTGTTCCCTTAGTACCTGCCGGATTTGTCCATCTAGATGGAAGTGGTCGTGGGTTTGAAAGATGTTGTCAAAGGAGATTTGCATCTTGTAGATGGCACACACTGATGCTACTGATCATCAGTCATAGAGGGAAAGAACATTTGTGGAAAGAATTGAACTGTCAGTATCACCAAGAGTAACTCATTCATTGCATCAAAAATCCACCAGGTGCCTTGATGGGTTTGAACCCATTTCCTGGGAGCATTATCCTTGCCTCCGTAGGTCATTCAGTGGCCCTTCCACAAGCACTATAACCATCTCACTGAACTAGGCCACCAGCAAGCACTGCACTATCACTGCTTTATGACAAAACATCAGCCACACCATTAAGAACAAGGTGAGGTCTGACCATTTCCCAGATCAGATATTTTCTTTATATAGTCCTTCTGCTCAGAAACTCAAAAATTTCTTTAACCATTGTTTCAAGCCATCCATATGCCCGTCCAACTGTTCCTCCATCCATCCCTGCATCCCTCCATCAATTCCCCATCCATCCATCCCCTCATCAATCCCTCCATCCATTCCCCCATCCATCCATCCATCCATCCATCCTCCCATTCATCCATCCTTCCATCTGTCTGTCCATCCATCCATCCACCCTTTATTGTAAATGTTGATGACTCCTCTTTCCTTGGGCATTTTGAATTTGGAATTATTTTTTCTTGGGTGTTCTCACTAGCTTAAGCTTTGTCCTGTAGGACCTTCATGACAGCATAATTGTGAACCTTCCATTTCCAAGGCCAGTTGTCTTCACTAACATTGTTTCTCTCCAACAGTCCTCACCAACTGGCTGCCAAGTCAAAATTCATAGGCAACTAATCAATGCCCCTAGTATAGACCAATCCACATCCAATCTTTTGTGTTTTGATTATACTAAGCTGAAACGTGGTCCATTTCTGCTGTGAAATTAGTACATAACTATTTATTGTCGTAAAGCCATTTCACCCATGGCTGTCTTGGAATGCTGCAAAATCTTGCTTGTTTCAGGACTAAGATCTGATAGGTCCTTGAGAAACAGAGAGTCCGTTTTGGTCACTTTAATTTGTAATTTGGACACTTTATCTTCCAAATGCAGCCACTTGCCAGATTTTCCTTTGTTTGTCCATTTATTCTTGGCGATTGTCTAGGCTGATCTCCATTCTCTAATGCCTTTCCCTTCCCAATTTTCTGTTCACTGACTGTGCAATCTCAATGACTTTTAGGTTTCAACTAGACAGTCTATCAGATAGGAACCTTGATTTTGTGTGTTGATGTGTGTAGACATGAGGAACTGAACTGCCACCTTCAGTTGTGGTGCTGTTGTGTAATTCTATCAATAAGTTTTCATTGGATCAATTTGACTTCAGCAACAAATGGGTAGTCAGTGCAAAGAGCTTATATTTTTCAGTTAAAGGTTAGGTGCTAACTTCGACACAAAATAAACCAATACAAAGGTATACTTCATCAGCTATAAATGATCAGGAATTGTGAGAGGCACTATTAAAAAAAAGCAAGTTATTTTTGTTAATGATAATTGGCATCATACATTAATATCCAAAGACATATCACAGGAACCTTATGAAACTAAACTTGACATCAAACCGTAACATGACATACAAGGACACATGATCAAAATCTGTGTCAAAAATTTAGGACACTCTAAAGGATGCGAGATAGGTAGAGATGCAAAGATGTTTACAGAGAATAGAATTCTATGATTCTATGATTCAGAAAGACAGAAAGGTAGAGATGTTTACAGAATATATTGTAAAGCCTAGTATAGAAAGCTGAAAGCATCATCAGCAACAATACTATGATTAAAAAATGAGAATGCACAAGAGGAGCTGGAGAGTTCAATGTACGTGTGGGGAGAGAAGAAAGGCTTTACTCTGCATTGTGTCAAGCTCACTATGCTGGTAGGTTGCTAAATATCTTAACCGCAAACAATGAATAGACCTTCCCAACCTTTTTTTTAAGCTGCAATAGACTAACTGCAATCCTGGATAAAAGAAGCTAATGCTATATAAGAAAAAAAAGTTTGGGTCTGGGATGCACAACCTGGAAGTGTGGTGGAGGTAAATTTAATGGAAGATTTCAAGAGGAAATTGTTTCTAATTTTTAAATAGAAGCAATGTGCAAGGCTCTGAGGAAAAGCAAAAGCCAGAAATTGACTGTCAATTATCAAGCATAGAATGGTACAGCACAGGAACAGGCCCTTCGGCCCATCATGCCTGTGCTGGCTTTGGTGCCACGCCTTTGAAATTAATAGGTTAATGTAAGGATTGTCCACTTCAAAACAGATTCTGACTTTCCAAAGCTTTCAGTTCTTTGTGCCATCTAATTGTACAGTGATATTGTCCAAAGCAGCAGCAGAAACACATTGACAGTCAGTACCATCTGCTGAATAAGATGCAAGCAGCAACTGTGGCATTAGCCAGTCAGAGGCAAACGTATTATTTACTCCATCATTGTGAAATTTGAATTCTAAATAATACACATCTAACCAAATTCTCCTTTTTCTTTGGGCTTGTACCTTGCAACTTAAAATAAAAATGACCCACAATATTGTGGAATTTTGTTACAGTTCATGGAGATTGATTTGTGAAGAGGAAGTTTTTGGAAATTTGATATGTCAATTGTGTTGTATTAATGACCTCTTGCAACACTGGAAACAGTTAATCTGAGCCTTAAAGCACGGAGAAATATTGCTAGTGCTGGACGTCTGAAGGAATAACTGTAACTTATCGAAATAATCAGGACGTCGAACAGAATCTGTGATACATTTTAAACACAGAAGAACTTAAACACATCTTATACACAGAAGTGAGTTTTGATGAAAGATCATCGAACTGGAATATTGACTTCATTTGTCACACCTCTTTGATTTGCAGCATATTTCAGAATTTTCTGTTTTTATAACTTAACACTTAGATGGCTGCAAATGGCAGGAGGTTTATATCTATGATGTGAAACACACTGTCCTCGAAAAGAATGTATCCATCAACAGTAAAATCGGTCTGTCTACAATCCTTCATTTTCTTAGTGCCTGTGAGATGATGCAGAATCTTGAGTTTTCTCGCACCGGCACAGTTAGTCAATATTCTACTCTGAATGGCACAATGGTTACTACTACAGCTGAGGAGCATCATCAAGGAGGTGAGATAGATAGAGTAGTAATGTAATTAAAATTCAAACCATAATAAATGAAAGCACAGTTGTCAATAATAAATTGATGAACATCTGGCAATTTAGAGGTCTCAAACTGATTATTTAACAACAATTTCCATTTATATTGCAATCATAAGAGATCAATTAGATAAAGATCTTCAGCATCATTGGGTAAAAATTGACTTGCCACTCGCTATGACATTTTTTTGTCTTCATTTCCATCTCTTTTTGTCTTGCACCATCATCCCTTTCTATCACGTATTCTCTCCTGCCTTCCATTCTATTCCATCCCTTCCTTTTTCTCCTTTCTCTCCAGAAGTATAACTCCACTTGTCGAGTTGTTTAAAACCTGCGCCTGTTTAAATAATTTCCAGTCCTAAAAACCACCAACCTGAAGTGTAAACCACGATTTCCTCACCAGAGGTGATGCCTAACTTATTACAATTTTTGTTCTTCTCTATATCAGGTTTCCAATGTCTGCAGTGAAATAATTCCATAGAGACTGGTATCCAGTTACCAGGTCACCCTTTCTTAACACATGATCACTAACGTGATCACTGCATCATTCAGAGTCTGCTACAGATTGTCAGTATCTCTGACACTCCCCCTTTTTATCTGTCAGCCCAAGTTCCCTGATTGGACCAGATTAAAAGGTCCAACCAGGAAACTCATATTCTATGAGGGCCAGCTGGCTCCACGAAGTATTACAATCACTGCATGCAGTTTTCTACTTTTCTACAAAGGATGATTCGATGAATCGGTGGGCCAGGATTTGGAGTCTCCCTGGCTGATCTCAATCAAGTTTTACTCTATGGAATAGTTTTACAGCTGTTATATGACTGTAACAGACCATGTCTAAATGCAGCAAGATCTAGACAATGTCCAGATGCTGTCTGGAGGCAAGGCCTGGCATGGGTCTGCTTGGAGGACTGTCATACTGAGCTTTTTATTTCTTTATTTTTCTGATTTATTCCAAAGATCCAGTGCCTAGGTACCTTTGTACTTAATATGGCACCATGAAGCCTCTATAGTTTAGGTTAGAAGACCAGTTTTTGCAATGACTGTGCAACCAGTGTTGTTCTGTTCCATGGTAAGGACAGGGGACTTGCGTGGTGCATTACCATTTCCCCTGTTAGGTTGAATGGCCTCCTCCTGAGCTGTATAGATTTCATAATTTAGTTGTTGGAGAAACTCAAAAATGAAATGCTGGTTATGTTTAACAGGTCAGAGAGCATTTAAGATAAATTAGAACAGTTTTGTCAACAGAATAGCCAATATCGTCAGCAGACGTTATTGTTAATAAAAAAAGTCATTGTACGGCCCTTGGTTAAGTTCAAGGTTTTCAGCCAGAGCCAACATGGCTTTATGAAAGGGAAGTCATGTTTGACCAATTTATTTGAGTTCTTTGAGGAGCTAACACATGCTGCAGATAAAAGAGATCCAGTTCTTTGACTTGGACTTTCAGAACAAATTTGATAAGGTGCCAGATTACTGTAGAAAACGAAAGGTAAATATGTAACAAGGAGCAGATTGGCATGGATTGAGAATTGGCTTGTTAACAGGAAGCTGAGAGGAAAGCATAATTGGATTGTTTTCAGTTGGCAAGATGAGCTGACTGGTGTGCTACACACATCGATCTGCAGTCTCAATTGTTTAAAATTCAAGTAAATGTCCTCTCTAAAGGATCACGAGGTACGGTTGTTAGATTTGCTGATGGCTTCAAAGATAGGTTGAAAAATAAATTGTCAAGAGGATATAAGGAGGTGACGAATATCTCTATGGATTGATTAAGTGAGTGGGCAAAGATATGGCAAATGGGATGTAGTGGGACGTTGTTCACTTTGGCAGGAAGAAGGAAAAACAGGCATGGTTTCTAAATAGTGAGAGATCACCGAACGCTGAGATGCAGGCAGATCTGGGCATTCTTGTGCATGAATTACTAAAAATCAGAATGCACGTGCAGCAAATATTTGGGGAGGCTAAGGAAATTTTATCATGCGTCAAATGGGGAATCAAATACAAAATCAAAGAGGAGAGTAGACTCAAAAATGAAATCCTAGGGACGTTTCATAGGTCAGGGAGCTGTTAAGACAGAGCATTTCAGTGAACAGAATAGCCCATGTCATCAATGGGCAGATCAATAATACTGGGAGATCAGACAACATCTTGAATACTGTGCAGAATAATGGTCATCTTATTTGAGAAAGGTTATAAAAGGTTTAGCGACAGTTCAATTGAGGCATTCAAGGTGACATTGGATGACTATTTGAATAGGACTTTGGCATGATATAATAATGTCAACAATTATTAAATGTAATAATAATTAATTATAAGTAATAATTTCTTCTCTTAGAGGGCCATGAATCTGTGGAATTGTTACCACATGGGGCTGTCAAGGCTGGGTCATTAAATAAGCTAAAAGCTGAGATAGATGGATCTTTAACTAGTAAGGGAATAAGGGTTATGGGGATTAAATAAAATAGTGAAGTTGTAGATTATGAGATCAGCTGTAATCTATTTGAATCCCAAAGCAGACCTAATGGATCAAATTGTCTATTTCTGTTCCTATGCCTTATTCTAACCAGGGTCATTTTGGCTTGTGCTAGATTTGAGTCTAAGCTGTAGAAAGTTCAACCTAATTCCCATTGACTCCAGTTTTGCTTAGTCCCTGATGCCACCCTCAGCCAAATGCTGCTTTGATGTTAAGGACAGTCACTCTTAGATCACATGTGGAATTCAGCTCTTTTGCCAATGTTTAAACCCAGATTGTCATGAGGTCAGGAGCTGAGTGACCCTGCTGGAATCCAAACTGGGCATCCACAAACAGGTTATTGCTGAGCCAAGTGTTACTTGATAGCTCTGTTGGTTCACTTTCCATTGCATTGCAACATGAAGAGTAGGCTGATAGAGTGGTAGTTAGCGAGGTTGTCATGTTGACTTACCCTGAGCAATGTTCCATATTGCTGGGTATATGCCAATGCTATATCTGTACTGGAAGAGCTTGGCTATGAGCACAGCAAGTTTTGGAACACAAGTCTTCAGTACAATTTCCAGAATGTTGTCAGGGCCCAAAACTTTTGTACAATGCAGTGCCTCCGACAGTTTCCATTCCAATGCTCCAAAAGATATTATATATTTGGCATTTCTCCGAGCAGCATAGAGTTGGTGTCTTGGCAGTGCAACTGTCTCTTTACAAGGCGGTTCAGATATCTCTGAAGTTTCAAAAAACCTGCGATTGAGCTCAGAGCTCAGCGTGTGTGATGTCTGTTTCCTTTTCTCTGAGCTCACTACCAGGTATAACCAACCCAAAGCCATAAGCATGGATGAGTTTGTGGATTCACTTAGTCAAAAGCAAATCAGCTCAGCAATTGAACATTTCAAGGAAAGCAGGAGGCATAAATTATCTCCCTGCAGGCCCCATTTCAGTTCTGTGGAAAGTCTAGAGTCCCTACACTATGGAAAAAGGCCATTCAGCCCACTGAGTCCACGCCGAACATCCAAAGAGCATTTCATCCATTCCTGTAAATGTGCATTTACCATGGGTAATCCACCTAGTCTGCAAATCCCTGGACACTAGGGACAATTTACCATGGCCAATCTACCTCACCTGCATATTTTTGGTCTGTGGGAAGAAATCAGAGCACCCAAAGGAAACCCGCACAGTCACACATGGAAAAATGTACAAACTCCCTGCAGACAGCAATCTGAGGGTGGAAAAAGGCCTGGGCCTTTGGATAACAAAGTGTGAAGCTGGATGAACACAGCAGGCCAAGCAGCATCTCAGGAGCACAAAAGCTGACGTTTTGGGCCGAGACCCTTCATCCTCTGATGAAGGGTCTAGGCCCGAAACGTCAGCTTTTGTGCTCCTGAGATGCTGCTTGGCCTGCTGTGTTCATCCAGCTTCACACTTTGTTATCTTGGATTCTCCAGCATCTGCAGTTCCCGTTATCTCTGGGCCTTTGGAACTGTACGAACAACGCTAGCCTCTGAGGCTCGCTGCCACCTGCATAGCTAGCAGTAAGGTGCCCCCAAACAGGGCAGTGATGGGAGCTGTGTGAGCTCAGATCCACAATCAATTCATTGTGTTTTCCTGCACAGCCACCGTGTAAATTGGGAAACATTCTGGAAAAAAAAACCCACATGTCAAACCTTGTACGGACAAGCTTCAATCTCAGGTCCTTTTATTCTGAAAACATTTTGCTAAACCTTAAACAATTCCTTCAAGCATGCTGCTAGTTAAATTGCTGTCAGAAACAGCTCCATTTTTGATTCTGTAATCACTAACTGTCAGCTATGCTGCTTGAAGTGCTAAGATACCAATTTTCAATAAGTCCCGCTGTCTATCACATTGCCCTTTGAAATATATTGGCTTTCTTTTCTTAATTTTATTTTCATGCAAAGCTGATGGCCTTGAATGTAAATAAAAAACAGCAAAGTGAGCAAACGCGTTATATGTTGAAATTCAGCAAATCACCATTAGTGCTGTGGAGGGCAGCACAAGGTGCCTGCCCTTAATTGTTCTGCTTGTTAGTTGCGACCCCAGTACTTTTTTCTCCTGCATCTTCCAGCACAGTTTCACCGTCCTAAATCTGTTCATTCCTTTTTCCAGTGTTTACAGTGAACTAAAGCTTGTGTGTGGAGAATTAACATCCAGACTGGCTCTGGGAAGTCAAGGTTAATCCAAAGTTTGGAATGATCCTTCTCGGTTAGAGGGGATTGATACCTCTTAAATGGTCTAAGGAATGGAGATGGGGGTCAATGGAGGCTGCTGCTGAAGTGACAAGCTATCGGGGCAGGTGATGGACTAGTCGTATTATCACTGGGCTTTTAATGCAGAGACCCAGGTGATACCCTGAGGGTTCGGGTTTGAATCATGCCGTGGAATTTGAATTAAATAAAATTCTGGAATTAAGAGTCTCACGATGACCATGAATCCATTGTCAGTTGTCAGAAAATCCCAGCTAGTTCAGTAATGTCTGTCAGGGAGGGAAGCTACCATCCTTACCTGGTCTGGCCTACATGTGACTCCAGGCCCACAGCAATGTGGCTAACTCAAAAACAAAGTTGCTGGAAAAGCTCAGCAGTTCTGGCAGCATCTGTGGAGGAGAAAAAACAGAGTTAACTTTTCGGGTCTGGTGACCCTTCCTCAGGACTCCACAGGAGGAAGGGTCACTGGACCCAAAACGTTAACTCTGGTTTTTCCTTCACAACTGTTGCCAGTCCAGCTGAGCTTTTCCAGCAACTTTGTTTTTGTTCCTGATTTACAGCATCTGCAGCTCTTTCAGTTTTTAATGTGGCTGACTTTCTGGACAGATAGGTTTGGTGAATAAATGTTGGCCCAGCCAGAAATGCCCTCACCCTGTGAGTGAATAAAAAATAACTGAGTTGAACAATTCAACGCAGCCTCCTATCTCTCTCTTTGTCTGTCTGTTTAGCACCAGGACCATTGACTGTTGTCATGTCTGTCCCACAGGGGCAATGAGCTGGAAATCAGGTGCTGCTATTCCAGGAAATGTCAGAAAAGTTCTTGATTTTATGAAAGTGTACAGAAATCCCCAATCCACCAATATTTTAGACACAGGCTTGTCTCCTTAACAACAATTGTTGTTCTGTACAAATAAATAAACTCGACAGGCAAAACATTATGAACCAGAGCCATTTAGCTCCACTGGTTAATACACTGATTCCTGTAGAACTCCAGTTCAAAACACAAATATAGTAAATAGCTGTTTTGATCAATAAGTGAGTCAAGGATTGTGGGAGGGCAGAGAGAAAGTGGGGTATCACAATGAGGTTAGCCATGATCTTATTAAATAGGCCAGCAGGTTCAAACAATCCCATGTCTCTGTGTTGCTACAAGCGCCATGTACTTGATGCCAAAGTATCACACTGCAGCCAATGGAAATCTGAAACAAGTGCTGGAGAAACTCAGCCCATCAGGCAGCAGCCAATGAAATGAACAGAGTTAACAGTTCCTGTCAACGATCTTAGATCAAAACTCATCAAGCAGAAGAGAGGTACATCATAGTGGGTCCGACAAAGATGCAGCTTACTGCCCAGACAGCCTGGGTGCTAACCACAGCACCTTGGTGAAGGACAGAGCTCACATTGGTGAAGGGGAAGGATGGCATAGGACAGCCAATTGAGAATTAGAGTTAAACTTAGATTTTATTGCTACATAGGAACACATGAAGATGGTGAAAAGAATACAAAGTCCCCATTCACTGGTGCCATCTTGATTAAATAAAACCAGAATTTGAAAAAAAACAATAGCAGAAATAAAAGAAACAGAGCCAAAAGGAAAAACAAAAGTACCAGATTGTAAAAGAATGACAAGTGTGCAGATCTTAAAAGCCCTACATCAATAAAGTGTGATGGAATGCTTTGGCTCCAATGCAGGCGCCCAGGTCTAGCCATGGCCTGAAGTATTTGGCTGCTCCTGCTGCCCCTGATCTCTGGGAGCAATCACAAACATCCTGCCAATTCTGATACTACTGCCACTACCTCTGATCTTCGCCAGGAGCTTTGCTGGCACTTACGGCCACCACCCCCCAACCTCCTCTTGGTGGGAGGAGTCACAAACTACAGGTGCTGGCATTGTCTCTGATTGCCTGGATACTGCTGCCATTTGGCTCACTCTGCCCTGTCGAGGCTGAGAGACCCAATTCGCATCTTACTGCAGCAGTGGATTCAACCCTGTAATTACAGGGAGAGATGGCATCTCCTGAAGTCCCAACCATATCTCCACAAGAGTTGATGATATGGTGCAATGTGCTGTAATGTTCTATGTTCTATAATACCGATGCTTGAGTTTGGGTGCAGGGTGTGATCAAATTGACAGGATTACTGTTTTGAGCAGGGAAATTGGTTCCCAGAATGAGAAACTTCACTTATGACAATAGATTGAGGAAAATTTGACTTTTTTCTCAGTTCATTCACAGGACGAAGGCATCTCTTACTAGTCACCCTTAATTGTGCAGTGTGCACTTGAAGAATCAAATACATTGCTGTCGGACTGGAGTCATGTGTAGGTCAGACCAGGTAAAGATGGCAGATTCCTTCCCGAAAGGGCATCGTTGAACTAGATGATTTTTCCACCAATGAATAGTGGATTCATGGTCATCATGAGGCTTTTAACACCGGTATTTTATTGAATTCAAATTCCACCATCTACTGTGGCAATGCTTAAACCCAGGTTCCCAGAACATTACCTGGGTCCTGGATAAGTAGTCTAACAACAACACCACAAGGCCATTGCCTGTCCCAACTTTCTGAGTTTTGATCTCTTTATGTAAGGCTTGTTGTAAATACATTAGAGGTGGTTCAGAGGACATTTACAAGGTTGATGCCTGGGATGAGTACGTTGTCTTTTAAGGGAAAGTGGGACAGACTGGGCTTCTTTACCCTGCAGTTTAGAAGAGTGAAGGGTGATTTGCTTAAAGTTAATAGGATCCTAAATGCTCTTGGCAATGTGAATAGTAAGGTGGAAAGTATGGTACCTCATTTGGGTGAAACCACACCTGATGGGAACTTTAGAATTAGCATTCGCCCTTTTAAAACAGAGATGAGGGATATCTGTTCTCTCTGAGGACAGTATCCCCTTGGAACTCTATCCTTTAGAATACAGGGCCAGCAGAGTCATTGAATATTATTAAGCAGAGGTAAGTACTTTTTATATGATATGGGAAGCAATATCTATCAGAGGCAAACAGAAATGGTAGAACAAGTTTGAAAGACTGAAGGGCTTATTGCTGCTTTTAATTTACATGTTCAGTTGTTCTTTAATGTTTTTGAAGCTGCACTCATCCAGGCAAATGGGGAATAATCCATCACAGTATCTTGTAGATAATGGAGAGGTTTTGGGGAGTCAGGAGGTGAGTTACACACAGCAGTATTCCCAGCCTGTGACCTGATCTCAACACCACAGTGTTTATGTGGCTAGTTCAGTTTAATTTCTTGTCAATGGTATCCAGCAGGATGTTGATAATGAGGGATTTCAGTGATGGTAACACCAATGTATGTCAAAGTACATTAAAAAGACTAGCTGACTTCATTCTTCCTGTAGATTCTACGTAAATAGCCTTTTATAGCATTTTAATCATTTTTCTCATGCTGTAGCATTCCACTTCATATCAGATAACCAACATGGAATCAAAACTCAACATAGTTAATTCTGGTGTCCAAGATGGTTGAGAAAATCGTTTCAATCATTTCTGATGTTAGGGAACAGTTGAAATTTGTGGGGAAATTGGAAAAATTTAAACTGAGACTTGGGTGCTTATCGACTAAAATTTGAAACTTTCACATCTGTGTTCAAATTCATCCCTTGTCTCTCTCCTCCTATCTCTGTCAACCTTTCTAGCCCTACAACCCTCTAGGATCCCTGCACTGCTCTAATTCAAGCCTCTCGCTTATCCAGATTTTCATTGTACCTTTATTGGTGGGTGTGCCTTCAGCTGATTATTTCTAAGTTCTGGAATTCCCTTGATGACCATTTGCTCTCTCACCATCCCTCCTCCACCTCTCAGACATCTTTTGAAACCTAACACATTGTCTGGCACGACATCCACAAAACTCCACTTTCTCCATCACCAAGGCTCAGTAGCAACGGTGTGTATAGTCCACAAGATTCACTGCAGAAATGTGCCAAAGATCCTTAAACAGCTCCTTCCAAACCCAAACAACTTCAATCTAGAAATTCAAGGACAACACATACATAGGGACATTATTACCTGCAAGTCCCCCTCCAAGCCACTAACCATCCAAATGTACCACCTTTCCTTCAGTATCATTGGATCAAAAGCCTGGAATTCCCTCCCTAATTGCATTCTGGGTCTACGTGGACTGCGGCGGTTCAAGAAAGCAGCTCAGGACTACCTCTAAAAGGGGCAAATAGGAATGGGCAATAAATTCCAGCCTCACAATCCATGAGTGAATTACAAAAAGACATTGAGCAAACATTCAATTATCAATTCTGAGATCTCCCTGTGTGTCATATTCTGTCTGTTAATGCACCCATAAAACAATGTGAGAAGTTATATTAAAGTTGCTATAGCAATGCACACTAATGTATGACCAGTTGGTATAATGGAATACTGCCTGATCACACTACAGCAGTAATAGCAAAGAAATTATTCTGACCACAATACAGTTCCACGGAGAGACAAGAGGTGCCTGTGCCTCCCGTTGTGCACAGGCAATGATTTGACTATGTTCTCTGACAGCTGTTAGACAAAACCCTCCAAAGAACACTTTGATTCTTGACAGTATGCTGTCTATGCTGGAGCGTAACCATTGTAATTTCTCTGAAGGCAAAGGACTCAGTTTTTGATCTGTCAGTCTCTCTGTACCCACCCCATTGCATACCTTCACAAGCGATTTGTTTTGTAAGGCAGCCCAGCAAAGGAGGAAGATGTTGAGCCAGAGTGACAGGAATTCTGAAGGAAATAGTGAAAGGAATTGGACATCAAGGCTGGGGTCAGGAGTCATAGAATCATGGAGTCGCAGAGTCATACAGCACAGAAACAGACCCTTCAGTCCCACTCATCCACGCTGACCCTAACCCCAAACGAAACTAGTCCGACCTGCCTGCTCCTGGCCCATATCCCTCCAAACCTTTCCTATTCATGTACTTACCCAAATGTCTCTTAAACATTATAATAAAATGTGAGGCTGGATGAACACAGCAGACACAAAAGCTTTTGTGCTCCTGAGATGCTGCTGGGCCTGCTGTGTTCGTCCAGCCTCACATTTTATTATCTTGGATTCTCCAGCATCTGCAGTTCCCATTATCACTGTCTCTTAAACATTGTAATTTTACCCACTTCCACCACTTCCTCAGGAAGTTCATTCCACACACGAAGCACCCTCTGTGTAAAAAAAAATTGCCCGTTTTTTCTTTTTTAAATCTCTCTCCTCTCACATTAAAAATGTGTCCCCACACTTGAAATCCCCCATCCTAAGGAAAAAAAATCTCTATCCCTCATTACATTATCAACTTCTATCAAGTTACCCCTCAACTTCCAACAGTTCAGTGAAAGAAGTCCCACTGCATCCAACCTTTCTTTCTAACCTAACCGTCCATAATTGGCAACATCCTGGTAAATCTCTCCAGCACCATGAATTGGTCAGCACAACTGCTGTGCGCCCTGGGGATCCAATTTTTATTTCTACGCACAAGCAAGTTGAACGAAAAGATATGGCACATTTTAAATTTAACCGCAAAATGCAGGGACACTATGATAAATGACCTGGCTAAACAGGTTTTGCTTTGAAAATTATTTTCTGTGGATGGTTAATGTTGACAGTAGTGGAAAGCAGTTAGCAGAGACAGAGGAAGAACAATTTAAAAAATGTGAAGATTCATGCAAGTTTACCAAGCACAAAACCAATACATTTTTCCCTTTTGCCCCTGCCCCGGCAAACCCCTCCCCACCTCCCCCCACCAAATAGATTCTTGAATTAAGCAACACAATCAATACTAGAAAGAAAATGGTCGTACTAAATGATTTTTCCAGGAATTTCAGCACTGGTGGTTAGGTCCATCCTTAATTGTACTCTGAGAAGGCGGTGATGAGCTGCCTTCTTGAGCCACTGCAGTCTGCTGTTTTGGCACAGCCGCAGAGCTGTTAGAAAGGGAACTCAGGATTTTGACCCAGCAAAAGGAGGAATGGGTGATTTCATTCGAACTTGCATTGTTGCCCGTGTTCTTTTGATGGCCAAGGTTACACACCTGGAGAGTGCTGTTGAAAGAGCTTTGGTGAGTTACTGCAGTGCATCTTGTAAAGAGCACCCACCTCGGCAACAGTGCATTGGTGTGGATTAAAGGTTAATTATAGTTAGAGGAGGCATAAGCCTAGTGGTATTATAATTAGGTCATTGACCAAGAGATGCAGGCAATGTTCTGATGACCTGCATTCAAATTCTACCGTACAGGTGCTGGAGTTTGAATTCAATCAAAACCTGGAATTAAGAGACTTGTGATGATCATGAAAACATTATCAATTATTAAAAAAGCCCATTCAGTTCCTCCAGGAAATGAAACTGCCATCCTTACCTGGTCTGGCCTACATGTGATTCCAGACCTAAAGCAATGTGGTTGACTATGAGCTGCTATCCAAGCAATTAGGGATGGACAATAAATACTGCCTAGCCAGCGATATCCTCAACCCATGAATGAATTAAAAAAAATTTTTTGCTCCACACAACCTTTCTCCAAACCCATTTGATCAAACTCAACTGGAAAACATAAAAGAAAACAAAGAACTGTGGATGCTGGAAGTCTGAAACACAAGCAGAAATTGCTGATGAAACTCCGCAAGCCTGGCTGCTTCTGTGGAGAGAAAGCAGAGTTAACATTTTGAAACCAGTGACCTTTGTTCAGAACAGATAGTAATGAGGGGAAGGTGCGATATATGCTGAAGTCAGGGGGTGGGTGTAGGTGGGGGTCAGGGGGTAGAAGTGAAAGGATTGCATCGAAAGGCGGGGATGGAGCCCAGCTGGGGAGAATGAAAGTTAGGGAGACAGTAGGTTGGATGATAGTATGCCAGGGAGAAAGGAACCCAATAATGGGGACAATGAGTAGATGAAATAGGTTGGTGGTGCTAACAGTAGCCCGTGTCATTTTAGGGCCTGGGGTGTTGGGGGTTTGGGGTTTGGGGAATGTGAGTAAAAGTCGTTGAAGGAAGAGTTCAGATCCTAAAATTATTTAACTCAATATTGAATCCTGAAGGCTGCAGGACTCAATTGGAATAATGCTTCTTTGTTTCTCCCTGAAGAAGTTATCTGGAAGAACAGACTAATTCATCTCAAAAGGGAATGATTTAGCCATTAACCTATGGCTATGCTTTGATAACACCAGTTAAATAACCACTCTGCCCTCTCCAATCAAAGTGCACACCCCACCCCCCATCTCAACCCTGCAGATTCCCTGTAAGTTTGCAATTTTTTACAAGTATTAATTCAGTTTGTTCTTGAAAACTGTTATTGGATCCTTCTTCCACCTACCTCTTCTCATGCAGCACATTCCAGATCAGAGCAACTAGCTGTGCAAAACATAAATTGCTTTCTCATGTGGCCTTTGAGTCTTTTGATATTCACTTTAAAACTACATCCATTGATTACTGGCCCATCTATTAACTGAGACAGACAAACAGGAGGCTGGAAGAACATTGTAAGCCAGGCAGCATCTGGAGGAAACGTTTCGGGTACTACCCATCTACGGGAGTAATACCTGAAACATTGACTGCTCCCTTCCTCCAGACGCTGCCTGGCTTGCTGTGTTCTTCCAGCCTCCTGTTTGTCGACTCGGATTCCAACATCTACAGTTTATGTTGTCTCTACTAATTCACATACATCATTCTCATTTACCTTGTCAAATCGGTTTTCAACACCCCCTGCAATTCCCTATACAACCTTCCCCTGTTCAATGTAGAATGACCCCAGAGTGACTAATCTCTCCCCTGTAACTGCAGGCACAGAATCATTGAATTGCAGTGGCAAAGAAAGGAGGCCATTCAGCCCATCCTGTCTGTATCATCTTGTTAAATGATCATCATTTACTATATAGGAAAGATGTGGTTACAGGCACAGAAAAGATTTACAAGGATGTTACCAGGATTGGGGTCTTTGAGCTATAGGGAGAGGCTGAATAAGCTGGGGCTATTTTTTACCCTGGAGTGTCGGAGGCTGAGGGGTGACCTCATTAAGTTTATTGATATGATTAACCACTTCACATGGTGGCAAGTTCTTCCTTCTCGCCAGTCATGTTGATCATGATTTTATTTGAAATAAATCAAGAAGAAAACAAAAATTATTGATGCTAACCATTGACTTCAGAGGCATCAAGCATTTCCATCTGGCGTTGGTCAATCCCAGAGCCACTTTAAAAAGCAAAAACACCTTTTGAACACCTCGTTAATGATTTATTCACATTCATACAGCACAGGCTCTTAAATACCCCTGAGGCAAACAATCTCACAGAGAGAGGAACAAAATTGGCACACATTCTGGAAATCTGAAATAACAGCAGAAAAGATGGGAAACCCTCAGTGAATCAGACAGTGTCTGAGCCAAGTGAAACAGATGGTTAAAGTTTCTGGCCTGGGAATTGGAAGTCATCTGGGATGCAACAGGTCGAAGAAAGAGCATTAACAGGAAGAAGGAAAGGGCAAAATGGGAATGACCTGTGATGGAAGAGCGAGCAGAGGGATGGTCTAGAATACACATGGTGCAGAAAAAAAATCATTTAACTGCAACTTGCGCGCATTCATGTTTGCATTCCAGCCGAGATTTCTGCACCTTCTCCTATTTCATTGAATCTCATCAATTTCCCAAACCTCTGCCAATCACCTCAACTACTCCCTGAGAAAGCAAATTCTACTACCCAAACATCCTGTGAGTAAAGATATACCTCCTGAATTCCCTATTGGATTAATTAGTACAGGCAGGCCTTTTTCCCAACATAGGGGAGCCCAAAACGAGAGGGCATAGATTTAAGGTGAGAGGGGAAAGATTTAAGGCCACAAGTTCTGATTATCTGTAAAATATATATCTTCCTTGCCTCTACCTTATCAAACTCTTCCCTAATCTTGAAGACTAACTTCTTGAGGATGTTGCAAGACAACAGCAGATAGAGATGAAAAGGTAGAAAGGCTGATAGCAAATTGGATTACAGTAACTGAATGCAGGAAATGCATACAATATCTGTAGAGAAAAACTGTCATTATTTCCATTTGGTTGTGGAAAAACCAAAGTTTCCTATAGTTTTAGAAATCATTTCAAATTCCAGTGGGTTGCTGTACTTAGAGGGAGCTACTTTGGGGACAGGAGTATACTCCAACAGCAGATCCCTGACTGGCAATTCCTTGCAGTGAGCCTGACTCACGGCATTAACGCGAAAGGTTAAAATGTTGAAATATCCCAGCACTTATATTCATATACAAGCAGCCCATTGAGCAAAATTGAAGTTAGAAACTCAAATAGACATACTAATGTATCAAACTAAAACAGAAATTGCTGGAAAAGGACAGCAGGTCTGGCAGCATCTGTGGAGAGAATTCAAAGTTAACCTTTTTCCAGCATTCCGTGTTTTTGAATCTAATTTACATCGTATTAAACTGTGATATGATGGAAATATTGCAGAGATTAAAATAGGTAACAAAGAGAAGGTAATATAGGGAAGGAAACTTCCATCCTTACATGGTCTGGCCTATATGTGACTCCAGGTCTATAGCCATGTAGTTGACTCTTGGCAGCACGGTGGCTCAGTGGTTAGCACTGCTGCATCATAGTGCCAGGGACCCAGGTTTGATTCCACCCTCAGGTGACAGTCTGTGTGCAGTTTGCTGTGGTCTCCTCCCATAATCCAAAGATGTGCAGGTTAGGTAGATTGGCTGTGATAAATTGCCTCTCGTGTTCAGGGATGTGTAGTTTAGGTGGATGGTCTGAGTGGGATGCTCCAAGGGTCAGTGTGGAAGGTTGGGCTGAAGGGCCTATTTCCAGACTGTAGTGTTTCTAGAGGAACTAGCACTCTTTGTGGTGGGAGGGTAGGGCTAAGATTTCAGTAAAGAAATAACACATTTCAAATAAGGATAAACTAATTCAGGAATCAATTGTCCAAGGTTGCTAATGACCTGGACCCTTCTTTCTGACAGCATTGTTGAAGAAAACTATAAAACTGAGAACGGTCAATTGATATTAGCCATTATTTTTAGTAACTTATGGGATGAGGGCATTTCTGGCTTGGCCAGATTTTATTGTCTATCCCTCGTTGCCCTTTGAGAAGGTCATGGTGATCCACTTTGTTAAAACACTGCAATCCATGTGTGAAATACTAAAAGTTGTGGAAAAAAAAATGTGAACAAAGTTCAGATGCAGATCAACCATGACAAGGAATTGACTGGCATGATAACATTAAAGATTCCACTGAGTCTTTACGTCTGAGTACCTTTGCTCAGATTTGCTATTCAAGTAGAATCAAAACTCCTTTCCTCAAAGAATACATTCCAAAGCATTTGACAGAATTTCCCCATTCACTTGTATTGTTATAAACTATAAACATAGGGAAAATGTTACCAAGCACGTGGGTTAATATCAGCCCTGGAGAAATTGCTACACGAGAAGTTCAAAAAAGGATGAACAACTTGAAGATAAACAAAGGAGATGGGATCAATAGTTGGTGGAGATGTGGTAGTAATGTGGATTAAATTAGATTCCCTACAGTGTGGAAACAGGCCCTTCGGCCCAACAAGTCCACACTGCCCCTTGAAAAATCCCACGCAGACACATCCCCCATAACCCACTCACCCCTGAACACTATGGGCAATTTACCATGGCCAATCCACCTAGCCTGCACATCTTTGGGCTGTGGGAGGAAACTGGAGCACCCAGAGGAAACCCACGCAGACACAGGGAGGATGTGCAAACTCCGCACAGACAGTCACCTGAGGCTGGAATTGAACCCGGGTCCCTGGTGCTGTGAAGCTGCAGTGCTAACCACTGAGCCAATGTGTTGCCCAACGGTGGATTAGTAACATCAGATTAATTACTAGGGCGAGAGGACATCACTTCAAAATAAAGGTAAGCTGATGTAGGAGTGAGGGTTGGAGGAACTTTTTCACCCATAGGGTTGTGAATCTGTGGAATTCCCTGCCCAGTGAAGCAGTTGAAGCTACCTCACTGAATGTGTTTTAGGCAAGGCTAGATAAATTTTTGAACAGTAAGGGAATGAAGGGTTATGGTGTGCGGGTGGGTAAGTGGAGCTGAGTCTCAAAAAGATCATCCATGATCTTAATAAATGGCAGGGCTGGCTCGAGGATGGCCTCCTCCTGCTCCTAGTTCTTATGTTCTTATGTTCTTAGCCCAGAATTCCAGGTTAATGCTGTGGGGACAAAAACACACAGCGTTGGTGAAACTGAATGGGTCTGGCAGCATCTCGGGGGAGAAAGTTGAGTGAATATTTCAGTGACTTTTTATCAAAACTAATATTGTGGGGTAATATGTTCAAATCCCCCAATGGTTGATGGTGAAATTGAAATCAATTAAAAAATCTGGAAATAAAAATCTGGGCGGTCATGTAACCACTATTGATTGTCATTCATGTTCCTTAGGGAAGGAGTTTGCTGGCTACAAACCCACAACAGTGTGGTTAAACTATTCTCTGGGTAATCAGTGATGGCAAAAACACTGGCCTGGCCAGTACAGACAGATCCTATTACAAAATACACAAAAGATAAGATATCGATCTAATCTGTTAAACTGAGCTCACTAACATTTTTAACAACACTGAGCTGTGTAGGTTGTCCTGGATGAGGGGGACCTTGGTGATTGCAATAACTGGAGGGGTGGAACACTGTTGTCAGTCCAGGGTGCCCTGCATGGTGGCCCTCAACAGACTAGAAGCAGAAGTAGGCAGTGTGCATCCTGAAGAACCGATAGCTTTCTAGGGTGACAAGTCATATTTCAGGCAGATCTTGACACTGAGGAGAATTGGTTAATTCACTTGGCTGGTGTATAATGCAGTATGACGTCAATGTTATGGGCTCAATTCTTGCACCAATTGAGGTTATCATGAAGAATATTATTCCTCAGCTGTCCCCTCACCTGAAGCATGGTGATCCTCAGATTAAATTATGACTGACCATCTCTCGCTAACAAGAAATTAGCCCAATGATTGAGTAGGATTTTGACAACTATACTCTTTACCTTCACACTCAAGAATATCACAGAGCAGAATAAATTCCAAGATGGGCCATTCCACCCCCGAATAAAGAGTAACAAAGTCAGCTGTTATCAACTTCATTAACTTGAAGAGGCTTTTGTTAGCAGTCATTAGCTCACACTGTATCCCCAGTACAGTACGTTAATCTTTGGGATAACAAGAACTGCAGATGCTGGAGTCAGAGATAACACAGTGTGGAGCTGGAGGAACACAGCAGGCCAGGAAGCATCAGAGGAGCAGGAAAGTTGACGTTTCAGGTGGGGACCCTTCTTCGCAAATGGGGAGAGGGAAGGGAGCTGGGAAATAAATAGAGACATGAGGGGTGGGGCTGGGTAAGGTAGGTGGGATGGTGATAGGTGAGTGCAGGTAAAGAATAGTGGGGGTTGGTCAGTGAGGTGGGAGGGGCAGATAGGTGGGAGAGAAGATGGACAGGCTGTATCAGTTTAAGGGGATGGGGATGAAAGGGATGGGCTTGGATGTGGGATGAGGCCAGGAATGTGGAGATTTTAAAACTGGTGAATTCATGTCTAGGCTATAGGGCTGTCAGCTTCCTACATACTAAGTGCTGGCCATGGGCACCTGCATGGGCCCAGGTTATGCCTGCCTTTTCACAGGACATATGGAGTAATCCCTCCTCTATTGCTACACTGACACGATCCCCCATCTCTTCCTCCACTACATCGATGACTTTATCCCATAAGGACCTTGAACAGTTTATCAACTTTACTAACACCTTTCACCCCAACCTTAAGTTCACCTGGACCATGTCCAATGCCTCCCTACCCTTCCTGGACCTCTCTGCCTCCATCTCTGATGGCTGCCTCAAAAATGACACCTATTTCAAGCCCACCAAATCCCATAGCTACATCGACTACATTTCCTCTCACCCACCTTCCTGCAAGAATGTGATCCCCTACTCACAATTCCTCTGCCTCCACCAGGTCTGCTTCCAAAATGGGCCATTCCACCCCCAAACATCCCAGATGTCCTTGTATTTCAAGGCCATAACTTTGCCACTCCAGTAACCAAATATGTCCTCCACCACATCTCTTGCATTTCCCGCACCTCTGCCTTTACATTCCCTACCCCCAACGAAAACAAAGGCAGAATCCCCTTTGAACTCACATATCAAATCACCAACCTTTGCATTCAACGTATCATTCTCTGCCACTTCCACCACTTCCAATCTGACCCCACAACCAAAGATATATTTCCTTCCCACCCTTATCTGCTATTTTTAGGGACCACTGTGGCTCCCTCATCTGCTCCACACTCCCCACTAGCCCCACCACCCTCGACACCCTTCCCCGCAACCGCAGGAAGTGCTACACCTGCCCCTATGCCTCCCCCCTCACCGCCATTCAAGGCGCCAAACAAACCTTCCACATCAGACAGATGTTTACATGCACATCTGTAAATGTGGTCTATTGCACCCGCTGCTCTCGATGTGGCCTCCTCTACACTGGGGAGACCAAGCAGAGGTTCCACTCCCTGGATGACTTGTCCATCCTGGGCTTTCAGTTTTACAATGACACTACGCTCAAACTGGAGGAGCAGCACCTCATATTCTGCCTTGGGAGCTTTCAGCCCAATGGCCTAAACATGAATTCACCAGATTTAAAATCTCACCACCCTCAGCCTCATCCCATGTCCAACCCTCCCTCTCACCCCAACCTCCTTGGCCTGACACAATCTGGCTATCTTCTTTCACACCTATTTGCCCCACCCATCCCACTGGCCAATCCCCACCATTCCCGATTTGCACTCACCTATCACCATCCCACCTACCTTCCCCAGCCCCACCTGTCCCCTCTCTAGTTATTTCTCTAGTTATTCCCCCTCTCCATTTCTGAAGAAGGGTCCTGACCTGAAAGGTTAGCTTTCTTGCTCCTCTGATGCTGCCTGGCCTGCTGTGTTCCTCCCGCTCCACGCCGTGTTAACATCTTTAAAGCTTGAGGCCACAATTCCAGCTGTTATGTCAATCCAATGGGCATTGAGTATTCCTTTAACATCACCTCAGAAGCACAGCAAGATTGTATACTCTCCTTAATGCTTTTCCTCGAGGTTACTGGTTTTATAATCAGGAAGGTGATGGTAGATTTTGACACCATCTAGCATTAGCACCCTTGACATGGACTTTGCAGATGCTCTCGCCTCCAATAGTTAAGGGATTACAAGTGCTCTGTAACCTATGTTTTAAGAGTAGTACATCAAATCTGTGAACACATCAGCTGTGAGAAGATTGAGATATTGTTGACTGGAGGGAAATATGGAAATCAAAGAGCAACAGAACCTGAAAGACATCAAAGAATTGCTCTGATAACTTCTCCAGGGAAGGTGAAGCAAAGCAGCAACAGTTATGCACGTCCTCTGTAGGGTATGGTTCCCAATATGTTATGTCTACATAGGAATACCAACCACCCTCAATGCCAGTGAAGCATGGGAGAGAACAGTAAAGGTGCACATGGAAGTTCCTGTGCATCACATGAACAGGCAGGCTACCAGTAAAGAAGTGCTACACAGTGTTGCTCAGAGGCACCTGTGGGACATCATGATGGAGAGATGACCGGAATTTACCAGGACACATAATGCCCCTCCTAGTAATGTACCCGACCACAGTGCCAGAAAAATGAACATCAGCAAAAGGAGAAAGGGCCCTCCAAAAGGGATAATGTTAGATGAGATTTCAGAAAGACACATTCAAGAGAGATACACCGTTTTACCTGGCTCAAGAGAGTTAGTGATGGGCCAGGATGGTGGAAGGATCTTCAAATTTCACTTAAAAGATCTGAGGGATGGCCACGGGACCCAAAATGTTAACTCTGATCTCTCTTCACAGGTGCTCCCAGATCTGCTGAGTTTTTCCATCAATTTCTGTTTTTGCTTCAAACTTCACTGTCAGACATCTTTCCTGAGACTCATGCCAACATTTTCATGATATTTACTCTAGAGCTGAACTTCTCCTCTCTCCCCAGGGTTAGTTGCCAATACCCAATTTTCTTCTTCCTTTCTCTCCCTGAATATGTGGAACGGAGTTATTCAGTTGAAAACATCAATGATAATTTGGAGCCTTTTCACGTCATCCTTGCACTGTTTACTAAGATTGTAAGAGAACAGCTTAACAGTTTTTGTTTAGACCCACCCCGAACAATTATTACCACCAAAAACTTGTTCCTAAAAATACATCTTAGCGGGTCAAATGTTGAAGCATTGTTTGGAAGCATACACGCATGTCATAAAACAAACAGAAAGCATACAACCTCTAACTCATCTTAAAGTGAAACTGCTCTACATTTTTAATCACTAATATAACCCACAAAGTCAATTTCCATTGACAATATCTAACAGTCAATTTATTACCATTAAGCTACTCAATGTGTCACTCCTAAAGTTAAAAACAATTGACAAAAATGTGTGCTATTCCTGGCAGAATCTTCTTGAGTGGTATCATAAAGCACGTTCTTAATGAACAAGTCTAACATTCCATTAGAAATAATGAACACAAGGAATCTTCACCCATACTTTACAACATTCCCCCAGGGCAATTCGAAACCTCATGTCTGCTCAGCAAAAGACTGGTCATGTTTTCCTATTCTTAAACCACTAGCATTGAGGATTGTCAGTTAGAAATGTTAAATATTTGATAAGGTTCCCCATGGAAGGCTCATTCAGAAGGTCAGGAGGAATGGGATACAGGGGAACTTAGCTGCTTGGATACAGAATTGGCTGGCCAACAGAAGACAGCGAGTGGTAGTAGAAGGAAAATATTCTGCCTGGAAGTCAGTGGTGAGTGGGGTTCCACAGGGCTCTGTCCTTGGGCCTCTACTGTTTGTAATTTTTATTAATGACTTGGACGAGGGAATTGAAGGATGGGTCAGCAAGTTTGCAGACGACACAAAGGTCGGAGGTGTCGTTGACAGTGTAGAGGGCTGTTGTAGGCTGCAGCGGGACATTGACAGGATGCAGAGATGGGCTGAGAGGTGGCAGATGGAGTTCAACCTGGATAAATGCGAGGTGATGCATTTTGGAAGGTCGAATTTGAAAGCTGAGTACAGGATTAAGGATAGGATTCTTGGCAGCGTGGAGGAACAGAGGGATCTTGGTGTGCAGATACATAGATCCCTTAAAATGGCCACCCAAGTGGACAGGGTTGTTAAGAAAGCATATGGTGTTTTGGCTTTCATTAACAGGGGGATTGAGTTTAAGAGTCGTGAGATCTTGTTGCAGCTCTATAAAACTTTGGTTAGACCGCACTTGGAATACTGCGTCCAGTTCTGGGCGCCCTATTATAGGAAAGATGTGGATGCTTTGGAGAGGGTTCAGAGGAGGTTTACCAGGATGCTGCCTGGACTGGTGGGCTTATCTTATGAAGAGAGGTTGACTGAGCTCGGTCTCTTTTCATTGGAGAAAAGGAGGAGGAGAGGGGACCTAATTGAGGTATACAAGATAATGAGAGGCATAGATAGAGTCGATAGCCAGAGACTATTTCCCAGGGCAGAAATGGCTAGCACGAGGGGTCATAGTTTTAAGCTGGTTGGTGGAAAGTATAGAGGGGATGTCAGAGGCAGGTTCTTTACGCAGAGAGTTGTGAGAGCATGGAATGCGTTGCCAGCAGCAGTTGTGGAAGCAAGGTCATTGGGGTCATTTAAGAGACTGCTGGACATGCATATGGTCACAGAAATTTGAGGGTGCATCCATGAGGATCAATGGTCGGCACAACATTGTGGGCTGAAGGGCCTGTTCTGTGCTGTACTGTTCTATGTTCTATGTTCTATGTTCTATGTGAAACATTTATGTTCAATATCTCTCTCTGTGTTGCATTATGTGAATAAATCAACATTTAAGCCTTTACTAATATTCTACAAAGACATCTAAGACACACATGCTCAGTACTTTCCCAGTAATCCAGTTAAAATCAGTTTCTCATTAACAAAAATACTGTTATTAATCTAGTTATTATGCAAAAAAAATCTTCTGCATACTTTCAATTACCTATCTGCCTTCTTTCTCTTTCTGTCCTGGTATCTGCTGTCCTGACATCTCCAAATGAGTTGAGCATGTACTTTGAGTAGCAACTCCACTTCATGTTTGACAGTGTAAGGCACCGATTGATTTATATTAAATCAAAACTCTGACTCACTTTGCTCTACCTCTAATTCAGTGATATTAATAAATTCTCAGTTTCTTTATGATTTTTTATTTTCATTCTGATTTTCACTCGAATCTGTGGGAAGTATTTCAATTGCAAGAGGTTTACTGTGCTCTCCCTTTATCATATTTACACTTTCAAGCAATATTTACATGATGACGATGTAGTTTACTTTGCTAGCTATGTGAATATTCCCAGTTTTATTATAACAGCTTCAATCACATCCTTTTCCTTATCATCCCAGTTGTTTTTCACTATGACCTTCTGATCAGCATTAAGTTCTCTGAATTTCATGTGTCCTACAAGATAAAGCATTTTCACTTTGTTTTCTCTTATTTCAATAGTCACTCAGTACACTAAACAATGTGCTCAGCATGGATCTGAAGACTATCTTGTAAGATGGAATTGCCCTACAAATGAATATAAAGTTGTCTAACCTGTGTCAAAGAGAAACATGGGAGGTATTGTCTAACTTACAAAAACCAAAAGAGCTGTGGATGCTGTAAATCAAGAACAAAACCAAAGTTGCTGGAAAAGCTCAGCAGGTCAGGCAGCATCTGGGATGGAGAAAACAGAGTTAACGTTTCGGGTCCGGTGACCCTTTCTCAGAACCTTGTCTAATATATCACTAAACAGCTACTTCAGCAAAGCCCTCTTCATGATCCATACAGTTCTTCACACAACACTGTTTCATGCTGGGTGATGTGGTGGAATCAAAAGTAACGTTATCATAATCCCAAAGGAGCACAGAGCTGTTCTCTCAATAGAGACAAAGAGAGCGGTGGCAAGATTAATTTGAGGACCACAATCCTTCAAGTGAGAGGCAAAGTATTTAATTGAACCGAATTAAATTGAATTGGATTTATTGTCATCTGGTTGTGTGCATCGGAAATCATGTCTCGCTAACTTAATTGAGTTTTTTGAAGAACTGATGAAATGGCTTGATGAAGGCAGAGCAGTGGATGTGATCTATTTGGGCTTCAGTAAGGCATGCAAACAGGGTCCTGACAGTAGACTGGTTAGCAAGGTTAGATCACATGGAATACAAGGAGAATTAACCATTTAGATACAGAACTGGCTGAAAGAGTGGTTGTGGAGGGTTACTTTTGACTGGAGACCTGTGACCAGTAGTGTGCCACAAGGATTACAGGGTTCACTGCTTTTCATCTTTTCTCAAAATGATTTGAACATGAACATAGGAGATATGGTTAGTAAGTTTGCAGATGGCACCAAAATTAGAAGTGTAATGGACAGCAAAGAAGTTTACCTCAGAGTACAACAGGGTCTTGATCAGAAGGGCCAGTGGGCCGAGGAGTGGCAGATGGAGTTGGGAGGAAGATGGAGGGAAACATTCAAAAGGGACCTAAGGGGCAATTTATCATGCAGAGGGTAGTGTGTATATGGAATGAGCTGCCAGAGGAAATGGTGGAGGCTGGTACAATTACAACATTTAAAGGCATCTGGATGGGTATGTGAAGGGTTTAGAGGGATATGGGCCAATTGTTGGTTAATGGGGCTAGGTTTATTGAGGATATCTGGTCAGCATGAATGAGTTGGACCAAAGGGCCTGTTTCCATGCTGTACAGCTCTATGTCTCTATAACTTTATGTACTCAAATGAGTAGTACATTGAAAAGTTTGTAATTCAGCATTTATCGTGCAGTCTTAGCTACAGAGTACCCAGGTACAAACTTTTAGCTAGATTAGAGAAATACAGAAAATGTTACATCACAATAAAACACAGAATAACCATAGGTTAGCAGAATAAGAGTTAAAAGGACAAACAAAGGATCTCTGCAGCAGACCACGCAGAGGGTGTGCACATGGTCTGACCCTTGGCTGTCACCACACTCCGCGCTGGGTCACTTCAGCCTCTGGCCACTGGCATTTCCACTCCAACCTCTGCCATCTCTGCTTCCAGCTGCTGTCATCTCTGTTTCCAGGCACTGGCGTCTCCGCTTCTGCCCGCCAAAAACCAATCCCTCTTTGGACACTGGGAGTCAGAGGCTGGGGCCAGTGGCCCAAGACTGAGAGAAGGGAGGAGGGAGACAGGAAAAGAAAGAAAGAAAAAGAAAGAAAAAGAGTAGGCAGAGTGTAGGAGCTCTGGTGGGAACATCCTACTCTGCTGCCATCAGAAGGTGGGACCATCATGGGAAGCTCAATCAGTGTGGGAATTGAACCAGGACTGCTGATATCACTGACTCACAAACCAGCTGCCCAGCCAACTCTGTGTGACTCCATTCTTAGTTGTATATATTTCAAACATAAACTTGGACGTATTATCTGCTACCAAAACCATTGATAACTCATGCATTGCAAACCAACTTGTCAGAGCCTCAGTAGTTTAGGAAAATTTTCTCCTAAGATGCTGCTTGGTCTGCTGTGTTCATCCAGCTCCACACTTTGTTATCTCGGATTATCCAGCATCGGCAGTTCCCATTATCTCTGGGAAAATTTGGTATTTGGCACAGACTGATTACTTATCGACTTCATATACCCATTGACCAAAATAATGTAACTTTTCTCTTACACTTCATAATAAAACTTTAAATGTGCTTTTTGTCCTGGCTTTCTTATGCTTGAGCATGTTTCTGATCTCGCCAGTTCTGTATTTGCAGTTTCTACCTGTGAATAAGGCTCCTGGCTTCCCTTATACAGTACCCTTTTTCTTGGAACACCCAGTTTTATTCTTTGGTCCTTCTTGCTGAAAGACCACTTTATGGTCTCAGTGATAGGCACACATACACCCACCAATTCCCACTATAAATTACATAACCCAGTTTAATCATATTTTCTCAAAACAACTTTGTGACATTGGCAAGATATTATTCATTCCCCTATTTCAGGCAGGAAGTAACAGGATGTATCATCATGTTCCATTCTATCAATAACTTCACCTAACATTTGAATGCTGTTCTAGGTGATCACTAGTCAATTCCACACCAGCTCTGCTGAAGAAAATGTCACCGAACGACTTATTGTTTTATGCTTCCAAAGATAACAGACACAGATGCAGCTGAACCAAAAATGAAAGTATGTTGTGAATCTTTGACTTTCATTTCTATTGTGGGAGCTTGCATTTAATTTTCAGTTTAATACACTTGTCTTTCATACGCTGTGTTCTTTGCTCTGTGACTGAGTACTGCTCTTAATCTGAATGTTTGACAACAATTTTGGGTTCCATACCTATCATACCTACATCTCCAGACTCTTGAGAGAACATTAAGTGAACTGGCCCATAGCCATAATTACAATCTGGAACATTGTGGTTTCATTGACTCATACATGTGACTTTTCCAGTGGTAAAGCAATCTAACTGAAACTTAGGATATTTAAACGCTAGGTAGCATTTCTGATTCTGTGGCTGTGGCCTTGATTAGCTGCAAATCTCATAAAAAGAATTCACTTGTAATTTACAATGATCACTTTCTGTCATTTACAGGGTGACAACCACATCATCTCCTTCCTCATCAGTTCCTTATCTTTACATAAGGCCTTTACCCTACTGTTCCATAGAATCCCTCCCATGTGGAAGCAGGCCATTCAGCTTATTGGGTCCACACTGACCCTCTGAAGATCATCCCACTCAGACTCACCCCCACCCTATCCTTGCCTTTCCCACCCTAGACACTATGGGTAGTGTAGCATGGCCAATCCAACTAACCTGCACATTTTTTGACTTTGGGAGGAAACCCACACAGACACAGGGAGAATGTGCAAACCCAGGGCCAGAATTGAGCCAGGGTCCCCTGTGCTGTAAGGCAGCAGTGCTCACCACTGAGCCACTGTGCCATCCTGAAAATCACCCTGTGGGCCTCCTCTAAAATGTCCCTGAAGATGGCTCTGATTTCAAAGGTTGTACCAAGTCATGAGACCTTTTAAATAAAGGCAAAGTACATTGGATATTGAAAGTAAGACAACAAGGCCGCAAGAAATAGGAACAAGAGAAGGACGTTTGGCCTCTTGAGTCTGTTCCACTGTTCAGAAAGATTACAGTTGAGCCAACATTCCCTAAGTTCAATTTCTTACCGTCTCCCCATAACTCTTGATTCCTTGACTGTTCAGGAATCTCCCTATATCAGCCTCAAATAACAACAAGAGTTCTGTCCCGATTTTTCTCAGTGGAAAAGGGTTCCAAAGACTCAATCCTCTGAGAGAAGAAATTCTCCCTTATCTCAGTCTTAAATTGGTTCCCCTTTATTCTGAGATAATGTCCTTTGGTCCTAGACTCTCCCATGAGGGGAAACATTCTCTCACCATTTACACTGTCAAGCCCCTTAAGAATCCTATATGACTCTCATTCTTAAAACTCCAGTGAGTACAGTCTCAAGCCTTTGCCAATGAGACTTCACTGATGAGATGAAACCTTCCCTTAAATTTGAACTAAAAGCAGAAAGTGCTGGAGAAAGTCAGAAGAGCAGACAGCGTCTGTGGTGAGAGAAAAAGAGTTTGCATTTTGAATCCATAATGACTTTTGCAGAGGTGAAGCAACAGGGAGCTGATGGCCTAGTGATATTATCGCTGTACTGTTAATTCAGAGACTCAGATAACGTTCTGTGGTGACAAGGTATAGAGCTGGATGAACACAGCAGGCCAAGCAGCATCATAGGAGCAGGAAAGCTAACGTTTCAGGCCAATGTTCAGGGGACTTGGGTTCAAATTCTGTATTGACAGATAGTGGAATTTGAAACTAATAAACATCTGGAATTAAGAGTCTGATGATGACCATGAATCTATTGTCGATTGTTGGGGGGAAAACCTCATCCAGTTCATTAATGTCCTTCAGGGAAAGAAACCGCCACCCTTAATTGGTTTTCCCTACACATGGCTCCATGCCAACAGCAATGTGGCTGACTCTTAACTGTCCTCTGGGCAATTAGGGAGGGGAAATAAATGCTGCCGGGTCAGCAACACCCTCATTCCATGAATGAATAAAGAATGAAGAGGTTCTGAAAAATGTTGGTTTTATGCTGATGACAAATGGGGAAAGTATGAGACTGTGAGATTGGTCAGAGAAAAAAAGACAAAGGTGGTGCAAAAATCAGTAGAGGACATATAGATGAAGAATAGGTATTAGGAGCATATGCATTGAAGCAGCCTGCTCAGCTCTCTCTGCCTTTAAATGTAATCATGATGGATCAAAAATGACAATGCCTTCTCCTCGCCCCATCCCTATATCCCTATAAACCACTGGCAATCAGAAATCTATTACTCTCTACCCTACAAATACTCAAAAACTGAGCTTTCACAGCCCTCTGGAGGAGAGAAATCCAAAGGTTCAGAACCCTTAGAGTAAAAGAAATTCTCCTCTTCTTGATCCTAAGTGGCATCTCCTCAACTTTAAGACAATAATTCCCACACAAGAGAAACACCTTACCCGCATCTCCCCTTTAAGTGGCTTGCAGCTTTCAATGAGATCGTATTACATTCTTCAAAGCTCTACGGGATACAGGCCCAGTTTACCCAATCTCTCTTCATAGCATAGGCCTGCCATCCTAGGAACACATCTAGTGGATCATTGTCGCTCCCCATCTATAGCAATAGTATTGTTCCGAGTGTAACAAAACCAAATCCACACACACTACTCCAGGCGCAGTCTGAACAAGCTCCTGCACAACTGAAGCACTACTCCTTCATTCACACATTCATGGTATTAATGGTAGGTGTTAACAACAGAAGACAGCTCAGTTTTTCAAAGAACTAAACATTATAAACAAGATTCTGGTGGAGGAGAAAATGGTCTGTCAATGAAATGGTGGACAAGGTTCTTGGCCTGAAGTATTGAACTTTAATGTTTGGTCCTGAAGACTGTAAAAATGCTGCAGCTATACAAAGATTGTAGGAAATGCAGATGCTGTCGAATCTGAGATAACAAGGTATAGAGCTGGATGAACACTGCATGCCAAGCACCATCAGAGGAGCAGGAAGGCTGACATTTCAGGCCGAGAACCTTCTTCAGAAATGCCTTTCTGGAGGGAGTAGGGTAACTGCTTCAGGGGAGGCATCCTTAGAAGAGGCTTTGCAGTGGGGTTAACATTTCTGAAGAAGGGTCTAGGCCCGAAACGTCAGTCTTCCTGCTCCTCTGATGCTGGTTGGCCTGCTGTGTTCATCCAGCTCTACACCTTGTTATTGTAGTTATACAAAGCCCTGGCTAGACCCCAGTTGGAGCATTGTGAGCAGATTTGGGCACAACTCCTTACGAAGGATAGATTGGTCTTGGAGGGAGTACAATGTATGTTTACAAGAATGTTAACTAGACTTCAGGGTTAGAGTATGGTGAGAGATTATATAAATTAGACCTGTTTTCTGAAGAATTTAGAAATTTAAGGGGTTATATGATTGAAGTTTTCAAACTGTTAGCAAGAAGAGTCAGGATAGATAAGCTGTTTTCACTGTTTAAAGGTTCTAGTAGTCAGAGAATTAGGGCCAGACTGTTCAGGAGAGATGTTGGGAAGCACTTTGACGCAAAAAGGATAGTAGATGTTTGAAAGTCTTTTCCACAAAAGGTAGTGGGCACTTGGTTTGTTAATCATAGAAACCCTACAGTGTGGAGCCAGGCCCTTCGGCCCAACAAGCCCACACCAACCCACAGAGCCATGCCCTTAATTCCTACCTCCCTGAATACTACGGGCAATTTAGCATGGCCAATCCACCTAACCTGCACATCTTTGGACTGTGGGAAGAAACTGGAGCACCCGGATTAAACCCACGCAGACACAAGGAGAATGTGCAAACTCCACACAGACAGTCACCCGAATTGAACCAGGGTCCCTGGTGGTATCAGGCAGCAGTGCTAACCACTGAGAGACTGTGCTACCCTCAAAAGCAAAACCTTAAGGAGTATAGGCTGAAGGCAGATGTATAGAGTAAGGCCATAGATCAGCCATAAATACATTGAATGACAGAACAAAAAGGCTTCACAGTGATACAGTGGCAGTTCTCAGTCAGACTTGTTGTGAGAGAGTTTAAGTGGAGAATGCAATCAGAAACAGTCTCACTTGAAAATTGTTTCTCTTCACTGAAAGCACTCTCAGCACAGCCACATGTGTTGGTATGTCATAAGTTGAGTCATGAGTCTCATTAATGTCATCACAATCTATCAATTTGTGGTTTCTTGAATGACACCTCAGTGAAAACGTTCAGCCCATCATGGTAAGGACATTTCCTTCATTGTTTTTATTTGCATTCAACCATTTTCTCCCCTCCCCGCCCTTTATTAATTAACGGGATGAGGACATCACTGCTAGGCTTGGAGACCGCTTTGCAGAACACCTCCGCTCGGTTTGCAATAAACAACTGCACCTCCCAGTCGCAAACCATTTCCACTCCCCCTCCCATTCTTTAGATGACACGTCCATCATGGGCCTCCTGCAGTGCCACAATGATGCCACCCGAAGGTTGCAGGAACAGCAACTCATATTCCGCCTGGGAACCCTGCAGCCTAATGGTATCAATGTGGACTTCACCAGTTTCAAAATCTCCCCTTCCCCAACTGCATCCCTAAACCAGCCCAGTTCGTCCCCTCCCCCCACTGCACCACACAACCAGCCCAGCTCTTCCCCTCCACCCACTGCATCCCAAAACCAGTCCAACCTGTCTCTGCCTCCGTAACCTGTTCTTCCTCTCACCCATCCCTTCCTCCCACCCCAAGCCGCACCCCCATCTACCTACTAACCTCATCCCACCTCCTTGACCTGTCCGTCTTCCCTGGGCTGACCTATCCCCTCCCTACCTCCCCACCTATACTCTCTCCACCTATCCTCCTTTCTCTCCATCTTCGGTCCGCCTCCCCCTCTCTCCCTATTTATTCCAGAACCGTCACCCCATCCCCCTCTCTGATGAAGGGTCTAGGCCCGAAACGTCAGCTATTGTGCTCCTGAGATGCTGCTTGGCCTGCTGTGTTCATCCAGCCTCACATTTTATTATACCCAGAATATTGTCTGGGTCTCTGGTTTAACAGCCCAACGATAATACCACTAGGCCATCATCTCCCCTGAAGGTGTGACATTCATTCTTAACTTCACCAATCCTCTTTGTGAGGGATGAATTTTATTATTCTCCCTAAATACATTTTCAGTGCAGTTTATTTTCAGTTATATAGCAGACTGCCTCAAATTTGTGAAAAATATGCACACATGGACAATCTTTAATTTCCTCAAAATCAACTTTAGGAATTCCAATGATGTGTCACAATATTCCTCAGTCCTGAACTTCTCAAGTGAAATGTGAGAAAATGTTCTCACCTCCATCTCCCTGTTGTGAACTACACTGAGTTAACACAACACGGTAAACATGGGCAGGCTGTTCCTGATGATCAGGCAGGCATAGCCAGGAGCCACAGATATAAATAGAGATAACACAGTGTGGATCTGGAGGGACACAGCAGGTCAGGCAGCATCAGAGGAGCAGGAAAGCTGGCGTTTTGGGTCAGGACTCTGCCACAGTTATAAAGTTGTTGACCATTTAGAACTGAGATAAGGAGAAATTTCTTTACCCAGGCAGTGGTGAGTTTGTGGAATTTTTTGCCAAAGCTGTTGAGGCCACAAAATTGATGTTTTCAAGGAGCTAGATATAGTTGTTAGGGCTAAAGGGATGAAAGGGTATGGGGCAAAAGAGGTAATGAAATACTGAGTTGGATGATCCAATATGATCATATTGAATGGTGAAGCAGGCTGAAAGGGCCGAATGGCCTTCTGCTGCTCCTATTTTCTATGTTTCTATGAGTGAGACTTCCCAGATGGATGATTGCAAACCAGTAGCAATTCCACAGGACAAGAAATCCAGAATACCAGACTGATTCCCTGGCAATGTAAATTCAAACCTCATCATGGCAGATGGTGAAGTTTGGATTCAACACAATCTAAAATAAAAAAACAACTTATCAAATGACAGCCTTGCAGTCGCTGTCTATTGTTGTAAGCACCCGAATTGTCTTTTAGGGTAAGAAATTTGGCCTGTCTGGCCTCCCAAAAACAGCGATGTGGTCAGTTCTCAGCTGCCTCTGAATTAACCATACAGCGTAGAGCCTTTCAAACTTCTCCCACTCTTTTTGTCTAGAAATGTTTCCTAACCTCGCACCTGAAAGTTCTGGTGCACCATTGTTTGGATAGCATCACCTAATGCTAGACTCCCAAATCTTGAGAGATTGTTTCTATCTGTCCTATTTGTTCTCAAGGCTAACTTGAAAACCTTGTTCAAATCAGACCTTAATTGGTTAGACAGCTGGTTTGTGAGGCCAGCAGTTTGGGCTCAATTCCTGCACCAGTTGAAGCTACCACAAAGGACCCTCCTTCTAAATCTCTCCCAAGTCACTCAGTTAAAGTTAGAATCCCTACGATGCAGGAGGAGGTCATTCGGCCCATCGTGTCCACATTAACCCTCCAACGACCTTCCCAAGCTATCCCTGTAACCCAAATTCCCCATGGCTAATCCACCTAGCCTGCACATCCCTGAACACTATGGGCAATTTAGCATAGCCAACCCATCTAACCTGCACCCCTTTGGATTGTGGGAGGAAACCAGAGCATCCAGAGGAAACCTTCGCAGGCACGGCGAAAACATGCAGAATCCTCACAAACAGTCAACCAAGGGTGGAAGTGAACCCAGGTCCCTGGGGCTGTGAGGCAGTAGTATTAACCACTGAGCCACTGTACCACCCAAGAAGCTCCAGAATAATAACTACTGACCTAATGAGTAATGTAGACATCCCAAAAGCAAATAATAGTTTAGTGAATGTCTGAAATTGAATGTACAGGTCCTTTGCTTTAAGGTATAGCCGATGAACCTGGCCGTCAATTGACAATTTTCCTGCTTTTGCGTTTGGGTTATATATGGACCCATGTAGGAAGGAAGCCATTGCTGAGTTAGCTTTATTTACACTTCCCTTGTTGAGACAGAAATGTAACAAATGCCCTGTTAAAACAGTATCGCACGTAATTCCCTCAAAATTGCAGCTGCAAAGACTCAATTTTGTGTGTACGTGCCTCTGAGGCCTGAGCCGATCAGACCATTAGGCTCAGACACTGGGGTGTATCAACTGATCCACAAGAGGAACGTTGCTGAGCTTTCCTCTGACAAACTTATCAATACTATGTGCCTTAAATCATGGCTCAGGAATGGAATCTGAGAGCCTGCGTAGTCGACGTAGTCCTTGAACAATTGACACAGCTTATAATAAAATTTAATTGCCAAAGCAGATATCAGAGTTCAAGCCACATTGCTCCACTTTAAAACTTTACATTTTAATCAGACATAAATCTGATGCCATGGAAATGAATTGCTACATTGAGAGCATTTCAGGCAAAGCTGCTCCCATTTACTTTAGTCTGAAGTTACATTTTAATCGACATTCTCCCCGCAGAAAAATAGGTCCAAACAATGGACTGATGTTCATTTCCAGAAGAACGGAATGCAAATGCAAGCAGATAACATTAAGTTTATAAAGGATTTTGGTCAGCCCAAAGTCTAAGGTTTGACTTGATTATGGTTTTCAAGTTATCGTTCGGAATAAATAGGGCAGATTGAAACAATGTTCAAAGATTTCAGAATCTAGGACGAGGTCGTGTTGTTGAAAAATTCGCTCAGCCAGACCTTTCAGGAGTGAAATTAGGAAACATTTATAGACACAAAGGGTGTTAGAGGTTTGAGAGAGTTGACTATAAATGACAAATACTATTGTTATAGGTTGCAATAGCTACACTGGAGGCTTGTGTTAGAATATTGCCATCAGTCCTCTTTTTGGCTATTTTGAATAATGTCCAATTGCTCAGAAAGTTGTGATAAGGAAGGCATTTTCAGGATGACAATCTATAACTGATAGAGCGCCAGAAGAATCAATGTCGGGGCCATAACTATTTGCACCATTTACAAATTAATTTGATGAGGTAAATGAATGTACTTTTGCCAAGTTTGCAAATGACACAAAAAAAAGGTCAGAAGTCAAATGATGAGGTTGACTTTGACCAGAAATTGAACTTAATTATCCGCATAAACACAACGGCTACAAGAGCAGGTCAGAGGCTAGGCGGCTTATTGTGAGTAACTTGCTCCTTGAATCCACAAAACTTATCAGCCACCTGAATCATACAATTCATGAGTGTGATTGAATATTGGCTGGGTGGGTGAACTCCAAACACATTTAAGAAGATCGATATCATCCAGGACAAAGCAGCCCACTTAATAGGCATCACGTCTACGAACACTTACTTCCTCCACCCTCAACTCTCACAAGATTATTAATTAAACAAGATAACAAAGTGTGGAGCTGGATGAACACAGCAGGCCAAGCAGCATCTCAGGAGCAGGAAAGCTGACATTTCAGGCCTAGACCCTTCATCACCCTCTGATGAAGGGTCTAGGCCTGAAACGTCAGCTTTTGTTCTCCTGAGCTGCTGCTTGGCCTGCTGTGTTCATCCAGCTCCACACTTTGTTATCTTGGATTCTCCAGCATCTGCAGTTCCCATTGTGTCTTATTAATTAAACACCTCTTTTCCCACAGTCAAATTGAGGATAAATTTTTCCCTAACCTCCCAATGTACCGGCCTACTTTCTATGGTAACCTTTGATGTGGCACCTTATCAAATGCCTTCTGGAAATCTAAGTAACTCATTAATTTATCCAATCCATTTAAATAACTTTAAAAACTCGTTTTTGGAACAAAATAGGCTAATTATCCCCTCAAGTCCAGCATGGCTATAGTGATTTTATTTTCAGCTCTAGCACTCATTGAGTTCATGGCTGATATGTGATTATCCTTTAAAAACCAAAAGAACCTCTGATGCTGTAAATCAGGAACAAAAACAAAGTTGTTGGAAAAGCTCAGCAGGTCTGGCAGCATCTGTGAAGGAAAAATCAGAATTAACATTTCTTGTCTGGTGACCCTTCCTCAGAACCATTATGATTATCCTATGCTCAATATTTCTTTATGCTGTTGATTTATTTTATAAAGTAAGATTCAAGATGAACAAATGTTAAAGCTGTATTAATCTCCAGCCAACCTGATGATGTTATTCAGTCTTAACGAGATGAAGGAAGCAAGTTAGCATGAGGTCTTGATGGAAATAAATAAGTCACCTTTGGCTCCTAATAGGCATTGCAATTACATAAAAACCTAAAGAGCTGCAGATGCTGTAAATCAGAAACAAAAAGGGAATTGATGGAAATCCTCTGAGGAAGGGCCACTGGGCCCGAAACGTTAACTCTGATTTCTTGTCAATGCTGCCAGACCTGCTGAGCTTATCTAGCAAATTCTCTCTTTGAGTCATTACAACTGTACCTAATTAGAGAATGTATTGTCTGCCAGCTATTACCATGCAAAAAAAAACTGCATGTCACTAAATAACATGTGTCGGTCCCATTATGGCTTAACACTTGCAAATACTTGATGACAACAAATCAGATAAGAAGTTAGATTCAGCCTAGAAAGGTGGCTTCAAGGGGTTTTTTGTGCAATGGCAGGAGGCTAGACGTTTAGATTCAAGTCCCACTCGTCTGGAAGTGTGATGTAACATCTCTGAACAGGATTGCAAATCTAGTCCGTAAGACGGAGGAGCAAAATTAGGCCACTCAGCCCATTGAGTTTGATCCACCCATTCTGCGGAATGCCACGATGCTGGTTACTGCAAGGATAGTTTCTCTTGAGAGGGAATCTAGAACAAAAGGGTACAGTTTCAAAGGAGCTTCCATTTAAAATTGAGAGCAGGAATGTGCTGTCTCAGAAGGTGCCTCACCTTTAGCATTCTCTAACCCAGAGAGCAGTAAAACCATCTCGTCATATGCTGTCCTTGCCTGGTTTGGCTGATGTGTGACTCCAGACTGACACCAATGGGGTTAACCATTTACTATCCCCTGAAATGGCCTTAGCAAGGCTGTCAGTTCAAGTGGGTATTAGGGGTGGGCACCAAATGCTGGTCCAGTCAGTGACGTTCAAACCCCATGAATGAATAAAATAAATAAATTCTTAGAGTCTGCTCTGCCATGACTGAAGATTGGACAAATTTCAATGAGATCATGGTTCTAAAGCCTAGACAACATCCATATCCATCTCAAACTCTCCTTATTGGGTAAGAATCAATCTCCCAAATAGCTGTTATGTAATTCTCAGGCAAACATACTCTTCAATTGATAAAAACAAACTGTTGCATTTGTGAATTATAAACAGAAAGTAATGGAAAAGTTCTGCATCTGTGGAGAGAGAAGGTGAGTTAACTTTAAGGTTGTATCAGAGATAATGGGAACTAGATTTAAGGTTGGTTGGCTGGTGAGCTGGTTTGTTGTTCCGCAGACATTTCATTACCGCGCTGGATAACATCCTCAGTGCAGCCTCGGTGTGTTTTCCCACCTGGCTTTTCAACTCTGGGGACCATTGTGATGAAGTGCCTCATTTCTGGTTTTCCTTCAGAGCAGACCATATATGGCATCGCGCTCTATGTGTTTATTGATGGCTTTCTTGGTGGAGTACCAGGCTTCGAGGAATTCCTGTGCCGATCTCTGCTTTGCTTGCCCTAGGATCTTGGTGTTGTCCCAGTCGAATTGGTGGTTCTCCTTATCCATGTGGATAGAGATGAGTGAGCTTTTCAAGCCAACCAAACCACAATACCCTTAACCCGAGCTACAAATCTACTCCAAAACCTCAGAGAGTTAACTTTACAAGTTAAGTATAACTTCTTCAGAACTGGAGCCATGCACTGTGCTTTAGTGTGTGTTCAGGGGGAAAAATAAACTGTTGAGCGATCTCACCTTCATAGGCTGAATTTTTATTTGCTGGTCTGAAGCTTGGTGGTGACACACATAGTGGGATTTTGTTGGAATACATTGCAGAAGCAAGTCCTCTTGAAAGAACGATGCGTGAATTTGCATCAGCATCAAGCAGCGACATAAAGCCGCCATTTAATTTTAAAACAAACATAGAGAGCCATCAGCATCATAGAGTCCCTACAGTGTGGAAACAGGCCCTTCAACCCACCAAGTCCACACTGAGCATCCATCCCAGATCCAGCCACCTAATCTACATGTTCCTGAATGCTACAGGCAATTTAGCATGGCCAATCCACGAACCTACTTGTCTTTGCACTGTGGGAGGAAACCCATCCTTAGTGCTGTGAGGCAGCAGTGCTAACCACCAAGCCACCATGCCATGGCATTTTGAATGCACCTCAGTTGGTTTGAAAACCCCGTTTTCCTTTTATGCACGATCAGGCCTTTCTGAACTGTTAAATTAAAGTGGAATCTGCTGCTTTCTAGTTGTTTTCTTACACAGGGAGGCCAATATCAAATAGTTCTTACATGACACTCCATGGTTTCGTTAGTTCTGGGGAAGGGTCACCGGAGCCAAAATGTTAACTCTTTTTTCTCCTCCACAGATGCTGCAAGACCTGCTGAGCTTTTCCAGCAACTTTGTTTTTGTTCATGGTTTAGTCATGTTGTCGTGACCAATGAGTGAAGCCCAGCATGGGTGTTACATTACCCTGCATCTTCAGGACATCCACATTCACCAGCAGTGAACAGAGCTCAAGCATATGATCAGGGAGGTAAATGTCTAGAGTTGGGTGGCCTGGGTGTGTGGGCATAGCTGGAAAAAGCAAAATGTCTCCACAGCATTGGCCAAGCTGAGTGAAGGCACTCTCACACTAAAACCAAATGCTTTCTGCATCACAAACATTTCCATTTTCCCAATGCAGACCCTCTCCCAAAATTCACCAAAACCCACTCTCCCTGTAATCGCACACCCTGCTCTCTCTGCAATCATACACTAACCCACTCTCCTTGTCTACTCACACACGCACCGGCCTCCCTGCAATCACACATGCACCGGCCTCCCTGCAATCACACACACACCGGCCTCCCTGCAATCACACACACAGCCGCCTCCCTGCAATCACACACACCAGCCTCCCTGCAATCACACACGCACCGGCCTCCCTGTAATCACACAAACACCGGCCTCCCTGCAATCACACACACCGGCCTCCCTGCAATCACACACGCACCGGCATCCCTGCAATCACACACACACCGACCTACCTGCAATCACGCACAGCGGCCTCCCTGCAATCACTCACACCCGTCTCCCTGCAATCACACACAACAGCCTCTGTGTAATCACACCACCACTGATCCAGTGTTAATAAAATGTGAGGCTGGATGAACACAGCAGGCCCAGCAGCATCTCAGGAGCACAAAAGCTGACGTTTCGGGCCTAGACCCTTCATCAGAGAGGGGGATGGGGTGGGGGTTCTGGAATAAATAGGGAGAGAGGGGGAGGCGGACCGAAGATGGAGAGAAAAGAAGATAGGTGGAGAGGAGAGTATAGGTGGGGTAGTAGGGAGGGGATAGGTCAGTCCAGGGAACACGGACAGGTCAAGGAGGTGGGATGAGGTTAGTAGGTAGGAGATGGAGGTGCAGCTTGGGGTGGGAGAAAGGGATTGGTGAGAGGAAGAACAGGTTACGGAGGCAGCGACAGGTTGGACTGGTTTTGGGATGCAGTGGGTGGAGGGGAAGAGCTGGGCTGGTTGTGTGGTGCGGTTGGGGGAGGGGATGAACTGGGCTGGTTTAGGGATGCGGTGGGGGAAGGGGAGATTTTGAAGCTGGTGAAGTCCACATTGATGCCATTAGGCTGTAGGGTTCCCAAGCAGAATATGAGTTGCTGTTCCTGCAACCTTCGGGTGGCAGCATTGTGGCACTGCAGGAGGCCCATGATGGACATGTCATCTAAAGAATGGGAGGGTGAGTGGAAATGGTTTGCGACTGGGAGGTGTAGTTGTCTGTTGCGAACCGAGCGGAGGTGTTCTGCAAAGCGGTCCCCAAGCCTCCGCTTGGTTTCCCCAATGTAGGGGAAGCCACACCGTGTACAGTGGATGCAGTATACCACATTGGCAGATGTGCAGGTGAACCTCTGCTTAATGTGGAATGCCATCTTGGGGCCTGGGATAGGGGTGAAGGAGGAGGTGTGGGGGCAAGTGTAGCATTTCCTGCGGTTGCAGGGGAAGGTGCCAGGTGTGGTGGGGTTGGAGGGCAGTGTGGAGCGAACAAGGGAGTCACGGAGTGAGTGGTCTCTCCGGAAAGCAGACAGGGGTGGGGATGGAAAAATGTCTTGGGAGGTGGGGTCTGATTGTAGATGGCGGAAGTGTAGGAGGATGATGCGTTGTATCCGGAGGTTGGTGGGGTGGTGTGTGAGAACGAGGGGGATCCTCTTAAGGCGGTTGTGATGGGGGCGGGGTGTGAGGGATGTGTTGCGGAAAATGTGGGAGACGCGGTCAAGGGCGTTCTCGATCACTGTGGGGGAAAGTTGCGGTCCTTGAAGAATTTGGACATCTGGGATGTGCGGGAGTGGAATGTCTTATCATGGGAGCAGATGCGGTGGAGGCGGAGGAATTGGGAATAGGGGATGGAATTTTTGCAGGAGGGTGGGTGGGAGGAGGTGTATTCTAGGTAGATGTGGGAGTCAGTGAGCTTGAAATGGACATCAGTTACAAGCTGGTTGCCTGAGATGGAGACTGAGAGATCCAGGAAGGTGAGGGATGTGCTGGAGATGGCCCAGGTGAACTGAAGGTTGGGGTGGAAGGTGTTGGTGAAGTGGATGAACTGTTCGAGCTCCTCGTCCTATCACTGATCCAGTGTTGATGCTTTATATCACTCAGTTGTGATATTCCTTATTCACATTCTGCTACTAATCAGCATATAGCCTTTTCATGCTGTAAGTGTTACAGACTCCTTTTGTCTGCTTTTCACTGACAGGTTTTGTACTAACAAGTGAAGAGTCTAGTTCCCAGTATGATGTGCGATGACAATCGATTAACACAAGCTCTCCTATCATGTCCAGATATTCCACTGGTCGACTACGACATGGCTACACATCCAGCCCTGTCTGTACTTTAGTCCACCTACCTCAATAGCTATCGCTGGTGCCTCTGTTCCTTCCTTTCTGTGTCTGTAGTAGCCTCAGAACAATGAGCATGGCACAACAAACAGGACACTTTTTCTAACGAAAAGAAGAGAATGCTGGAGAAAGGCAGCAGGTCTCGCTGCTTCTGTGGGGAGTAAAACAGAGCTGATGTTTGGAGCCTGATGTGCCTACACTCTCTCTCATTGTCAATATGGAGACCGGGCAGGAAAGTGGTGTTGAAGCTGCAAGGATTTGATTTGATTTATTACTTTCACATGTACCCAAATGCAGTGAAAAGTTTTGTTTTGTCTGCAGTACATTCAGATCATACCATGCAAAGTGCATTAGAGTAATAGGACAGAGTGAGGAATAAAATATTGCGGCTGTGGAGACGGTGCACAAAGAACACGGTCAACATTGAAATTAAAATTTGAGTGATCAGAAGCCTGAGATCAGCCATTATCATATTAAATGGTGGAGCAGGCTCAAGGAGCTGAATGGCCTAATTCTGCTTTTGGTTCTTTTGTTCTTATAAGCAATAAAACTGTAAGCATGTTGATCCATACCTGACATACTTGTCATTACCCAATCCCTTACACAATCACCTCTTCAGGATGTATCCTGCATTAGTGAGCCCTGGGACTGGGAATCAGCCCCATGGCCCCACCACATGACTCTGACCCTCCCAGACCCTTATTCACCATACCATCATTAACATTGCTCAGGCATTGAAGGGACTGTTTCTATCTAAGTTTTGCATTAAGTCTTAAATCATTATTCTCTGATCCACATAGTCAAATAATTCAAACCAACCTGAATTAATCTATTGGGAAAATATTTATGGGAAATAATTTATATCTGCGTTTTAAGTTGAAACGGGATTTACAGAGAAGAAAACGTGTTTTGTTGTAAAGCAACAAGTCAGGATGATATTGATATAAATGTGTCTACTTTTGAATTCCATTGATTTTGTTGTACATCATTAATAGAACTGATATTCAAAGGGTTTGTTGTGTTAATTCTGGGCAGCAACAAAGGAAAACTTTTTGTTAAAAATATTTTTAAAAAATTCTTATTTAGACAATATATTTTATCTCTTCAAACTGTGTTCTAACTGCTCATTCTGCTAGGTTAATCAAATTCTATTCTAAAGACCATATATTAGCTTTGGATAATTTTCTTTCATCTATGCTACTGCAGTTGGAAACTGTCCCAGACAAGCTGAATGAATTATGAAAGCATTCTCTCCTTTTGCCTCTTCTCCCTCTGTGAAATTAGAATGTGAAATCTCAACCTTTTCGCTGTGCGCCTGTAGTCCAAAGCTGCCTGCTATTCAGTAGTAATTGATGTTAATTAAGAAAACAAATACATTTTCTGCACAGATGGACATGGAAGAGGTGTTTTTGAGGTTCACAGTAATATACAGTATTGTTCAACAGTGTAAAGGGAGTTACATACTGCAATTTCTCATGTTCAACCAGAAAGTAATTGATGTGAACACTGAAGTCTGAATTTTTCCATGTTTGACTGTGAGTTATTTTTCTGTTGAGTTTTGTGAATGGTTCCTCTCCACAAGGCATTGTGAGGTGTCTCTCACAATCATTCCTAACTGACTGAAGAACGTGTATTGTATTCACTGGAGTTCAGAAGAACGAGGGTTGATCTCATAGAGACCTATAAAATTCTAGCAGGACTTTCTATACTGGAATGTAGGAGGTTGAAGGGTGACCTCACAGAGGTTTATAAAATTATGAGGGGCTTAGGTAAAGTGAGTGACAAGGGTCTTTTTTCAAGAGAGGGGGAATTCAAAACTAAGCGTTATAAATTTTAGGTGAGAGGAGAAAGATTTAAGAAAGGACATGAGGGAGTGGTTTTCTCATGAATGTCATCATCTGACTCTTCATTCCAGGCTTCTATTAAATTTAAATTTCACCATCTGCTGTGGCAAGATTCGAATCGAGCCCCCCAGAGTAACAATCCAGCAATAATACTACTAGGCCATCACCCTCCCTTGTTTTGTTTGACATCTTGTTTCAAAAAATGTGATGTTGCAAACACATTTACCCAGATTCCGTGTGGTATCGAAGCCACACCAGTCACAACCAGGTACTGATATAATAGTCACAACTTCATTCAACTAATAATCAAAAAATAAGCAAGCTCTTCAATGTGAAGTTGCCAAACTCTTCCAAACTACCCAACATTCCCAGAAATGCACATTAAACTTGGGGAGAGTTTGGTGAAGATTATAAAGTTGAATGGTGCCGCCCCCACCTAACTCTCTCTGCAGGAGAGGGTCTCACTTCACAGTTAATCTCTCAATGTAGAATTTGCCTTCACCTTAAGTGTCTTCATCCTGCCAGCAGGGCCTATGCTGCTGCCCCAAGGCCAATTCCAGCTTTACACACCTTTCTGGCACATTTCCAGAAAGTCCTGCCATGCCGTCCAATCAGAGTGCAGTCGTTAATCATTTCATACCAGCAGTAACAAATCACATTTCAACGAAAGATCATTCGGCCCAAAGTGTTAATTCTGTTTTCTCTCTCCACAAATGCTGCCAGATCTTTTTGTTAGTGTTTCTAACAATCCAGGCGTGGCTCTGTTCTGGGGAAGGGCTCAAGCATAAATGTGTCCTTTCCTTCCACTGATATCTGGAATTAATTGTGCCCCTTAGTAATTCTCAGGCTCAGTGGTACTCATTCACATCCTGATGCTGTGGTCTGATGGCATTTGCTGACTGTCTGGAGTTTTCAGGGAGTCTAATCGCCAAGACTTTAATTGTTTTTTGCTTAAATTGCATGATTCCAATTGGTTTGCCAACTGTTTGCCTTGGAAACCCAGCAGCCCCCCTGGCTACAGAACCAAAGAGATATATTAAAGCCCAGAACAATTCAGAGGGACCAAAGCCTATGACTTTCCCCTCAAATCTCTGTAGAATATCAATATAATTCAGGAGATCATCATGATCTTAGCAAATTGTAACAACTACCCTTTCGATGAACAGCCTCTCTGACCCAACCAGAAACAGATTCCACCCTTGACTGGGGAAATCCAGCAAATTGTCATGCAAAAGAAATATAAAACTTACATACGTGGCCCATATTTTTCACGACCATCACACATCCGAAGCATTCTGTAGCCAGCAATGTGCTTTTGAGGCCTGTTGTAACATGAGGGAGTAGCATTTCCTGGCTGCAAATGCAAGGCATACTCAGTTACAGAGCCAGAGAATTGTTACAAAACAGGAGACCAATCAGTCCACTGCGGCTATCCTAGCTCTAGGGGTGAGCCACGAATTAAGTGCCACTCCAGTATCTTTTCACTGGAGCTATTCACATCCTTCCTGCTTTTGCTCCTTGTTCATAATTTCTTCCTGAGAATCATTAAATGTATGCTCAAATAAAAACAAATTACTGTAGATGATAGAACTGAAACAAAAACAAGAATTGCTGGAGAAACTCAGCAAGTCTGGCATTGGAGGGTGAAATGAAGTTAACACTTCAAGTCCAGTAGGTCCCTTCGTTATAACTGTGAACTTGAAAGTCTCTCTTCTTAATTGCCGCCACAGCAGATAAATTCATCCAGAATGGTCTGTTTTAATCTGATATATATCCCCGTTACATGTCAATAAGCCTATTTTGTGCTAATATTGCAACCGTCACTTCTATTCCTTAAGCTGTAATTCCTTTATCTCACCAAGATATATCCTCCCAGTGTGTTTTTAAAATGAAAGAGGAGAGGCCTTTGGATAAAATGTCAGCAATGATGCTAAGATAACAAAGTGTGAAGCTGGATGAACACAGCAGGCCAAGCAGCATCTCGGGAGCACAAAAGCTGACATTTCGGGCCCGGACCATTCATCAGAGAGGGGGATGGGGAGAGGGTTCTGAAATAAATAGGGAGAGAGGGGGAGGCGGACTGAAGTTGGAGAGAAAAGAAGATAGGTGGAGAGGAGAGTATAGGTGGGGAGGTAGGGAGGAGATACGTCAGCCCAGGGAAGACGGACAGGTCAAGGAGGTGGGATGACGTTAGTAGGTAGGAAATGGAGGTTCAGTTTGAGATGGGAGGAAGGGATGGGTGAGAGGAAGAACAGGTTAGGGAAGCAGAGACAGGTTGGACTGGTTTTGGGATGCAGTGGGGGGAGGGGATGAACTGTGCTGGTTTTGGGATGCGGTGGGGGAAGGGGAGATTTTGAAGCTTGTGAAGTCCACATTGATACCTTTGGGCTGCAGGGTTCCCAAGCGGAATATGAGTTGCTGTTCCTGCAACCTTCGGGTGGCATCATTGTGGCACTGCAGGACACCCATGATGGACATGTCATCTAAGGAATGGGAGGGGGTGTCAAAATGTTTCACGACTGGGAGGTGCAGTTGTTTATGGCGAGCCGAGTGGAGGTGTTCTGCTAAGTGGTCCCCAAGCCTCCGCTTGGTTTCCCCAATGTAGAGGAAGCCACACCGGGTACAGTGGATTCAAAATCTCCCCTTTTCCTACCGCATCCCAAAGCCAGCCCAGCTTGCCCCTGCCTCCCTAATCTGTTCTTCCTCTCACATATCCCCTCCTCCCACCTCAAGCTGCACCTCCATTTCCTACCTACTAACCTCATCCCGCCTCCTTGACCTGCCTGTCCTCCCTGGACTGACCTATCCCCTCCCCACCTCCCCACCTATACTCTCCTCTCCACCTATCTTCTTTTCTCTCCATCTTCGGTCCGCCTCCCCCTCTCTCCCTATTTATTCCAGAACCCTCACCCCATCCCCCTCTCTGATGAAGGGTCTAGGCCCGAAACGTCAGCTTTTGTGCTCCTGAGATGCTGCTGGGCCTGCTGTGTTCATCCAGCTCCACGCTTTGTTATCTTGGATTCTCCAGCATCTGCAGTTCCCATTATTTCTGATCAGCAATGATGCTGAATTTACTTGAAGAAACAGCTCTTTTTCTGGTGCCACTGTCTATTTCTGCTGATGTTGCATCTGAAACTGAATTCATCCAATGCATTGATAAAGTTTTGGTGATGTTGTTAACAAATTAGAGGCTTCTGTTCTTATGATTTAAATCTAATGCCATTGAAATGGAAATGCCATCTAATGCTCAGAGGAGTTGCATTTTTTGGCTGCTTGTTGCGTCCTCACAAGCAACAATTGTAATAAGTTGCATTGTGATCTAGTGGCTCCCACTGTTATGTTAGTAGTTAATGCCTATTGTTAATACGAAGCATGTCTGATTCCTGACTGCATAGATTATACTTTTTGTTTATAAAAATGATCTCTTACTGAAACGTAAGCAAGCAATGTTGCAGTCTTTACTTGAATAATAAAACAAAGGAAATTTTAATCATTGCAGAAATTAAGATAAATGAGAAGAAAAACACAACTATTCTCTTATAACACAGATTTAAATATTTTTAAATACACAGTAGAAATAACACAAACACATATATTAGATCAATCAGAAACAACAGCCTTGCCTTCGAACCCATACACCATGTCAATGCTAACAAACAGTCAATATACAGAACTCATAATGTACCTTTAGCAAGACCTGGTACAGCTCAATTCCAAGGGAGGGAAAACTTGTTTTTTTTATAGTACTTTGATAAGATTAAAGAATTAAAATTTTAACTCATCTGCTGGAATTGTAGTTTTTTTTTTCCGAATTATTGTTCCAATGCTCCTGATTTAGCTTCCTTCCAAAGATTTTCTATCCTTGTTTCAGAGACAGTAGGAACTGCAGATGTTAGAGAATCTGAGATAACAAGGTGTAGGGCTGGATGAACACAGCAGGCCAAGCAGAGACTTTAATAACCTCACCTGGGTTCTCCTTACCTGTCATTTCTTTCATATTTTTCTATGTAGTTGATCCACCAGGACAGATGTTAACCTGCTGCTTTGATTCCCACTGGGGCAAGTTTCAATATTCCCTGCCCCCTCACTTTCTAGTTTAAAGTCCTGTTGACCAGCCCATTTACCCTTTTCGCTAGAACATTGTCCAGGGTACGCATGACGAAGCCTAAGACGTGACAGGTAGTTTATTAGAATGAAGTGGGAATAGAAGGCAGAGAGTTGGAATAATGTAGCATTTACAGAATGGCAACTTCTAGCCAGTGGTGTAGCACAGGAATCAGTTTGTGAGCCCTAATTATAGAGCCATAGAGACATACAGCATGGACAAAGATCCTTCAGTCCAACCAGTCCATGCTGACCATAATCCCAAACTAAACTAGTTCCACCTGCCGCACTTGGCCAATATCCCTCCAAACCATTTGTATTTGTGTACTTATCTAAAAACCTTTTAATGTAACAGTGCATCCACCACTTCCTCTGGCAGTTCATTCCACACATGAGCCATACACTGTGTAAAAAAGTTGCTCCTGATAGCTTATCAAAATCCATCTCCTCTCACCTTAAAAATATACCTCCCTCGGCTTGAAGATTCCCACCCTCGGGAAAAGGTGCTTTCCTTTCACATAATCTATACCACACATGATTTTATAAATCTCAATTAGATCACTCCTCAACCTCTTCACACTCCAGTAAAAAAAATGACCCAGCCTCTGTAGACTCCGCATGTAACTCAAACCCTCCATTCCTGGCAACACCCTGATAAATCTTTTCTGATTCCTCTCCAACGTGATAAAATCGTTCTTATAGCAGGGCAACTAGAACTGGCCACGTTAGTGACAATTTATATTAATGACTAGTGAATGTGCTAAACAAAGCAGCAAAGAATGTATTAATTCACTAAGTCATTAAAGAGGGAAGTTTGTGAGTGAGATAAAAATAGATGAAAGGCAAGTAGTGAAGACAACACAAAAGTATACATTGATATATGGAAAAGTTAAATAGGTGGGCAAAAAAAACTTAGCACATTGGAATGCAATGTGGGAATATGTGAAGTTATATAATTTTGAAGAAAGAATAGAGGAGGTGAATATTTTTTTGGCAATATTTCACATCCAAAATACGGCAGTTGCTGGAAATCTGTAGTAACATCTGTGGAGAGAGAGAAGCAGAATTACTGTTTTGAGTGTCGTACGACCGTTCTTCAGAACTGGTAGATATTAGAAACTATTTTCTTACATTTGACAGAGGTGGAGGAGGTTCTCCATTTGTACAATTTCTCTCTCACATGTCTCACCTTCTCCAGATAAAAGATGTGGCTATAGGTACCCACACGGATCCCAGTTCCATCTCTCTTGAGCCCCACCCACAACACTTTCCCCAAAGCATCATAAATGCTTTGAGAGCTGCTTCCTGCTCTGGCCTGAAATTGGTTAAAAAGATTACAAATTTGGCTTATAATTTCCATGCTCTAGCACCTCCATCTCTAACGCTTCCCTCCCTTTCCTGATTTCATTGTTTCTATTTCTAGGAATAGGCTGTCTGCCAATACCCAAAACAAATCCACCAACTCCCACAGTTATCTCGACTATACCTCCTCACTGCCCTGTTGCTGCAAGGATTACATTTCATTCTCCCAGTATCTCTCTCAGTCACATCTGTTCTGATAATGCCACCTGATTGCCTCCGACATGTGCTTATTAGATTAAAACTGCTGAATATTACTTAAATGGAGAAGGTCTACAGAAAGCTGCAGCACATAAAGAATTGGGAGCCCTCGTGTATAGACCACACAAAGCTGTGAGTGGGGAACACAACCTATTGTGAATCACGAACAGTCCCCATTGATAGCTAATAGTTCGCCTAGGTCGATCATTATCCACTCCTTTATCTGTCCAACTGTTGTTCTCTATCTTTGGCATCTATCACTACCTATCATTTACTTCATACCTCCTCCCCCACCCTTTCTTCTACATAAAAAAGCTATTGTCAATTCTGAGGAAGAATCATTGGACCTGAAATATTAACTCTGATTTCTCTCCATGGATGCTGCCCAACCCACTAAGCTTTTCCAGCAATTTCTGTTTTGTTTCTGATTTTTAGAATGCATTTTTAACACACATTGCCCATCCTATTCTCCACTAGCAGGACAATAAAGGAACTGCTTCTTGAACTGCTGCAGTGTGCACTACGGGAATTTACTCCTGGTGCTATGAGATAAAGTACCCAACAACACTTATTCAGGATATTATCTTTAGTCACTGGTATTACTGCTGCCTTGAGTTAGAAGACTGGAGACACAAATCCCACTCCAGAGGCTTGAGAACATTATCTCGTCTGTGCTGTCAGTAGTGTCATTTTTCAAACTAGGCACAAAAGCAGGTTTCAGGTGGATGTTAAAGAGCTTGTGGAGTATTTGAAGAAAAGAACCATGGGTCTCCCAGGAGTCTGGGACAGAATCTAAATCTGGCCATTAGCACGTTGCTGCTTGCTGGGCCTTACTGTGAGTCAGCAAGCCGGTGTCCTTCATAATTTATTACATTGACTGCATGGGCGGTATATTCCTGTGAGACCTCCTGAGCTCCTGAAAGGCATTAGACAAAGGCAAGGGTAATGAAATGTGAGGCTGGATGAACGCAGCAGGCCCAGCAGCATCTCAGGAGCACAAAAGCTGATGTTTCGGGCCTAGACGCTTCATCAGAGAGGCAAAGGCAGAGTTTTGCTTTTCCACAGAGTGCGAATTAATGAACTGTATATTTGTCCAATGTGGAAAGTGTGACTCATCAGCCTCTGATCTGCCAGAAAGAATGGTGGACAGTTAAATGCAATGTATTTGGGGCAATGTTTCACACTCGCCAGCATCAAACAGGGTAAACACCCCAATCGGAATTTTTGAGTGAAAAGATAGGCTTGGAATGTTGACCCATCCTTCTTTCTCAAACTTTATATTTTAAATTCTATTTCAAGGGGTGTAGGTGAAATCCCTGGCTGAGCCAACACTTACTTACCACGTTAGCTGCAATTGAGATGGTGGCACTGAGCTGCCTTTTCAAACTGCTGTAATTCATGGGGGGTGGGTAGGTGAACAGTGTTACTGGGTGGGGTAGGGAGGAAGGGAGGGGCAGTGGGCATTACAGGGTCTTGACCCAGCAACGGTAAAGGAACAGAGTCATAGCATATTGTGTGGCTTGGAGGGATACCTTTAGGCGGCAATGGTCTCATGTATCGGCTAACCCTGCCCTTCTAGGTAATAAAGGTCATGTGTTTTGAAGGTGCTGACTATCAAGTTATAATTCGTTTTACTGTTTATTATATTGCGATTCAGTGCAAAGTATTGTTTTGCATGCTACAGGCAAATCACACCTTACATTATTACATTTGGGTAACAGAAAAGAACCTAAACATAGTGTTACAGCTACAAAGAAGATCAATTCTGACACATAAGACGCCTGCTCATTAGTCTGATAACGGTGGAGAAGAAGCTATTCTTGAATCTGTTGGTACATGTTTTCAAACTTTTGTATCTTCTGCCTGATGGAAGAGAGTGAAAGAAAGGATAACCAAGGACAAGAATGCAAGATTAAGAGAGAGGGAAGAATTGAGAGAAAGCAATATTACTAGAGAAATGATGCTGGGAAAATTATTGGGATGGAAGGCAGATAAAACCCCAGAACCTGATAATCTACATCTCAGAGTATTTATGGAAGTGGCTCTAGAAATAATGGATATGTTGCTAGTCATCATCCAGGATTCTATAGATTCTGGAACAGTCCCTACAGATTGGAGTATGGCTTATGCCATTCCAATATTCAAAAAGGGTGGTAAAGCGAAAACAGGGAATAAAAAACTAAAAGCCTAATATCAGTAGTGGGGAAAATTCTTGAAGCCATTATCAAGGATTTTATAGCGAGCATTTAGAAAGCAGTGGCAAGATCAGACAGAGCCAGCATGGATTTTTGAGGGGGAAATCATTCTTGACAAACCTGTTGGAATTCTATGAAGATGCAGTTAGTAGAGTTGACAAGGAGGAGACAGTCAATATGGTATGTTTGGACTTTTGAACAACATTTGACAAATTTTCACATAAGCGATTACTGTGCGAATGACACATGGGGAACTGTACTGAAAGGGATAGAAAACTGGTTGGCAGAGCAGAAACAAAAAGTAGGAATTAATGAGTCATTTTCAAATTGGCAGGTGGTAACTAGTATAGTGCCACAGGGGTCAATGTTGGGACCCCGCTGTTCACAATATACATTAATGATTTGGAAGACGGAACAGAATGTAACATCTCAAAGTTTGCAGATGAGACCAAATTGGATAGGAGGATAAACTGCGATGTTGCAGAGATCCTTCAGCATGATCTGGACAGGTTGAGTGAATGGGCAAGTAAATAGTAGATTCAGTGTGATTTGGAAAATTGTAAGGTTATTCACTTTGGAAGCAAAAGCAAGAAGGCACATCACTACCTGCATGGCTGTAAATTGGGAGAGGGGAGTATGCAGTGGGACCTGGGTGTCCTTGTGCACCAGTTGCTGAAGGGAAGCATGCAGGTGCAGTAGGCAGTAAAGAAGTCAAATGGTATGTTGAAACAAAAACAAAGTTGCTGGAAAAGCTCAGCAGGTCTGGCAGCATCTGTGAAGGAGAAAACAGAGTTCTGGCGAAGGATCTCCAGACCCGAAGCATTAACTCTGTTTTCTCCTTCACAGATGCTGCCAGACCTGCTGAGCTTTTCCAGCAACTTTGTTTTTATTCCTGGTTTACAGCATCTGCAGCTCTTTGGCTTTTAGAACATAGAATGGTACAGCGCAGTACAGGCCCTTTGGCCCTCGATGTTGCAGCGACCTGTGAACTAATCTAAGCCCCTCCCCCTACACTATCCCATCATTATCCATACGCTTATCCAAGGAATTGTGCCAAACATTTACCCAAAACCTAAGGTCTATCTAACTTCCACCGCTATCTTATACTATCATCCATATGCCTATCTAATAGATGCTAAAATGCCCCTAATGAGGCTGATTCCATGACCCTCTCCGGCAATGCATTCCACACCCCTACCACTCTCTGAGGAAAGAATCTACCTCTGGTGCCTCGCCGATATCTACCTCCTTTCACTTTAAAACTATGCCCCCTTGTAATAGTTACCTCTACTCGAGGAAAAGGTCTCTGACTGTCCACTCTATCTATACCTCTGATCATTTTGTACACCTCTATCAAGTCATCTCTCATCCTTCGTCGTTCTAAAGAGAAAAGCTCTAGCTCTCTCAACCTTTCCTCATCAGATCTTCCTTCCATTCCAGGTAACACCCTGGTAAATCTCCTCTGCACCTTTCCTAACACTTCCACATCTTTCCTGTAATGAAGCGACCAGAACTGGACCCAATACTCCAGATGTGGCCGAACCAGGCTTTTGTATAGCTGGAGCATAACTTCACGGCTCTTGAACTCAATCCCTCTATTAATGAAAGTTAACACACCATACACCTTCTTAACATCTCTATCCACCTGGACATTAATCCCAAGATCCCACTGCTCCTCCATACTTCCAAGAATCTTTCCGTTAACCCTGTGTTCTGCTTTCAAGTTTGTCCTTCCAAAATGAATCATCTCGCACTTTTCAGGGCTAAACTCCACCTGCCACTTCTCAGCCCAGCTCTGCATCCTATCAATGTCCCTTTGTAACCTAGAACAGCCCTCCGCACTATCCACAACGTGACCCACTTTTGTATCGCCCGCGAACTTGTTAATCCATCCTTCCACTCCTTCATCCAAATCATTGACAAAAATCACAAATAGGAGGGGACCTCGACCAGATCCTTGTGGTACACCACTTGTAACTGGACACCATGTTGAATATTTTCTGTCCACTATCACCCTTTGTCTTCTAAGGGTCAGCCAATTCTAAATACAGTCTGCCACATTTCCCCGTGTCCCATGCCTCCTTACCTGCTGCATGAGCCTACCATGGGGAACCTTACCAAACACCTCACTTAAATCCATGTATACCACATCCACTGTTCTACCTTTATCCACGTGCTTGGTCACCCCTTTAAAGAGTTCAATAAGGTTTGTGAGGTTTGATCTATCCCTCACAAATCCATGCTGACTGTCACGAATCAAACTGCGCCTACCCAAGTGATCATAAATCCTATTTCTCAGAGCCCTTTCCAATAACTTGTTCACCACTGACATAAGACTAACTGGCCTGTAATTTCCAGGGTTACCCCTGTTCCCTTACTTGAACAAGGGAATGGCGTTTGCCTCTTTCCAATCTTCCGGCACTATTACTGTGGATAGTGAGGATGAAAAGATCATCGCCAAAGGCCCTGCAATCTCATCCCTCGCTTCCCATAGAATCCTTGGATAAATCCCATCAGGCTAGGGGACTTATCTATCTTCAAATTCCTCAGAATTCCTAGCACATCTTCTTTACTAACATCAGCCTCCTATAGCCAACCAGCCTGTTTCACAATGTCCTCCTCTACAATTAGGTCCCTCTCAGTTGTGAATACTGAAGAAAAGTATTCATTAAGGACTTCTCCTATCTCTTTAGGCTCCGTGCACAAATTCCGTTTGCAATCCTTCATCGGCCCCACCATTTCTCTGGTCATTCTCTTGTTCCTTGCGTACGTGTAAAAACCTTGGAGATTTCCTTGACCCTATCCACCAAGGCTTTTTCATGCCCCCTTATAGCTCTCCTCAGCCCTTTCTTCAGCTCCTTCCTGGGTAACTTGTATCCCTCTAGAGTTTTTGCCATTCGCTGTTTCCTAAACCTTACATAAGCATTCTCCTTCTCCCTAACTAGTTGTCTGACTTCTCTTGAGAACCAAGGCTCCCTCACTTGACTGCATCTTCCCTGCCTGCTCGGGGCAAACATATCGAGCAATTGCAGTATGCATTCCTTAAACAATCCCCACATTTTGTGGTGCTCTTCCCTGACAGCATCTGTTCCCAATTTACGTTACTCAGTTCTTGCCTGACTGAATTGTAATTACCCTTCCCCCAATTGTAAACTTTACCCTGCTCTATGAATCTATCCTTATCCGTGACTATCGTGAAAGAAACAGTTATGATCGCTTCAGAGATAGTAGGAACTGCAGATGCTGGAGAATCTGAGATAACAAGGTGTAGAGCTGGATGAACACAGCAGGCCATGCTGCTGCAGAAGGGTCGAGGCCCGAAACATCATCCTTCCTGCTCCTCTGATGCTGCTTGGACTGTTGTGTTTATCCAGTTCTACACATTGTTATCTCAGAGTTATAATCACTATCGCCAAAATGCTCTGCTACCAACAGATCTGACACTTGGCCTGGTTTGTTGCCAAACACCAAATCCAAAGTGGTCTCTCCTCGTGTTGGACTATCTATATACTGTGTCAGGAATCTTTCCTGAATGCACTGGATGAAATCCAGCCCATCTAAACTATTACAATTAAAAAGTTTCCACTCAATATTTGGAAAGTTGAAGTTACCCATAACTACAACCGTGTGACTTCTGCACCTTTCCAGTATCTGCCTCCCAATCCACTCCTCTACTTCTCTGCAACTGTCAGGGGGCCTGTAAAAAAAATCCCAACAAAGTGACTGCTTCTTTGTTGTTCTGGACCTTAACCCAATCTGACTCTGCAGACGTATAATTCTCGAACTGCCTTCCAGTAGCTGCAATTCTTGCCCTGACTAGCAATGCCACTCCCCACCTCTTTTCCCACCCTCCCTATCTCTTTTAAAGCATCTAAATCCCAGAATTTCCAACAACCATTCCTCTCCCTGAGTTACCCAAGCTCCTGTCATGGCCACAACATCCTAGTTCCAAGCATCGGCCCACGCTCTAAATTCATCCGCTTTATTTCTGATACTCCTAGTATTGAAGTATACACACCTCAAACCATCTCGGTGTCCGCAATTATGCTCCATCGACGGCATTTCTTTACAAACAGCCTCACCCCCTGCTATGGCTGTTGGAAGACTAAATACCTCATCCTCTGAATTATAAATTTGGCTCCCCACCCCCTGCAAATCTAGTCTAAACCATCCCATATAGCTCGAGCAAACCTCTCTCCCAGGATACTTGTGCCCTTCCAGTTCAGTTGCAACCCGTCCTTACTGTACAGGTCCCACCTTCCCTAGAATGTGCTCCAATTATCCACATAATGAAAGCCCTCCCTGCTACGCCAGCCTGTAGCCACGTATTTAGCTGCAATCTCTCTCTATTTCTTATCTCATTATCACATGGCACTGGTAGTAATCCAGAGATAAGTATCCTGTTTGTCCTGGACTTCAGCTTCCAACCTAACTCCCTGTGCTTGTTTTTCACATTCTCAGTCCTTTTCCTACCGATGTCATTGGTACCAATGTGTACCATCCCTGCTGGTTGCTGACCCTCTCCATTTAGGATCTTGAAGACACGATCCGAGAGATCATGAATCCTGGCACTCAGGAGGTGACATACCATCCACTCATCTCATTCGCTTCCACAGAACTCCCTGTCTGTGCCTCTTACTTTCGAATCCCCCACTTCAATTGCTCTCCTATTTCTCCCCTTCCCTTCTTTGCCATAGGCCCAGGCTCAGTGGCAGTGACCTGTCCACTATGACCTTCCTCTGGTAGGTCATCCCCCGAACAGTATTCAAAATGGCATCCTTATTATTGAGGGGAACAGCCACAGGGGATCCCTGCACTGTCTGCCTATTCCCTCTCCCCCTCCTGACAGCCACCCAGCTACCTTTTCCCCGCACCTCGGGTGTGGCCACCTCCCTGTAACTTCTCTCTATCACCCCGTCAGCCTCCCAAATGACGCAAAGCTCATCCAGCTCCAGCTCCAGTTTCCTAATGCAGTTTGTGAGGAGTTGGAGTTGGGTGCACTTCTCGCAGATGAAGTGAGAGGGGACACTAGCAGTGACCCTTACCTCCCACATCCTGCAAGAGAACATGCACCTAGCTTCCTTTCGCTCTACTCGGGATTTCCAGAAGAATGGAAATAAAGCCTTACCTTACCGACACTCCACGCAGTCTTTTTTGGTTAGAGGAGGAGGACAAGTAGGAGACACTACATGTGTTGTGTTTCGGGTTTAGCCAATGCCTGAATTTATTGGTTCCTTCCTGGTTCACGTTCCCTCCACACACCGCCACGGAAAACAAGAGGGCTGCTTGCTGCATGAGGCAAGCCCCTACACAGGGAGAACACAAAATCCGCCCCACCCTTCCATCGGCACTCCAGCTCGTGCTGTCGCTGCTGAAAACAAAATGGTATGTTGGCCTTCATTGTGAGAGATTTCGAGTATAGGAGCAGGGATGTGTTGTTGCAGTTATATAAAGACTTGGTGAGGCCACACGGAGAATATGATGAGCAGTTTTGGTCTCATTTTCTGAGGAAAGATGTCCTTGTTCTTGAGGGAGTGTCGCGAAGGTTTACCAGGCTGATCCCAGGGAAGGTGGAACTGACGTACGAAGGGAGATTGGCTAGGTTAGGATTGTTTTCACTTGACAAATAAAGTTCAGACAAATGAGGGGGATCTCATAGAGACGTATAATATTATAGACAGTGTAGATACAGGGAGGTTGTTCCTGATGGTGGGTGTGTCTAGAACCAGGGGATTTTAAGTTGATCATTTAGGATGGAGATGAGGAGACATTTCTTTACCCAAAGAGTAGTGAGCCTGTGGAATTCATTACCACAGGAAGTAGTTGATGCCAAAACATTGAATGTAATCAAGAGGCGGCTGGATACAGCACTTTGGATGAATGGAATTAAAGGTTATGGGGAGGAAGCAGGGTTAAGGTATTGGATGATCAGCTATGGTCATGATGAATGGCAGAGCAGACTGAAAGGGCCAAATATTTTCCTTCTGCTCAGATCTTACATGTTTCTCTGGTGCTATCCCAATAGTTGGGATGTCGGAGCTGAATAATGGAGTGCAACAAGAGGTGAGAGGTCATTCCTAAGAGCCTTGACATGAAGATGTTCTGCCCAAGAACTGAAATGTCTTCCCCATGAACCAATGGAAGTGGCAAACATTGAGCTTTTCTTTGTAAGGAAGGATTTCAATGAACAAGGAGTGCTTACCTCTACATGTTGGTGAGAAACATTTTGCACAGATTAGATTGTTTCCAAATGTCGAGCTAATTAATCTTCTGCCTGTCAAGACATGAGCCTGTCAGCTTGGCTCTGGTATAATTTCAACTGTCTACATGTGGAGAAACAAATATATTCTAAAGGCAGAGCAGCAACAATACTAAACTGCAGAGAGTAACACAACATATAAAAATAGAAAGGAATGAATGCATTCCCACCTCACAGAATCTGCATCAAAGGAAGATATTGCAGCTAACTACACTTCATTTGCATTGGGAGTATTGTTCTTGTGACTAATATAAGATCACAGAATTCAGTGATTCCTTTAAAGAACGTGGAATATCTGATATCGGGATAGAAAGGGGATAGATTTTCCTTTATCAGGAAACTCTGAGAGAAGGAATCATGGAGGGGGAAGGGGTGGTCTGTAATTGTCTGAGGGTTGTAGCTCAGTAAGAACGTATCCATCTCTCAATCCAATTCCAGATGTGGCCAACTCAAGCGTAATCCAATCTGAGCAAGGATGGAGGGTTAGGTTCCTAACTCTGGCTGGACATCATCCTGGATAGTAAATCTCCTATCTACTATCATGTCAAGGCAAACAGCTTACAATTCCCCATTTCCCACACATCTGCAAGTATAAGGAAAAGAGTCACCACACTGTGATCAGACCATAAGACCTCTTAGTCATGGGAGAGGGATGAGTGATGCTGGTTGACGCTGAGGGTCACCACAGTGCAGGCAGGAGGTTGACAAGGAGAAGACTTCATGCTGGCTCCAGTTGGTGCAGAAATTGAATCCCCTGCTGTTGCACCAAGACCAGCTGTTCAACCAACTGAGCTAACCAACTACCAGAATTTCGGTGTTAACAAGAATGACCAGAGGATTTTGAAAAATATATTATTTAGAATACTTCTCTGTTGTTGGTGATATGAATTTAATGATACAGATTTAAATAGGAAGGTGGCAGGATATGTTACGAAGATGAACAGAAATGCATGCGGTGACCCATGGCCTTGTTTGGGTGCGAGTGCCACTGGCTGGGTGGGAACTTATAGCCTATGTCCTTGAGAAGGCGGTTGCTAATCAATTCCACTGACACAATATAATGAAGCCCACAACTGAAATTGAAAGAAAATTGTGAATGCCATCCCTGTGATCTTATTGAGAACGAATGTTTTGATTGTTGCCTATAAACAATGGTGTGTTAATAATAAAATGTGAGGCTGGATGAACACAGCAGGCCAAGCAGCATCTCAGGAGCACAAAAGCTGACGTTTCGGGCCTAGACCCTTCATCAGAGAGGGGGATGGGGAGAGGGAGCTGGAATAAATAGGGAGAGAGGGGGAGGCGGACCGAAGATGGAGAGTAAAGAAGATAGGTGGAGAGAGTATAGGTGGGGAGGGAGGGAGGGGATAGGTCAGTCCAGGGAAGACGGACAGGTCAAGGAGGTGGGATGAGGTTAATAGGTAGATGGGGGTGCGGCTTGTGGTGGGAGGAAGGGATGGGTGAGAGGAAGAACCGGTTAGGGAGGCAGAGACAGGTTGGACTGGTTTTGGGATGCAGTGGGTGGGGGGGAAGAGCTGGGCTGGTTGAGGGATGCAGTAGGGGAAGGGGAGATTTTGAAACTGGTGAAGTCCACATTGATAACATACGGCTGCAGGGTTCCCAGGCGGAATATGAGTTGCTGTTCCTGCAACCTTCGGGTGGCATCATTGTAGCAGTGCAGGAGGCCCATGATGGACATGTCATCTAGAGAATGGGAGGGGGAGTGGAAATGGTTTGCGACTGGGTTGTGCAGTTGTTTGTTGCGAACTGAGCGGAGGTGTTCTGCAAAGCGGTCCCCAAGCCTCCGCTTGGTTTCCCCAATGTAGAGGAAGCTGCACCGGGTACAGTGGATGCAGTATACCACATTGGCAGATGTGCAGGTGAACCTCTGCTTAATGTGGAATGTCATCTTGGGGCCTGGGATAGGGGTGAGGGAGGAGGTGTGGGGACAAGTGTAGCATTTCCTGCGGTTGCAGGGGAAGGTGCCGGGTGTGGCGGGGTTGGAGGGCAGTGTGGAGCGAACAAGGGAGTCACGGAGAGAGTGTTCTCTCCGGAAAGCAGACAGGGGTGGGGATGGAAAAATGTCTTGGGTGGTGGGGTCGGATTGTAAATGGCGGAATTGTCGGAGGATGATGCGTTGTATCCGGAGGTTGGTAGGGTGGTGTGTGAGAACGAGGGGGATCCTCTTAGGGCGGTTGTGGCGGGGGCGGGGTGTGAGGGATGTGTTGCGGGAAATACGGGAGACGCGGTCAAGGGCGTTCTCGATCACTGTGGGGGGAAAGTTGCGGTCCTTAAAGAACTTGGACATCTGGGATGTGCGGGAGTGGAATGTGTTATCGTGGGAGCAGATGCGGCGGAGGCGGAGGAATTGGGAATATGGGATGGAATTTTTGCAGGAGGGTGGGTGGGAGGAGGTGTATTCTAGGTAGCTGTGGGAGTCAGTGGGCTTGAAATGGACATCAGTTACAAGCTGGTTGCCTGAAATGGAGACTGAGAGGTCCAGGAAGGTGAGGGATGTGCTGGAGATGGCCCAGGTGAACTGAAGGTTGGGGTGGAAGGTGTTGGTGAAGTGGATGAACTGTTCGAGCTCCTCTGGGCAGCAAGAGGCGGCGCCGATACAGTCATCAATGTACCGGAGGAAGAGGTGGGGTTTGGGGCCTGTGTAGGTGAGGAAGAGGGACTGTTCCACGTAACCTACAAAGAGGCAGGCATAGCTGGGGCCCATGTGGGTGCCCATGGCCACCCCCTTAGTCTGTAGGAAGTGGGAGGAGTCAAAAGAGAAGTTGTTGCGGGTGAGGACGAGTTCCGCTAGGCGGATGAGAGTGTCGGTGGAGGGGGACTGGTCGGGCCTGCGGGACAGGAAGAAGCGGAGGGCCTTGAGGCCATCTCCATGCGGAATGCAGGTGTACAGGGACTGGACGTCCATGGTGAATATGAGGTGTTGGGGGCCAGGGAATTGGAAGTCCTGGAGGAGGTGGAGGGCGTAGGTGGTGTCACGGACGTAGGTGGGGAGTTCCTGGACCAAAGGGGAGAAAATGGATTCCAGATAGGTGCAGACAAGGGTGGCGCATTGGTAGCATGGCGCACTGATCTCTACATCGCCGAGGCCAGACGCCAACTCTCCGACACCACCTCCTACCGCCTCCTCAATCATGACCCCACACCCGAGCACCAAACCATCATCTCCAACACCATTCACGACCTCATCACCTCAGGGGACCTCCCACCCACAGCCTCCAACCTCATTGTTCCCCAACCCCGCACGGCCCGTTTCTATCTCCTTCCCAAAATCCACAAAACTGCCTGCCCCGGTCGACCCATCGTCTCAGCCTGCTCCTGCCCCACCGAACTCATCTCCACCTATCTGGACTCCATTTTCTCCCCTTTGGTCCAGGAACTCCCCACCTACGTCCGTGACACCACCCACGCCCTCCACCTCCTCCAGGACTTCCAATTCCCTGGCCCCCAACACCTCATATTCACCATGGACGTCCAGTCCCTGTACACCTGCATTCTGCATGGAGATGGCCTCAAGGCCCTCCGCTTCTTCCTGTCCCGCAGGCCCGACCAGTCCCCCTCCACCGATACTCTCATCCGCCTAGCTGAACTCGTCCTCACACTCAACAACTTCTCTTTTGACTCCTCCCACTTCCTACAGACTAAGGGGGTGGCCATGGGCACCCGCATGGGCCCCAGCTATGCCTGCCTCTTTGTAGGTTACGTGGAACAGTCCCTCTTCCGCACCTACACAGGCCCCAAACCCCACCTCTTCCTCCGGTACATTGATGACTGTATCGGCGCCGCCTCTTGCTGCCCAGAGGAGTTCGAACAGTTCATCCACTTCACCAACACCTTCCACCCCAACCTTCAGTTCACCTGGGCTATCTCCAGCACATCCCTCACCTTCCTGGACCTCTCAGTCTCCATTTCAGGCAACCAGCTTGTAACTGATGTCCATTTCAAGCCCACCGACTCCCACAGCTACCTAAAATACACCTCCTCCCACCCACCCTCCTGCAAAAATTCCATCCCCTATTCCCAATTCCTCCGCCTCCGCCGCATCTGCTCCCACGATAACACATTCCACTCCCGCACATCCCAGATGTCCAAGTTCTTTAAGGACCGCAACTTTCCCCCCACAGTGATCGAGAACGCCCTTGACCGCGTCTCCCGTATTTCCCGCAACACATCCCTCACACCCCGCCCCCGCCATAACCGCCCTAAGAGGATCCCCCTCGTTCTCACACACCATCCTACCAACCTTCGGATACAACGCATCATCCTCCGACACTTCCGCCATTTACAATCCGACCCCACCACCCAAGACATTTTTCCATCCCCACCCCTGTCTGCTTTCCGGAGAGAACACTTTCTCCGTGACTCCCTTGTTCGCTCCACACTGCCCTCCAACCCCACCACACCCGGCACCTTCCCCTGCAACCGCAGGAAATGCTACACTTGTCCCCACACCTCCTCCCTCACCCCTATCCCAGGCCCCAAGATGACATTCCACATTAAGCAGAGGTTCACCTGCACATCTGCCAATGTGGTATACTGCATCCACTGTACCCGGTGCAGCTTCCTCTACATTGGGGAAACCAAGTGGAGGCTTGGGGACCGCTTTGCAGAACACCTCCGCTCAGTTCGCAACAAACAACTGCACAACCCAGTCGCAAACCATTTCCACTCCCCCTCCCATTCTCTTGATGACATGTCCATCATGGGCCTCCTGCACTGCCACAATGATGCCACCCGAAGGTTGCAGGAACAGCAACTCATATTCCGCCTGGGAACCCTGCAGCCTAATGGTATGAATGTGGACTTCACCAGTTTCAAAATCTCCCCTTCCCCTACTGCATCCCTAAACCAGCCCAGTTCGTCCCCTCCCCCCACTGCACCACACAACCAGCCCAGCTCTTCCCCCCTACCCATTGCATCCCAAAATCAGTCCAACCTGTCTCTGCCTCCCTAACCGGTTCTTCCTCTCACCCATCCCTTCCTCCCATCCCAAGCCGCACCCCCATCTACCTACTAACCTCATCCCACCTCCTTGACCTGTCCGTCTTCCCTGGACTGACCTATCCCCTCCCTACCTCCCCACCTATACTTTCTCCACCTATCTTCTTTACTCTCCATCTTCGGTCCGCCTCCCCCTCTCTCCCTATTTATTCCAGTTCCCTCTCCCCATGCCCCTCTCTGATGAAGGGTCTAGGCCCGAAACGTCAGCTTTTGTGCTCCAGAGATGCTGCTTGGCCTGCTGTGTTCATCCAGCCTCACATTTTATTATCTTGGAATTCTCCAGCATCTGCAGTTCCCATTATCTCTGATACTATTTTAACCGAACAATGGTGTGTTGCCTGCTTAATTTCGGAAACTGCCCAGACATTCTTTTAGAAGTTCAGGGCTGTGAATATCATAACATTCAAGAACATGGGACAGGTGCAGGAAAATGGGATTAGTGCACTTTTGATGGTAATTATGACAGTGCAGACTTAGATAGAAGGAAAGCGAGATAACAAAGTGTGAAGCTGGATGAACACAGCAGGCCAAGCAGCATCTCAGGAGCACAAAAGCTGACATTTCGGGCCTAGACCCCTTTCTGTGCTGTATGAATTTATGAATCTATGAAGGAGTTAAAATGCAACATTAGTGTTACTAGCTGAGCCAGTTGACCTGAGTTCAACACGCTCCTGCTCCAGAAGTGTGTATTAATATATTTGGGAAGGTTGCTTGAAAGTACTGTGTTAGTACTTCAAAGTGACTCTCTGGTAGTCTCCCTGTCTCTGAACCGGGGCTCAGACGTGTTTTATAACATCTTTGAGCAGATGGATTGGAAACTTTCGCTAATGAAGATAAGCTTGAATTCCATACAATAAATGAACTCAGCCATTGAAATCAATCTCTGACAAACATTTCAATTTTACTCTGGATGATTGATTTTATTTAATTACAATTGAAGTGAATTGAATTAAATTGAGTTAGCTTTATTGCCTTTTGTACTCAAATAAGTACAGTGAAAAGGTTATATTTCGCCACTTGCAGCAGCATCTTAGATATTAAGGTACTCAGTTACAACCTCTTCAGTTGCAAGATCTTAGAAGAGAGAAGTAAAAAAATGCTCAGCATTACAGAAACAAAACTTGATTTAATTTGATTTTAGCTTTATTGTCATGTGTGCTTAAATCCTGGGGTACGGTGAGAAGTGTACAAAGTGGACACCCATGGCACCATCTTATGTACAAGGTTACCTGTGTATGAAACTTAGGCACAAGTAATAGAACATAGAACATAGAACATTACAGCACAGTACAGGCCCTTCAGCCCTCAATGTTGTGCCGACCTGTCATACCGATCTCAAGCCCATCTAACCTACACTATTCCATGTACGTCCATATGTTTATCCAATGACAACTTAAATGTACCTTAAGTTGGCGAATCTACTACCATTGCAGGCAAAGCGTTCCATTCCCTTACTACTCTCTGAGTAAAGAAACTACCTCTGACATCTGTCCTATATCTTTCACCCCTCAATTTAAAGCTATGCCCCCTCGTGCTGGCCATCACCATCCTCGGAAAAAGGCTCTCCCTATCCACCCTATCTAACCCTCTGATTATTTTATATGTTTCAATTAAGTCACCTCTCAACCTTCTCCTCTCTAATGAAAACAGCCTCAAGTCCCTCAGCCTCACCTCGTAAGACCTTCCCTCCATACCAGGCAACATCCTAGTAAATCTCCTCTGCACCCTTTCCAAAGCTTCCACATCCTTCTTATAATGCGGTGACCAGAACGGTACACAATACTCCAAGTGCGGCCGCACCAGAGTTTTGTACAGCTTCACCATAACCTCTTGGTTCTGGAACTCGATCCCTCTATTAATAAAAGCTAAAACACTCTATGCCTTCTTAACAGCCCTGTCAACCTGGGTGGCAACTTTCAAGGATCTGTGCACGTGGACACCGAGATCTCTCTGCTCATCTACACTACAAAGGATCTTACCATTAGCCTAGTACTTTGCCTTCTGGTTACTCCTACCAAAGTGCATCACTTCACACTTGTCTGCATTAAACTCCATTTGCCAACTCTCAGCCCAGCTCTGCAGCTTACCTATGTCTCTCTGCAACCTACAGCATCCTTCGTCACTATCCACAACTCCACCGACCTTAGTGTCATCTGCAAATTTACTAACCCATCCTTCTACGCCCTCATCCAGGTCATTTATAAAAATGACAAACAGCAGTGGCCCCAACACCGACCCTTGTGGTACACCACTAGTAACTGCTCTCCAGGATGAACATTTCCCATCAATTACCACCCTCCGTCTTCTTTCAGCAAGCCAATCTCCGATCCAAACTGCTATATCTCCCACAATTCCATTCCTCCGCATTTTGTACAATAGCCTACAGTGGGGACCCTTATCGAATGCCTTGCTGAAATCCATATACACCACATCAACCGGTTTACTCTCATCTACCTGTTTGGTCACCTTCTCAAAGAACTCAATAAGGTTTGTGAGGCATGACCTTCCCTTCACAAAACCGTGCCGACTATCCCTAATCAATTTATTCTTTTCTAGATGATTATAAACCCTATCCCTTATAACCTTTTCCAACACTTTACCAACAACTGAGGTAAGGCTCACTGGTCTATAATTACCAGGGTTGTCTCAACTCCCCTTCTTGAACAGGGGAACCACATTTGCTATCTTCAATACAAAAAGAAACAAAGATGAAAGTGAAGCATTGTTGTTGTTCTTAGTACAAGTAGAAAAATGAGGAAATAATGTTAAAAATTAACATTACAGACCTAGGTAGTATTATGTGGAAAAATAAAGAAATATGGGTAAACATTCAACAGTTTTTTTCTTAAAAGAACTTCCTGCAAGATCTTGGTCCCCTCCATGTTGACCTACTCTCCTTGGGCTTCCTGCTCCTGATGCCTCAGATGCCTGTGGTCCTCCCTCACTGACACTTCAGGATTGCTCTCAAAGGCTCAGTGCCCCCAGCCAATTCCCTGCACTGGATCTCCAGCTAACTCTGCCCTGGTTCCACATCCACTTCTCTGCATTAAATTTCCAGCTGACACTGCTCTGGATCCAGAGCCAATTTCCGGCACTGGATCTCCAGCCGACACTGCTCTGCTTCCACTGCCAATTCCCAGCACCGGATCTCCAGCTGACACTGCCCCGGTTCCACAGCCAATTCCCTGCACTGGATCTCCAGCTGACTCTGCCCTGGTTCCACAGCCAATTCCCTGCACTGGATCTCCAGCTGTCACTGCTCTAGTTCCACAGCCAATTCCCTGCGCTGGATCTGCAGTTGTCACTGCTCTGGATCCACAGCCAACTCCCTGCACTGGATCTCCAGCCGACACTGCTCTGGTTCCACACTCCATGATACCATCTTTGTTGCTGCCTCTCACTTCGCAACTCCCGAAGATAAGAAAGAAAGATGAGAAGGAGAAAGGAGAGAAGAAAAGAATGCAGCTGGCCTGGAGCAGATGTTCTGACCATGCCATTGCTGCCATCTGAAATAACTGGTTTGAATAGCTGGATTGAGCAAGACACAAAATTGGTGATTTAGAGTTCTATTATGTAATTCTTTCTTTTCTTCTCACCTTCCTTCATTCCCCTCTCCCTTTCAATTATTCATCCTTCCTTGTCTCTTTCTCCCTCTCCTTAGTTACACCTTCTGTCAATTTTACCAGCCATTTAACACCTGCCCTTGGGCATTTCAGTTGGTGCCTTTTCCTGAATTACTGAGCATTAAGTGTAGATAGCCAGGGCCATGTGAGAACAGAGGCTGAGAATGTTGTGAAAATCTCAGAAAAATATTGGATGAAATAGCTTCCAAAGAACCACTCAACCAGTCACTAACTTAATCAATAGAAATAGTTCCAGTGTACTTTTCCAAAGAAATCCTACGTGTGACACAACATGTTGAAAATCCCACAGGAATTAGATTATATCTAAAAGAGCCTAATGAGATCTCAGAGGAAAATTTAAGCCTCTGACAATTGCATTTGACTGCATTCCACCTGGGCAAACCAGTGAATTACTGCACATATCATTTAGATAAACACTTGAAATGTTGACTCTTGTTCCTGATTTCCACAATCATCCACGTTACACTCCCGTTATTGCGAAATAAATTGACACAAAGTTACTGTAGTGGTGCTAAATTTCAAGCTTCTTCACTTCGCAGTTCAAACTTCCGTCCACACTTTGCCACTGAAGCTTCTCTTCCCTTGATCAGTTATCCCACAGGTAAGAGGAAGGCTGCTTCCTCATTTTAATTTCCAAGGAGTCAGCTTATTTGGAATGGGCTGAATGGTGTCTTTTGACAGTACCATCACTGTCACTTTTATGTGAAGGGCCATGACTGAGCGAGTTGGCCACCTCTAACAATCCAAAGAGCCAGAGGGACTTTCAGGTAAATGAGATGCTCAAGATGATGCTCTGAAGTTGTAGGGTGATACGATGACTCAGTGGCTCAATAGTTAGTACTGAGGCCTCACAGTGCCAGGGACCTGTGTTTGATTCCAGCCTTAGGGAGTTTTTACATTCTCCCTCTGTCTGCGTGGGTTTTCTCTGGGTGCTCTGGTTTCCTCTCAAAGATGTGCAGGTCACGTGGATTGGGCATGCAAAATTGCCCATAGTTCTCAGGGTTATACGGGCTAGGTGGATTGGCCATGGGGAATGCAAGGTTATACAGGGATGGGATGGTTCAGGGTGGGATGCTCTTTGGAGGGTTGGCATGAACTGAATGGATCGAATGGGCTACTTCTGTATTGTGAGGATTCTATAAGAAGAGCCTAAAAGCAGACTTTCAATATTTTAATGTCTTTGAGGAAAGCGGAAAATATACTGTGGCCAAATTTGGGAGGGTGAGCAGCTGTTAATAGAGACTGCTAGTGACTAACAGATATCGATAGGCTATCGATAGCCAGAGACTTTTCCCCAGGGCAGATTGACTGCCATGAGGGGTCATAGTTTTCAGGTGTTAGGAGGAAGGTACAGAGGAGACGTCAGAGGGAGGTTCTTCACTCAGAGAGTTGTGAGTGCATGGAATACTTTGCCAGTGGAAGTCGTGGAAGCGGAGTCATTAGTGACATTTAAGCGACTGCTGGACATGCACATGGACAGCAGTGAATTGAGGGGAATGTAGGTTAGGTTATTTTATTTTTGGATTAGGATTATTCCACGGCACAACATCGTGGGCCAAAGGGCCTGTACTGTGCTGTACTTTTCTATGTTCTATGTTCTAACAACAGGCAGTGCATAATGGCAAGCTATGTAATAACAAGATAATAAAATGTGAGGCTGGATGAACACAGCAGGCCAAGCAGCATCTCAGGAGCACAAAAGCTGACGTTTCGGGCCTAGACCCTTCATCAGAGAGGGGGATGGGGGGAGGGAACTGGAATAAATAGGGAGAGAGGGGGAGGCGGACCGAAGATGGAGAGTAAAGAAGATAGGTGGAGAGAGTGTAGGTGGGGAGGTAGGGAGGGGATACCTCCCCACCTACACTCCCCACCTACACTCTCTCCACCTATCTTCTTTACTCTCCATCTTCGGTCCGCCTCCCCCTCTCTCCCTATTTATTCCAGTTCCCTCCCCCCATCCCCCTCTCTGATGAAGGGTCTAGGCCCGAAACGTCAGCTTTTGTGCTCCTGAGATGCTGCTTGGCCTGCTGTGTTCATCCAGCCTCACATTTTATTATCTTGGAATCTCCAGCATCTGCAGTCCCCATTATCTCTATGTAATAACAAGGCCTGGTTTTTGGGGTAGCGGGCTGGGACATGGGAGAGTTCAAGCCCTGAAACTATTGCGATAATAAGGTGTAGAGCTGGATGAAGAAGCGTCTAGGCCTGAAACGTCAGCTTTCCTGCTCCTCTGATGCTGCTCAGCCTGCTCTGTTCATCTAGATCTATACCTTGTTATCTCATATTCTCCAGCATCTGCAGCTCCTACTATCCCTGAAACTATTGAACTTAATATTGAACCTGGAGGCCTGTAGAGTCCCCAAATGGAAAATGAGGTGTTGTTCTTCCAGCTTGCACCGAGCTTCGGTGGAATACTCAGCAGGCCTGAGACAGAGATGTTGGCCAGGGAACAGGGTGGTGTGTTAAAGTGGCAGGCAACTGGCAGCTCAGGGTCTTTTTTGCGAGTAGAATGTAGATGTTCTATGAAGCGGTCATCCCGTCTATGTTTCATTTCACCAGTAGAGGAGACCACATTGTGAGCAGCAGTTGAAATAGACTAAATTCTAGGAAGCACAGGGGAAGTATGTTTGGGCCCTTGGATCCTGGGTAGGGCGGAGGTAAATGGGCGGGTATCACACCTTCACTGGTTACAGGAGAAGGCGCCGTGTGGCTGTGGGGAATGCTGAGACTGAAGGAAGAGTGGACCAGGGTGTCCTGGAGGGAATAGTCCATCCGGAAGGCAAACAGGGGAGGGGATGGGAATATGTGTCTGGTGGTGGAATCTCGCTGGAGGTGGCAGAATTTGAGCCTGCTGATCTTCTGGATATAAATGTTGGTGGGATGGTAGGTGAGGATAAGGGGAACCCAATCACTTTTGCGGGAGGGAAGGGAAGGGGTGAGGGTGGAAGTGCAGGAAATGGGTCAGAACTAGTTGAGGGCCCTGTCGATAATGGTGCTGGGGAATCCTCGGTTGAGGAAGAACATTTCGGAGGCTCCCTTGTTGAAGTTGGCCTCATCAGAAGATATGCAATGGAGACGAAGGAACTGGGTTCTACAGCCAGTGCTGTCCAATTGCAGAATTACATACAAAGTTAAGCATTAGGCTGTAAGTTTGACAAGTTACTTACACTTTCATCATTCTGACACTCAGTATCAATTTTCCTCTTAACTTTCTCCCCTCAAAGGATAACAGCCCAATCTATCCACTTAACTGATGCTCCTCCTCCTTGCAGCCATTCTCATAAAGTATTACTCCACTCTTCCAAATCTTTTACATCTGTCCTGAAGTCTTGTGTCCACATGCAGAAACAATACTCTATTTGATGTAAACCTGAGGTTCATCAAAAAAAATCCTCCCTTTATATCCTAACTCTTGAAATTTGCATCTCAATTTATGAAGTCCTGGATTCTGGATCAGCCTTTTTCTGTTTTATTATAGTTGTAACTTTTACTTTATTTTGATACTTTTGTATTTCCTGTCAAAATGCCTCGATCACGCGACCTTGTATTAAATATCATCTGATCCTCACCCTCCTTTCTATGCCCTCTTGAAGTCTACTATAGTCCTCTTTGTAGTTCACAATACAGTAAATCCTCTTTAAAGTTTACTCAGACAACATTCTTGGTCATCAACGTAAATAATAAAATAATGATAACGTATTTGTTTAAAGTTGTAAGTTATGGCTCAGTGCTGGTTACCAGACTTTCTAATCCGTGGACTGCCTGTTTTCAAGCCCTCATCTGCATGCTTCAACATTCAAACTCAAACCTACTGGCCCTCAGTTCAGTTCTGAGGAAGGGTCACCGGACCCAAAATGTTAACTCTGTCTTCTCCTTCAGAGATGCTGCCAGACCTGCTGAGCTTTTCCCAACTTTTGTTTTTGTTCCCAGCCTTCCCCCATTGCTGATTTCAACCTTGTTTATCACCAGCATCCATTCCCCGACCTTGTCTATAGTTTTAAAGTCTCCAGTGTCCTTTTCTGTCCCATCTGGCTTTCTGAACTTGGACTGAAGACCTGAGCTGCATCTCACAACAGATCATTCTACATGTACTGAACAGGATCTGCTACGAGGTGGAACCTGATTAATTAAAAACTTTGTAAAGTGAATCAAATTTTAATCTGTACTGTATTTACATACTTACATACTTAGTACCTTTGCATATTTTTAAATGCATTTTCATTTTATTTTTTAATGTAAGCATTTAAGAATATACGCTTTTTCAATTTTTTAAAAGTTTGATTTGTTATACTCGCATGTACCCAGCTACAGTGAAGAGTTTTGTTTTGCATGCAGTACAGGCGGAACATACCAGACTGAGTGCATGTGGGTAACAGAACAGATTTAGGAATACAATGTTGCAGCTGCAGAGAAGGTGCACAAACAGCAAGGTCAGCATTAAATTTAAAATTTGAAAGACCTACTCAGAAGGCTAACAACAGCAGATCAGAAGCTGTGCTTGAACCTGTAGGTCCATGTGTTTAAGCGTCTGTATCTTCGACCTAATGGAGAAGGTTGGAAGAGTTTATAACCGCCATGGTAGGGAGTCTCCGATGATGCTGGTTGCCTTCCTCAAGCAGCAGAAAATGTAAGTGGATTCAATGGATGGGAGGCTGGTTTGTGTGATGGACTGGGCTGTGTTCACAACTCTCTATAGTTTCTTATGGTCCTGGGCAGGACTACGCTCTGAAGCATCCAGATAGAATGTTTTCTATGGAGCATTTATAAAAAATGGCCAGATTCTTTATGTACATGCTAAATTTCTTTAACCTCCTGAGGATATAAAGGTATTGCTGTGCTTTCTGGACTGTAGCATCAATGTTGGTAGACCAAGACAGATTGATGGTGATCATCGCTCCGAGGGACTTAATCATGTGTTACAGCTGTTTTCCGCAGGGACAGATCCTGAAGGACCTAACTGTGTGGTTGTTTTTATATGAAATTATTGATTTAATTTGTGAGTTATTTCAGAGTGGAATGTACATATAGTGCAATATTTCACCCTGATGATTTTTTTTTGCGAGCAAAAGATAGCTACAGGAACTTTACTCTGGTTTTAATATTGTTTCATGTTGGAAACTATGCTTCATTTAAAGTTATGATTTTCAGGACCACAGCTATAACTTCAGGTGAGGGCCTACCTGTTGTCTAAAACGCTTAAAACTCTACATCATTTTCTGCATCAAGGAACCCCTTGATCACGGCCTAAACCTTGGAGAACCTTATTCTGTAACTTGATCCTCATGTCTCATGGCATAATGAAAGCGTCCATAGTTCTGGGCTAGGAGGGCTAGGGGTTCAAATTCCCCCTGTTTTAGAGGTGTACTTTGACAGGTTGATGACAATTTTGTGCTCTGAAGATTCTGAAGTGTTATTTGAATTCATACAGAAGCAAGAATGTTACCACCGAATGGCATTATGCAACCTAATTATTCCAACGTTCATCACTAACACTTTCTAGATGTGAGACCTCAGCCATCAATAACGACAAGTAATGTCAGGGTATGAGAGCAGCAAAGGTTCCAAGTTCCTCACCAAGGAACCCGACCTCTTGGCTCGGTATATTATCCCCATCGTTTCAGTACAGCTCTAATTCTGAATACCCCTGAGCACTGTGGAGGCATCTTCACCAACACCGGCTGCAGCCCTTCAAGAAGGCTGCTACACCACCATTTCTCAAGTACAATTAGGGATGGCAAGATAATGGGTTCCTTACCATAGTGGCACTAAGATATCTAGTGACACAAATGTTCATAAATGGGCAAAGCATTCATTGTAAGGAAGCTGTATCTGGGACAATAAAAACCAAGAACAAAGGACAACACAGCACTGCAAAAGGCCGTTAGACTCTCCAAGCCTGCGCCTCTATCCCCTTCTCATTCATGCATTCATCCAGGTGCTTCCTGAATGCAGCTACTGTGTCTGCTTCCAACACCTCTCTGGCAGTGCGTTCTGGACACTCACCATCCTTTGTGTGAAAAACTTGCCTTGCACATCTCTTTTAAACGTACCACCCCCCCCTTTTGAGCCAGTGTGCCCTCGTAACTGACCCTCCACCTTCGGGAAAAGCTTTAGACTTTCCACACTATCCGTGTCGTTTCCAATCTCATGAACTTCTGTCAGGTCACTCCTCAACCTCCTGCATTTCAGTGGAAACAAACCCAGTCCATCCAATCCTTTTTCATAGCTGCAAACCCCCATACCAGGCACAGAGTGCAATAGGTACAAGGTGTCGCGCTGGATGAACACGGCAGGCCAGGCAGCATCAGAGAAGCAGGAAAGCTGATGTTTCAGGCCTGGACCCTTCTTCAGAAATTGGAAGAAGGTTCCAGACCTGAAAAGTCAGCTTTCCTGCTCCTCCGATGTTGCTTGGCCTGCTGTGTTCATCCAGCGCGACACCTTGTTGTCTCAGATTCTCCAGCATCAGCAGATACTACTATCTCTGAAAGAGTGCAGTAGATTTGTCTTTGTAGTGCAGAGATATATTAAAAAAGAATGTAGAGTTTGCCTTAAAATCCACAGGATAATTGCAGACAAAACCATTTCTAACTCGAGAAAAGAGATGGATCATACGAGAATGGCAGCAGCCAAGGCAATGACCTAAATCTCAATGCAAGTAAAACTCTTCTGAAGTACATTCAGTCTCCGCTCTGTATATTGCCTTTATCAAAACAGAGTCATAATGTGAAGGGAAGTTTGAAGTGATTATCTAATATCCTTGGAGGTTTTTCATAACCTATCACGTCAAAAAAGTGAATTTTAAACTGCTGCACCTTCACAATTTATTATCCAGCTGAATGGTTGAAAATATTGTAAATTATATATTTGGTTTCTATTTTTATGTCACACATTACCGTTTATCAAAAGCAAAGTTAATAACTTTTAGTTTTCATCACTTTTCATGTTACTAAAAATCAATAAATCATGTCAAACAAAGCCAAGCTCTGATCCTGTCCAATTGATTTGTTAAGAAAGATATTTGAATGTAAACAGTTGCACATTTGAAAGCAATTTCATAAAAGGCCAAAGCATGATTACATTGTAAAACATGTAAGGACATAAATATCTTTACATAAAATAAAAAATTGAATGCATGTTTAAGCCCTAAGTGTAGTTGGATTAGCAAATACCTGATTGATTGAAGGGCCTCTTCTGCGTTGTATGACTCTATGATTTTGTGACATTGGAATAAACTGCCAGAGGAAGTGGTAGATAAAGATATAGCTACAGCATTGGAAAGACATTTTCACAAGTACATGAGCAGGAAAGGTTTGGAGAGATGTGGGCTAAACGCAAGCAAATGGGGCTAGTCTAATTTGGAAACTTGGTCAGCATGGGCAATTTGGACCACAGGGTCGATTTCCATTCTGTGAGACTCTATGACTCAATGAAGATAGGCCGAAAATGTTCAACCTTTCCTGATGAAAAATCCCTTCATCCCAAAATCAACCTTTTGAAACTTCTCTGAACTGTTTTTAATATGAAAAAGTCATTTCTTAAATGAGGAAGACTTTTGTATGCACACCTTCAGGTCTTCTAATACTTGCTTCTCTTTCAAGTTGTTTCCATTAACTTATATTGCCACTTTTCATTCCCATTGCTGACCTCTGAGATTATGGATACAATTATAGAGTCAGAGAGCCACCCAATAAAAAGAACAAAAGGAAAAGCATACAGTGTGGTGAAAATTAGTGGGAAGCCAGTGGATTAGGGAGCTTTTAAAAACCAGCAGAGGATAACCAACAAAGCAATAAAGGGGTGAGAAGATGAATTATGAGGATAAGTCAGCAAATAAATCAAAAGAAGATTGTAAGAGATATTTTAGATATAAAGAAGGCAAAAGGCAATCAGGAGTAGACCTTGTACCTCTGGAAGCTGGTGGTGTAGGAATGGAAATGGTGGAGGAGCTGAACAGGTACTTTGCATCAGTCTTCCCAATGGAAGACATCAGCAGCACACCAGAACTTCAAGAGAGTCAGGGGACAGCGGTGAGTGTATTTGCTGTCCCGAAGGAGAAAGTGAGAAGCTGAAAGGTCTGAAGGTGGATCAATCATCCAGACCAGATGGTTTACACCCCACAGCTCTGAAAGAGATAGCTTAGGAGATTCTGCAGATATTGTTGGTGATCTTTCAGACATCGTTGAAGTGAGGCAGGGCCGCAGAGACTGGAAAGCTAATAGCTAATATAACAAGACAATAAAATGTGAGGCTGGATGAACACAGCAGGCCCAGCAGCATCTCAGGAACACCTGAGATGCTGCTGGGCCTGCTGTGTTCATCCAACCTCACATTTTATTGTCTTGGATTCTCCAGCATCTGCAGTTCCCATTATCACAGCTAATATAACAATCCTGATTTAAAAAGGAGGGAGGCAGAGCACAGGGAACTATTGGCTGGTTAGCCTGACCTCAATCATTGGTAAGATTTTAGATTCCATTATTCAGGATGAGATTGTGGCGTACTTAGAAATGCGTGGAAGAACAGGGCTGACCCAGCACGGCTTCATAAAGAGGAGGTCATGCCTGACAAATCTGTTAGAAGTCTTTTAGGAAGTAATGAACAAGTTAGACAAAGCAGAGTTGGTGGATATGATCAATTTGGATTTCCAGAAGTCATTTGACAAGGTGCTGCACAGGAGGCTGCCAAATAAGACGAGTTCATGGTGTTAGGGGTTAGGTACTGGTATGGATAGTGGAATGGCTGACTGGGAAAAGACAGAGAGTGGGGTTGGGGGTGGTGCTGCCGAAGGACTTAGACCATTTAGGAGAATAGGTAATGAAGTAGTAGATAAAATATAATGTGGAAAAGTGTGAAATTATGCATTTTCTGGAAAGAATACAGATTTTGGCTATTTTTAAAATGTTGACAGGCTTCGAAAATCTGAAGCACAAAGGGACTTGGGAGATCTAGTTCAGAATTCTCTTAGGATTCATGTGCAGGTTGAATTGGCAGCTTGTAGTGCAAATACTATGTCTGCATTAATTTTGAGAAGGCGAGAATCCAAGAGCACGACTGCACTGCTGAAACTGTATATGGCTCTGGTCAGCCTGCATTTGGAATATTGCGAGTAGCTTTTGGTCTCATAGCTATGAAAGGATGTGTTGGCATTGGAAGGGGTCCAGATGAAGTTTGTAAGAGTAATCCTGGAGTTGAAAGGCTTGTCATATGAAGAGTGGTTTAGGACTCTGTGTCAGTACTTGAAGGAGTTTAGAAGAATGAGGGGGGATCTGGTTTTAACTTACTGTATACTGAGAGACCTGGATACAGTGGACATGGAGAAGATGTTTCCACTAGTAGGAAGGTCTGGGACCCAGTGCACAAACTCAAAGTGAAGAGATAGCCCTTCAGTACTAGGGTGAGGAGGAATTTCTTCAACTGGAGAATGGTGACTCTGTTGAACTGATTGCTACAGATGGCTGTGGAGGCCAAGTCATGGAGTGCATTTAAGACAAAAATATGTTCTTGATTATTGGGGGATCAAAGGCTACAGGGAGAAAGTGAGAGAATGGGACTGAGAAGCATATCAGCCATGATCGAGTAGCAGACCAAACTCAACGGGCCACATGGCCTCATTCTGTTCTAATAGTTTGTGATGTTTTAGTCCAACCAGGGAGGAAGTAAGAGCAGAAACAGCAGAGTTTTGGTCACTGTTCTTTGAAGCTTATGAATGCGTAAGCCCTGAGGCCTAGAGAATTGCGACTGTTATACCCTTCTCAGTGTAGATGAGAGAGATAAATTCAAGAATAATGGGCAAGTCTACCAAATAGTGGTGGGGAAACTATTGCAAATAATATCCTGAGAGAAACAAAAAATTGAATTGGTTTCAAAACATATGGACCAATAAATAACAACCAGCACAAATTTATTAAAGAGAAGTTTTGTTTAATAAGTTTGAGTTGTACTTCCCATTTCTCATGCAGTACCAGGAAGGGTTGGTGAGGATTGTGAATATAATGATTAACTAAAACCAGATTACCTCATCATTATTACACTGCTAGATATGAGAGCTTGCTGTGTGCAAATTGGTTTCCAAATTTCCCGCAGTCACTGCATTTCAAAAGTGCACTTAATTGTAATTAAAGCACTTTAGGATACCCTGAAGTCATGAAAGACTTGACGATAATGAAAACGTTTACTGTTTTTTGTGGTAACATGCCATGAACTCTGGTGAGTCACTAAGGCTTAAATTGTTTCATGGTCATGTGCACAATGACTGAGTTCCTTCTTTTCTTTCTTCCTTTTGGTGTTACAGTTTCCCTTGTTTTATTTTGGTCTTTGTTGAGTCAAGCAAGGTGTTGTCTCAATGGCTCCTGCCTTCCATCACTTCAAATACCTTCCCGTCTATTCTTCCTCATACCTCCTTTCTTTGTTTCTCAGCCTTGCTATTTGGTCCCAAAACTAACCACTTCTCGCTGTAAAGATCCTGCTTTCAGCTGCTGATGCCCGGAACTCCTCCCTACCTTTCTCCACCTCTCAACCACACTCTTCTTCTGAGAAAGGTTCCATCTATCCTTATTCTTTGACCAAGGTTTTGGTCACTTGTCTCTATATTTCCTCAGTGGTATACTTTGTTTTGCATTATCCACAAATCCCGTTGGTATGATTTTGTGATGTTGAAGGCGCACTGTGAATGAAGGCTGCTGATGTTGTCGCTTTGAACGTTTGCTACTTTGATTTCTGAATTCAGGCTCCGACACCATTTTGCTTTTGCAAAATAATAATTAGTTGCTGATTGTCAATAAATGGATAGGGGTTGGGGGGGTGGGGCATGGTTTGTTGTTGCTTACCAGTGTGAAAAACAGACACTCACATGAGATTTAATGACTCGGTGCCCAGAACGGAGAAAGTGTGTGGAGGAAACCATCAGGCTGAAGTGTACACTGGGTCTTATTCATTATTTTTTGCCCTTAAACCATCTGTTTCTGGTTTCCTACTGTGGGGATATCAATCTACTTGTTTCAACTCCAAATACAGAGAGGAAAAACAAAACTGGAACAACAGGGGCGAATCAGTAATCAAAGTGACAAGCATTTGCTGCAAAGGCTTCACTGAAACAAATAGGAAAAATCCCCATGTTACTGTTATAACTTGTTGAATTGCTTCCACAAGTCTGCTTCAGTATTACAATCTCAACAAATGCTCCTGTTGGACAAGTCAGATCCCAGAATGAAACCTGGCTTGATAGATTAAAAAAAAACACATTCAGCAAATACTGAGGAAACTCAGCAGGGCTGGTAGCACCTGCAGTGAGAGAAACACAGGTAATGTTTTGAGTATTCTGAAGAAGAGCCACGCTGAACTCAAAATGTTTACTCTGTTTCTCCATCCACAGATGCTGCTGGACACTGTTTAGTTTTTTTTTCCTGTTTTCTCTGTCGTTGTGTCAGGCTTCCAGCATCCACAGTATGTTACTTTTTTTTAACATGATCATTACTATGTCACTGGGACATAGTAACATTAGGATACAGACTTTCTTTAGCAATAGAACAGACGTTTATTGTGTTAAAGGAAATTAGCAAATCAAACTTCACTATCCAGTATAGAAGATAGTAGAATGAACTCAAAACAGATAAAGAACTGAGATTTAACATGTTTTGTGAAATTATGCATTGCAAAAACTCAAATATGGAGAAACACATCACTATCTCATCTCCTAAAGTTTCTACTTAACTAATTCCTTTCCCATGGGCTGTGCAAACAATTCAATAAGTTATTTTCAAATCTGTAAACTTGTACTTTCTCAGTTCTAGTAATTTGCAGGTTTCCAACCAAATTCTTCTGGTTTAGATGCATCACAAACTAAACTTTGATGCTGAAGTAACAGGTTCAATGAACTGCAATTCTTTCTGGGAGAGAAACTTGCTTCCAATATTAATCCTTCTGAACAGAACTAAAAACATTGTATAATCTTTGGCTCTTTTCAAATGAAAACACTGCAGGGGTTTGCAGTCACTGCCTCATAGTAAGTGCTGGATTTAGCCACAGTTCCAGAAGGACTTTCTGTCCTCATTGATAGCCCTTCAATGAAGCAACTGACACTCATTTGGATCCTGTTTCCAAAATTCAAAAATGGTATTAATATGATTTTCCATCATATCAGGCATTATAGCAATTTACTATACTATTATCAGTGTTATGATAGGCAAATAATCTGCAATTTTAAAAATAAAATTTGCTTTGAGGAATAAGTATTAGCCAGGAAATTGTTGTATTTAGATTATTATGTGGAAAAATCGACCTGAAACAGCAGAGATGACCACAGTTTATCTCGTCAACTTCACTGAGGAGTGAGCCAGACTTTATAAACTTAAGACATATTAGGGACTGCAGATGCTGGAGAATCTGAGATATCAAGGTAGAGAGCTGGATGAATACAGCAGGCCAAGAAAACATCAGCAGAACAGGAAAGCTGACGTTTCGGGTCTGGACCCTTCCACACCTTTTTAAACTTAAGGACGTGAAGTGGGGCTCAAACTCACAGCCTTTTGACTTGCAAACCAGAGTGCAACCCACTCCAGCTTTGGTGACACTATTAGTAGCTGGTGCAGGCTTTGTATAGGGCATGAAATGAGATTCTTTTTGCATGCTGAAAATTTCAGAAGCTCCAGAATAATTTAATTTATTCACTTAAAAAGGAAAAATAAAAGTACACTTGAATGAGCCTTCCACACTGATGTGCTAAAACTTTCACAGGGTTACTTATTTCTGGCCGGGGGATGGGTAATGACTGCCAGTTTTCCCAATGATGCTGTTACCATGAGAATGAGTGAAAATAACACGAAGAATTTTCGAGACTTTGATAGACATCATTGGTATGCTGATGTTTGTACTGGCATTGCTGAGATGCTATTTGCTAGGGGAAGGTGAGAAAAACTTCAAGTATCATTTGTCAGAATTAACAGCAGGTACTCCACATGAGTTGCTGTTTCAAGTAGAAGAGCCACTAGTCATATAAATATTTCTTTTCTCAGAATTTCTGGACTGCAGACACTATACTCAACTTCTAATAATCTTGGAATATTTACAGCAGCAGGAAGAAGCCGAACAGTCTTCCAAATCTGCGACAGCTCTCTGAAAAATAAACAACTCATCAAGTCCCATTGTATCGCTTTTACTTTATGGCCTGGCAAATCATTGATTTTCAAATAATTCTAAAAATGCCCTTTACAGAGCCAATCTGCTGCCACTGCACTTTCAGAGTGTGTATTCATGATCCTAACCACAAGAATTGTGAAAAGGATTTTCTTTGAGTCACAGTTGTTTCTTCTCGCCAAATACATTAAAGATGCACCCTCTGGTCTTTAAACTTTTCACCAATGGGAGGTTTCTCCTGATTGGCTGTTTTCAGATCCCTTGTGATTTTTAGAAGTTCTGTAATATCTTAAACTTGCCCCCCTTTCTGCAAAAGGGTAGAGTTAGGCTTACGACTCCATAATCATAGGGTCATAAGAAATAAGAACACAAGTCGATTGTCCGATCCCTCATGGCTGATCTGATATTCCTCACGTCTACTTTCCTGAACTTTCACTATAACTTTTGATTCCCCAACTGATCAAGAATCTATCGTAGTCTTACATATACACAAAGATTCTGCCTTCTCCACTCTCTGGTGAGTTTCTGAAAAACCCCTGTTTTTGTTTGTTTTCCCAATCATCTACCAATCGTTTATAAAACAAAAAGTAATGGATGCTGAAAATCTGAAACAAAAATAGAAATAAAAATAAGTTAAGAGTCACTGGGCTCCAAACTCTGCGTTCTCTCTATTGATGCTGCCAGACTTGTTGAGTTTCATCAGCAACTTATTTTGTCTGTAGCTCTTTGCTTTACGGTATTGCCTTCCTTTTTCCTCTGAAAAGCATCATCCCAACTTCCTCAGGCAATCGATTGTTCTGAGTTCCCTCACTCCTGTAACCATCTTTTTCAATCTTTTCAGCACCCTCTCTGTTACCTTCACATGTTACCTAAAATGCGTCAGCTAGAACCAAACACAATACTCCAACACATCAATCCCTTGCTGTTACATTATACGGTCTGCACGATTTACTCATTGCTTTTCTAAAACTTCACTCAGAGGATGTATGTGTCACTGGCCAGGCCAACATTTATTGCCCATCCCTAGGGCAGTTAAGAATCAACCACATTGCTGTGGGCCTGGAGTCACATGTACCCCAGACCAGGTAAAGATGGCAGCTTCCCTGCCTAAAGGACATTAATAAACCAGATGTTTGTTCTTCCCTCCAAAAGAAAATGAACAATGGTTTAATTTTCATCATTAGACTCTTAATTCAGATTCTCATTGAATTCAAATTCCACCAGCTGCCACAACGGGAATCAAACCAAGTCCCCAGAACATTACCCTGGGTTAATGGTTGAACGACAATACCATGGGGCTTTTTCTTCCCCCAAAATTTCTTCAGTGAATCTTTAGTGGGGTGGGGGGCGGAGGGGGTGGTGATGAGGGAATGGAGAACTGTGTCCAGTGTCCTTGAAGATTGGGGCAGGGATTTTTGATGGTGTGCCGTGTGCCCTTTGGATAATGTTGCAGAATATTGTGCATAAATACTACATTAAAGCTTTGGCTCTGTTCAAAGCCTGTCAACAAGAGACAAAAAGTGTCAACATGTCAACAAGTCTCAAAATGTGTACTTCTGAGGACAGTGGCTTTTTACTTTTCCCAACAGAGTGCTGTCCATAATATAGACACCTTAATAATGCATCTATATGTTTTTCCTAAGTGCGCTCATACTTGTGGATTTAAAAAATATTTCTTATAGGGTGTGTGAGGCGCCTTCTGGGCCTGGAGCCCTGGAGAAGGTGGCGAGCGGTCTTCCTGAACGGCTTCAGTTCATTTGGTGTCGGGACACCACAATGCTGTCACAGTGGATGTTTCGGGATTTGTACCCAGCTACAGCAATGTATTTCTGAGTCAAGATAGTATACTCCTGGAGAGGAATCTGCTTTCATTCACCTGTGTGGCAGAGTCTCATGTTTGAAAGGTGTTGTCCAAGGAGCCGTGGGAGTCTCTTGTTGTGCACTTTGAGAATGGTATTTATCCTTGCTACTGAGAGTCGTAGGTGAAAGAATTAAACATTGAAGGTGGTGATTGGGACCCCAATAAATGGGTTGCTTTGTCCTGGGGTAGTCAGGGAATCATACAGCACAGAAAGTAACCAGAAAGTTTTGTGAGAGATGAGTGGTAGATGTTGTTTATTTGGATTTTAGTAAAGCCTTTGACAATGTTCTGCCTGGTGGACTAATTGGTAAAATTAGATCACATGGTATTGAGGGTGAGCTTGCTAATTCGATACAAAATTGCCTTTACAATAAGAGACAGATAGTGGCGGTGGAGGGTTGCTTTTCAGAGAGGAGGCCTGTTATGTGATGTGTACAAAGGTTAAGTGTTAGGACCACAAGGTTCATCATCATAGATCCCCACATGGTGAAAGCAGGTCATTCGGTCCAACAAGTTCACCCCTAACCTCTGAACAGCATCCCACCCAGAACCATCCCCGTTCTCTACCCCTGTACCCCTATATGTACCGTGGCTAATGCACCTAAACTACATATCCCTGAACACTGGGCAATTTAGCATGGTCAATCCATTCTAGCCTGCACATCTTTGGACTATGGGAGGAAACTGGAGCACCCAGAGGAAACCCATGCAGACACGGGGAGAACATGTAAAATCCACACAGACAGTCATTTGAGGATAGAATTGAAACCAGGTCCCTGGCCTGTGAGGCAGCAATGCTAACCACTGAGCCACTGTGCCACCTTTAAGGTGTGGATACAGGAGCAATAGTTTTAAGTAGAGGGCATGAGGAAAAACAGTACTAGGTAGGTACGAATCGCTTAGGACAGGGTATGTGTGAGGGGGATAAGGAGGGCGACGATACAGAAGCACAGAGAGGCATGAGTTTCATGAGGAGCCATGGGTTCAGGTGCAGGGGTAAATGTTGGTATGGATGGGGCTTACAGAGTAAGGCTATTGAGGAGTGAGAGAAGGAAGGAGTTCATTTTTAAATGATGCTACAGTGCTGATTGAAGAGCACAGGTAGATTTTCTGCACTGACCACTTCCGAAAACAGACAGTTTCAGCTTCCTTGTATGTTCCCTCCCCAACATCACAATTCTCTTCAAGTGCAAAGCAGCATTCTGATGTAATTCTTTTCCTCTCCGTCAGCCTCAGATTCCAGACTGTCCGAGCTCTCTTACCAATGATTCCTACCTTCCTCAACCATTTTGCACATTCTGTTCACAACATTAACATTTTGGATATCTGCTTTCAAGATGGAGGTTAATGTCGGACAAGTCCATTTTCTGACACAGGATCCAGTTTTCCCATTAGGCTGTTGGGGGCATTTGCTGTAACTTGCCTGCTGGTGTTTATTTTATAGCATTAGCCTCGTCACAGTTGAGTGGAAAACCACAACTGTGCGTAAGGGTGGAACACAAACTGAGTTTCGGTGAGCGAGTTACTCTCAGGCATAAGTTTAAGGTGAGAGGTGAAAAGTTTAAAGGAGATGTGCAAGGCAAGTTTATTGCACCGAGGTTGATAGACGCCGGGCATGTGCTGCCAGAGGAGGTGGTAGAATCAGATTTGTTAGCAACGTTTAAAAGACATTTAGAACAGGCAAGAAATAGAGAGATAGAGGTTGCTGTGGGTCTGGAGTCACATTGTAGGTCAGACCAGGTAAGGATGCAGTTTCCTTCCCTGGAGGGCATTAGTGACCCAGATGGGCTTTTCCCACAATCAGCAATCGACTCTCTAATCCCATCAGGATTAACAGCCAGTATTTAGCAAGAGTTTAAAGCATCTCCTGCTTCCTCAGGACAGATGACAAGCAAACTGTACACAATAGATACAACGATGTGACATCAAAGTGCTAAAACATTAATGTATGAATGTGTATAAAAGAGGCTGCTGTAAAACTGTCATTTGGATTCCATCACAGGCTTAAACTGAGCCACTGTGGATACTCAATAAAGAGGCTATTTCCATACTCACCAATCTCGGCCATTATTGGACATGATCCTATGACAATGTGTCTCTAGACTCCCCAACACCTGACCACCATCGACAAGGCACAAAGCAACTGGGTGCTGGAATGCTCCCCACTTTCCTGGATGAGTGCAGGTCCCACAATGTTCAAGAAACTTAACACCATCCAGGAGAAAGCAGCCTGCTTGATTGACACCACATCAAATGCTTTCAATAGTTACTCTCCTCACTGTTATGGCACAGGCACAGTAATGTGTGATGTGCTTTATGTCTCAATGTTCCACATTTTTTTTCATTAACACACATATGAAATACTTCAGAGGTAGCAAGATGCAGAGCTGGATGAATACAGCAGGCCAAGCAGCATCAGAGGAGCAGGAAGGTTGACGTTTCGGGCCTAGACACTTCGCTTTATTCTGAAGAAGGGTCTAGGCCCAAAACGTCAGCCTTTCTGCCCCTCTGATGCTGCTTGGTCTGCTGTGTTCATCCAAATCTACACCTTGTTATCTCAGATTTTCCAGCATCTGAAGTTCCTACTACCTCCAAGTACTTCAGAGGCTCTGGTTCTTGTTGAGTCAGGCATCTGGTAGTTTATTAACAACTGAACATGTACATCAACATGACATCCCAAATTTGCATGCACAACCTGAGCTAGATTTAATATTAGATTGTATACATTGGTAGCTAGCTGACCAATTTGCTGATTGACTGATAAACTATCTGTTAAACTGCCTGCTAACTGAATAACTGGGTGGACAGACAAGAAGATAATAACCATTATACTAGTGTATCACATGTTTGGTGTCATCTAGCTGTCTTCAAGCTATAGTGCCTTTCTGTGATGAGTGTGATCACGCATTAGAGTGTACAATCTACAAGATGCACTGCAGAAGTTCACCAATGCTCCTTAGACAGCACCTACAAAACCCATGATCATTATCCATCTGGAAAGACAACGGCAGCAGATACTTTGCATCATGAGCATTCCATTGCAAGGGCATTCAGTATGTTTTTCAACGATTGATTGAAAGAGAGAACATCACCAATTGCAAGTTCCCCTCCAAGCCACTCACCACCCTGGCTAGGCATAATGTCACCATTTCATTTCTGTCACAGGGTCAGAAACCTGAGACTCCCTCTTTAACCACATGCTGGCTCTAAGTTTGGAAGTTGTTCACTCTCAATTTCTCAGGGCCATGTCAGGATGGGCAACAAATGATGGTTCACCCCATGATGCCAACATCCAACAAATTTTAAAAAATCAGTAATAAATGTTTAATAATTAAAGATAGAACCCATGTGAATTAGTGCAGCCGTGCCTAGGATCACACTGACTGAGATCAATCAAACGTAGACTGGTGACTGAGCCAACATATTTGCAGCCTCCATAGCTCAGCTTTACAGTAACTAATGATCCCCTGTATTTAATTAACTGTTTTCATCATCTTCACTGAGTGTTCACCTACGTAACCTTCTTGTTATCATGAATCATTTATTTATTATGCTTTATTTGTTGTTCAACTAATTTTGTCTAATTGTTCAGTGCGTGGGGAGTTACAGATCCCCAAAAGAATCTTGTATTTAAAGGGCTTAATTTAAATTTCCAACTTGCAAGAGTTTTTTTTAACCAGTTGTGTATTGACGAAACTACTCATGGTCACTAACAAAAAAAAATGGCTGCACTGAAACTGTAATAGGGATGCAGAGTTTTAATTTCACTGTTGCTGTGTGCTCCCACTCACTGAGGATGCAAAGGCTCATCTTTCAGTAGCAATATTAAACTGAGGTACAGGTGCCTTCTCAGTAAATGATCCCATAGCACTAAGTCAGGATTTTCCTTAGTGACCTTTAAAACTCAACCAGCATCAAAAACTCGTTCTTATCGCATTGTTAATTTCTGGGAACTTGCTTTGTGAAACAAAGTTAATGTTTTGAGTCTGAGGTGACTCTTCCTCAGAGCTGTCAGAGGTTGGAAATGCTGTTTTTGTTTTGATTTGATTTGATTGATTGTGGTCACATGTACCTAAGTACAGTGAAAAGCTGTGTTTTGTGAGCAGCACAGGCTGATCATGACAAACAAGCACACACGTTTTTAAAATAATTTTGACACAGGCAGATGGCCAATGCAAGAGACAAAGGCACTCTTAATGATTGAGAAGGAAAAAAAAACATTAACAATCTTTTGTCTTTTGCACTGGGATCTGCATGTCAAACGTATATAAAAAAGACTTTTCCAACACTTTTTAGTTCTGTAGAAGTCATTCTGCATTCTAAATATTAACAGTTTCTCTCTCCACAGATGCTGCCAGACCTGAGGCCCTCCAACATTCTCTGTGTTTTTTTCCAAATTTCCAACATCTGCAGGCTTTTTCCTTTGTTATTTTGTGAAAGTTTTTCATCATGTTTCCAAAATTTACAAAAGCAGCTGCTTTTTAAACATGCTTACATGGCTTACTCTTTTGAGATATCCTGAGGTTGTGAAAATTGCAGAAGCATATTAGCTATGAATTTCTTCAAATGTGGAATTCTTTGCAATCTCTTATCTAAGAATTGAAATACTGAATTGCAATATCAAGCAGCATTTCACTTACTGCAGGTCGGCTGTAAATTTTCATGCCTCTGATAAATCTAATGATACCACTCCAGATCATTTCATTTTGCATTGAAAATGAATTTAATGAGATTTCAGTGTGATAGTAAAAACTGAAAGAGCTGCAGATGCTGGAAGTCAGAAATAAAAACAGAAGTTGCTGGAAAAGGTCAGCAGGTCTGGCAGCATCCGTGGAGACAAACCAGAGTTAATGTTTTGGGCCCAGTGATCCTTCATCAGAAAACCCACTGAGCTCTGAGGAAGGTTCACTTGACCAAAAACATTAACTCTGGTTTGCCTCCACGGATGCTGCCAGACCTGCTGACCTTTTCCAGCAACTTCTGTTTTTGTTTCAATGTCATAGTGTTTGTTACAATTTTGTGAAGACAAAAACACAGATTTCTGTGATTTTTTAATGATCTGTGTTACTTATGTTATAATATATGACCTATGTTTACTATCATGTGAAACACGTTTTAAGGGGAAGGTAATGACCCACAGAAACAGGGCATTCAGCCCATTGGGTCTGTGCCAGTGTTTATAAAATGCACAGGCTTCTGCCTGGCCTGTTGAATTTCCCATTGCCGGCAGATTGTTCTGTTGCTTTCTCCCTCATGTTTGTATAATTTTCCTCTTCTGTTTTAGCAAAACCTATTGAGTCTTTTGCAATACATCAAGGCAGTGAGAGTTGGAACAGGCAGCCCTGAGGCGGGGTTGAGATTGAGCCAAAAATTTTGGTTGGCGGGGGTGCGGTGCGGTGGGATGGGGGTTGGTCTTTCCCTTGTGAGGAGTGTGAGCCCAACATGACCAGGAAATCAGGGAGTGTGGTGTTAAACTGTTAACTGTGTTTCTTTGTTCTTCCACTTTTCAGCAAGAAGGATTGTGAAATAACTCCTCAAAGGCCAGTATCCCAGGACCAAGTCACCTTCTAATTATACATGTATAGCACACCACACTGGCTCAGCTAGCTCAGAGCCAGCTCAGAGGAGTGAACAGAAACTCCAGGCACTCTAGATTTGACAGCTGGGGCTCCCTGATTGGTGCTATTAATCTGGTCCAGTCAGTGAGCTTGTATTTTGTGAGGTCCACCTGCCTGATCTTGTTCCAATCATTACAGACTGTAATGTTGAACTTTTTAACTTTCCTGCTTTGTACGGAAGATAGCTCTGTAAATGGTGATATGCAAACCTTTTGTTGTTCTCATGTGAGTACATGTGTCAACAAGCCTAATACAGAATTCACCCATAATTTATGGTACAGGCATAATCTCAGTATGAATGAGGGGGAAGCAATGAGCCTGAGCTATTTAAACCAGATGAAAAATAGATGCTGGGGAAATTTTCCAGCAAGACACATGATTGCATATAACTGGTACTCTTCGCATCACTTCACATCAGTTTCACTTTAACATGTTTGAAATGTTGACCAATGTCCTGACTTTGAAGGGGAAAAAAGGTGCAGGAATTAGATTGAAAAATTATGTTTCTATTTTAAAAGAGTGGAAAAAATTGCAGTTTATGCCATATAAGTGCTAAAACTGATTAGCATCCTTGGATTTGTTCTAAAAGATTGAAATAGCTGATCAACACACTTTGAAAACAGAAAGTACAGGAAAAACTCAGCAGGTCTGGGAGCATCTGTAGAGACAGAAACAGAGTTAATATTTCAATTCTACTTTGACTCTCTTCAGAGGTGAGTTCATACTGGACTTGAAACATTAACTGTGTTTCTCTCTCCACAGATGTTTCCAGACCTATTAAGTTTGTCCATCATTATTTGATGTTATTTCAGGTTTCCAGCATTAGCAGTATTTTGTTTTCATTCATGTGTCATTTAGGAAATGGCATTCATTTGAATATTCCCCAATGCCAGTCAATGCCTGATGACTGGGGATGTTGATGTTGATTGTGTCAGACCAAGCATGGAGGAATGATGACATTTCCCACTTCTCATTCATGAGGCTCAGAATATAATCCTGAAATTTAAAAAAAAAACATGTGTTTTTATCCCTTTCTATAAATACTCAAAGATACATTAAAGGTATGAAGCACATACTAGTCAGATTTCTCTGAGTTGATTAAATCAGAGAAGTTAATTTATCGAAATTTGCTCAAAGTGAAGTATAAAATGTGCTGAAAAGGTCTAACAGAACCTCTCTGTTCTTACAAAGCTGTTCCATGCTCCATGATATCTACATTGACATGCAATAAAGCAGAGTTGTGTTCATAGTCAGAGAAGTTGGAATTTAAAGAAAAACGGTTCAGTGAGGGAATGTTATATCAGACAGTCACAGAATCATAGAGTGCAGATGAGGCACTTCGGTCCAGCGAGTCTGCACCAATATAAAAAGCCCATCGCCTAACTTCATTAGTATTTGAGAGGAAGGGTCAGCAAATGTTAATTCTCATTCTTCTCCAGAAAAGCTGCTAGACCTGCTCAGCCTTTCTAGCTGTTTCTATTTTAGTTTCTGATTTCCAGCAAACACAGGCCTTTTGGTTTTTACCTAACTAAACTAATCCCATTTTCCCTCACTGGTGCTGATGGTACTCCAGACTTCTGGCTGTGTCTTGTATTTGTAGCAAATGCCAGTTTTTATAATGGCTTTTCATAGGAGGTGGTTTTGATGAATGAAATCTGAGCTCTTGACTCACAATGGGGTCAGTGGGTTTTTATAAAAGGTTTTCTGGTTTGCAGTCAGAGCTTCCCTGCTTTCCTTTGATATAGATTGGGACTGGTGTGGGTGAGAGAGGGACATGGTATTGGTGGGAGGTTTTGTTAATCGTCTCTTTGAATCATGAATTTCATTTTGAGGCTTTTGTTTTAGAAATACATGCAGTCATAAAATCTCATCACCACAGCAAAAGCCTAATATTCAGGGCTTTAACAACATCAAAGCCTCCCCTCTATTGACATAATGACATAAGAGCTTTGGCTCTGAAAATAGGAGTCTATTGGAAATATAGGTACATTGGTGTTAATTTTCAGAAATTTGACTGGATTCTCGAAAAGTTCCATAAAAATGGAAAGCAGTAAATCTAACTGTCTTATTCAAAATGTGAAGAAAGGAGAAAACAGGACACTATGGGCCAGTTAGCTTAACATCTGTCATGGAGAAGGTGTTAACATTGATTATTGAAAAGTTTTGAAACTATGAACTTAGAAAAACTCAAGTAAAGTGGCAAGAATCAGCATGGTATAATGAAAGAGAAATCATGTTTATTGCGGAGCCCATTGACATCCTGTATTTGAATTTCCAGAAAAGCCCTTGACAAGGTATGATCTAAGTGCATATTACACAATGTAAGAGTTCATGCTATAGGTTTAACTGGTTAATTTAGTTTGAAGATTGAATGGCTGGCAGAAAACAGAGAGTATGCATTAATTTGTCTTCGATTGACAGACTGTGACAAGTGGCATCTGTGTGGGGTCTCAGCTGTTTTACTATTTATATCAGTCACGTGGATGAGGGGAATGAAAACATAGCAACTAAATTAATACAAGATGCAAAAATAGGTAGGAAAGTATGTGATGGATACAGCATAAGGATGCAGATAGATATTGATGGGTTGATTGAGTAGTGAAATATTAGAAGGTAAGGCAGACTCATACAGGGCTTGAATGATATCAACTATAGTGAGGTTCACAATAGAATCATATATGAATCATGCAAGACTTATCTCGAATATAGGAGCAACTCACTGCCTCTTTGCTGGATCGCCAGATGTTGAGGTGGGTTTCTCACTAGTTGAATAGCCGAGATGTTGAGAAGTCTTGGCATTGCAGGCTGAATGGGTACCTGGAGTCTACAGACATAACAAAATGTAGGGGCGGATGAGCACTGCAGGCCAAGCAGCATCTGAGGAGCACAAAAGCTGATGTTTCAGGCCTAGACCCTTCATCAGAAAAGGGGCAGGGGGAGATGGGGAGACGAATCGAAGACGGATAGAGGAGAAGATAGGTGGAGAGGAGACAGACAAGTTCAAGAGGCGGGGGTGGAGTCACTAGAGGTGAGTGTACAGTTCCCCACTGGCCATGAGGAGTCTCCATGTTACTCAGCACAAAACACCATCTCAGGGTTCTAGCCTCATGCGCTGTTCGTCCATGGATGTCAGATTCTGATGTTTGCAAAGCCTTCATGATTTTCATTGTGCTACTTCTATCCTCTTTTGAGTCATTTAGGAAGCACAGAACTGCATTGCTGGGTGCTCTGGTGAATATAACAATGCAATGCTGCGGCAGGGTCACTCTGTATGCAGGAACAGGCCCCCAGCTTATGGGTTGGATCAGACTGTACCTCAGGGGCCGTGCACTCACTCTCATAGCGCTCACTCGCTGTGCACTGACCTGCATGCTCACAGCCTCACTGCTGTGGCTTGGGAATGAGTGCAGGCCCATGCCAGGTAGCCTGCCTTGCAGCTCAGCTGGTCTCAGTGAAGGGAGTGGGCATCCTTCCACGAGGCAGTGTGCTCCATCAATCTCACAGCCACACTATGTCCCAGCAGCAGCTTACACAGCAAACTCACTGCATGGGCAGCACACAGCCAGCTGTGGTTCAGTCTGAGGGCAGTACCCTCACCAGAATTCGTGTGGGTACCTATGTCTCAGGGGGTCAGGGTAGAAGAGGTTGAGGCAAGTTCTGATACCATCCCTCGGGGATTGGACATGGTTAGGCACCCGATCATGGTCGTATCAGTCAGATGGTCAGTGCCAGGGAGTGGGTCACGATCATTCTTGTGGTGCCATAGTGATTAGATATGGGCTCATGCTGACAGGTTGGCTTTGGACCTGGGGAAGTGTGAAGCCTGTGGTGTACATTGGAAGGGTGCCTGGACAATCAGACTCTCATCAACACATTGATGCAGAAGCTGGAAGTGCTCACTGTCACCTTCCATTGAGCTGGAAAGCGGAAATTCGCAACTGGTAAGAAAGTGGGTACGGTAAGTGTCTCAACTTGTGAGGAACAGGGCTCAGGACCCAGGACCCAGAGATGAGGAGTTCTATAATGGGAAGGAACATTGTACATAGATCCATGCGTACTACAGGACCCTTCCTCTGGGGTTCCTAATCCCGGGTGTAATGGAGTAGCTCCCTGTTTTCAGCATGATTCCCTGCCCTAGGTATCTCTGGCCACCTTTTCTCACATTAACCTCTTCGAATACAGAGGCTGGGAATGAATTTTAAGGTTTTAGAATGAGGGGCAATGGTATTTCCCCTTGTGGAGAAAGCTAGATCATGAGTTCATAGTTTAAGGGTAAGTGGAGGAAGTTTCTCAAAAGGTCATGAATTTGTGGAATTCAGTCACCAAAAGTGCAGTGAATGCTGGGACACTGAGTAAATTTGAGTACGAGATAGAGAGACTTTTGCTTAGCAATAGGTTGAAGGGTGAATGAGACCTGGCAGTAAAGTGGGGTTAAGGCCAAGATGAGATCAGCCATGATTGGATTGGATGGTAGAGCAGGCTCAAGGGGCTGAATGGCCTAATTCTGCCCTTGTTTCTTATATTCCTGTTGTTATCACTCAGAAGGTGATGAAGGCCGAGTCATTGAGATGGAGGTAAATAGATTTGTGCTTGACGGGAGAATCCAGATCTACCAGAGATAGCTACAATGTGGAATCCAATCACAAATGGATCTTACAGAATGGTAGAGCAGGGCTTGAGGGGCCAAATGGTTTAATTCTGCTCCCAATTTGTACATTTGAAAATCTTTTAACTCAGTTAATGAGATTTTAAAGATTAATAGCCCATATGCTACATCATCATGCCAGCTGAAGGGTAAATATTGGCCAAAGATACAGGGGCCCTGTTCTACTGCAGACTACTTCTTTGAGATGTTTTATATCCACACGTGAGAGTGGAAAGGTCACAGTTTAATAAAGCTTCTGTCAGACAGCATGGAACTTATTCAGAATTACACAGTGATGTCAGCTCAGAATTTGTGCATTAGCTTACGATTTGGATCTTGAACCAAGAAATACTCTAATTCAAGAGGTCTCAGCACCACCCACTGAACTATAGCTGACACCCTCTGAAGGTGATTCTAAAACAATTTATTTCTGTCTTCAGCTAAGGAGGTTCCTCCTGATACTTGTTTTTTTTTCATATCCAGTGTGGTCTTATACACAACTGAACACTTTTTTTCCACCACAAAATTACTCGCCTCCCCCCACTGCATCCCAAAACCAGGCCAGCTCGTCCCCGCCTCCCTGACCTGTTCTTCCTCTCACCTATCCCCTCCTCCTACCTCAAGCAGCACCTCCACTTCCTACCTACTAACCTCATCCCACCCCCTTGACCTGTTCGTCCTCCCCAGACTGACCTATCCCCTCCCTACCTCCCCACCTATACTCACCTCTGCTGACTCCATCCTCACCTCTTTAACTTGTCTGTCTCCTCTCCACCTATCTTCTCCTCTATCCATCTTCAATCTGCCTCCCCCTCTCTCCTTATTTATTTCAGAACCCTCTCCCCCTCCCCCATTTCTGATGAAGGGTCTAGGCCCGAAACGTCAGCTTTTGTGCTCCTGAGATGCTGCTGGGCCTGCTGTGTTCAACCAGCTCCACACTTTGTTATCTCGTGGTGCTGTTTGTTCATCTGTTACCCACCGTCAGTAACACACCCATGTTTCCAATCGGATAATTTACAGGCTGAGCCTGTTAAGGGCCTCACAGACGGTCAAGGATGAGAGACAGATCAGGAGATGGGTGGGGGGCTGGGGAGTAAATCAAAATGGAGTTGAAGGGGCCTGATACTTTGAATGAATTTGAATTAACTTCAACTTATCAACAGACTCTAATTTTGTGGGTTATCTATAAAATAATACTCAGGGCTTATTTTAGCTATGATTATTGAATGAAGTTCATAAGGGCTACCTGCATCAGCTTCTTTATCTGAGCAGTTAATAAAAGTGAAGTGAATAAAGGTCCGAAAGGTTAGTGAAAAGCATTTTACAAATGAACAAGCCCTGACTTTGGGGAGATGAAACTCGCTGAGGGTGACCACTTTAAATAACACCCACATTCTATCCATCAAAATTACACTGGGCTTCCGGTTGCCTGCCACTTCAACACGCCATTGTGCTCCCTGGTCAAAATTTCTGTCTCAGGCCTGCTGCAGTTGTCCAGAGGAGCTCAACACAAGCCGAAGGCAGCGCCGGATTTTACACTTGGTGACCTTGCAGTATCTGGGACTCAACATCAAGTTCAATAACTTTGGAGCCTAATTTCATCCTTCTGTGTTTTTATGCCCACACCTACATCTGATCCTGTTATGGATTACTTTTGGCATAGTCATTCATTCTCTATATCCTCGACTCTTTCTATTATAATTTATTTAGCTTCTTTCCGTCCATACTCACTATCAACAATTCCTTTGTTCTCCTACTCTTTTTTTTATCTCTTTCTCTCAGGGCTCCACTCACTTATCCACTCACCTCTCACTTTCCCCATCCCTCAACCTCAGCTACGAGATAGACACCGCCTTTTGCCTCTTAGTTATTAATGTTGATGAAGTGCCACTGAGCTCAAAGCGTTAAGCTCTGCTTTCTTCGCTCAGATGCTGCTAGACCTGTTGAGTTTCGCCAACAATTTCTATTTTTGTTCCAGACTGTGAATGTCTCTGAACAGCACAGAGAAAACCTGCTTAATTTGCTATAATAACGCAATATGGAGCTGGATGAACACAGCAGGCCAAGCAGCATCAGAGGAGCAGGAACGTTGGTGTTTGGGTCAAGGCCCTGTGTTCATCCAGCTTCACACTGTGTTATCTCAGATTCTCCAGCATCAGCAGTTCCTACAATTTCTGTTTAATTTGCTGTCATTTTTCTTGCTGAGCATGCTATTTCTGCACAATCTTCTCTTTCTACTCAGCCTGACTGGTCTATGCTGATTTTATGACCAATACCAAATTCTTTCCAACACCATTCATCTCATCTGTCAGTGGGTCAATTTATGTATTTCTCTTTTCTTCAATTAGCTGCTTCTTTCGCAGTGTATATGATCATCTCAACACCTTCTTCTCATGGTGAGCTCCACAAACTACCAGGTGTTTTATTTTAAGAGAACAAAAAACAAAGTTGTTAGAAAAGCTTATCAGGCCTGGCAGCATCAGTGAAGAAAAGGTCAGAGTTAACATTTCGGATCAGGTGACCCTTCCTCAGAACAGTTCTAACAATTTGTTAGTAACTGTAGAATTTTAAATTCTCCCTAAATACCGCTCCCGAAAGTCTAGAGGTTTTGCAATTTGCTTTGACATTGCTCAGGTCGAGGGATAGACTACGTGCATTGTGTACCAGAGTATTGGATGAGATGAAGTTTGTGGAAGGTGGAAGATGGGAGGTCGATCAGGGAAAACAGAGGGAGGAAGGACTAGAACATCATGTGAATTGGGTGAAATGAAATAATGTGGCAGATTGTTAGACTGGCGGATAAACACTAAAGATCAATTGGGAACAGCCTTTTCTGTGCTACAAACTTTGATAAGATCAACATAATCATATTTTGCCTTTACAAAACAAAGTGTTTCAGCAGAAGCTGCTGTTATGGTCATGATACAGAGTCCATCATGGTCTATAGCTCTTCACTATGTCCAAATTCAGAAACTAAAACAGCTTACTTAGTGAATCAGTGCAGAAATGACAAACATATATTCTTAGACCCCATTAAGATGTTTTAATGTGACGGTTCCAGTTTTAATAAAAAATTAAATTAAAATGGAATGGCCTACTGAGGAAATCATTAAAATTTCAGCACTACTTCTGTTGCCCTTGGTTTCTGTTTGCTAACAGTGCTATGCAGCTGTTAACCTGATGTTGGTGTGTGAATATAGTTTATGTCCGTCAAAAACTGTGGCTTAGCCAGCACACAAAAATTATATCAATTATGTACGTACACACTTACACCAGTACATCACAAACAAATAGGCAATGATTTATGAACACATGAAGCATGTAATGCTAATTTGCTTCTTTAGGATTAAAATGACAAGGGATAGAACCAGGGCAGATATCTTGTCCCAAAATCGACTTGTAATAATGTCAAAGTAAATTACATTTTAATTTCATGAGGGAGCAAATCTTCAATCTCCTCACCCACCCCACTCCCAACATATCCCCACATGGGCAGCAGCTAACACAGTCCAGCTGAAACACCTCCCCCAAACACATTCACACTCAGACTCGCACACATCCCATCATACAATTACAAATACCCCACACAAACACTGTATACACACACACACACACACACACACACACACACACACACACACACACACACACACACACACACACACACACACACAATATTCAAACAAAATGAATGGAACCTTACAGGGTCTGAGTGATGTAGGCCATGGTGACATTTCTGATGGAAGTCTAGCAAGGCCCATCATGATATCAGGAAATCTCTCTCCACCTATTTTGCCTTTCACGAAAGGCATGGTGAGTTTCTGACAAGGTAGGAATGAGTAGCCAATGAAGTGGATAATTGCTTGTTCATCACCTTGCAGAAAGCCAACTTACCTCATCAATGTTCTGCCCTCTACCTTGCAAAACGCGCCAAACAATCTCAGCATCGACAAACCCTGATGTGGAAATCAGAGGAGGAGCCTGGCAGCTGAAGATATCATGGTGAAATGAAAAAAAAACATGGATGTTCAAGAGGCCAGAATTGGAGAGGTACAGATCTCCTTGAGGGCTTTGTCCTAAAAGAGCAGAGATAGGGAAGAAGGCAAAGTTATCAAGGGATTTGAAAGTGAGGATTGATGGAAATTGAAAATGCAAGCTTTGACTGACTGGGTGCAGGTGTATGTCAGATAGCTAAGGGGGGAAAAGGAACTGGCAGCAAAGTGTTGGATGAGGCCACTTCTTGCTCTGATATTTGCCAAAGATCCTTAGACAGCACCTTCCAAACCCATGGCCACTTCCCTTGAGAAGGAGAAGAGCTGCAGACGTATGGGAACACCAGCCCCTGCAAGTTGCCCTCCAGGCCACTACCATCCTGACTCGGATATACATCGCCGTTTCTTCACTCTCCTTGGATCAAAATCCTAGAATCCTAAGATCTGTATGACCTTGTTTACTGTGATCAGTCTGTACACTTGCAAATAACGCTTTCCACTGGGTACACGTGGCAAAAAATCAAATCAGATCAGAACAAATTCTCTCCCTTAGTGCTTTGTGGGTCTACCTACAGCTCATAGGTTGCAGTGGTTTAAGAAGGCAGCTCACTGCCACCTTCTCAAAAGACAACCGGGGATGGGTAATAATTGCTGGCCCAGCCAGGGACTATTTATGCTGAAATAGCAACTGTCTGTCAATCCAGGAAAATCCTGGACAACGTAGTTGTAGCTTCTGGTAACCAATCCTCCGTTTTTGCAGCAGCTGCAGGAGTGAGACCGAGGACAGGGAAGGTAAGTTCTTCATTTCGGCAGTGAAGCTGAGTGGGAGCGGTCTAATTGCGCTCTTGGAAGGTGAGTGAACTGATATATTTGGGCAGTGGCTAAACTCGAGACACTACTCGTGCAGTGCCTCCCACCCACCCTCCGACTCTAATCAAAAAGAAAGACTCTGTGGTGTGTTGATAAGGTAAGGTTTTTATTTTGTTCTCTCGTGTCCTGGTAAGGAGAGTGATTGGTAATTCTTTTTAAATTTCACTTACCTAGTATTTGTTATTATAGTAGGACTAAGCTACGCTTAAGAGTAAAAATGGCAGGAGATTCCAGACCCGTGTTATGCTCCTCTTGCTCAATGTGGGAACTCAGGGGACGGGGCTGATGTCCCTGACTCCTTCACGTGCAGGAAGTGTGTCCATCTGCAGCTCTTGTTAGACCACATGACGACTCTGGAATTGCAGATAGACTCACTTTGGAGCATATGCGATGCTGAAGAAGTCGTGGATAGCACATTCAGCAAATTGGTCACACCGCAGAATAGGATTGCTGAGGGAGAAAGGGAATGGGTGACCGAAAGGCAGAGAAAAAGTAGGAAGGCAGTGCAGGTGTTCCCTGTGATGATCTTCCCCCAAAACAGGGATACTGTTTTGGATACTATTGGGGGAGATGGCCCACCAGGGGAAGGCAGTAGTAGCCAGGTTCACGGCACCGTGGCTGGCTCTGATATACAGAATGGCGGGAGAAAGAGCGGAAGGGGGATAGTCATTGGGGATTCAATTGTAAGGGGAGTAGATAGGCGGTTCTGTGGTCGAAAACGAGACTCGCGAATGGTATGTTGCCTCCCAGGTGCACGAGCCAGGGATGTCTCAGATCAATGCAGGACATTCTGAAGGGGGGGGGGAGGTGGTGGTGGTGGGGTGTTGGGGGGGTGGGGGGTGTGGTGGGGAAGAGCCAGCTGTCGTGATGCATATAGACACCAACGATTTCGGTAAAAAATGGGGTGAGACCCCACAAGCAGAATTTAGAGAGTTAGGAGCCAAGTTAAAAAGTAGGACCTCAGAGGTAGTAATCTCAGGATTGATACCAGTGACACATGCTGGTCAGAGTAGAAATGAAAGAACAAGTAGGATAAATGACTGGCTTCAGCGCTGGTGCGTGAGGCAAGGGTTCAGATTTTTGGGGCATTGGGACTGGTTCTTGGGGCGGTGGGACAATTACAAATCGGACGGTCTACAACTAGGCCGGACTGGAACCAATGTCCTCGGGGGAGCTAACGCTGTTGGAGAGGGTTTAAACTAATGTGGCAGGGAGATGGGCACCAAATGAGGAGGTTAGTGGACAGTAAGGAGGCAGTAACTAAAGCCTAGAGATAATGGGAACTGCAGATGCTGGAGATTCCAAGATAATAAAATGTGAGGCTGGATGAACACAGCAGGCCAAGCAGCATCTCAGGAGCACAAAAGCTGACGTTTCGGGCCTAGACCCTTCATCATGAAGGGTCTAGGCCCGAAACGTCAGCTTTTGTGCTCCTGAGATGCTGCTTGGCCTGCTGTGTTCATCCAGCCTCACATTTTAGTAACTAAAGCCTGTCAGGAACTAGGTAATGAAGTCAGTGTGACTAAGGGGGAGAGTGGGCAAAGAGCAGACGATGAATGCAAAGGGACAGATGGCCTGAGGTGCATTTGTTTTAATGCAAGAAGTGTAGAAGTGCAGATGAACTTAGGGCTTGGATTAGTACCTGGGAGTATGATGTTACTACTATTACTGAGACTTGGTTGAGGGAAGGTCAAGATTGGCAACTAAATATCCCAGGTTATAGATGCTTCTGGCAGGATAGAGAGGGCGGTAAAAGGGTTGGAGGAGTTGCATTACTGGTCAAAGAGGATATCACAGCTGTGTTGAAGGAGGGCACTATGGTGAACTCGAGCTGTGAGGCAATATGGGCAGAGCTCAGAAATAGGAAGGATGCAGTAACAATGCTGGGGCTGTACTACAGGCCTCCCAACTGCGAGCGAGAGTTAGAGGCACGAACGTGCAGACAGATTATGGAAAGATGTAGGAGAAACAGGGTGGTGGTGATGGTGGATTTTAATTTTCCCAACATTGACTGGGATTCACTCAGGAAGGGGTTTAGATGGAGCAGAATTTGTAAGGAGCATCCGGGAGGGTTTTCTAGAGCAGTGTGTAAATAGTCCAACTCGGGAAGGGGCCATACTGGACCTGCTGTTAGGGAATGAGCCCGGCCAGGTGACTGAAGTTTCAGTAGGGGATTACTTTGGGAATAATGATCACAGTTGGGTAAGTTTTAGAATACTGATGGACAAAGATGAGAGTGGTCCTAAAGGAAGAGTGCTTAATTAGGGGAAGGCCAACTATAGCAAAATTCGGCAGATGCTGGGGAATGTGGATTGGGAGCAGCTGTTTGAAGGTAAATCCACATTTGATATGTGGGAGGCTTTTAAAGAGAGGTTAATTAGAGTGCAGGACAGACATAGAACATAGAACATAGAACAGTACAGCACAGAACAGGCCCTTCAGCCCACAATGTTGTGCCGACCATTGATCCTCATGGATGCACCCTCAAATTTCTGTGACCATATGCATGTCCAGCAGTCTCTTAAATGACCCCAATGACCTTGCTTCCACAACTGCTGCTGGCAACGCATTCCATGCTCTCACAACTCTCTGCGTAAAGAACCTGCCTCTGACATCCCCTCTATACTTTCCACCAACCAGCTTAAAACTATGACCCCTCGTGCTAGCCATTTCTGCCCTGGGAAATAGTCTCTGGCTATCGACTCTATCTATGCCTCTCATTATCTTGTATACCTCAATTAGGTCCCCTCTCCTCCTCCTTTTCTCCAATGAAAAGAGACCGAGCTCAGTCAACCTCTCTTCATAAGATAAGCCCTCCAGTCCAGGCAGCATCCTGGTAAACCTCCTCTGAACCCTCTCCAAAGCATCCACATCTTTCCTATAATAGGGCGCCCAGAACTGGACGCAGTATTCCAAGTGCGGTCTAACCAAAGTTTTATAGAGCTGCAACAAGATCTCACGACTCTTAAACTCAATCCCCCTGTTAATGAAAGCCAAAACACAATATGCTTTCTTAACAACCCTGTCCACTTGGGTGGCCATTTTAAGGGATCTATGTATCTGCACACCAAGATCCCTCTGTTCCTCCACGCTGCCAAGAATCCTATCCTTAATCCTGTACTCAGCTTTCAAATTCGACCTTCCAAAATGCATCACCTCGCATTTATCCAGGTTGAACTCCATCTGCCACCTCTCAGCCCATCTCTGCATCCTGTCAATGTCCCGCTGCAGCCTACAACAGCCCTCTACACTGTCAACGACACCTCCGACCTTTGTGTCGTCTGCAAACTTGCTGACCCATCCTTCAATTCCCTCGTCCAAGTCATTAATAAAAATTACAAACAGTAGAGGCCCAAGGACAGAGCCCTGTGGAACCCCACTCACCACTGACTTCCAGGCAGAATCTTTTCCTTCTACTACCACTCGCTGTCTTCTGTTGGCCAGCCAATTCTGTATCCAAGCAGCTAAGTTCCCCTGTATCCCATTCCTCCTGACCTTCTGAATGAGCCTTCCATGGGGAACCTTATCAAATGCCTTACTGAAGTCCATATACACCACATCCACAGCTCGACCCTCATCAACCTTCCTAGTCACATCCTCAAAAAACTCGATAAGGTTTGTAAGGCATGACCTACCCCTCACAAAGCCGTGTTGACTGTATTTGATCAAGCCATGCTCTTCCAGATGGTCATAAATCTTATCCCTCAGAATCCTTTCTAACACCTTGCAGACAACAGACGTGAGACTTACCGGTCTATAATTGCCGGGGATTTCCCTATTTCCTTTCTTGAAGAGAGGAATTACATTTGCCTCTCTCCAGTCCTCAGGTACGACTCCAGTGGAGAGCGAGGATGCAAAGATCTTCGCAAGTGGCGAAGCAATTGCATTTCTCGCTTCCCAAAGCAGCCGAGGACAAATCTGATCCGGGCCTGGCGACTTGTCAATCTTAATGTTTGACAAAATTTTCAGTACATCAGCTTCCTCTATCTCTATCCATTCCAGCATGCACACCTGCTCTTCAAAGGTTTCATTCACTACACAGGTCGTTTCTTTCGTAAAGACAGAAGCAAAAAACTCATTTAGGGCTTCCCCTACCTCCTCAGGCTCCACACACAAGTTCCCTATGCTATCCCTGATCGGCCCTACTCTTTCTTTGACCATTCTCTTATTCCTCACGTAAGTGTAAATGTTTCACATGTCCCTGTGAAAATGAGGGATATAAAGGGCAAGATTAGGGAGACATGGATGACAGGTGGAATTGACAGACTAGCAAAAAGGAAAAAGGAAGCATACATAAGGTCTCGGTGACTGAAAACAGATGAAGCTTTGGAAGAATATCGGGAAAGTAGGACCAATCTGAAATGAGTAATTAAGAGGGCTAAAAGGGATCATGAAATATTTTTAGCAAACAGCGTTAAGGAAAATCCCAAAGCCTTTTACTCATACATAAGGAGCTAGAAGGTAACGAGAGAAAGGGTTGGCCCACTGAAGGACAAAGGAGGGAAGTTATGTGAGGTGTCAGAGAAAATGAGTGAGATTCTTAATGAGTACTTTGCATTGTTATTCACTGAGGAGAGGGACATGACGGATGTTGAGGTTAGGGATAGATGTTTGATTACTCTAGGTCAAGTCAGCATAAGGAGCGGGGGAAATGTTGGGGATTCTAAAAGACATTAGTGTGGACAAGCCCCCAGGTCTGGATAGTATCTATTCCGGGTTACTGAGGAAAGCGAGAGAGGAAATAGCTGGGGCCTTAACAGATATCTTTGCAATGTCCTTGAGCACAGGTCAGGTCCTTTATGACTGGAGAATTCCTAATGTTGTCCCCTTGTTTAAGAAGGGTAGCAAGGATAACCCAGCTAATTGTAGACCGGTAAGCCTGACGTCAGTGGTGGGGAAGCATCTGGAGAAGATACTGAGGGATAGGATCTATTTACATTTGGAAAAAAAATGGGCTTATTAGTGGCAGGCAACATGGTTTTGTGCAGGGAAGGTCATGTCTTACCAACTTGATAGAATTCTTTGAGCAAGTGACAAAGTTGATAGATGAGGGAAGGGCAGTGGATGTCATATACATGAACTTCAGTAAGGTGTTTGGTAAGGTTCCCCATGGTAGGCTGATGGAGAAAGTGAAGTTGCATGGGGTCCAGGGTGTACTAGCTAGATGGATAGAGAGCTGGCTGAGACAAAGAGTTGTCATGGAAGGAGTTTCTCAAAATGGAGAACTGTGACCAGGGGTGTTCCACAGGGATCGGCGTCGGGACCACTGTTGTTTGTGATATACGTAATTGATCTGGAGGAAGGTATAGATGGTCTGATTAGTAAGCTTGCAGATGGCACTAAGATTGGTGGAGTAGCAGATAGTGAAGGGGACTGTCGGAGAATGCAACAGAATATAGATAGACTGGAGAGTTGGGTGGACAAATGGCAAATGGAGTTCAATCCAGGCAAAAGCGAAGTGATGCATTTTGGAAGATCCAGTTCAAGAGCGAACTGTACGGTAAATGGAAAAGCCCTGGGGAAAGATCTGGGTGTTCAGGCCCATTGTACCCTGAAGGTAGCAACACGGGTCAATAGAGCAGTCAAGAAGGCGTATGGCATGCTTTCATTCACGGGACGGGGTATTGAGTACAAGAGTTGGCAGGTCATGTTACAGCTGTATAGGACTTTGGTTCGACCACATTTAGAATACTGCGTACGGTTCTGGTCACCACATTACCAAAAGGATGTGGATGTTTTGGAGAGGGTGCAGAGGAGGTTCACCAGGATGTTGCCTGGTATGGAGGACACCAGCTATGAAGAGAGGTTGACTACATTAGTATTATTTTCATTAGAAAGACAGAGATTGAGAGGGGACCTGATTGAGGTCTACCAAATCATGAGAGGTATAGACAGGATGGATAGCAAGAAGCTTTTTCCCAGAGTCGGGGACTCAATTACTCGGGGTCATGATTCAAGGTGAGAGGGCAAAAGTTTAAGGGAGATATACGTGGAAAGTTCTTTTCGCAGAGGGTGATGGGTGCCTGGAACGCATTGCCCGTGGAGGTGGTAGAGGTGGGCATGATAGCTTCATTTAAGATGTATCTAGACAGATAGATGAATGGGCAGGGAGCAGAGGGATACAGATCCTCAAGAAATAGGTGACAGGTTTAGATAGAAGATCTGGATCGGCACAGGCTTGGAGGGCCAAAGGGCCTGTTCCTGTGCTGGAATTTTCTTTGTTCTTTGTTTGTTCTTCATTCATTTGTCATCTGAGTGGGAACTGACTCACCCTAACTATCCTGTGTGGACCCCTCCTGAGCTTGAAGCCAGTTAACTGAACTCCCTTCAGTCATGCCCTCTCCAATATAGCCTCATACCTGATGTGAAGGTATATTCTCCTCATAACTTTTAACTTTTAAAACATAATATGTAATGAATTCGCAATTATGTGGAAATGACGGTGCTTGAAAAAGACATTAATATAATTTTTTAAAAATTCATTCATGAGATGAGGACAATGACGGCTAGTCCAGCATTTATTGTCCATTCCTAATTGTCCAGAGGGCATTTAAGAGTCAATAGCATTGTTCTGGGTTTGGAGTAACGTGTGGGCCAGACCAGGTAAGGATGGTAGATTTCCTTCCGTGAAAGACATTTGTGAATGAGATGGGGTTTTCCCCAACAATTGACAATGACTTCATATTGATCGGTAGATTCTTAATTCCAGACATTTTAACTTTTATTCCAAATTCCACCATCAGCTGTGGTGGGTTTTGAACCTCGTCCTCAAGAGATTAGCTGTCTTTTTGGGTTAATAATCTGGTAACCGCATCATTAGGTTTCGCCTCCTTCTATCACATCATTCTCAAGCAGGATAACTTCCTTATGAAGAAGTGTCATTAACGGTATCCTGCGACCATTTGGAAAATATTTCCTGAACGGAATGTTATTTTTTTCAGAAGGTGGTGGCTTCAGATTGATGCCTCAGCACCTGAGTGAAATCTTCAGAGTGTCTTCCTGGAACCACCATGAGAGCAGACCCTGTACCCAAGCACTACACCCAAGATGCACTTGGTAAATGAAGGCCAAGCATTTTGGATCCGTGGCCGATACAACTTGTTTGTGACTGTGTCAGTGTCGGGCTAAAACTTGGCCTGTCTGATCAAATGGGCAGTTAAATTGTCAGGCACTTCATCCTGCCACCTAACCTTCAAAGAGATTGAAAGAGCAGCTCAAGTGAACGTGGTTGGGACTCTTGGTGTGACACTGGTGTAAGTTTCAAGTTCTACATGCATTGAACGGATTGGGCAGATCTATGGCACTACTGAGTTTTTAATTTCACTCATGGGATGCGAAATTACTGAGGCAGCCCATGTTCAAATACCACAATATGCAGACGAGGGCTGACCAGTGGCAAGTGACATTTGTGCCACACAAATGCCAGGCTATGACCATCACCAATAAGAGACAATTTACCCACCGCCCCTTGACATTCAACAGTGTTACCATCTCTGAATCCCCTGGTATTAACATCCTGGGGGTTATCATTGACCAGAAACTCAACTGGACTCACCATATAAATATAATGGCTACAATAGCAGGCCAGAAGCTGGGAATACTACAGTGAGTAACTCACCTCCTGAATCCCCAAAGCCTATCCACCATCTACAAGGCATAAGTCAAGAGTGTGATTAAATGCTCCCCACTTACCTGGATGGGTGCAGCCCCAACAACACTCAAGAAGCTTCACACCATCCAGGACAAAGCAGCCAGCTTGATTGGCACCACATCTACAAACATTCTCTCTCTCCAACACTGCCGTTCAGTAGCAGAGTGTGTACTATCTATAAGATGCACTGTAGACATTCACCAAAGATCCTCAGACAGTACCTTTCAAACCCTTAACCACATCTATCTAGAAGGACAAGGGCAGCAAATAGATGAGAACACCACCACCTTCAAGTTCCCCTCCAAGCCACTCACTATCCTGACTCGGAAATATATTGCCCCTCCTTCACTGTCGCTGGGTCAAAATCCTGGAATTCCCTCCTTAATGGCATTGTGGGTCTACCCACAGCAGGTGGACTGCAGCAGTTCAAGAAGGCAGCTCACCCCTGCCTTCTCAAGGGGCAACTAGGGACAGGAAAGAAATGCTGGGCCAGCCAGCAGCACCAACATCCTACAAATGAAAGAGTAGAAAAAAACTAGCAACCTACATTCCTTGCACCCTGTTAACTAACCCCTGCCCAGCCTAGCCATCTGGGACCCTACCCTGCCAGCACCCCGGCGTCACACTTATATTTTTGACCTACAGCTTGGCAACAGCTATCACAGAGGCTGCCAGGAGCTTTACATTTCTGAAGACAGCAGCTGACTGCTATGGAAAGGATTTGTTTCCCTCTGAGAGCTCTGTACCATGACTCAACTGTCAAGATGGAAGTACGGCGTTGTGTATCTGACAGAGCTCTGAGTGAAATCTCCTGTAAGAAGTGCAGAGCTCCTCAATTTCATTACAAAATAATAAACTACCCTTGCATAGAAAATCAGACAAAGGCGTTTTGCAAAAGTAGCAAATGGGAGGTAAAGGAAAAGTTTTTCACACAGTGAATGGTGAGGGTCAGGAATGCACTGCCTTGAAATATGATCGAGGTAGGATTAATAGGGTGTTCAATGATTATTTTAATATGAACAGAATTTAAGTACGTGGGGAAAAAGCAAGAAATTGGCATTAAGTCAAAATGCTCAGAGGGACAGTGTGGATCACATGTGTTGAATGGTCTCCTTCTGCACTGTAACGATTAAATTGATACTGGGCAAGAAACAAGGGATAATTTTGCTTTTTCTTTGCTCTTCTGGGAGTGTAAAGATAGTTATGTAAATCTGCAGATAAATAACATCAGTTGTAGCATCCTGTTCACATGATGAGTTTATAATTGCAGCATTCTTTGTCAATGGAAATGGACTAACCTTAAATGCTTTCAATAATTACAGAATCAGGGAGCACTAATAGAGAATGAGGTTGTGGGCACATGAGGACTAAGCACTTCAGTCCCTGCAGTATCCTACTTACCAACCCAAGTGAAAGCTATCAAGCTTTAATCCCCTTAAGGGCTTGACACCATGACCCTGACACAGTCTTTATTGCTACCCTGCTCAACTGTCAAAAGAGCCTTAAGTTCCAGCACTGAGGAAGGAGGCTACACCACAGATAGAGGTCAAGATAGAGGTTATTATCTCATAAACTGCGAAAGTGATCTATAGAGGCTGGTCACACTGCATCGACACAAAAGCCTTGGTGGAAATTCAATTGATATGAAGGTAGAATGCCAATTGCTGTTTCATATTGTTATTACAAACTTGTAGGGATATGTAAATCCATTGTTCCTGATGTAATTTAGCAGAAAGTCAACACCTATCAAATAACAGTCAAGGGAATGTCCAGAGTTAGAAAGACCACGGTGTTCTTGTGCATAGATCTCCCTTGTAGGCGATGGCTTGGTGGTGTTGTCTCTCTCACGCACACACACACACACACACACGTACACATGCAACTGCAGACATTGCTTTTTATGGATCTTAGTTTACTTTCTTAACATTGCTGACTGTGCGAACTGGAGGCTGGTCATCTCTGAAGCTCACATTGCTTTTCATCAGAGAGGGAGAGGCAGGCAACTTGTCATGCTTACAAGCATTGAACGGGTCTAGGCCCAAAATGTCAGCTTTCCTGCTCCTCTGATGCTGCTTGGGCTGCTGTGTTCATCCAGCTCTACACCTTGTTATTTCAGATTCTCCAGCATCTGCTGTTCCTACTATCTCTCCCATATCCCTCAAGTTATTTTAGTCCTAACAATCTCAAGAATCCTGTCTTACATATGATCAACAAATATATTTGTTTAAAATATTGGATATTTATTTGGATAGAAATGGTGGACAAGGGTATAAGGGATTGGCACTAGACAATGACACATATTTGAAGGCTAGATCAAGCATGATGGGCCAAATGCTCTCCACTGTATTGCAACAATTCGATAACAATTCAATGATTGAGCACCCACACCTCTATGGGATAGACAATCCCAATTATTCTCAACAATTTGTGTAAAGAATACATCTATTGATCCTCGCCGTCTTTGACCCAATAGGCTGCCAACTTCTGTTTGGTATAAACCTGCACTACCAAGCAAATTCTGGTCTAACACTACAGAGCAGTATTGAATGCGTGTTGCAATATTGGACTTGTTGTCTTTTAATTGACATATACCGCTTTTCTATCCTCTTAGATAGGCATTTATAGTGCTATTTAAGGAAAAGCAGAGAGTTCCAAATGTCATAACAGGTATTCATCCATTAAACAAGGTTGTATGATCCATTTAAAGCCATTTCCTTTTTGATCAATTTGGAGCAGAATACTTTTGAGACGTTTTTCTCCCAAATCATATGTCTGAATTTATCTTAGAAAATTTGACAGAGATTGATTGCTAAGATTCATTAACAACTTCACCATTGTGGTTTGGGATAACAGGTGAGCGAGAAGGAATTTAATCTTTTCTCAACAATTGCTTATTGCTATTTGTGGAACATGGTTGTGCCTTATATCCCTACAATAAAACAGCCACCATGACTACTGCAGTGAATGTAAGGTCTGAGAATTGCTGCACAACAAGAGATGGGCCAAATGCCTTTATCTGTGCTCCGATTAAGTTAATTGCAAGTCTACACTTCAGCATTAATCAAGGAAATTGCTCAAACACCCTTTTTGTAAAGGAATTTAAGTTGAACTTTCAGCAGCCACTAAGAGGAAGGTCAGGTGACTCACCATCCTGACTGGGAAGTATATCACCATTCACTCAGTGTCACTGAGTCAAAATCCTGGAATTCCCTCCCTCAGGACATTGTAGGTCAACCTACAGCACATGGACTGCAGTGGTTCAAGAAGGCTGAACACCACTTACTCCTGGGGCAACTAGAGACAGCTAACAAATGCTGACCAGCCAGCAACGGCTACATCCTATGAATGATTTTAAAACTAACCTTTACCTTGCATCCCCTCCATGCCTTCCTTCCACTTCACCTCACAAAAATATTACCGTTTGTTATACATTTCCATCAAACTTCAGAAAGTAAAAGAACACAGTGGATTCATAGACTGCATGTCTGCTTTCAAGAAACTCAAAGGCCTTGACCACTAAATAGATTCCAATCTCTTTTCACTCCATATCCTGCAGAAGAGTAATTCCATCTGATATTCACAATGTTGGCAGCTGGTTGAACTAGCGAAGATAATTCACAGTGTAGCTTCAATAACTAAATTTGATTCTTTGCAAGATATTAATGAGGTCAAGAGGATTTTGAATAACGCATCAAAAGTATAATTGCTTTTATTCAGTAGATATTGCCATCAGGAGTTATTTCAACAGAAGAAAGTTAAGATTTAATCACATTGCTGTGGGTCTGGAGTCACATGTCGGCCAGACCAGGTAACAATGGCAGTTTCCTTCCCGAAAGGACATTAGTGAACCAGATTTTTTTTTACAAAAGACAAATGCTTGATCGTCATTAGTAGATTGTTAATTCCACAATTTTTTGATTGAATTCAAATTTCAATATTTGCTGCGGTGGAGATTCAAACTCAGATCCCGAGATCATTAGTTGCGTTTCTTGGATTAGTAGTCTAGCAATAAAACTACTAAGCCATCACCTCTCCCCCACCTGAAAATTGCTAGGAACCTGTGAAGCACTGAGGATCAAAGAGGCTTTAGTGTGCATCTACACCGATCCCTTAATGTATCAGGGCAGAAAAGTGGCTAGGAAGGCAGATGGCAGATAGCCGAGGTATAGAGTTTAAATGCAGGGAGGTTATGCAGAAACTTCATAAAATGTTCTGAGGAAGGGTCACTGGACCAAAAATGTTAACTCCGTTTCCTCCTTCACAGATGCTGCCAGGCCTGCTGAGCTTTTCCGGCAACTTTGTTTTTGTAAAATGTTAGTTTCTTAGACTGGAGCTAGAGCATTGTGTGCAGTTCTGGAATCCACATTACTGGAGGGAGATGGTAGCACTGGAGAGAATGCATAGGAGATTTATCAGGTTCATGGTGCTGTTAAGAAGGCTTACGGTGTTTTAGATTTGTTTGGTAGAGAGATTGAGTTCCGGAGCCGTGATGCCATGCTGCAACTGTACAAAACACTAGTACGGCCTCATTTGGAATATTGCGTGCAGTTCTGCTCACCCCATTACAGGAAGGATGTGGAAACATTGGAAAAGGTGCAGAGGAGATTAACCAGGATGTTGCCAGGTCTGGAGCGCAGGCCCTATGAAGAAAGGCTGAGGGACTTGGGTCTGTTCTCATTGGAGAGAAGGAGGTTAAGAGGGGATTTAATAGAGACATACAAGATGATCAGAGGATTAGATAGGGTGGACAGTGAGAGTCTTTTTCCGAGGATGATGACTTCAGCTTGTACGAGGGGGCATAGTTACAAATTGAGGGGTGATAGATTTAAGACAGATGTTAAAGGCGGTTCTTTACTCAGAGAGTGGTAGGGGCGTGCAACCCTGCCTGCCAATGTAGTTAACTCAGCCACATTAGGGGCATTTGAGCAGTCCTTGGATAAGCATATGGATAATGATGGGGGAGATTATTCCATAATATATAGGGGGAGGAGCTTAGATTAATTCACAGTTTGGCGCAACATCGAGGGCCGAAGGACCTGTTCTGCACTGTATTGTTCTATGTTCTATGTTCTATGTTCGAAAGGATGTTGCCTGAGATGGACAGTTTCAGTGATAAAGAGAGATTGGACATACTGGGGTTGAATGTCAGAGCAGACGAGATTGCTGCGGGACATTATTGAGATTGGTAAAATTGTAAGCTGCACAGAAGGAGTAGCCGGGAAGAAATATTTGCCCTTGATGAAAGGATCAATGACTACGGGCATGGGCATGAGGTAAAGGGTTGGAGGTTTATAGGGGATGCAAGGAAAACCATTTTCACCCAGAGGGGGTAGTAGGAATTTGGAACTCGCTGCCTGTAAGGGGAGTAGAGACTTCATTTTTAGGAAGTATTTAGATGCCAAGGCGCACGAGGCTATGGGTCAAGTGCTGATAGATGTGATTAGAATAGATGGCTCTATGTGAACAGCACGGATGGTATGGCCCAAATGGCCTTTTTTTCTGTGCTGTTGACTTAATGACCTTAAAAGGTAAAGTCACTACCATCTTGTCATACCTTAGGTCTGGTCTCTCATGAGAGAGACCGGTTTAACCTGAGGGCACCGTCCCTCAGCAAAGGGGAGAGGTTGGGAAGGAGAGTCCTTCATGGTGACATCAGCCAGTGAAGGAACTGAACCCATGAAGTTGGCATCACTCTGCATCACAGACTTAATGACTTACAGAAAGGAGACTTTTTCAGTCAGAAAGGAAAGTTCTGTCCCAAATGTCCCACGATCTGGCGAAAATCAGACTGTCCTCCATTTTTCCTATTTTCGACTTCCAGTACTCAATAAAAACGTCATGTAACAGATTTTCAAGCATCTCTCCAAAAAATTCAGCTTTTTAAAGAGAACGTAGAATTTGCCTCCCAGCATCCCTGAACCATCATGCGCAAACGGCCCGAGCCCAGGATAGCTGCAGTGATTATAAAATACACAAATAGCTAGCGTTCTGGATTGAAATACAGAAAAAACGTTAGAAGCATTCAATGGAGTCATCAGGAACTGGCTAATGAACCTTTCATGGAGAAGTAGAGAATGCAACAGCTCATTGAAAATATCAAAGGAACCATCTCTATCATCCAATATGCTGTTAAATCCAACAAGTCTTTACCTCACAACATGCCTGCCAACATGCGTCATTCAATGATCTTGTCAAACCTTCACCCAAATGGACTTTAGTTTTCTCTTAGCCAAGCAATTAATGTCTGACTATCAAGTTAAATTGCATTGACAGGCAAAGGAGAAAGGGTCCATTCAAATGATTCCCACTGTGCGAGATCTTTGAAAGAATGACCTGGTTAATCCTACTCAATCTGATCAAAGGTCACGGGGAGAAAGTGGAAGAATGGGGTTGAGGAACGTATCAGCCATGATTGAATTGCAGAGCAGATTTGATGGGCCGAATGGTGTAATTCCTGCTCCTATGCCTTATGGTCTTATGTACTCAATGACTGCTGCCCAGTGTTATGACATCTGTAATTATGAAGTGCTTCAAGAGATTAGTCACAGTTCACATCAACTTTAGGTCGTCTTAATCCTTTGCAATTTGCCTACCAATACAACAAGTCCACAGCAGACATCATCTACCTGCCACTACACTTATCCCTGGAACATCTGGATAACAAGGATACCTATAACATGCTCCTACCTATTGACTACAGCTCCACCTTCAACACTATAATCCCAAACAAACTCAGCTCTAAACTCTGAGACTGAGATCTCAGTTTCCCCTTCTCTAATTGGGTCCTCGGCTTCCTTACGCACAGACCACAATCAGTAAGGACAGGTAGAAACACCTTCTCCACAGTTATCCTCAACACTGGTGCCCACAGCCCCCGACTATACTCCTACACTCTCTCGACTGTGTGGCCAAATTCAAACTCAACTTCATTTATAGGTTTGCTGACTACACCACCACTGTAGATCAGATCTTAAAAAATTATAAGACATAATACAGGAATGAGATTGGATGCTTCGTGTCCTGGTGCAAAGATAAAAATCCCACCATCAATGTCTGCAAAATGAAACAGCTGGTCATTAACCTCGGAGTTGGAGTCAAAAGAATGCTGAAGTAGAGATGGTCAAAAACATCAAGTTCCTGGGAGTGACGATCACCAGCAATCTGTCCTGGTCCATCCGCATCGATATGGCAGTCAAGAAAGCATAACAATGCCTCGACTTCCTCAGGAAATTCTACAAGCCCACAAGGTGTCTGACCGATTTTTATTAATGCTCCATAGAAAGCATCCTACCTGGATGTATCACAGCTTGGGATGACAACTAGTCTTCCGAAGACTGCAAGAAACTACAGAAAGTTGTGAACACAGCAGAGCCCATCACACAAGCCAGCCTTCCATCCATTAACTCCATCTGTACTTCCCGCTGCCTCATGAAAGCTGCCAACATAATCAAAGACCCCGCCCACCCCAGTTATACTCTCTTCCATTGGGCAGAAGATATAAAAGTTTGAAAGCATGTATGAACAGATTCAAGAACAATTTCTGCCCCACTGTTATCAGACTTCTGAATTGAATTCTCAAATCTTCATGTTAATGTCTCTCTCTACGCCTTCTCTGTGGTTCTAACACTATATTCTGCACTCCCTTCTCCTACCCAGATACACTTTGCATGGTAGGATCTGCCCTGCTTAACACGCAAAACAACCCTTTTCACAACATCTTGGTATATGTGACAGCAATAAATCAATCAAATTATCAACTTTGTGCTTTATGTTGCTGCATTGTTTCGGCAATCAGGCTAAACAGTTAATTCTCATCACTCCATCCTCATTAATGGAAATCCCAGTTGATAGAATTTACACAATGGGATTACATTAGCACCTAGAGGTCATCTTGTGGCAGAGAGGTAGCATTGCTACCTCTGGACAACAAGATTCGAGTCCCACATGTCTTGGAGGTTTGCCACAACATGCCCGAGCAGATGATTTAAGCAAAATACGTTGGCAATGAGATCAAATGCAATGTAATCAACTTTACGTGTGTTCTGAGATTCACAATTACAATTTGTATTTAAATCATGCAGATTATATTTCACATCTATAGATCAACACAGGGCTCAATTGCTCCATCACGTAGAACCTGTTACAGCGGTGCACGTTCACATGCCCACACAGGTTGATGAATTGAAATCGTTGTGCAGTGATTCAAAGTCTAAAGGGAACCATTTTAACTTTGAGTGACAGCGCAACATCAATTGAATTCAATGCCAATAAAGTTGGGAATCAAAGAAGAAAATGTTTTGAATTTATATGGTAGCCTAAGACGCTTTAATGTCTCATCCAAAAGGTAGCATTGTTGACAGCAGAGAACTCCCTCAACACTGAGGACATGTTGTGCCTTTAGACCAGCAACGTACTGAATCAACAATGAAAGCGTCGTTCACTGAGTTGCAGCTAGCGCCAGGAGCAATGTTCCAAGTGATGGTGAATCAATATCATTCCTACATCTGGTGAAAAATAGCATTCAATGTCCAACGTGGGCAGACAAAAGCAGATGGGGGAGATGTGATAGTATCAGAGAGTGCTCAAGAAGAGTTCCCATTATCACTTTACCAGGATGTTGCCTGGATTGGAGAGTTTCAGTTATGAACAGAGATAGGACAGCCTGGTGTTGTTTTCCATAGAGCAGATGAGAATGGAGGGGTACATGAGTGAGATGCAGAAAATTATAAGTGGCATAGACAGCGTAGACAGGTGGAAACGTTTCCCCTTGATGGAGGCATCAATTACTGGAGGCATAGAGTTAAGACAAGGGGCAGATGTTTAAGGTGATGTGAGGAATAGTGTTTTTTTTAACACAGAGGGTGATGGGATCTTGGAACTCAGTGCCTGTAAGGGTGGCAGAAGCATTAAATTTAAGAATATTTTGATGAGCACTTGCCAAATACTGGAAAATGGGATTGGAATGGACAGGTGACTGTTTTTTGATCAGTGCAAACTCTATGTGTTGACGTTCCTGTAGATCTCTGTAGCTTTTTGAATTTGTTTCATAAAGCCCGATATTAGCACATCTGTGGATAGTAAAATAACAGCATCTCATTTTAATTCTCTATCCATAATGATGAAAATCCTGCTTCAGAAAGTCAATGTGATCTTTTCTCCACAAACATACACCACAATCATCAGTGAGTTTTGCCTCAGTCTGTTTTCTAACCCTTAGGGCATTATTTTTCTAATCAATTTAAAAGTTGCTCAGCAACTAATGACCGAAACTTGTTTGAACTCAATGGTATCCTTCCATGTCATCTTGTGTCTGCGTGGGTTTCCTCTGGGTGCTCCAGTTTCCTCCCACAGTCCCAAACATGTACACGGTAGGTGGGCTGGCCATGCTAAACTGCCCACAGAGTCCAGGAATGTGCAAATTAGGTGGGTTAGCAAGGTGATAGGGTAGGGGCAAAAGATAGCAAGGCGTAGAGCTGGATGAGCACAGCAGGTCAAGCAGCATCAGAGGAGCAGGAAAGCTGACGTTTCGGGGCTGGGCCCTTCTTCAAAAATCATAGGGCCATAGAAGTTATGGGGTAGGGGAGTCGGTCTGAGAGGAATGCTCATTGGAGTGTTGCTAAACCAGATGGGTTTTCTCCAACAATTGACAACAATTTCATATTATCAGTAGACTCTCAATCCCAGATTTTCACTGAATTCAAATTCCACCATGTGCTGTGGTGGATTCAAGCCGATGTCCCCAGAGCATAACCTGGGGCTCAGGATTAATAGTCTAGTGATAATGCAACTAGGCCATCGCCTCCTCTAATGTCTGTGATTCTATTCCTCCCACCTTCAGCTTTTTCCAGGACCTCATGCTGCAATGATCTAATGAGTCAAACAGTGAGGCATTTACTGATATTACAGCTCATTTGTTCCTTCCTTGTGTCCATTACACCAATTTCAAGAAAGAGTAACTGAGTAGCTAAGTAAATGAGAGATAATGGGAACTGCAGATGCTGGAGATTCCAAGATAATAAAATGTGAGGCTGGACGAACACAGCAGGCCAAGCAGCATCTCAGGAGCACAAAAGCTGACGTTTCGGGCCTAGACCCTTCATCAGAGAGGGGGATGGGGGGAGGGAACTGGAATAAATAGGGAGAGAGGGGGAGGCGGACCGAAGATGGAGAGTAAAGAAGATAGGTGGAGAGAGTGTAGGTGGGGAGGTAGGGAGGGGATAGGTCAGTCCAGGGAAGACGGACAGGTCAAGGAGGTGGGATGAGGTTAGTAGGTAGATGGGGGTGCGGCTTGGGGTGGGAGGAAGGGATGGGTGAGAGGAAGAATCGGTTAGGGAGGCAGAGACTTCACCAGTTTCAAAATCTCCCCTTCCCCTACTGCATCCCTCAACCAGCCCAGTTCGTCCCCTCCCCCCACTGCACCACACAACCAGCCCAGCTCTTCCCCCCCACCCACTGCATCCCAAAACCAGTCCAACCTGTCTCTGCCTCCCTAACCGGTTCTTCCTCTCACCCATCCCTTCCTCCCACCCCAAGCCGCACCCCCCGCTACCTACTAACCTCATCCCACCTCCTTGACCTGTCCGTCTTCCCTGGACTGACCTATCCCCTCCCTACCTCCCCACCTACACTCTCTCCACCTATCTTCTTTACTCTCCATCTTCGGTCCGCCTCCCCCTCTCTCCCTATTTATTCCAGTTCCCTCCCCCCATCCCCCTCTCTGATGAAGGGTCTAGGCCCGAAACGTCAGCTTTTGTGCTCCTGAGATGCTGCTTGGCCTGCTGTGTTCGTCCAGCCTCACATTTTATTATCTTGAGTAGCTAAGTAGCTAAGTTGAGGTGCACCAAGTTTTATTTTGGAGAAATTCTTGTCATTTGATTTCTTGTCTCTTTAACTATTGGTCCTATCCATCTTGTAACTCACACATTAAATTCTAGCCCCATCTGACCATGCACCTTCACCAGAGCAGATCCCTACCTCACAGATATCCATGAGAAGATTGGCATCGCTTGCACCCATTTGTGAAAACTTGCCGTGCACCCAGACAAGAGTTGGCAATCTGACATTACCCCTAACTGGCAGCATCATGGCACAGCAGCTACAGGGCCATGCTGCACATAGCAGGAGAGGCAGTCACTCCATCACACATTAAACATCATTCTCTTACCCTTATTATTGTTTAACCACCAGGCCACAAAGCCTCCCTGTCACTGCCTGGTGTGGGATTAGCACATACAGTTCAGGAATTTAACAAGTCCAACCATGAGATCTTATTGGCGGCCAGCAAAGGGGAACACAAAAGAAATGGATACAGGCTGCAGTTCACCCCAATGTGGAACCCAAATACTGACATCCTGACAGTGACAGTCCACAATGATCTTCAGCACGCAACTGGTATCTTCTGGATAACAAGAAGTAGAGCTGGATGAGTACAGCAGGCCAAACAGCATCAGAGGAGCAGGAAAGCTGAAGTTTTGGGTCTGGGCCTTTCTTCAGAAAAAGGGTCCAGGCCCAAGACATCAGCTTTCCTGCTCCTCTGATGCTGCTTGACCTGCTGTGTTCATCCAGCTCCAGACCGTGTTATCTCAGATTCTCCAGCATCTGCAGTTCCTACTGTCTCTGGTATCTCCTGGAACTGGGTGCCGTTCGGGCCTTGTCTGCCCTGTCTTGCCTCCTTCCTTTTCCCTAAACCATGACACATTGTTTCTTTTTACATCATCAACCTATGCCCCTCTTAAATGCCTCAGTTAAACCTGCCTCCACCATATTTTCAGGCAGTTCATTCCAGACCCTAACTACTCACTGGGTGACAAGGCATTTTCTGACAATCTCCTTACTTTCTTTGCTCATTACTTTAAATTTATGGCCTCTCAGGGAACACTTTCTCCCTACCCACTCTGTCAAGCTCGCTTATGATTTTGAAATCCTGCATGCTGACTGAATTTTCTTTGGAGTATGTACATTACGTCACTATAATAGCCTGATGTTCCCTTTTTATTAGTGGTTTCTCAGTAAATCCGTGTGTAGCTACTGAGTGGGATTCAATCTCATAACTGTCTGATTTAGACACAGCTGACTAGCACAGCTGAAACCTAAATAGCCTTGGGCACCTTATAGCAATAGAACGTAAAACATAGTACATTACAGCACAGTACAGGCCCTTCGGCCCTCGATGTTGTGCCGACCTGTGAAACCAATCTGAAGCCCATCTAACCTACACTATTTCATTATCATCCATATGTTTGTCCAATGACTGTTTAAATGCCCTTAAACTTGGCAAGTCTACTACTGTTGCAGGCTGGGCAAAACTTAGCAAAACCCCTAAAGGATGAAGGGCATCACATTTCTGGGAGTGATGATAACTGTTGAACTATCCTGGGCTTCCCACAGAAATGTGACAGTCAAGAAGTCACAACACCTCTCCTTCCTCAGGCAGCTCAGGAAATGTGTCATGTCCATAAGGCCCCTCACCAACTTCTACAGATACACCATTGAAAGCACACTGTCCGGGTGCATAATAGCCTGGTAAGGCAATTTCTGTGCCCGGGACCATAACAAACTACAGAAGGTGATGTACACAGCCCAGACCATCACAGAAGCAAACCTTCTATCCGTGGACTCCATTTACACGGCTCACTGCCACTGAAAGGGAGCCAACATCATCAAAGATGCATCCTACTTCAGTAATGACCTCCTACAACCTCTTCCATCAGGCAGAAAACACATAAGTCGGAACACATACACAAGCAGGTTCAGTAACAGCTTCTTTCTGGCCGTTATCAGGCTGTTGAATAGACTCTCATCTCAAATAATGTAACCTGCAATACAACCTGTATGCCTCTAAGTCTTTTTTGATCTGCATATCCTTTGTAGCTGTGACCTGCCTGTACCACTCATTAACACAGCTTTTCACTGTATTTCGGCACACTTGACAATAAAATCAGTCAATTAATCAAATGTTTTCTCTCAATATCCATTGTAACATCCACTTTCATTGCTTTAACAAAAGTGTTAAAAAAGGCAGATCCATTTTAAAGTTATCTTTGACAGTGAGGCAAAGTTAATAAAATAGAAATCAGATTAAGAACGGTGCCTAAAGACAAAATATTGCTTGTCATAATCACCATAAGGCAACATATATTGTCCAGTATTTCCTTAACTCTGGAAAATTCCACTTCATGCCTGGCCTTTTTAGGCACCTGTAAGGTATTTCTCAATAGCTTTTTCTCTTGTTTTCTAATTCCCTGCTCTCTGTTAATCTGACATTGCATTTGACGTTTTCAATACAGAGAGCTGTGTTGCACTTGGGATTTATAGAGAATATTGACCACTCCATATGCCTTCCTTCCACTCAATTATGCATGGTGCTTCACGTAAAACCATAATAAAAATTCATTGCCCAAGATAAGCTGCAGAAATTGTTCTTTTAATGATCAGAGTTATCACAAAGACAAATCAACAAATTCTGAAATCTTCGCTACTCTGCTACAATATTGACCTGAATCTTCCCATTCATCAATCTTCATAGCAAAGTTGTTATAACATGTATCTGTCAAATTGAATGTGACAGGAGCATTTAAAGAAAATTGCTGTTGAATTTTAATCTGCTCTGCTCCCATGACATCAGCCTCAGCTAAGATACGATAATGTGTGAAGGTTGTAGCTTCTTATTTGTCTTTATTTTTGGAAGTCACATGCCAGCAGATGAAAGCCCAACAGGTTTGTTTGAAATCACAAATGTTTAGGGCATTGCTCCTCTGTCAGGTGAAGTAGAGAGAGGTGCCTGTCCTACGAAGGAGCAGTGCTATGAAAGTTTGTGATTTTGGATAAAACTGTTGGGCTTTAACTTGCTGTCATGTGACTTCTGATTTTGTCCAAGCCAGTCCAACACCGACATCTCCAAATCATACCTTCTTTATTTTGGATTGTGGACTGAAATTGCAAGTCTGTTTCAACAACAATAAATTTGAGGAAGGGATTGTTGCGCTTTTTAAAGATAGGTTACTGAAACTCATTGCAAGTATTGTTTAAACTATTACTTGTGCAAGGGCAAAAGTTACTGCAGATCAGCTCGAGCCAGGGGGTATATCCAAAGACATATTTAGACGATAACAGGTTACTGCTTAGTCCTATAGTGTGGTGAGCAGTTAATGACAAAGGCTTTCTGCAACTATGTTGTTGGCTTCTAGGATAGTTGAAAAGCTTGAGGGTGTGAATGATGTGGCCAGAGACTGTTGGACCACAGAAAGGGATGCTCGTACACTCTGCAGTTAAAAAAAAGGCCAAAGTCTGATGAAAACCAGAGGATTTTCTCTCATCAACTGCTGTAAGCTGTTGCTTTCAAACAAGAATTCCAATTTGAGAATCAATGCCTCTTAATGTGAGCAAAAACACGTGGAGAAGGATAATCGAAGAGCAACAGGTCCTTACAAGCCAAAGGGGTCATCTCAACAAATCCCGTGAATAGCAGCCTTTCCAGTTTTCCCTTTCATCCATAACATTAAGCAACTGCTGGACATGCACTTGGACAGCAGTGAATTGAGGGGAATGTAGGTTAGGTTATTTTATTTTTGGATTCAGATTATTCCACGGCACAACATGATGGGCCGAAGGGCCTGTACTGTGCTGTACTTTTCTATGTTTTCTTTTCCTGTATTAGGAATGCATGGAATTTTTTGAGAAGGTTAGTATTTTAACAAGTTGAACCATATGTTGGTGGTTCAGAATGGTTCACCTGCAGCTAAAGTTTCTTTATTTGTAACAATTAGTAATTTTTGTTGAATGCAGTAACCTGTTTTCTGTTAACTTGAATCTGAAAGATAGACACACGGGGAAATTTTGCAATCCTTGATAAAATCTTTGATTGTGGTGACAACTTTGAGAGATTGGAGCTGATTTCCAGTATGCTACCCCAATGTAAACATTACATCATAACTCATATCTTAATGTGCTCATTAGAAACGTAGGAGGAGGTCTAAGTTCAACTTAAGTATTTCTAATGAAATGGATTGGCCCTGGGAAACATTAGGGGAGGGTTGAACTGAAGGAATATACAAAAAAAACAAAGGTGGGGATATAATAAAATGTGAGGCTGGATGAACACAGCAGGCCAAGCAGCATCTCAGGAGCACAAAGGTGGGGATATGTTTGACTCAAATGCACTGAGCATTTAAATTGTCATAACATCAAAGTCAGTGCGCCTATTTCTGGAAGGTGGGTCTAATATAGATTATCTTTGGCAATGCAGACTGATGGGCTGAACGTCCTCTGCCATTCTATGGTTCTATACCTAACCAAGAAAGCATTTAAATATATCAACAGTTGACTGTTCTTTGTTGATATCTTCAAATATTGAGTTATGATTGATGAATAGCTTACAATACCTTCATGTAAGGTGGGATCATAGGTGGGAGTGAATTAAAGTGCAGAAAGTTTTCTTTAAATATTCCCATCACATTCAACTTGAAAGATGTCTGTTATAATAACCTTGTGAATACTTCCCTAGTCTTGGTGCTACTGGATATTTCATGCAAGAAGGCATCTGGGCCTTAGTTTAGAATTTCAGCTGAAAGGTGTGATATTGCATCTTCTATGAGTACACAGCAACAGTTGAGTTACTCAATCAAACAAGAACTCATTAAAACCCGCATTCCAATTACAGATTCAGAGTAGCCCTCTTTATTAAAAACCATCAGTAGTGAGTTCGATGCACAGCCTGATAAGAACTCATGGCACGTCATAAATTTAAATTAAGTTTTTCAAATACAGAATTCTGTTGTGGATTTGTAACTCCCCATTCACTGAATATTCAGATAAAATTAGTTTAACAACAAATAAGATATAATTTTTAATTGATTTGTTGTAATGAGCAGATTATATAGGTGAGCACTCATTAAAGGTGGTGACAACCGTGAATTAAATACAGTGGATCTTCATACACTGAAGAGTTGAACTGTAGAGATGGCAAACATGCCGATTCAGGCAGTAATCTATGTAGATAATTATGGGGGAATTAAGGGTTATCAGGAAAAAACGTGAAGGTGGGCTTGAGGAATATCGGATCAACCATGATCCTATTGAATGGTAGAGCAAGCTTGAGGGCCTGAATGGCTTACTCTAGCTCTTAGTTTTTTATAGTACTTACAGAACCAGGCTTGGGATAAAGAGACGGCAGTAGAACAAGGGTGGGACAGTTCGGCAGTGGGAGCAATCTGGTGAGGCAGCAGCAATCAGCAGTGAGAACGGGGTCGGTGAGGCACTGACAGTGAGAGTGGGGACAGTGAGGCAGTGATGGTGAGACCGGGGCCGGTGAGGCAGTGACAGAGAGATTGGGGCTGGTGAGGCAGTGACGGTGAGAGTGGGGATGGTGAGGCAGTGATGGTGAGAGTGGGGACAGTGAGGCAGTGACAGTGAGAGTGAGGACAGTGAGGCAGTGATGGTGAGAGTGGGGACAGTGAGGAAGTGATGGTGAGAGTGGGGACAGTGAGGCAGTGATGGTGAGACTGGGGATGGTGAGGAAGTGATGGTGAGAGTGGGAATGGTGAGGCAGTGACGGTGAGAGTGGGGACAGTGAGGCAGTGACGGTGAGAGTGAGGACAGTGAGGCAGTGACGGTGAGAGTGGGGACAGTGAGGAAGTGATGGTGAGAGTGGGGACAGTGAGGCAGTGACGGTGAGAGTGGGGATGATGAGGAAGTGATGGTGAGAGTGGGGACAGTGAGGAAGTGACAGTGAGACTGGGGACAGTGAAGCAGTGATGGTGAGACTGGGGATGGTGAGGAAGTGATGGTGAGAGTGGGGATGGTGAGGCAGTGACGGTGAGAGTGGGGACAGTGAGGCAGTGACGGTGAGAGTGAGGACAGTGAGGCAGTGACGGTGAGAGCGGGGACAGTGAGGAAGTGATGGTGAGAGTGGGGACAGTGAGGCAGTGACGGTGAGAGTGGGGATGATGAGGAAGTGATGGTGAGGCTGGGGACAGTGAGGAAGTGACAGTGAGACTGGGGACAGTGAAGCAGTGATGGTGAGACTGGGGATGGTGAGGAAGTGATGGTGAGAGTGGGGATGGTGAGGCAGTGACGGTGAGAGTGGGGACAGTGAGGCAGTGACGGTGAGAGTGAGGACAGTGAGGCAGTGACGGTGAGAGCGGGGACAGTGAGGAAGTGATGGTGAGAGTGGGGACAGTGAGGCAGTGACGGTGAGAGTGGGGATGATGAGGAAGTGATGGTGAGAGTGGGGACAGTGAGGAAGTGACAGTGAGACTGGGGACAGTGAAGCAGTGATGGTGAGACTGGGGATGGTGAGGAAGTGATGGTGAGAGTGGGGACAGTGAGGCAGTGACGGTGAGAGTGGGGACAGTGAGGAAGCGATGGTGAGGCTGGGGACAGTGAAGCAGTGACGGTGAGACTGGGGACAGTGAGGCAGTGATGATGAGAGTGGGGACAGTGAGGAAGCGATGGTGAGGCTGGGGACAGTGAAGCAGTGACGGTGAGACTGGGGACAGTGAGGCAGTGATGGTGAGAGTGGGGCCGGTGAGGCAGTGACGGTGAGAGTGGGGCAGTGAGGCAGTTACGGTGAGACTGGGGCCGGTGAGGCAGTGACGGTGAGAGTGGGGACAGTGAAGCAGTGACGGTGAGATTGGGGACAGTGAGGCAGTGACGGTGAGAGTGGGGACAGTGAAGCTGTAACGGTGAGAGTGGGGACAGTGAAGCTGTGACGGTGACAGCAGTTATACTCTAACAGGTTCATGTGAAAACACAAACTTTTGGAGCCTCAGTCCATCTTCAGATGTTAGTGAGAGAGGAAGTATCAGACACAGACTTTATAATTAAAATAGCAAAGATTCACACCATTGATGAGAGATAGAAGTCAACCACATTGCAGTGGGCCTAGAGTCCTACATAGGGCAGACCAGCAATTCCCTTCACCAAGGGATTTTAGTGAAGCAAATGGGCTTTTTCCCATGACAGTTGACAATGGTTTCATGATCATCATTAACAATTAATCTGGAACGCTAAATTCCAGACATTCATTGAATTCAAACTCCACCATGTTCAGGTTCCCAGAATAGTACATCATGTGCCAGGATTAATAGTCAATTGATAACACCACGAGGCCATCACTTTTCGAAATCATTGGAGGAGGCCTTTTAGAATCAGAATGCAGAAGAGGAATGAGCTTTATTGTCACATGTACTCACATGAATTTGGTGAAATGCTTAAGAAGTCACCACTTACAAAGTCATCTTCGGTATCAAGGTGCCGAAGTATAGATTCTTAAGTACAAATTCTTTAGGGAAAAAAATTTAGAAAAATCAATCAATAAAAAGTCCAGCAGTAAATTAGAAAAATAGAGCAATGTATTTCCCTGTGTGCCTTTCTATAACATTCAACTTTGTTGTGGATTAAAAATAGTCTCACCCAATCTTGAATTTCTAAATCAATTTCCATCACTCCCTAACAAATGAAAATTGCAAACACTAATGACCCTCAGAGAAGAGGGGTTTTAGATACAAGGAAAGATCAGAGAAACTGAGCTTGTACTCCTTGGGGCAGAGAAGATTCAGAGGTGACCGTATTGGGGTATTCAAAATTATGAACAACTTTGACAGGGTAAAGAAGGAAATTCACTTCCCACTAGTTGGTGTATCATTAACTGGGGGTTGTCAGCAAGAGAACTAAGAGTGAGATGGGGAGAAGCTTCTTTACTCAGAGGGTTGTTTGGATTTGGAATGCACTGCTTGGGTCAGTGGTGAAGGCTGGATAGATATTTGAAAGGGATGAATTTAAGGGGCCATGGAGATAGGGCTGGAGAGTGGGATGAGCTGAATAGCTCTTTCAGAGCTGATATAGAACAATAGGGCAAGTGGCAGCCTTCTACACTTTAAATTCCACAATTCTATAATTTTAAGAGATTTCTCGCAGCATTCACTCTAAGAAGAAGGCCTATTAAGCCATTAAACCTACTTACCATTACACTATGCCCCCTAGCTATACATTACTCCATCAGGGATGATAAAGGGAAAATATTTCCTGTCAAACATCCTCTATGTTATGTTTAATAACATTACCTACTATTCTAATGAAGACAAGCCCAAACTGTTCAATTGTTCCTTTTTTATCATTTAGGGAATGTTGGTACCACTGGCAAAGCACCATTTATTGCAATCCCTAAATGTCCTTGAACTGAGTGGCTTGATCAAGCCATTTCAGAAGGTGGTTGAGAGAGAAACATACTCCTGGTCTGGAGGCACATGTCGGCACGACAACAGATTTCCTTCTCGAAAGGACATTAGTTAACCATTATATGTGGGCGCTTTAGTCCACCTACCCATACATGCACATAATTCCACCTGTTATTATCAGTATTGGCATTATCCTAGGGTTATTAATTCAGTGACCCAGCTTATGAATTAACAAAAGCAAATGTGGAATTAAGAGCCTGATGATGACCATAAAACTACCATTGGTTGTTGGGAAAATTCATCTAGCTCACTTATGTCCTTCAGGGAAGAAAATCCACTGTTATTACTGATCTACATGTAACTCGAGATCTGCAGCAACATGTTTAACTCTTAACTGCCCTCTGGGTAACTCAGGATGGGGCAATAAATGTTGGCCTAGCCAGTAATGCCCATATCCCATGACATAATAGATACTTTATGTTACATTTACTCCTGAATACCATCCTTGTATTTATCATGCCATGATAACTTTATTTACATATATTCATTGAAAGTTTTTACTGGTCCTCAGAATGAAAATTGGCTTTGTCCTATTTTCTTGCAGTGCATCTTGGAAATGACCAAACAGTGTTGCTGCAGTTGCTTATGAGGATCACAATGTTGCCGATCCTTATATGTCACAAAGTCCCTAACTTTGTTTTGAGGGGAGGGAAGTGGTGGTGCTGGAGCTGGAGAGTTGGGTGGTGTTGGGCTCTGGAAAATGTTGGTGTGGATTCCTGCTAAAATGGGGTGGTCACTGTACTCTGATCATCACCAGTTTTCAGATCTGAATGCTCACAATGTTTGTAACAAATTTGTGAATAGCTAGCAGAGATGGAAGTAAATAGATGCGACCTGTTAACCATCACAGGTGTGGCCTCAGGGTGACCAAAGGTAGAACCATATTTTGAAGTGTATTCAATTTTGAAAAGGACCGCAAAGTGTCAAAGTGTGATGTTGTCTCTGTTATTTAGCTTGAAAGAACTAAATATACAATTATTTTTGGAAATTGCAATAATACAGAAAGGTAAGTAGTCATTTATGGGTGTGGATTACATTCCCATACCCCAACAATGGCTTCACTGTAACACAAAAATGATTTAGGTAGCCTAGAAAATGACTTTATAGCATGAATCCATGATAATTTCTTAAAGAATTATGCTCTTGACACAACCAGACAGCTAGGCCCGAAACGTTAGCTTTTGTGCTCCTGAGATGCTGCTTGGCCTGCTGTGTTCATCTAGCTTCACACCTTGTTATCTATAGCAGATTATTCTGGATTTGGTAATAAACAATGAGGTGAGATTGATTAATAATCTTATGGTAAAGAAGTCTCCAGTTGAAAGGAGTCATAACACATCCAGACCCGAAACATCAGCTTTCCTGCTCCTCTGAAGCTGCTTGGCTTGCTGTGTTCATCCAGCTCTACATCTTGTTATCTCATAATTTCATGGTGGCTTTGTAGGAGAAAAGTGTGGCTCGAAGTCTGGAGTCTTCAGCCTGAATACAGGCTGATAATAAATAATGTGAATGAAGGCAGAGCTCGCGAAAGTTAGTTACAAACTAGATTTAACAGCCTCAGGAAAGCAGCCAATATAATCAAAGACCCCTCCTACTCCAGTTATACTCTCTTTCATCCACTTGCATCAGGCAAAAGATATAAAAGTTTGAAAACACTTGGATAAGTACATGAGTAGAAAAAGGTTTGATGGGAGAGATAATGGGAACTGCAGATGCTGGAGAATCCAAGATAACAAAGTGTGGAGCTGGATGAACACAACAGGCCAAGCAGCACCTTAGGAGCACAAAAGCTGATGTTTCAGGCCTAGACTCTTCATCAGAAAAGGCAAAGGGGAGAGGGTTCTGAAATAAATAGGGAGAGAGGGGGAGGCAGATCGAAGGTGGATAGATGAGAAGATAGGTGGAGAGGAGACAGACAAGTTAAAGGGGCGGGGACGGGGCCTGTAGAGGTGAATGTAGATGGGGAGGTAGGGAGGGGATAGGTCAGTCCAGGGAGGATGGACAGGTCAAGTGGATGGGATGAGGTTAGTAGGTAGGAAATGGAGGTGCGGCTTGAGGTGGGAGGACAGGATAGGTGAGGGGAAGAACAGGTTAGAGAGGCAGGGGTGAGCTGGGCTGGTTTTAGGATGCGGTGGGGGAAGGGGAGATTTTGAATCTTGTGAAATCCACATTGATACCATTGGGCTGCAGGGTTCCCAAGCGGAATATGAATTGCTGCTTCTGTAACCTTCGGGTGGCATCGTTGTGGCACTGCAGGAGGCCCAGGATGAACATGCCGTCTAAGGAATGGGAGGGGGAGTTGAAATGGTTCATGACTGGGAGGTACATTTGTTTATTGTGAACCGAGCATGAATGGGCCAAGTACAGATAAGTTTAGCTAGTTTAGTTTGGGAATATGTTCACAATAGATCAGTTGGACCAAATGATCTGCTATCATCCTGTATGAATCTGTGACTCTATAAGAGATTTAAGAACAGCTTCTTCCCTGCTGTTATCAGACTGATGAACGGACCTCTCATATATTAGAGTTGGTCTTTTTTTGCACCTTCTCTGTGGCTGTACCACTATATTCTGCATTCTGTTCTATTATCCTGATGTACTTAATTAAGAAATGATTTGTCTGGTTAGCACGCAATACAATACTTTTCAATGTATCATGGTACATGTGACAATAGTAAATTAGTAAATAACAAATGGGACAGAACGCTGATGCTTCACCATGGGCACACTGACGATGTGACCTAGCAGGATAACAAAATGTTTGCATCCAAACCCATCAGCTCGGTAAGCATGTCTCCTACCTCAATAATAAATCAAATCAAAGACAGTAAAGACTCAGCAGTAGACTTTTAAGGGGATATTTAATAACTCTCACAAAAAAAGAGAAGGCATGTCAGGACAATGGATCATTCAATGTTGAATAAAGGAATTAATGGTGATATCATATTGAAAGAAACATTATTCAATTTTGCAATTCTGACTAGTAAGTTCAAATAAAGGCAATAATTTAACAGCCAGTAAAAAAAAGACTAAAACTTGGAAATGAGTGAAAGTTAGCTAATAAGAAAAACTTTTGCCGTTTTTTATGTGAATACTGATATAGAAAATGAGTAACTAAAGCTAGTGTTGGTGCTCTGGAGAATGGTTGTAGGAAATTGATAACTCAAAACAAGGAAGCATTGAAGAGTATTTTGTGCCTGTTTTCATTGCAGAATGTTATAGGAAACTTCTCAAAGGTATTTGAAAAGCAAAAGTTGAATAGGAGGGAGGGCTTAGTGTCTTATAATCACTCACAAAACATGCTGGGGATGTTATTAGACATATAAGCTGACAAATTCTAAGGACCAGGTGGCATGCACACTGGGATTTAAGAGATGTGGTTGCAAGGAATTGCCATTGAATTGATTGGTTGGGTTCGGTGTAGATGGTGGCTAAGAGATGGAGGAGGGATGGTAACACAGGTGTCATTGACAATGAGCTAGCTCAGGGCTCTCGTTAAGCTTTCTTTCCTATTTTCTCTTGTTCTTAAACTGTTCAAAATGGCGCCAGATCATGGTGATATTAGAAAAGCTTTTCACTGTATCTTACTGTTTTTGTCAGTATAAAACACATGATAATAAAACCATTAATATAAAAGCAATCATTCATATTTCTATCGCAGCAAAATAAGAAACTTGATTCTTCAGTTCTCCGAACAGACATTGGCCATATGACTCTTGGAGCACGCTTGTCATTCATCTGAGAAATGACACAGCTCCTACCTCAATTCTACTTTCCCATCTTATCTTCAATTCTATATAAGAATAGTGGAGAAACATTCACATGAAATTATTTCCCTCCCAGGGAAGTAGAATAAATTTCTTTTAACTGAAATATGCCCAGCATCAAAAATTATTCATTTCCCCCTCAAATAAACATTGAGAGGTTTTAACAAAACTAGTTCTCTCAGACGTGCAATGAATGAATTCATTCTCATCAACAAACCTAGATTGACAGCCCACCATCTTTCTCTCCAGCAATACTGTCTAGAACTCATAGCATATCCTGCAGCATGATACAATCAATTTGCACACCTCAGGGCTGCACTGTGCACAGAGACCTGCCAATGATGAGGTGATTTGCAACATCAATGAGAAAACTGAGGAGATGTAATTAGAATCTGCTGAGTTTGATGAAATAAGATGTAGTGGAGTATTGCAATTCCAGTTATGGGAAACACTCATGGCATGCATAAGGAACATTGATCAGGTACCTCATAAGTTGCACCCTTAGCTATGCCCACACTATCAAGGGATTGCATTAATCACTCTCACGGATACTGTCATGGGTACATGCACCTGCACTGCAGGAGGCAATTATGAGAGGATGGCATCAAGTCTATTTTCTCTCTTCTTGGCTCCGTCACCACCTCCTGCAGATCCAGCCTATCAACTATGTCCTTTAGGACCTGACCTTTACAGTCAGTAGTACTGCTGCAAAGCCAATCTTGCTGGTGGATACTGAAAATCCCCACCAGAGTATGTTCTGTGCCCTTGCTATCCTCAGTGCTTCCTCCAAGTGGTGTTTTACATGGTAGGGCACAGAACCATCAACTGAGGGAGGGTTAGTATGTAGAAATCAAGAGGTGGTTTCTCTACCAATGCTTGATGTGACTCAGTGAGACTTTCTGGGGTCCAGAGTCCATGTTGAGGACTGTTCCACACTAAGATTTGCACCTCACCTTGAGTGAATTATCCCCAGGCATTGAGATAACCTCAAGAGCAGACAGGTACCCCTTCAACACACTTCATATTCAATGCAAACTCCAAACCATTCCAACCTCCTGTCATTGAGGTTCAGGATGTAGATGATGCTTGGGTGTTTGTGTGCTTACCCAGGAACTGAACTCAACTGCCTGCAAGTTCCCTATTAGTCACACACCATCCTGACTTGGAAATATACAACTGAACCTTTACTGTTGCTATGTTAATATCCAGGGATTCCCTCTCTAAAAAGACTGTGGGTGCATTAGCAACCCAGAAACTGTTCAAGAAGGCTAGCACGTTTTGAGAAGATTTGTAGCTCAGGCTGAGGTTCTGGATGAAAGTTTGCTCACTGAGCTGGAAGGTTCAGTTTTCAGACTTTTCATCACCATTCTAGGTAACATCATCAGTGAGCCTCCAGTGAAGCGCCGGTGTTGTGTCCCACTTTCTATTTATGTGTTTAGGTTTCCTTGGGTTGGTGATGTCATTTCCTGTGTTGATGTCATTTCCTGCATTGGTGATGTCATTTCCTGTCCTTTTTCTCAGAGGGTGGTAGATGGGCTCCAAATCAATGTGTTTGTTGATGGAATTCCAGTTGGAATGCCATGCTTCTAGGAATTCTCGTGCGTGTCTCTGTTTGGCTTGTCCTAGGATGGATGTGTTGTCCCAATCAAAGTGGTGTCCTTCCTTATCTGTATGTAAGGATACGAGTGATAGTGGGTCATGTCGTTTTGTGGCTAGTTGATGTTCATGTATCCTGGTGGCTAGCTTTCTGCCTGTTTGTCCAATGTAGTGTTTGTTGCAGTTCTTGCAAGGCATTTTGTAGATGACGTTCGTTTTGCTTGTTGTCTGTATAGGGTCTTTTAAGTTCATTAGCTGCTGTTTTAGTGTGTTGGTGGGTTTGTGGGCTACCCTGATGCCAAGAGGTCCGAGTAGTCTGGCAGTCATTTCGGAAATGTCTTTGATGTAGGGGAGAGTGGTTATGGTTTCTGAGTCCGTTTTGTCTGTTTGTTTGGGTTTGTTGCTGAGGAATCGGCGGACTGTGTTCGTAGGGTACCCATTCTTTTTGAATACGCTGTATAGGTGATTTTCTTCTGCTGTGCGTAGTTCCTCTGTGCTGCAGTGTGTGGTGGCTAGTTGGAATAATGTTCTAATGCAGCTTCGTTTGTGGGTGTTGGGATGGTTGCTCCTGTAGTTCAGTATTTGGTCCGTACGTGTTGTTTTCCTGTAGACGCTGGTTTGAAGTTCACCATTGACTGTTCAAGAAGGCACTCATCTGCTACAGGGCAATTGAGGATGAGGTAGAACATAGAACAATAAAACAGTACAGCACAGAAATGGGCTCTCAGTCCCACAATGTTGTGCTGAACATGACTCAAAATTAAACTAATCCCTTCCGCCTGCCCTTGATCCATATCCCTCTGTTTCTTACATATTCTTGTGCTTACCTTAAAATTATTTAAACACCTTATCATAACAACCTCTATCATCACTCTTGGCAGCACGCTCCAAACTCTTACCACTCTCTGTGTAAAAAAACATGCCCCTCGCATCTCCTTTGAACTTTACTCCTCTCACCTTAAACTCTTGTCCCCTACTTTTAGACATTTCAAATCTGGGAGAAAGATTCTGACCATCAACCCTACCAATGACTGTTGGTCTAAACAGGAATACCAAATTCTTCCCCAAGAAAACACTTTGAAACATTGCTCTTGGAGAGAAGAGATTTGGTTTTCCATTACACTGTTGAACAACCAAATGATACTTGCTATTTGGATTTACGCAGGAGATTTTTAAAAATTCATTCATGGGATGTGGGCATCATTGGCTAGGCCAACCTTCATTGTTCATCTCTAATTGCCCAGAGGGCAGTTAAGTATCAACCAACTTGCTGTGGGTCTGGAGACACAAGACCAGGTAAGGGTGGCAGTTTCCTTCCCAAAAGGATATTAGTGAACAGATGGGGTTTCCCATCACTCAGCAATAGATTCACAGTCATCACGTGACTCTTAATTCCAGATTTTTAGAATTGAATTCAAATTCCTCCATCTGTTGTGACAGGATTCAAACCCAGGTGCTTGAAGATTACCTGGGTCTCCAGATTTCTAGTCCAGTGGTAATACCACTTGGCCATCACCTCCCGCCCAATAGGAGTTCAACATATCAGGCAGTATATGGGGAAAGAAATGGACCTAAACTGTGTTTAAGCTGTTTCCCCTTTATTTCTGTTTTTTGTTTGTTTGAGGGAAGCAATTTCCTTCAGTGAAGAGGGATCCAGAAGAAACACAGTGAATGCTGGAGAAACTCAATTGATCTGGCACCATCTGTGGGTAGAGAAATAGAGTTATTGTTTGTGATCCAGTCATTTTCTTCAGAATCCTCTATCTCCCTTCACATCTCCTCGAACCATTTTAAACATTTGAATGACTCTTTCAACTTCTGTATGCAAAGCTACACAAGTCACGTGTGTGAAACCTGTCTGAATAAATTCACCCTTTCAGCTCCTCAGCAATGTACCAGATGAATATATTTCGAAGGTGGATTCCCTGTTCTGAGTGCAAATGTCAATGATAGATAACAGATACATTTTTATGACTGCCGAGGGGTCCAGAATCCAGAGAGAACAACAAATTGGAATTAAAGGTGAATGCAAATCCTGGAGAATAGTATTTACTGCTTGAGTGTGAACAAACTCGAAAGAGTTTAGATGCAAACTCAATTAAGGTGTTTAAAAATAAGACAAACACTTCTTTGGTTAGTAATGAAGATTGGTGACATGATCTGAAGCTGTGAAGGGAGACTGACACTTTCAGGAGCTGTGTTTGCAGCTTTTCTGTTCATTGATTTTAATATGGGCATAAACCCATGGCTGTCTGTCATGAATTTTACTGTCATTCCTCTCCCACAACCAATCTTCCCGTGAAACCCTTACCTTTATCTTTCTCACCTCCAGGCCTGACTATTCTGATCTGTTAAGTCCAGCTGCTCTCCAAACCATCAATAAACATTCAACTGCTCAAGTCTGGTTTGTTTTATCATTCAGCAATTAAATCCTTTTCACTCATTACCTTTGTCTTTAATGATCTACTTTATCACCTGACGCTCCAAATGTATCAGTATTAGATTTTTACCTTTCTGTCGATGTCATTCTACACATTACCCCAAAATTCTCACCTGCTGACATCGGCTCAACATTTTCCAACCTGTCTCACCTTGTGATTCTCTGTTTCTCTGCCAGATCAAAATCTTGGAGAATTCCCACCTTAAGTACCTCTGTGACGATACCCTCACTCCAAAGTCTACAGTAATGAAAGAAATTTACACACTATCACTTTGTCAAAAGCAACGAGGATGGACAATCAATGTTGGCCTTATCAGTGACATCCACATGTGTGAGTGAACACAAATATTGTACAACTCACTGGGGTAACACACCGAAAATCAAGCCCAATTCTGCCTGCAATCATCACAAAGCACAATAATTATCTAAAGTGTGCTAAGTTTCCCAGTTCTTCCCAGATAGGAAGCACAGACCTTGTTTCTATACTGAACAAGCATCATTAATTATTACAGGTCAGTTGACTCTAGATACAAGTAAACAGTCATAAACTGTCATCGGTACTGAAAAAAATCTCATACTAGACTCAAAATTTTAACTCTATTTCTCTTCTCACTGATGCTGCCAAACCTGCTGAGTTTCTCTGCCATTCTTGCTATTCATTTCAGGTTTCCAACATCTGCAGCAATTTCCCTTTAGTAAGGGAAGTAAGCCATTGGTCAAATAACGGAAACTGGAAAGAACGTTCCGATAAGAAGCTGTAGAGCTGGATGAACACAGCAGGCCAAGCAGCTCAGAGGAGCAGGAAAGCTGACATTTCAGACTTTGCCCTTCTTCAGAAATGGGGAGCGGAAAGGGGTTCTGAACTAAATAGGGAGAGAGGGGGAGGCGGATGGAAGATGGATAGAGGAGAAGATAGGTGGAGAGGAGATAGCTAGGTCAAAGAGGCGGGGATGGAGCCAGTGAAGTTGAGTGTAGGTGGGGAGGTGGGGAGGGGATAGGTCAGTCCAGGGAGGATGGACAGGTCAAGGGGGTGGGATGAGGTTAGTAGGTAAGAGATGGGAGTGGGGCTTGAGGTGGGAGGGGGAGGAGATAGGTGAGAGGAAGGACAAGTTAGGGATGCAGGGACAAGCTGGGCTGGTTTTGGGATGCGGTAGCGGGAGGGGAGATTTGAAGTTTGTGAAGTCTGCATTGATACCATTGGGCTGCAGGGTTCCCAAATGAAATATGAGGTGCTGTTCCTGCATCTGCAGTTCCTACCATCTCTGACACACGGACTGAAGTTGTTGAATTCAATATTGAGTGCTGAAGGATGTAATGTGCGAAGGCATAAATTAGATTCAGTCCTCTCTGGCTTAAATTAGACCTTGTGCAAAACTGCGGCAGTCTCAGTACAGAAATATTAGCGTGAGAACAAGATGCTACATGGGAATGAAAAGCAACTGGAAGGCAATGGTGATAATGGGAACTGCAGATGCTGGAGAATCCAAGATAACAAAGTGTGGAGCTGGATGAACACAGCAGGCCAAGCAGCATCTCAGGAGCACAAAAGCTGACTTTTCAGGCCTAGACCCTTCATCAGAGAGGGGGATGGGGTCTAGGCCCGAAACGTCAGTTTTTCTGCTCCTGAGATGCTGCTCGGCCTGCTGTGTTCATCCAGCTCCACACTTTGTTCTCTTGGAAGGCAGTGGTGATCCTTACTCACAGAACAGAAGGGTTCTATAAAGTAGCCACCAGTCTCCATTTGGTCGCTCTAATGTAGAAGAGATCTCCATGTGAGCAGTACCTGCAATTGACTACATTGGAAGAAGTACATGTAAATACTGCCTCACCTGGAAGGTGTGTTTGTGTCATTGGGCAGTGAGGAGACACCTGGTGAATTGACTAGTTTTTTTTAATTTTCATCATCTGCATGGCTAAGTGCCTGGGGAGGTGAGGAAGTGGTGGAAGCAATGGATGACAGGGCCAGGGTACCGCTGAGGGAATGGTCCTTGCAGAATGTTGACAGTGGAGGGGAGGGGAAGATGTGTTTGGTGGTTCCATCCTGTTCGAGATGGCAGAAAAGGCAGAGGATTATCCTTTGAATACAGAGTCTAGTAGGGTAGAGTGTGAAGACAAGTGTGCCCCTAATGTTGTTCTGGGAAGGAGTGAGAGAAGAGTGGTAGATGGGTCAAAGGCAGCTGATGATCCTATCAATGGAGGGGAATCCTCAGTTTGGGAAAACAGAGGTCATGTCAGAGGCAACCCAGTGGAAGGGTAAGAATAGACACAATGGAGACTGAGAATCTGGGAAAATAGTTTGGAGGGCAGGTGTGAGCATGTGTAGTTGAGGTAACTGTGAGAGCCACTGGGTTTGAAATGGATATTAGCAGGAAGCCTATTTCTATAATTTACAATCATGAAGCCAAGGTAGGAGAAGGAAGAGTCAGAGATCAACCAACTAAAAGTGAGAAAAGGATGGAGCATGAAAGCAAAACTGACAAATTTGTTTTGTTCTGAAAAGGAGCAGGAAGCGGCAATGATGATATCATTGATACATCAGGGAAAGAGTTGTGAGTAGGGGCCAGGGTAGTACTCCAAGAATGTTCCCAAACAGACAGATAAAACACTGCTTGATGCAGGTATCAAGAATCATACCTTTAACTTGGAGAAAGTGAGATAGGTAACAGAATGATTGCTCAATGTGAGAATACGCTCAGAAAGGTGGTGATGGATGAGAACTGTTCAGGCCTCCTGGTCAGACCTCATAAGTTTATGGTTCTTGTAAGTAGTTCAGAGGCTGGTTGGCTTTGCTTGAAAGTGTTTGGACTTGAGCTGCCCAGTTGTTCTTTGGTAACACACTGCGAAAGTAAACCAGATTGACAAAGGTGTTTCCAGCTTCAGTTCCCACATGGTACTGAATTTGGTGATCCCTGTGAATGGTGAGCAAGGTTTTATAGTCATCCTCAACATACCTGACCAAGTGTAGAGATAAGACATATCTCTAGAATCTAACTGTGTCGTGGAGGATCTGATCGAGAGTATCTGTAAATATTCCTATTCACTCATGGTTAATACTGGGAGGCTGATTGACTAATTGGGTCCAATTGAGCAGACAAAGATAAGATTCTCGGAGGTGCCTGACAAACTGGAGAATTCTCAGGGTTCTGCAAAGCCATCTGAAGCTGGGAAGATAGATAAAATCCCTACATTGTGGAAGGTGACATTTACTTGTCAACCGTTTTGCTCATAACTCTCAAACTGTAAGAGGAAAACAAAATCAAATGACAAGATTCATTAGTGCTTTCTGAATTAAATGTAAGAGCAGACCCAAGAACGTATTCTTGTAGCTGCTGTTGTATAAGTCAATTGCATTAACAAGAAACTGTTTAAAGGTCAATACACACTTTGCAATCTTGAAATAAATTACATATTCACCCAGCATTTGGCATTATCCTTTAAATTTCACCCTCAGGGCCTTCTTTGGTTTGAACATGTTAGCCGTCACCAACTCTCATACTAATCAATTGTACATCTAATGTACAGTAGACATTCCAACTGGGGATTATAAATCAGAATCAAATCAGAAAGTGTGTGAATTAAAGTAAAGTGCAGGCAGTGAAATATGGATCTCCTGCTCCTGGATGCCATTGGCTCATCAGTAAAGGCTGTGTCTCCTGATGTCCACACACAGTTTACATTGTGAACCGGGAAAGTTCTGCAAATGCATACTTTGTAAAACACCCTGCCAGTAGAAAATACCATGGAACCACCCAAATAAACAAAACAAGTGTGAACGACTGGAAATGGAATGACATCACTGGCAGTACTGTTAGGGGTACAGCTTGTGCAGTTTTGGGTGAAAATTAAAGTGTGATATAAAGGGATGGGCCTTCTATATTTCTTTATGTTGGCAAGACTAACCACAGCCTGCATGTCCGCTTTGAAGAACACCTCCAACCTGTCCACAGGAATGGCTCTGACATCTTAATTATAGAGTTATGCAGTATGTAAACAGACCTTTGAGTCCAACTCATCCACACCGACCGCACATCCCAATCTGATCGAGTCCTATTAGGCTCATACCCGTCTGAACCCTTCTGATCCATGTACCTATCCAGATGCCTTTTAGATTTGTAATAGTACCAGCCTCCACTACTTCCTCTGGCAACTCATTCATACATACACCACCCTCTGTATGAAAAAGTTACTCACCAGTTCCCTTCTAAATCTTTTCCCTCTCACCTTAAACCTACACCCTCTGGTTTTGGATTTCCCTATCCTGGAATATAGGCCTTGGTTATTCACCCTATCTACGTACCTCATTATTTCATAGACCCCATAAGCTGTTTGCTATTACAACAGACTCCGTAGCTCTCATGTTAATGTCCTTTCCCTTGGCTTACCGCAATGTTCCAATCAAGCTTAACAAAAGGTCAAGGAGCAAAACTTCACTTTCCAATTAGATACTTTACAGCCTTGGGAATAGCTTCAGAAACTGGCGACATGGTGTCTGCCCTCCATTGGCCTACCATTCTCTCCCTGCTTCACCCCATCCCCACCCCAGTCACAGCCTTGTCTTCTTTGTGTCTTGTTTACTTTGCTCAGTTGTGACGGTGCAGTGTCTTTAAGACCAATTTGTTCTGTGCAGTTTCTCTTGCAGAGACATGTTGCCCCAGTGGCAGCTGAACACCTGCTTCAGAAGCAGTTGGTAAACAGCTATGAGCTCACTGAGAGTTTTTTTTTTATAAATTAGACAAAAGAGGCAAGATTGGGTGGAGTCAGGACCACATAGACCCTTCTCTTAAAGGGTTGTGGGGTTTGGGTTTGAAGCTGATAGAAATACCGCTCTCCCTCTGCTGCAACAAAAATCTTGAGTTCTCTCTTTGCTGCTAGATTGCTTCTTTAAGTGTTCCTTTCTCCTGGACTGGAAGGGAGAGAGCATATGAGGAAACAATGTTTTGCTGAATTTGCCTTGCCAAGGGTGTGTTCATCCAATGCTACATTGCAACAGTTGATGATTGTTAGAAAATTAACATATTTACTCAGAATTTCAATGGAGTTAAAGTTATGCGACTTCTGTTCTTTGTTTGTATTATAACTGTGTTGTAAGAATAAAGTGTGTTTTGCTTAAAGCCAAGTAGCAGGCCCATCAAACCACATCTCACACAGAGCACCTTATCTTTGCCTTCAAATAAGAAAGAAAGTTAGGGGATAGGCTGCTTCCTTGACATAATGTGGGGGAGTTTGGTCAGGCCCATAAACATTAGGGAGACCGCCACTGGACACATGAAGAGTAGAAAAGCCTCAGGAGTAAGTGGAATGCCAATAGAGATTTTCAAACTTGGAGGAACATCTGTATGAACTGCTCCTGAAAACTCATGTGTTTTGGAAGAGTCCCCTGTTGATCTTAACAGAGGGTTAAGAAGAATAAAGGGATAAAGAAGAAATCAGTGCTTATCTCAGGGATCCTGCCATCTTCATTGTCTTGAAGAAAGGAGACAAAGTCCACTGTGGGATCTACCGAGAAATCTCCCTACTCTCCATTGTTGGGAAGGTCATCACTTGAATCTTCACTGGCGCTTTCTCCCAATCTCTGAGAAATTCCTTCCTAAAAGCCAGTGCCACTTCTGACCAAGTTATGGAGCAATGGAATTGATTTTTACTGCTTGGCAACACCCCCCGCCCCCCGATAAATGCCAGGAAAAGTTTACATAGCCTTCATTGACCTGACAAAGATTGTTAATCAGGAAGTGATGTGGGAGATTCTGTCCAAGGTCAGCTGTTCAATGAAATTCACCAATGTCCTCCATCTCTTCCATGTCAAGTTGTCAGTGATAGTCTCACTGCCTGTAATATGGCAAAAAACTTTTGGGGTTAAGACTGGCAGGAAACTGGGATGTGTCATATTCATAACTTTCCTCCATCGTTCTTCATCTTGTCAAGAATAAACTTCCCAGCCATGTGGGCATTGTCTACTCCAGCTGGTTGAAATCCAAGAAGAAAACAACAGACACTGCCCTCACTTGTGGAACTTCTGTATGTGGATAACAATGTCATTTCAGCTTTCTCAGAAGAAAATCTTCAAGCCATGCTTAATGCCTTTGTGGAAGCCAACTGGAAAATTGATTTCAGCCTCACATCAACCTCAAGAAAATTCAACTTCTTCTGCTGCCACAGATCAAGTTCTGGTCCATCCCTCTGTAAGATCAACAAGGGAGTCTTCCAAAACACATGGATTTTCTGTCTAACTTAGAAGCTATCACTCATCTAAACCTGGCTTCAATGCAGAGATTCAAGATCATAGTGTAGGTTAGATGGCCTTGAGATTGGTATGACAGGTCGGCACAACATCGAGGGCCGAAGGGCCTGTACTGTGCTGTAATTTTCTATGTTCTATGTTCTAGAATCATATCCAATCTGTGAATGTGACCTTCCATCACCACCTTTGGATGCCTGACAGTGAGAATCTTTGACCGTGACATCTGTGCTGATTACAAGATCCTTGTGTAGGAGGCAGCCATCCTTCAGACACTTTTGTAAGACTCCAACACTTGGGCCATGTACAGACGTAACTTTGAGTCCCTTCAGAAGTACCATCAACACCGTTTGAGATGGGTTCTCCACATCAGCTGGGAGGGCAGGTGTACTGCCATCAGCATCTTTCACACTGATAACAGTATCAGTATCAAAACCATGATCATCTGAAACCAACTCTGTTGGACTGGCCACATGCTTAGGATGCCAGAGCCCTGAGTGCCAAGGTAAATCAGCTTCCCTCAGTTCAAGGAAGACACTTAAACAAGAGGATGACCAAAGAAAATGTTTCAAAGACTCACTGAAGTCTTCGCTCAGGAAATGTAACATGGATGCCAACACTTGGGAGACCCTTCTTCAGAAAAAACTGATTTGGAAGAAGTTCCTGTATGAAGGGACACAATTGTTTGGGAATATCTGTTGATGAGAGGAAGTACAGAAAAGGAGCCAAATAAAGGAAGCTTGGCATCTCTCAAAGCCGAGTACCACTTCCACCTGCTGGAACCATCTACCGTGTGGCAGATTTGGCTGTAGGGATCAAGCTCATCATTTACACAAGAATCTACAGAACACATGAGCAGTGACATGCAATTTCCACAGTGGGCAATCAAACTCATGAGTGAGTGATTGGTCACGATGAACCGGGGGAGCCAGTTTTTCACCTTTCACACTTTACACCCATTTTACATCTCTTTTTCTCTTTCACAACTTTTAACACCATCTTTGTCTTTTTTGCCTGGACCTCTGTTTCCGGCGAAAGTAGACAAAAAACATTGCCAAACGTCCTTTTTGGAAGAAGGCTCCAGACCCGAAACATTAGCTTTCCTGCTCCTCTGATGCTGCTTGGCCTGCTGTGTTCATCCAGCTCTACACCTTGTAATCTCCTTGTCAAACATCCTTTTGTTCTGAAGAACAGTCATACTAAACTCAAAATGTTAACTCTCTCTCTCTCTCTCTCTCTCTCTCTCTCTCTCTCTCTCTCTCCACGGATGCTGCCAGGTCTACTGAGTATCTACAACATTCTTTGTGTCTGATTGAAAGTTTATCTCTGCCTTAGACCTTTCCATGAATCAATTTTAATGAACACAACTTTCTCCTAGCCGGAGATTATTTACAATGAATTAAACCCAGTTGCTTATTTCTGAGAACCTCTGGTGGCAAATAACACAAAATCCAATCCTTCATCCTTGTCCTGTAGGTAATTGTGTCAATATGCCTTGGTTTGAACTTCTGAAGGCATCTCTTTAAAGCTCCCTCTCTTCACTGATTATAAACAATTGTTTCTATTGTTTTGTACCCAGATTACTTTTAATGTCCTTTTCGAACCATTTTGCTTGGTATCACAATAGGCCAAAAATTGGGTTAATTTTTCCACCACTATTTGAGTAGCTAATATCCTCAAAGGAAATTGTAATGTCATACCCATAACTGTAAATAATAGCCTTTTTTTTCCAGTTTTGACAGCAGTTCTTCACAGTCTATTAATACTCTCCTTGATTGTTCTTCAGAAATTACTATCATGAATCAAAGAATCAAATAATCATACAATCCAAAACAGGCCCTTCGGCCCATCAAGACTGCACCTACAAAATCTAATCTAGCCCCATTTTCAAGCACTTACGTTGTTAGCCTTGAATGTTATGACATTTCACATGCTCATCCAACCACTTTTTAAAGCTAATGAGACTTCCCTCCTCAACTACCCTCCCACACAGTGCATTTCAGAATCTGACCAATCTCTGGATGTTTCTTTTTCCCCTTATACCCCTCTAAACTTCCTGCCCTCCACCTTAAAATTATGTTCTCTTGTTATTAATCCTTTGACTAAGGGTCACAGCAGCTATCTATTCACCCTGTTCATGCTGCTTATAATCTTATATATCTCAATCAAGTCTCCCTCAGGTTTCTCTGGTCCAAAAAACATTCTTGCTCAGCTTCTCTTCATTACCGAAATGCTCCATCCCAAGCAATATGGTCTGCAACCCATCCAGTGCAGTCATATGCCTCCGAGCGTGGGGTGGCCAGAACTGCACACAGTACTCCAGCTGTGGCCTACACAAAGCCCTACACAGCTTCAACATAACCACCCTTATCTTATACCCTACAATGCAACTGATAGAAACAAACATCCCATTTAACTTCTTACCTACCCTATTAGCCTGTCCTGCCACCTTCAGGGATCTGTGGACAAGCACGCCAAGATTCCCTGTTTCTCTAAGCTTCCAACCATTCATTGAGCACCCCCTTACCTTGTTAATTCTTCCAAAGTGCATCCCTTCACATCTGACAGGGTTAGATTCCATTTGTTACTGATCTGCCCATCTGTCCAACCTCTCCATGTCTTTCTTTAACATGAGACCTTCTTTCTTGCTATTAAACACCTGAACAATCATTGTGTCGCCCGTAAATTTAATTACCATCCATCCCACATTCTCATCTTCATCATTTATGTGTATCTGGCCTGCAGTCATATAAACAGCCCTCTACCACCACCTTCTTTCTCCTGTCACGAAGCAATTTTTGATTCAAGCTGAAAAGTTACCTTGAATCTCATGTGTTTTTACCTTCATTGATAGTCTTCTATGCAGGAAATTGTCAAAGGCCTTGCTGAAATCCATATAAATGATCTACATCAACTGCCCTACCCTCACCAACACACCTGGTCACACCCTTTAAAAATTCCACCAGATTTGTGAGGCATGACCTCCCTCTGATAAATCCATGCTGACTATCTTTGATCAAAACTTGCCTTTTCAAGTGAAGATTAACTTTCTCCTTTAGGTTGAATTTGTTTTACAATCTTCTAAAGCAACATAAAGAATAACTCTAGATCTTTTCTCTCAAGGTTTGGCCAGATCTATGCAATATTAAACATTTTCTCACTGGACTGTGGGATTATTGTTCGGATTTCCTAATCAAAACATTCTTTACATCTAAGGCTCCTTATTCAACTTATTGCCTTTTAAGCCAGTATTCATTCTCTCTCTTTTATCTGCCTTGCTTGATACTCCTCTTTTCCCTTTGCAATTACAGTTCCAGCCTCTTAGATTCCTCTCTTTATCTTTCTCCTCGCTTTGAAGCTCAAGTCCTTACCCCGCTCGCAATTTTTTTCAATTCTATTGTACTTTTAATTTTTCTTCATCTAAATATGTTAATTTCTCTATCATGTTCAAGCTTAATCTAAGCGTAACTCTCCCAATCATTAACTACTTGGAGTACCCTGTCTCTTGTATTTCGCCAACTCAAATACTGTGCTATTATTTTACTTGTCACTACCATTTCAACCTCTGCAGGAAATACCACGTTTAACATCTCAGTCAATTCTATAGCTTTAGCCTTTGTTTAACTATGTAAATCAATCAGGTCTATTTTCTTTACGTGCAGATTAGTTTTAGCTGCTTCAAATACTTTTTGCCTTTCCATTCTTTTACAGTTAATTATACTCAACATCCCACTTCATATTGCTCAAAGGCCTTGTACCTCCAGCCTCAGTCTTTTATCATGACTCTAAAGAAAATGGTATGCTTCAAATCAAGTTCCATTATCCATCGGTTGCTACAATTGTGAAATATGACCAATTTAATCTTTAGGATAATTAATATCTGACTGTGATCACTGTCTCAGATAAAAGAAACACACGCCAGGCTTCATCAATGAACAAAAAAACAAGAACATATTTTTATAACAAACTTACCATTGAACATGTGGGAAAAACAGATTTGTAATTACTCATATCCAAACTTAATGCCTCCATGAAACCCAAAAGCTACATTCATTCATAAGTTGGATGGATAGGAAAGACAAGGCAGAATGAAAAGATAAGTCAAACATCTTGATGTTAGGGAAACTATGGATTGAAAATATACTAAACGAGGGACAGTAGCAAAGTTGGTTGGTTCGCCCAACTTCAACAATCTCAACACCCAGAACCCGAGCTACAAATCTGTTCCAAAACCTTAAAGGGACAATATCTGTCATTAATGTGTGCAGTCAAAGAAAATGGGAGCAGAGCAAAATGACTTGCTTTCATTTTGTTTTGTTCCGATGATGATATCAGCTTGCTTTTAACTGCACTGATCCTCAAGTTGTGGATCATCAAGGTGTGGATGAAGGAGCTTCAACTGATGCAATTTGTATGGATTTAGCAAAGCTTTTGTCAAAGCCCCACAAGGGAGACTGTTTGAGAACACTAAAACACATGGAATAGAGGAAAACATGGTGAGATGTGTCAGAAACTGGCTTAGTAATAGGGCACAAAGGATAGTGGGAGAATGCTGTTAGAGTGACTTGATGCCAATGTCCAGTAGTGTACCACCATGACCAATACTGGGACTGTTAATTTTTGTTAAATATGTAGTTAAGTATGAAGTATGCGGGGGGACATGTTAAGCAAGTTTGCAGATGACATCAAGATTAGTAGAGTAGTTAATAGTGAAGGAGATGTTTGGAGGTTGCAGAAAGATATAGATGGGTTGGTCAGATGGGCAGACCAATGGCAGATGGTAAGGTGTATGTACTTCGGAAAAAGAAACAAGATGAGGGATTTTTTTTCATAAATGACACGACACTGAGTAGTTTGGAGGAACAGAGGGATCTTGGGGCAATTATTCTAGGATCCATGAGTCAGCAGAGCATGTGAACAAGAAGGCATGTGGAACATTTACTTTCATTAGTCATGGCATAAAGTAAATGAACAAGGAGGTAATGTTGGAGTTGTCCAGAGTGTTGGTCAAGCCACAGGTAGAGTACTGTGTGCAATTCTGGTTATCACATGACAGGTAGGATATGATAGTATTAGACAGGATACAGTGGACATCCACTAGGATGTTGCCTGGGTTGGAGATGTTGAGTTATAAGGAGAGGCTAGATAGGCTTGGATTGATTTGTTAAGTTCAGCAAAGACTGAGGGAGACATAATTGAGATGTATAAGATTAGGAGGAGTATGGACAGAATGGATAGAGAACTGATGATGAAGAGTCGAGACCCGAAACGTCAGCTTTTGTGCTCCTGAGATGCTGCTTGGCCTGCTGTGTTCATCCAGCTTCACACTTTATTATCATGGATAGAGAACTGTTGTTTCCATTAGTTGAGGGGTCAATCACAAGGGACATAGTTTTAGGGTAAAGGATAGAATTTCACTGGAGATTTGATAGTGGGAATCTGAAATACACTACTGGGAAGGTAGTGGCTTCTGGAAACCTTATTATCATTTACAAAAAAATGGATGACCATTTGAAATATCAGAACATTGAAGAATATAGAACAAGTGCAAGAAATTGGAGTTCGCACAATTTTAGTGGTAGTTATTTTAGTATAGACTCAATGAGTTGAAAGACCTTTTCTGCACTGTATGACTTTATGACTGTATGACTCAAGTAGTAGTTGGTTGGTTGGATGTTGGTCCTGAGTTGAGTTAGTAATTCTTTCTTGTTTACAAAGTCATTGAATGTTATTTCTTTTTAACCCACAACGAGGGGCTATGGGGCTTGGTGATGGATACCGATACATTTGCTTCCCTCGTCATTTGTAACAAAGGCTATAATTTTGAAGGCTTTTGCAAAATCCCTGTTGAGTCCTGCAGTGCACCTTGCAGGTGGTACGCGGTGCTGTCAAAGTGAGCATCGAATGGAGACAGTAAATGTTTCAGGTAGTAGACATGGTCTCAATCATATGAGTTGCTTTATCTTGAATGGTATAGCATTTCCTAAGTGTTCTTGTAACTGTGCTCATCCAGGCAGGTGACGTATACTCAAGCACACTCCGAACTTAGCTTATAGATAGCAGACAGATTCACAGGAGGTGAGTTAATCAAATTCTTTGCTTCTGGCTTGTTCTTGTAGCCACAACAGATACATGGTTAATCCAGTTCAGTTGAAGGGTCAATGGTAACCCTCAAGATGTCAATAGTGGGGGTTTCAGTGATGGTAATGCCATTGAGGACAATGGGAAATAATTAAATGTGGTCTAGTTAGTGATGGTCATAGTCTGACCCTTACTGAATGAATGTTATTTCTCATTCCTTCATTTATCAGACCACATCTGGATTTTGAATGAATTTTGCCGTATGCAGGCTCAGTCCATTTCACTATCTCATTAATTGTGAATGTAACTTAAGACAGTAATCATCAGCATACAGTCCTACATCAGACCAAATGTGAAGCTCATTGCTGAAGAGCTGAAGGGCTTTAGCTTAAGATGGTACCTTCCAATTCCATGACCTCAATGACCCAGAACTACAAAATCAGTAGGTGCATGAAAATGCCATCTTCTCCAAATTCCTCTCCAAGCCACACACCATCCTGGCACCGTCATTGGGTTAAAACAGTGAAATTGCTTCCTGACGAGCCCAGGAGATAAATCTGTGTGTCTCAGACAGTACATTTTTAAGGTGCTGAACCATCTTCTCAAGGGAAATTAGGACAGGGAATTAATGCTGACTTTGTTAGTGAGGCTCAAATCTTATATTTTTTTTAAATTGCTGAGTTATTACTTGGTGAGCTCAGGTTGGAAGTATATGAATTGTGGTTGCTTGAAAGCTGAAATAAAAACAGAAAATGCTGCAACACTCGGCAGGTCAAGTAATTTCAAAAGAGAGAGTAACAGGGTTACTGCTTCACGTCAATGGCCTTTAAAAGAGAAGTGCATGTTTATGGCCATCAGATCGGGGCAGCATTCTCAACCTCCAGTATGGCTAGTTATTCTGGCACTATTCATGATCCAGAGTGATTGAACAATATATCATAAAAGGAGACCATTCAGCCCATCAATGTGTGTGCAAGTGTTTGGAAGAAGTATCTAAATCTTGCATGTTACAAGTGTTAGCCACCAACTAACTGTTTGCACCAGTTACAATATCCAGGATCACAATGAAAAACACTGAACCAGGAAGAGTGAGAAATGAAAATGCATTATCTAAGTTTACTTTGAACAGTACCTTTCTACACCACCACTGTACACCCTCCATCACACCCCCCCACCAAACCAAATGATTGAAAGTCAAATATTATGACGATAGCCTTTTTGCACTTCTGTGGTGGTAAGCTTGATTGAATTCAGTTCTATTTTATTCCAAATGGTAGACAGGGGACAGCTCCATTCACATCACAGTTGTTAAAATATGGAGCAGCAATTTGATCATTACAGAGAAAAAGGCCCCAAGGTTATTTGATGCTATCCCCAGAAGCAAGCCCTAGCTAGCTGAGAGTAAATTAAGGGATATTTGCTAGAGGTGACCTACGGCAGTATGGGAGAGATAGAACAGCTCAGCTGATTACAGGCTCAGTGAAGATCACTATGATCAGAAACATGAACCACTCAAAATGGTAACAGGAGCAGGCATTTCAGTCCTTCAAGCCTGCTCTGCTGTTCAATGTGATCATGGCTGATCACTCAACTAGCACCCTGTTCCCACTTTCTCCCCATACCCTTGGATGCCATTAGCCTGAAGAATTATATTTATCTCATTCTTGAAATATTTAACATTTTTGCTCTCTTTGACTGAGAATTCCACAGGATCCCCACTCCTTGGCGAAGAAATTTCTCCTTATTTTAGTCCTACCCCATAACTTTAAACTGTGACCCCTGGTTCTGGACATCTCAGTCATAGTGAACATCCTTCTTGCATTTATATTGTCTAGTTGCTTATAGAATTTTATAGGTTTCTCTGGCATTCATTCTCATTCTTCAAAGCACCAGTGAATGTATCCTAACTGATCCAGTCTCTTTTCACATATCAGACTAATTATCCCAGAAATCAGACTGGTAAAAATTTGATGTAGTTCTTCCAATGCTGGAACACCCTTCCTCAGGTACGGAGATAAAAACTGACAATAGACAATAGGTGCTGGAGTAGGCCATTCGGCCCTTCGAGCCAGCACCACCATTCATTATGATCATGGCTGATCATCCACAATCAGTATCCTGTTCCTGCCTTCTCCCCATAACCCTTGATTCCACTATCTTTAAGAGATCTGTCTATCTCTTTCTTGAAAGCGTCCAGAGAGTTGGCCTCCACTGCCTTCTGGGGCAGAGCGTTCCATATATCCACCACTCTCTGGGTGAAGAAGTTTTTCCTCAACTCTGTTCTAAATGGCCTACCCCTTATTTTTAAACTGCAAGCTTATGTTTTTTAAAAGAAAGGCAATAGTTAGGATATGGTATGCCTGGATGCAACAGTTCACTGTTGTTGCAGTGATCGACATGGAACTTGTTTCTACAAATTAATTCAGAAACTAATAATTGTGCAGCTGCTGTAATGACTGCAATGAAAAGTCGAAGGGAATTTGGGTGAAATTTGAAAAAATACAAGGCAATGGTCTTTGACCTCAGAAATATGCGAGATTCTCACAATGTTCTTCAGCAGCTAGAGAGAGTGGATGCGGGCAGGTTGTTTATCCTTGTTGGGGAGTCCAGGATTAGAGTTTGGAATCTCAGAGTAAGGAGTCACCACATTGATTTTAAGTGTTCATGAGCACAGTCACCTACTACAGGCCGGGGTGATCTATTGTAATTTTCTGATCGTTCAGAGAGTTTGTGAAACGATAATGATACATGAGTGAATTAGGTGAAGAAGATATACAACCCTGAAAACTGGGGCTGGTTTACTGATGCCAGAGTTAAAATCAGCTATCCATTGTTGAGGAAGATTTGGTCTCAGGCAGGGGTAACATCCTTCTCCTAGCTCAGGTGGTAGAAAACCCTTTCCTCAATTATCCTCCACTCCTGCTCTGAATCTGTCTGTCTGGTGAGGACTGCTCATTAAAGACTATACTCTAACAGAACTCCCCTTTGCCGTGACTCTACTCTATTCTTAGTCCCTACGTGGATCCTCCAGCATGGATTTAACCAGAATGGCTTCTCCAGTGAGGGTTTAACCCAGCCCGAGTGTGGCATTTCCAGCGGGGAAGTGGCCTAGACTTTCTCCGATGCCCCTAATCCTAAGTACTCTTCTCTGAATAAAAAAAGCCAAAAGAACTGTATATGCTGTCAATCTGAAACAAAATTGCTGAAATTGCTGGATAAGCCCAGCAGGTCTGATGACATCTGAGATCTGAGGAAGGGCCACCGGACCTGAAACATTAACACGGATTTCTATCGAGAGGTCCTGATAGACCCACTGAGCTTTTCCAGCAATTTCTTTTTTATTCTCCTCTCTGAGCCTGGTTCTTATACTTTGAGAGGCAGATGATTCAGTTCTGTGTCCATCAATTGTCTCAACTCTTTGGGCCAATGGCCATAAGACAGTCAGTCATGATGATGCATGATTGTTGTCCTCTTGCCACATCTGAGTGTAGTTTACCATTTCTTTTAAGAACAAATGCTTCTTATTTTCAAAAAAAACATTACACTGATAATAAAGGATAACAAGGTGCAGAGCTGGATGAACACAGAGGCCAAGCAGCATCAGAGGAGCAGGAAGGGTAATGTTTCAGGTCTTTCTGAAGAAGGTTCTAGGCCTGAAACATCAGCTTTCCTGCTCCTCTGATGCTGCTTGGCCTGCTGTGTTCATCCAGCTCTACACTTGTCATCTCAGATTCTCCAGCATCTGCAGTTTCTACTGTCTCTGAAACACAGATAATAAGGTTTTGGAGAATATTATAAGTGATAGGATTTATAATCATCTAGAAAGGGATAATTTGATTATGGATAGTCAGCACGGTTTTGTGAAGGGTAGGCCATGCCTCACAAACCTTATTGAGTTCTTTGGGAAGGTGACCAAACAGGTGGATGAGGGTGAAACGGTTGCTGTGGTGTATATGGATTTCAGTGAAGCATTTGATAAGTTTCCCCACGGTAGGCTATTGCAGAAAATATGGAGGCATGGGATTGAGGGTGATTTAGTGGTTTGGATCAGAAATTGGCTAGTTAGAAGAAGACAGAGGTTGGTGGTTGATGGGAAGTGTTCATCCTGGAGTTCTGTTACTGGTGATGTACCGCAAAGATCTGTTTTGGGGCCACTGCTGTTTGTCATTTTTATAAATGACCTGAATGAGGGCGTGGAAGGATGGGTTAGTAAATTTGCGGATGACACTAAAGTCGGTGAAGTTGTGGAAAGTGCGGAAGGATGTTGCAGGTTACAGAGGGACATAGATAAGCTACAGAGCTGGGCTGAGAGGTAGCAAATGGAGTTTAATGTAGAAAAGTGTGAGGTGATTCACTTTGGAAGGAGTAACAAGAATACAGAGTACTGGATTAATGTTAAAATTCTTGGTTGTGTGGATGAGCAGAGAGATTTGGGTGTCCATGTGCATAGATCCCTGGCATTTGCCACCCAGGTTGATAAGGTTGTTAAGAAGTCCTATGGTTTGTTAGGTTTTATTGGTAGAGGAATTGAGTTTTGGAACCATGAGGTCACATTACAGCTGTACAAAACTCTGGTGCGGCCGCACTCGGAATATTGCATACAGTTCTGGGTTGTAGGAAGGATGTGGAAGCATTGGAAAGGGTGCAGAGGAGATTTAGCAGGATGGGAAACCAAGTGGAGGCTTGGGGACCGCTTTGCAGAACACCTCTGCTCGGTTCGCAATAAACAACAGCACCTCCCAGTCGCGATCCATTTTAACTCCCCCTCCCATTCCTCAGATGACATGTCCATCATGGGCCTCCTGCAGTGCCACAATGATGCCACCCGAAGGTTTCAGGAACAGCAACTCATACTCCGCTTGGGAACCCTGCAGCCCAATGGTTTCAATGTGGACTTCACAAGCTTCAAAATCTCCCCTCCTCCCACTGTATCCCAAAACCAGCCCAACCTGTCCCCACCTCCCTAACCTGTTCTTCCTCTCACCTCTCCCTTCCTCCCACCTCAAGCCGCACTTCCATTTCCTACCTACTAACCTCATCCCACCTCCTTGACCTGTCCATCTTCCCTGGACTGACCTATCCCCTCCTTACCTCCCCACCTATACTCTCCTCTCCACCTAAATTCTTTTCTCTCCATCTTCAGTCCGCCTCCCTCTCTCTCTCTCTATTTATTCCAGAACTCTCTCCCCATCCTACTCTCTGATGAAGGGTCTTGGCCCAAAACGTCAGCTTTTGTGCTCCTGAGATACTGCTTGGCCGGCTGTGTTCATCCAGCTTCACACTTTGTTATCTTGGATTGTCCAGCATCTGCAGTTCCTATTATTTCTTTCACAGGATGTTGTCTGGTGTGGAGGGAAGGTCTTATGAGGAAAGGCTGAGGGACTTGAGGCTGTTTTCATTAGCGAGAAGAAGGTTAAGAGGTGACTTAATAGAGACATACAAGATGATCAGAAGATTAGATAGGGTAGACAGTGAGAGCCTTTTTCCTCAGATAGTGATGGCTACCGTGAGGGGGCATAGCTTTAGATTGAGGGGTGATAGATGTAGGACAGATGTCAGAGGTAGGTTCTTTACTCAGAGAGTAGTAAGTGTATAGAATGCCTTGCTTGCAATAGTAGTAGACTCGCCAAGTTTAAGGGCATTTAAATGGTCATTGGATAAACATATGGATGATAATGGAATTGTGTAGGTTAGATGGGCTTCAGATTGGCTTCACGGGTTGGTGCAACATCGAGGGCCGAAGGGCCTGTACTGTGCTGTAATGTACTATGTTCTACATTCTACGTGTTGCTGTTATAGTTTCTACATTAAATCTCATGCCACATGTGTAGCAGTAATCAAATTCAAAGATAGTTTCAGTTGGGTCGGCTGAGTCTGAGTCCTGTGCCTGGATTTGTCCTCACCCTTCACTTTTTCTTTTCTTTACCTTTTTCTCCTTCTTCTTTTCTCAGTTTATTTTTCAGTTTTCACTTATATTTGCCTTCTAAAGTGAGGTCTTCATTTGGAAGGCAGCTTCAGTGAGGTTCGGAGCAGTGGCATCTTCAGAGGCAGTGTGCATACAGGGTCAGCTGTGTAGCTCAGGGCGGGACTCTGGCAGTGGGAAGGAAAAGGTTGGACTCTCTTTAAGTTATCTTTCTTTATATTTAATTTTAAGTTAAGGAGAATGGTGCTGATGCGTGGCGATGGTATAGGCTTTTCATTGTATTTTACATTGAATACGCATGACAATAAATGATTCAATTCAATTCAACATGGTAAATGTTGGCAAGTTCATTTTACAGACACCGTAGTATTCAACACTCATTTTAGACAGAGACTACGCGGAATTTCTTCTCTCAGAGAGTTGTGAATCTGTGGAACTCTTCACTGCAGAAGTTGGAGAAGCCAGGCTGATAAGTATACTCAAGGCTGTGACAGAGAAGGAACCAATAGCAACAGGGGAAAAGGCAGGAAAAGGGAGTTGAGGGTTTTCAAATTAGCTATTGTCTTATTGAATGATGGACCAGACTCAATGGGCCGAATGACCCACTTTTTGTTCCTATGTCATGGTCTTCCTCCTTAGAAATCTTCTCTAAGGCTGTATGTCAGGGAAATATTGAAAGAAATTGTTTCAAGTTTCTAAATATATTTGAAGAAAGAGGGTATCAAGGGAAAGAGTAGACACCCTCAAGTCAAAGCTGGCAAGTTATGCATAGAACTACAGAAAGTGGGAGGGATCCTGAATGAGTATTTTGTATCGGTATTTACCGAGGAGAAGGATATGACTGATGTTGAGTTCAGGGATGAATGTGTGAATACTCTAGAGAACTGTAATATATTAAAAGGAGGAAGTTTTGGTAATCAAAATTACATTAAGGTAGGCAAGCCCCCAGGACAAGATGGGATCTATCCCAGGTTTCTGTGAGATGCATTGGAAGAAATAGCTGGGGCTTTAGCAGATATCTTCACATCCTCCTTCACCACAGGCGAGGTTCCAGAGCACTGGCGATTAGCCAATGTTGTTTCCTTCTTAAGGAAAGAAAGCAGGAGTAATCCAGGAAATTATAGGCCGATGATCCTGATGCCTGTGGTGGGAAAGCCATTGGAGAAGACACTGAGGGACAGGATATATGCACATCTAAAAGAAAATGGGCCAGTTAATGACAGGCACCACGGTTTCATACAGGGAAGGTCATATTTCACCAACCTGATCAAATTTTTTTGAAGAGGTGACAAAGATAATTGATGAGGGAAGAGCTGTGGATATAGTTTAAATGGACTTCAGTAAGGCATTTGATAAAGCCCCACATGGAAGATTAGTACACAAACTAAAATCACATGGCATTCATTGTGGGCTGGCTAGGTGGACACAAAACTGGCTTGGTCAGAGAACACAGAGGGTAGCAGTGGGTGGAAGGGGTTTTTTCAGAATGGAGACAGGTAACTCATGGCGTTCCACAGGGAGCAGTCTTTGGTCCTCTGTCATTTGTATTCTATATAAATGACCTGGAGGAAAATGTGGGTGGTCTGATCAGTAAGTTTGCTGATGACATGAAGATTGGTGGCATTGCTGACTGTGCTAACAATTGTAAAGGGATACAACAGGATGTAGGTAGATTGGTGACTTGGACACAGAAATGGCAGATGGAATGTAATCCAGATAAATGTGAAGCGATGCATTTTGGAGGATCAAAATTAGTGTGAATTAAACTTTTAATGGCAGAATCCTTGGGAACATTAACATACAGATGGATCTGGGCATGCAGGTCCTCAGTTCCCTAAAAGTGATAACACAGGGTGAGCAAAGTAATTAAGAAGCTGTATGGCTTGCTCACCTCCATTGGCCAGGGCATGGGGTACAAGAGTTCACAAGCTATGCTGCTACTATAAAACCCTGGTTAGGCTGCATTTGGAGTATTGTGTGTAGTTTTGGTAATAACTTTACCAGAAGGATGTGGAAGCTTTGGAGAAAGCGCAGAGAAAGTTCACCAGGATGTTGCCTGGTCTCGAGAGTATTGGTTGTGAAGAAAGGTTAAAAAATAAGACGATTGTTTTCACTGGAAAGACGATGGTTGAGAGGAGACCTGATAGAGGTCTACAAAATTATGAGAAGCATAGATAGGGTGGATAATCAAAGCTTTCTCCCAGGGTTGAAGTTTCAATTACAAGGGGGCACAGATTCAAGGTGAGAGAGCAAACGTGTAAGGGAGATGTGCGAGGAAAGTTTTTCACCCAGAGTGTGGTGGGAACTTGGAACGTACTGCCAGAGGAAATGGTGGAAACAGGCACATTGACAACATTTAAGAGGCATCTGGATAGTTACATGAATAGGGAGGGATAGAGGGATATAGACTGAATAAGAGCAGGCATGTTTTTCAGTTTAGTCAGGGCATGATGATCGGCTAAAGTTCTTAGGGCTGAATAGCCTGTTCCCCTGCTGTGCTTCTCTTCTTTTTTTGATTAAACTAGACGACACCTGCAACACATGGATTCTAGCACAAATTCATATTTGTTCTGTAGAAGATCTGTCCTTTTGATTTACAGAAATTAAACTTTAAAATGCCAACTTCTCCCAAAGCTTCCACCTTCTAACCCTAACACCTCTACCCAACAGTAACTAACTCTGATAGTAACTCACCAAGCACTCACTCCTTTGGAACAAAATACTCCTGCCATCAGTAAATGATTGTTAGCAACAGTTACATTTTCAGGTGTTGAAAATCTGTGATGAAAAAGGTTTCTTTTTAAATAAGTGAATATCCATACCAATACAAAACTTTACAGCCAATTCTAATGTTCCCCACAAGTTCACTCATACTCTACGGTTCCCCTGCCTAAGCAATCCCATGGTTCTCCTTTGCTGGATCTTCAGATTTCTGGTTTAAATTTTACTGGCTCCGAACAGGATTGTAAAAAAATAGCTTTTATTCTATTTGTGTGTCACCCTTAGGCTAAGCGTTCTCCAGTATTTCACCTGTTGGAAACATATTTTCTCCCAGCTAGTGAGATTGTTGATGCATTGGTTAAAATTAACCAAAATTCATTACATTTAAGGAAAGTTCCATTAACTTGGAAAACAATTAATGTAGCTCCTTTGTCGAAGAAGGTGGGAGGCAGAGAGTAGGATGTTACAGATCAGAATTTAATTCAGCTGAAATTCTTTTAGTTCCAACTTTACCTCCCACAAAGCCTTAATTCTTTATTCAGACATGTATGACTAGGCAGCATTTAGTGTCCATCCCCAATTGCCTAGAGGGCAATTCAGAGTTAACCACATTGCTGTGGGTCTGGAGTTACATGCAGGCCAGACCAGGTAAGAATGGCAGTGTCCTTCCCCAAATCCATAGAATCCCTACAGTGTGGAGACAGGCCCTTTGGCCCAACAGGCCCCCACTGACCTTTGGAGCACCCCACCCAGCTCCATTCCCCTATAATCCCTCTAAGCTACACATGCCTGAACACTACAGACAGTTTAGCATGACCAATTCCACTCTAACCTGTACATCTTTGGACTGTGGGAGGAAGCCAGAACACCTGGAGGAAACCCACGCAGACACGGGGAGAACGTGCAAGCTCCACACAGACATTTGCCTGAGGCTGGAATTGAACCTGGGCCCCCAGCACTGTGAGGCAGCAGTGCTAACCACTGGGCCATCAATTTGTGTACCAGATGTTCTTTTCTCCTCCCTGACTATCAACAATGGATTCATGGTCATCATTATATTCTTAATCCCAGATATGTTTTATCAAATACAAATGACACGATTCAAATCCCAGTCCCCAGAACAATACCTGGGTCTCTGGATTAACAGTCCAGTGATGATGCCTCGAGGCCATTGCCTCCCTCGCCACTCATTCCTTCCTGGATTCCATGGTAAACTCTCTGAACTGTCTGGCAGCCTGGATGTTTGCTGAGGCTGTATAAGGCTCTGGTTAGATTGCATTTTGAATAATTTGAGCTGTTTTGGCCCCCTTATTAAAGCAAGGATATGCTGGTCATGGAAAGGGTCCAGAGGATGGCCACAAAAATGATCTCACGGATGAAAGTCTTGTCATGTAAGGAATGGTTGAGGACTCTGGGCCTGTACTCGATGGAGTTTAGAAGGATGTGGGGAGTTTGACTATAACTTATAAAATAATGAGAGGCCTAGATAGAGTGGAAGTGGTGTTTCCTCTGGTAGGAGAGACAAGGACCAGAAGGCAGAGCCTAAGAGTGAAAAAATGATCCTTTAGAACTGTGATGAGGAGAAATTTCTTCAGCCAGATGTTACTGAATCTGTGAAACTCATTGCAGAGGCCATATCATTGAGCATACTTAAGACAGAAATAGATAGGTTATTGATTAGTAAGGTTATAGGGAGAAGGCAGGAGAATGGGGTAAAGAAACATGATAGCCATGAGAAACAGACCTGATGGGATGAATGGCCTACTTCCAGTCCTGTATGTTAAGGTATTATTTTTCATTAGAGATGGGCAGTAAATGCCTGCCTCACCAGCAATGCCCACATCCCATCAAGAATAAAGATGAATGAGAAGTTCCACTATGTCTGCTGTTGCTCAGTTAGTCACAGTTGAGTATGAATCAGAAAATTGTGTGTTCAAGTCTTACTCCAGGGCTTAGGTGTGAAGACTTAGTCCAACATTATCTTTTGCATAAGAAAATACTCTGAAGCTCAGTCTCCTCTCTCCAATGGGAGGAACTGCTTCCTTCGCGTTATATTGAAGCTCTTTGTGGGTAGATTGGTGTAGGAATGTTTCACCTCTCATCTGAAAGACAGGGCCTTCAAAAATGTAACTCTCCTTCAGTATGACACTTTATTTTTAGCTGAGTTATTTTATGTTCGAATCTACTGAGAGAACAGGGACTGGAACTGACCCAGAGGGGACAGTAAAACAAAATGTTACGTGTTAAGAAATCTGACTATTCATAATTGGCAAAGTGCCAGTTTTCATCCAATCCCTATCTCACTATGATGGTGAGACTAAAATTTCCCACAACATATTGTGAAATTCACACAACAAAGATATCAGCAATTTTTTGTCCACATCCTGTGAATGGATGTCATTTAACAGGCCGCTAACTGTTACTCAAAAGGTAATGTTGTATGTTTGCAGCCATGTGTCGACCAGACCATGTAAGGACAGCAGATTTCCTTCCCAAAAAAGATATCAGTGAACCTGATCCATTCAGAAAACAATTGACAATGGTCTCATGGTTATTATTAGACTCGTGAATTGAGTGTTTTCTTTAACTGAATTCAAATTCTACCATCTGCCCTGGTGGGATTTGAATCAGGACTCCAGTCTATAAATTGGCTCTCTCCACTGATTGATCTAGTGATGACACAAGTAGGTCATTGCATCCCAATAATGAAATGGCTAGACAGGCTTGAGAGGTGGAATGGTCTACTTCTGCTCCTCTCTCATACATTTGAATGTCCATATGTCTCCCCTTCCTCAGTTCAAGGCTTGCTGTCACATTTCCTTTGGTATCACATCTAGTCATAAAGCAACAGCAGTTCTGTCTTTTCAGAAATCATTTCTGATGCCAGTCAAGTGGAGGATCAGGCACAATATTAACTTTTCAGAGAGACATTTTTATTCAACTGGCCTTAATGTGAGAAGTTTGACTGGGACACATATGATTGCTGATGAAAAATACAGTAGCAAATAATATTTAGCTGGAAGGCATGGACACTCACCAATTTGATGAATAATCCTGAACAGGAGTTTAACAAAAAACTCCTTAATTTGCAAAGTTTAAAATGTTCTAAGAATGGCCTACTATGAAGTAAATCGTTGAATTGGCTAAAGAAAAACTCCATGAAGGCGTAAATCAGAAAATCTCAGTGGCTTTAAAGTCAGGTAGTGGAAAATTCTGTTAAGTCCAATGAATCTGAGCAAAATAGAAAGAACTTGCATTCATGCAGAAAATTCTGTGGCCCTAGGACATTGAAATGCAAATTATATTCAATGAAGTAATTTTTTAAAAGTACATTTACATGCAGCAAACTCCCATGAACAGCAGGTCACAGTGACCTGTGACTTATTTTTATCCTTATGTTCACTCTTGGGATGTGGGCATCGCTGGCTGGGCCAGCATTTATTGCCTCTCCCTAGTTGCACTTGAGAAGGTGGTCCAGAGCTGCCTTCTTGAACCATTAGTTCTTTAGGGAGGGAAGTCCAGGATTTTGACCCAGCGACATAGAAGGAGCTGCGTTATACTTCCAAGTCAGAATGGTAAGTGGCTTTGAGAGAAACCACAAAGTGGTGATGGTTCCACGTATCTGCTGCCCTCGCCCTTCTAGATAGAAGTGGTCATGAGTTTAGAAGGTGCTTTTGGAGGATCTTTGGTGAATTTCTGCATTGCATCTTGTAGGTAGTACACACTGCTGCTACTGAGCTGCCTTCTTGAACCGTTATGTTGGAGGGTGTGGATGTGGTGCCAATCAAGTGACTGCTTTCTCGTGGATGGTATCAAGCTTCTTGAGTGTTGTTGGAGCTTCACCCATCCAGGCAGGTGGGGAGTATTCCATCACACTCCTGACTTGTGCCTTTTTGAAGGTAGACACACTTTGGAGAATCATGAGGTGATTCACTCCTGCAGTATTTCTAACTTCTGAAAAGCTCATGTAACTCCTGTATTTTTAATGGTAAGTTCGACTGAGTTTCTGATTAATGGTAACTCAAAGGAACTTGCATTTGTGCAGAAAATTCTGTGGCCCTAGGACATTATGTGTAGATTATATGATAGTGAGGGATTCACTGATGGTAATGTCATTGAATGCCAAGGTCTGCTGGTTAGATTATACCTTACTGGAGATTGTCATTATCTGGTATGTCTGTGGTACAAATGTTATCTTTGAACCAATAACATGTGAACTCAGAGATGTGTATGGTCCAAGGCTGGCATGTCAGTCCTGATCCTGCCTGCCATCAACATGGCAAACACCATGTGATAGAGCACAATGAGCTTCAGATAACACATACATCATCAAATAGCTTTGTAGATATGTCACTTAAATCAGATGTTCTGAGTATGTGAGTAGGACACTCACTCTCTACTTTATCCCAAAATCATTTCATTTTGCAGGAGCAACTCTAACTTACGTTTCTAACATTCCACAAGTATTACATAAACAAGGAAAAGGAGCAGGCTGCTCGACTCTTCACACCAGCCTTGTGTAACTGAAGCATAATCTTCCTACTCTTGCATTCAGATGCACCTCTGCAATGAAACATAACACTCAATTAGCTTTCTTGATTACTTGTGTTCTAATTTTCTATGATGAATGCATTAGATTTCTCTGTATTTTGGCGATCTGCCTCCCTCTCACCAATTGGACAATCTGCTTCCCTTTTATTCTGTCTGCCGAAAGGACAATTTTGCACTTTCCCACATTGAGGCCACTTTTAGAGTCCTGTGTCCTGTTCTGGTTGCCCTGCTTTCGAAGGGTATTATTAGACGAGAGCGGGATCAGAAAAGATTTACCAGCATGTTTCTGGGAATGGAGGGCATGGGTTATAAGAGTATTCTGGGTAGGCTGTGACCTTTTTCAATGGAGCGTAGGAGGTTGAAGGGTGGCCTTATAGAAGTTTATAAGCCCATCAGGGATACAGATAAGGTGACCTGCAAAGATCTCTTTCGTAAAGTTGGACCGTTCAAAACCAAGGAGCAATCTTTTAAGGTGAGAGCAGAAAGATTTAAAAAGAACTTACAGCAAATCTTTTACACAGGGAATGGTTAGTGTATGGGACGAACTGCCAGAGGAAGTGATGGATTCAGGTATAATTGCAATGTTTAAAAGCCATTTGGATAAGGACATGAACAGGAGAGTTTTGGAGAGATATGGGCCAAATGCCGGCAGATGGGACAAGATGGGCAGATGGAACATGGTCAGAGTGGACCAGAAGATAGAAGGGTCTTTTCGCATGCTGTCTGAATCGAAGACTCGATTTTACTTCATTCGCCAGGTCTTTGTGCACTTGCTGAACCTACCTCCAAATCCCTTTGTCAGCTCCTTAAGTCCTTTGGGCAGCACGGTGGCTCAGCGGTTAGACTGCAGTCTCACAGCGCCAGGGACCTGGGTTCGATTCCAGCCTTGGGTAACTGTCTATGTGGAGTTCGTACATTCTCCCCATGTCTGCGTGGTGCTCCGTTTTCCTCCCACGGTCCAAAGATGTGCAGGCTAGGTGGATCAGCCATGCTGAATTGCCCGCACTGTTCAGGGGTGTGTGAGTTATAGGGGATGGGGTTGGGTCTGTGTGGGATGCTCCAAGGAGCGGTGTGGACTTGTTGGGTCCAAGGGCCTGTTTCCACACTGTAGGGAATCTAATCCTCTTCACAGCTCACTGTCCTGCCTATCTTTGCATCATCAATAAATTTAGCTAACATAACTTTGGTCCCATATCATTGAAATCATTGAAATAAATTGTAGAGAATCGAGGCCGCAGCAATGTCCCCCAAGCATACCATTCGATATCATCCATCAATGCCAGTAAGTTACCCCCTACACAAAGAACTTTTATTTTCCACAATAACCCTTAATGCAACACCTTATCAAATACCTTCTGGAAATCTAAAAGCAGCACATTCACTTGTTGCCCTTTATCCACAGTGCAATGTGCTTCTTCAAAGACCTCCAATATATTAGTTGAACTCAATTTTACTTTGACAAAACCATTTTGGCTCTGTCTGATTACCTTGAATCTATCCAAGTGCCCTGTTGTAATGTCTGTATTAATGGCGTCTAATATTTTCCCTCTGGCAGATGTTAAGCTAACTGGTCTGTAATTTCCTGTTTTCTCCTTCCCTTTTTGATTAAAGGAGTTAAAGTATCTCTTTTCCAAAGTGAAGGAGCTTTCCCAGAATCTATTGAAATCTTGAAATTTGATATCAATGCACCACCTTCTCTCAAGCTGAGGGGTATTATGCTCATTTCTTATGCATGCGTCTTCCAGGCGACTGCAGCTAAAATCAGGACAGACAAGCCAGTCTTGGATTAGACATATCATTGAACCAACAAGTTATGGGTTCAGATCACAGGTCACTGTGACCTGCTGTTCATGGGTATTTGCTGCATATAAACTTTTAAAAAGCGACTTCATTGAATATAATTTGCATCCCAATGTCCTAGGGCCACTAAATTTTCTGCATGAATGCAGGTTCTTTCTATTTTGGTCAGACTCAATGAACTTAATAATGTTTTCCATTACCTGACTTTAAAACCATTGAGATTTGCTCATTTAGGCCTTCATAGAATTTATTATTTTTTAATCAAGTCCATGATATATCTCTCATTAGACCATTCTTGGAGCTGTACAAACTTTGCAAATTAAGGAGATTTTCTTAAACTCCTGTAAGGTGTTGTTTGTCAAATTGATCAGTGCCCATGCATTCCAGCTAAACACTATTTGATATTGTATTTGTCACCAGCAATCATACGTGTCCCAGTAAAACTTCTCACATTCAGGCTAGTTAAATAAAAATGCCCCTCTGAAAAACTAATATTGTGCCCAAGGTGGTACTTGACTGGCATCAGAAATAATTTCTTGAAAGCCTAAACCTCTATTGTTTTATGACCAGATGTGACACCAGAAGAAAAGAGACTGGAAGCCCAGAACTGAAGGAGAGTCATACGAACAGTCAAATTTATGAAAGAGGAGAAGATGTCGTCCATTCAGACCCTCAGGCTTGTCCAATTCAACAAATTCATGGCTGATTTGTTTGTGTTGCAAATCCTGCGTTCCCAGCTACCCTGAGATAACAAGGTGTAGAGCTGGATGAACACAGCAGGCCTGCTGTGTTGATCCAGCTCTACACCTTGTTGCCTCAGATTCTCCAGCATCGGCAGTTCCTATTTTCTCTTCCCAACTACTCTGATTTACTGTCGCTAACTCCTGCCTCACAAGAATATCTGCACCTCTGCCTTAAAAATATTTAATGTCCCAGCCTCGACCATTTTCTATGGCAGCGAGTTTCAAGTTCACACAGCCCATCTAAGGGGAAAACAAACAATTCTCATCAACTCCCAGCCTGAAAGGGTGGCCTCTAATTTTAAAACATTGTTCCCTCATTAGGAGTAAACTACTGCAGATGCTGGAATCTGATCAGAAAATAAGAAGTGCTGGAGCTCACAGCAGGTCAGGCAGCATCCATGGAGAGAGAGCAAACTAATGTTTCATGTCTAGGTGACTCTTCATCAGAACTGATGAGAAGTGTGCGGTTCGGGGGTGCAGCATTTAGTGAGGGAAGGGTTGGAGTTCTGGGGTTGAAAGGATGTTGATGCTTCAGATTAAGTGATTGGAATGTGAGAATGGACTGATCCATGAGAGAAGACATTCTCTCCATGTTCAACGTGCCAAGACATTCATAATTTTATATTATAGCCACCTCCTTCCTCTCTGATCTCCACTAAAAGCAAGCTCAGTCTGTTCAAACCTTTCCTCATGAACCAACCTACCCACTCCAGGTAGCAATCTGGCATATCATCTCTGAAGAGTCTCTAGTGCATTTACATCTGTCCTTAAATAAGGAGGTCAAAACTGCACAGAGTGCAGGATCCAAGATGTGGCCTTGTATAACTGAGGCACAAAACCCTTACATTGCTGAAGAAGGGTCACCGGACCTGAAATGCTAACTCTGCTTTCTCTCCACAGATGTTGCCAGACCTGCTGAGATTTTCCTCATATTTCTACTTTTGTTGCCGATTTCCAGAATCTGCAGTTCCTTATATTTTATCCTTACCTTCATGTTTAATTCCTCTCATACCAAATGTTAGCATCCCATTAGCTTTCTTGACAATGTGCTGCCTTCAGAAAAAAAGGGGACGGTCTAGGCCTGAAACGTCAGCTTTCCTTCTCCTCTGATGCTGCTTGGCCTGCTGTGTTCATCCAGCTCTACACCTTATTATATCAATAGTTCCAGGCAGTTTTCTCTGTGTTTATGTACTTATCCCAGAGTTCATCTCAGCTGTCTCCTTTACTTTTGAAAATGTCCAGTAATTTAGATGATGGGGACTTTGCTGAATCCTACAAGGCCAATATCAAGTTAACTTTCCCTCAATATTTTAAGGTGTGAGTCAATCACTTAATATCAGGACAACTATGGTTAACAATCATACTGACTGCAATGATTTAAGATATACTACTGACTTTGTGTGTTGCCTGAACACCAACTCTGGTGATTGTGTGGTGCTGTGTATCTTGAAAGTCTCCTGGAGGAGGTTGACACGAAGATCAGAGGCTGAATGTCCTTGACCGGCTGACAATAGACAATCAGTGTTGTGATGAAACTCCCGAGACCCCAAAGTTCTGGCCTGACTGGGAGAGACCATCGCTGTCCGGCAATTGTGCGGTGTCCATTCATCCATTGCCATAGCGTCTGCATGGTCTCACACTGTACTGTGCGCCGTGGCATTTTTGCCTGCAGCATATGGTATAGACAACATTGATCGAGTCAAATGAGTATCTGCCATGTACATAGTGGGTGGAGTTCCCACGTGTGACAGTCGCGTCCAAGTCAATGATCTGATATGTCTTGCAGAGGTTGCCAAGGCAGTGTTATGTGGTGTTGTAGTTGATGTTGTCCTGAAGGCTGGGTAGTTTGCTGAACAACCGAGCAGAAACTGATAGATAAGTTCTGTACCCATGATGACGGCCTCAACCCTGATTTTGGGTCCACATCATGCCACATGTAACCCCATGACACTATTCTGTGTCTGCTAAATCTTCCTTACTATCTTGTTTTGACACCATTGCCTTGATAAATTGCTATGATCTGTCTACCTGTTTGTACATTGTTAGGTCACATATTACTTTGGTAAAACCCTCAGCATGCGACTCTTACACCCGTCATGTTATTTCAGGCATTTAATTTGTCTCCAGCACCACCTTATTTTTAATTTTCTTGTAATTATGTCTCTGTCTCATTTTATTGAAATATGAGCAATCCCATCCCTTCTTATTTAGCTGTTGACACTTTACTCACACTGTCTAACACTCTTGGTCACCAATGCAGACCATTTGTTCAACACTTCACTCACACCAGTTGTATGATCTTTTGATCTCTCTGCCTATAAACTCTTGTGTCTGTGTGCTGTTCGCTCTCACTGAACTTGGCAAAGGGGCTGTGCTCCAAAAGCACATGATTTCAAATAAACCTATTGGACTATTGTTTGGTGTCATGTGACTTCTGGCTGAGCTAGTTATGAGAACACAAGAACCAACAGCAGGAATCGGCCATCTGGCCCTTCGAGCCCACTGCACCATTTAACAAGATCCTGGCTGATCTTTTCATGGCTTCAGTTTCACTTACGCAACCTCTCACCATAACCCTTAATTTCTTTACTCTTCAAAAATTGTCTAATCTTTGTTATACGTTTGTAAATTAGAGACCCCTATGCAAAGCTCATTAACTCTGAGGCGTATTAACTATTACTGACATGATATAGGGCAGACATGAGTGTCTCCATCAAAAGACTGAACCAGGCTGCAACTGATCTCTACCTTGAGGCTCCATGACATCACCAGGTTGAGTGGAGCCCCATATTGTTCAAGCATTAACTCTTTCAGAGCCATAACCTGACACAACCGAGTTTGTTAAAGACATTGCTCAGACAGGAATGAGGATCATGACCCAAGAATGAAGTGTGTGGTAGGCGGTAACAGTGACCAAAGCTGATCCATCTTGAACAAATGATGTGAAGAAACTCTATTCCGTTAATTGGACAAGCAGCACTGTTCAGGGCAGTAGCCACTGGGAGAAATACTTGGTGTGACAGCCCACAGACGTCAGTTTGAATTCACATCTGAAGGATGGCATGCCTGAGTAGAGTTTGTTTACTGTAATGACAATGGGGCCAGCTCAAAGCGTATTGCAGCTACATAAAATGGAAAGATCTACACAGTCTAACGACCTGCCCGATTCAATTTCCATCAAATTAACTCAGAAATTTTAGATATTTTAGATTGCAACAGGCAGTGACACCTGGTAATGAAGTGTTGGCAAGTTATTTTATAAACTGTTCACAGTCACTTTGAAGTTTACTTTTTAATGTGTCGGTTTCACAATGAAATTAATTTTCACGGTTTTCTATTGCAAAGCAGAAACAAGTCAATCTGCCCAACCTGTCTATGTTTAGGTTTCAGACTAATCTCCTTCCACTCCAATATGAAAGAAAAATACTATAGATGCTAGAAATCCAAAAGAAAAGCTGAAAATGCTAAAAATGGGCAGCAGGTCGGGCAACGTGTGTGGGAACAGAAACTGAACTAATGTTTCTTGGCCAACAATGTCCATTCAACTTCATCTCATTATATCCTTCTATCCCTTTTTCTCTTACATGTGTATTTCACATTTATAGGGACCTACATGATGCATTTCAATTACTTCAGCATCTTTACTTTTTCTCAAGGCAGGGGTGGATCAATTTTTTATGATGAAGGGAGTGAAAAGTTATTGGGGGGATTAGACAGCAATGCAGAGTTGAGGTTAAAATCAGATCTGCCATGACCTTATTGAATGACAGAGCAGGAAGAAGGGCCCAGTGGCCTACTCTTCTTCCTTCTTCATATGATCGTACTTAAAAAGTACAATATTTTTAAACCTCTTTTAGGTAAAAAGAACTTTTTTCTTAATTTTTAAAAATTCATTCGTGTCGATTTGTAAGTATGAGACAGTTTTTTGTGCTTTCCACTTTGGAAATTAGCGTACATCAATTATTAAAGGCATAATTTCTCAATCACCATCCACTTATCAGTATACGATGTATCAGTCTCATGATATATAAGGCAGTAGTAATAAGAGTAGGATGTAGTATATGCAGTCTGCCTGTAAATCTTAGTATTGATGAGTCTTCAAATGAAAAACTTATATTCTAACCTCACCAATTGTTGTTTGGTACATTTATACTTCAGATTAAAGCATAGCATGATGGCAGCTGGTAAGTTTTTGAAAATAGTTGATTTTTGATTGTAGACCATCAGAAGAACAGTTTAGGAGCTTTGACTGAGAAACTGCTGTTACAAAGTACACATTGTCATATTATGTAGAATTTACAGTGCAATAAATTAACCATTCAGCCCACTGGATCTTTGATGAAGACTCCTGTTGAAGTGTTTACACCCAAAATGTTGACTCTCCTGTTCCTCAAATGCTGCCTGATCTGCCGTGTTCCTCTAGCTTCACTTTGTATTGACCTTTGTAGTTGCTCATGCTCCATTTAATCCTCTTCGCACTCCTCTGTCATGATAATGACAAAAATAGATGTCAATTTTCAACTTTCACTGTCTGGTTTTAATATCTGGGACCTATCATGGTCTAATGTGGTTTTATAAAAGAGGAAACAATATTTCAACATGCACACAATGGTCACCTGTCTGGGATGCTTCAAGATCATGTGTGAACAAGAATCAGTCACCTGCAGATTAGTTTCTCCTGTTCAAATTCTGAAGGTTTTGCGTACTGGGATGAAAGTCACTCATGTTATCCAGCTTGATTCAACAATGGAGAAATCAAGGGAATACACAAGTGAACTGTGTTTCAAAGAACAGATTTTGGGAGGAGAGGGAGAGGGGAAAATGTTGATTCACAATTTCAGAACTGGAGGGCTTTTGATCACTTCCAACCTCTTATCTGATTCTCTCAACCTTTCAAAAGCAAAAACGCCTGATGATAAAATCAGAGAAATATTCTTTTGTTGAGATCACAACAACATTGTCACATTTTGCAATTTCTGGAGAAGCAAGACATCAATTAAGCACTGTGGCCTCAGTTAAAATATAATAGTGACGTCAGCCAAGAACTCTGAGAACGTTTCATAGTACCTATTCCAGAACTTGCTTTTTGTACAAGATACTCCACTTTCTAACCTGTTGTATATGTGTGTTTGATGTTCTGTTTCATTACATTTCTGGGGGTTAGCAAATAATAAAATTCTTCTTCCTTTCTACTAAAGAAAATGCTAGAATTGACTTCTCAATTTTATCTGAGTAAACTTTTAATTGTTGTGTGATGTGACTGCATGTTAAGCAGAATTAAGCAGTTCTGAGGAAGGGTCACCAGACTCGAAATGTTAACTTTGTTTTTTTATCTTCATGTTGCCATACCTGCTGAGCTTTTCCAGCAGCTTCTGTTTTGTTCCTGATTTACAGCTTCTGCAGTTCTTTTGGTTTTTTTAAAAAGCAGCATTAAGCCTCTTTGATGCGACCAGAAAAGGAGGTTTAGAGAGAGAGGTGCTGATTCACCCCTCTTCATGGGTTCAAAATGTATTCTATCAGCAAATCGCACCCCATTATTTTCCCCCCCACCCCATTATTTTCCCCCTCTTGTGTTTGTCTAGTTCTCCTTAAATGTACCATTATTTCTCACCTCAAAAGCCCATGTGGTGGCAAGATCCACATTCTCATCCTTTGCTCGATAAAACTGTTTTCCCTGAAATCCCTATAGGTGTATTAGTAACTAATCTGTACTGATATTCCACAATTTATGGAATGCCCTGGAACTGGACATTTTCCTATAAACGTGTCCTTATAAACTTAAAGGCTTCTGGGAGGGCATCAATCAGATCCTGTTTTCGAATAGCCTTAGCCCTGTCAGTTTTTTTCCTGATAATTCTAACCTCTTTATTCTTATTTATTTTTTCTGCACCTTTCTAGTGCCTCCACCTCGTTTTCCTAATATGGAAACAACTGTTTATAATGCTCCAAGTGTGATCTATTCTACATTCTTAGAAATTTAACATAACCCATCTGTTTTTCAACTCTACCCCTCAAGAATTAACCCCCAGAGTTTTGTTCATTATTCAGACTTTTCCACACAGGATCAATAGTTGACTTGTGTATTCCTTATACATTCCCTTAATTTTGTTTAACATTGAATCAATTTGGCTCAAAGCTGGGCCAGTGGATGTGATACACTGTGAATCACTCAAGGATTCTCTCTTCCTGTGGCAACATACATTGTGCATAGTCACACTGTCACATGCAGCTTATAGTCTGTGTTGTATTAAATCTTGCAGTGACAATGTCCGTACAACTTTAAGAAATGTGCTTATAATGTTACTGTCTCATAGCATGTGGCCTGGTGGTGTAAAGGCAGCAGAATGGCTCGGTGGTTAGCAGTACTGCATCACAACGCCAAGGATTAGGGTTCAATTCCAGCCTTGGGAGACAGTGTGGAGTTTGCACATTCTCCCTGTGTCCGTGTGGGTTTCCTCTGGGTGCTCTGGTTTCCACCCACAGTCTAAAGAAGTGCAGGTTAGTGGATTGGCCATATGAAGTTGCCCATGGTGTTCAGAGAATGCAGGCTAGGTGGGTTAGCCATGGGAAATGTAAGGTTACGGGGATAGAGTCGGGGGGGGGGGGGTTGAATCTGGCTCTGGATGGGATGTTTCTTCAGAGGGTTGGTGTGGGCTTGAAAGGTCTGCCTCTGATTGAAGGAATTCTGTGATAAATGTCTCAGGCTCCATTCTAACACAAGTCACTTGAAGCATGACATACAATTAAAAGTATAACGTGCTATGTAACCAAATACTCAATATAAACGCAGATGTGGAAGCTTCTGTGAATCTCATGTTGATGCATAATATTGAGCTGTCATAAAAGTTCTGTTTTTTTTAAAATCATTACAACTCTACCCAGATCTCGATTCTGATGTAATGGAATAAGATGAGCATTGACCTTCAGATGAAGATGTCATGAGCACGGTATGGTCAGCTGCAGTGGAGGGTTAGAAAGTATCAGTGACTGATGTGTTCAAAACCTAACTGAAAATAAACCTGATTACAACCCTGGAAACGTTCAGCATTATCAGTTTCTGTAAGCAGAGAAGGCAGAGATAATTTCTCTTATTGAAATCTAACTTGTTTCAAACTAGAAGAAGTTTCTAGCATGAATTACAAACACATGGAGGTCTGAAGCTTACATTCAGTGTGGAGGCAATGAATGCCTATTTCTCCATCTTTCCCCTTAAAACAAAGTAACTGTTTTCTACAATTGGAAGCTTTACATACATCTGAAGATTAGTTAGTTTCACCAATTTGCATCTCTAAATTGTTTCAAAAATTGAGGGGGCCCCTGTGACATTCTTTGCCTTTTCTTGAGTAAAAGTTTGAGAGTATCCGGAGATCAGATATTTTCAAAGTGATCTTTTTCCTGGAGGGAAGTCTCATTGTAGCTTTACAAGATGATGGTGTGACAACACCTGTAGTACTGTGAACAATTTTGGCATCTTTATTTTGGCAAAGATAGCATTTCAATGGCAGCAGTTTAGAGAAAGTTCATTGGGATGATTTGTAGTAAGGGATGTTCAGAGGGCTGTGAACCTCTGGAACTCCCTGCTACAGAGAGCTGTGGCATGTAGAGTCCTTGTGTGTATGTAAGGCTGAGACAGATTGATTCTTGATCAGTTGGAGAATCAATGGTTATGGGCAAAAGGCAAGAAGGTGTTTTGTGAGGAATGTTACATCAGCCGTCATTCTATTGAATGGTAGAACAAGTTAGAGGGGCAAAACAGCCGACTCATGTTCCTGTTCTGTATAATCTAATCAGTTTTGTGGAGAATAGGAAACTTTAAAAAGCTAAAATTGATGCAGCAACTGATGCCAACACACTCTGAAAGACACCTATGTCAGCAAGTGGTACTCCAGGATACAAGCCAGCAAAGGAGCACAGTATAATGAATGACTAATTCCATGTCCTGGATGGATCTCACTGTGGCATCGACACACAATCTCAGCTGAGCTTCCCAAAATCGTCTATCTGGCATTTACCAACTGTCCACAGGCAGGACCATCGGCCAGCCCAGTTCTTATATATTCATGAGATTTCAACTTCATCCACCAAACTGGAACATGAAAAGTGGTGCAATCAAACTAGTGAAAGTTGAAGACATTCTCAAAGTTGACATGTTACCCATTGAAATTGTTCATACTGTTTCTGGCCATTCAACAAATGTTGAATGCGAACAGCTATAATATTTGCAAACGACCGCCATTCACTGTTCAATCTGACAGTATTATTAAAAGTACATGAGACAATTTCTTTGACCATATGGAGGAGGACAAAGCATATCACAACAGGTCATTTTTAAGAGTAAATGTGTCTTTATGCCAAAAGATGTATGGTAAGATTTCAGAGATAGTAGGAACTGCAGATGCTGGACAGTCTGAGATAACAAGGTGTAGAGCTGGATGAACACAACACGCCAAGCACCATCAGAGGAGCAGGAAAGCTGATGTTTTGGGCCTAGACCCTTCTTCAGATATCGTGTCCCTTCAGGCCAGAGACATATGAGCGTTGAATGAAAAAGAAAGCTTACACTTGAGCCTGTGTACTAGCCAGACGTGAATCAGAATGTCCAATAATTCACAAATGTATGCGAGACATGCCAAGTGTTCTCACTTTAGCAGCAGAAGGAACTTCTTCATTCACATAATGCCCCAGCCGCTACGTGGACAAGGATATCTCAGCAAGGTACGGCAGCTGCTCTGCCCAAGACTGCAATAGATTAGAGAGTTGTGAAGGCAGGCCCGTCCATCACACAAACCAGCCGTCCTTCCATTGCTTCCAGCAGTGCCTTGGGAAAGCAGCCAACATCAAAGATCCCTCCTAACCTGGTTATACTCTCTTCTACCCACATCCATCAGGTAGAAAATACAAAAGTTTGAAATATATACTGACAGATTCAAGAACAGCTTCTTCCCTGCTGATGTCAGGCTTATGAATGGACCTCTCAAATATTCAAGTTGATTTTTCTCTGCACCTTCTCTTCAGCTGTCACACAAAATTCTGCATTCTGTTCTATTATCTGAATGTAAAGTATGATTTTCCTAGTTTGTATGCAAAACAATAATTTTTACTATATCTCAGCACGTGACAACAATTAAATCAAGGACAGAGGAGAACAAAAGAACGACACAACCAGTGAGCATCTACAGAAACACCACAATGCGCCCTGGACAGGCCGTGTGAGATCAAAATACAAATGCAAATACTAAATCACAGCAAAGTATTTTAAAATATGCAACCAGCGTAGACCATACAAAGTCATTACTGCTTTTTCAATAAACCCCTTTGCTCGCATGCTAACATTCCTGCCCTGAATCTGCTGCAATGTTCCAATGAATTACAACGCAATCTTAAGGAACAACAGAGATAGCAAGGTGTAGAGCTGAATGAACACAGCATGCCAAGCAGCAGCACAGGAGCTGGAAAGCTGACATTTCAGTTTTTCTGAAGAAGGGTCTAGGCCTGAAATGTCAGCTTTCCTGCTCCTCTGATGCTGCTTGGCCCACAGCTCTATACCTTGTTATGTCAGATTCTCCAGCATCTGCAGTTCCTACTGTCTCTTAAGGAACAACACCTCATTTTCCATTGAAGCATTTCATTGCCTTGGGGTTTCAATATTAAATTCCACAACTTCAGAGTGTGACTGCATAACTTCTGTCCTCCAATTTTCTTACAGATTTTAGCAAACCCCACGCCCCCCTCCATTACTTCTCACACACAGCTACTGCCTCCCTGTGGCTTTGTCTCACTTGTGCCTTGTGAACTTTGCTCTCATTCTCTCCCTTGCACATCTTACTTTCCATCCATTCTACAGCCCTCCTACTCTTTCAGCACAATTAAGAGTTCCTTTGTCGTTTTGCACTCAGCCTCAACACCACCATCCATTCTCTTTGTCTCTTCTGCCTCTGTCATAAGTAAATCAAAAAGTATTTTCCAACCCCTTTTTTTAAAATGAAAAAAAAGAGACACACCGGCCTCAAAACATTAGCTCTGTGTCTTTCTCTGTAGGCAGTGAACTGAGAAATACCACGTGCTTATACCGCCTATAATGCTTCACTGGGTGACCTAGGGGAGGTGATGGCCTTATGGTATTATTGCTGAACTATTAACTCAGAGACCCAGATAACATTCTGGGGACCCAGGTTAGAGTCCTGCCAAGGCAGATGGTAGAATTTGAATTCAACAAATATCTGGAATTAAGAGCCTCATGATGACTACAAATCCATTGTCAATTGTTATTAAAAACCCATCTGGTTCACTAATATATTTTAGGGAAGGAAACTGCCATCCTTACTTGGTGTGGTCTACATGTGGCTCCAGTCCCACAGCAGTGCAGTTGGCTCTGAACTGCCCTCTGAGCAAGGAAGGATGGACAATAAATACTGCCTAGTCAGTGACACCTGTGTGAGAATAAAGATAAAAAACATGCTGGAAATCCGGCCCGACTGTTCACAGAGTTATCACAAAAGATAAAGAATAGAACATTCCTCAACTTACCGGCCTTTCAGACCCAGGTGAACAGAAAGCATGGATTAGGTTTTATACTTAATACTTACTATGAATTACTGATTATTGCAAAAAAAAGTCACAGGTAAACAATTATGAGGCATCAACATATAAGTCTACTACTTTAAATGCTAACCTCATATAAATCTTTTCCTACAAGAGGATATAAACAGAAACAAACAAACATAGTAAACTATTAGTGATAATGGGAACTCCAGATGCTAGAGAATCTAAGATAACAAAGTGTGGAGCTGGATGAACACAGCAGGCCAAGCATACTATTGTTATATGTGGAAGGGAAGCCTAGGAAGAAAGTTCAATGGCCTCTGTCCAGAGGACTCACTGAGATAACTAATGTAACTTGTCAGGAATTTCTCAATCCACTTTCCCTACATACTTCCACTTGCCTGCTGGAGGGTCACCAGGGCTGGCTCAGACGTTCCAAAGTCTCTGACTTATTGGTTAAAAACCACAGCCTACTGCAACTGATGAGGGAAATAAAGTGGCTTTCTTCAGGCTTGTGGCATTTGATTGTTGCAAATAATATTGCAATAATTTTCTTCTCACATGCCCAATTACTGTTACCAAACACTAACACCCACAAGCTTTAAGCTACATGGGAACCAATCGCATCATTGTTGCTAGGCAGAGACCATTGTCATTGACAATTGGTTATCATACCACAAACCAATCAGCAACTACTGCCGGATGAATCTCCCTTTGTCCTCCTGATTGCAACCACCTTTTAAAACTTACCCTGCTATTTGAAAAATAAAAGCAGCTTTGTCAACAATACTTACAATGTGTGTCAGTAAGCTGCTTTTAAAAGGTGCAGTAATCCTTTCCATAATCCTTGGCTTTTTAAAACCGTCCTTTTTCCATTTCTGCACGAAAATAAAAATACAAATCAATAAAAAAGACACACCAATCTTGCAGGAGAGTGGAACCAAACTCCAAAGATGTTGACTGACAGTAACTAACAAGAAGACAACTAAGTGTTAGAAAGTGCACTGAATAACAGCACATACCTTTCCAGATGTCTACTCTAGCACCCGATCAAAATGGGTTGTCCAATCTCCAGCATTGTGATAATGCTTGAATTATTAATCTTGTTAACTATGTTTCTTCCTATTTGCTTGCATATTGAATTGACAACATCTGCCTGTGCATAACCCATATATCTCACAATTTGGGTCTTAGCCTTTGGTGAAAGGAGAATGTTTTGTCATAGTAATATACTTCTAAGAGACATGTTTATGATGCCACCTTTGTCATACAACATGTGACCTGATGTTATGAATGCCTCAGAATTCATCTATATTTTGGCTACTTGAAGCATGAACTGTTGGTGGGAGCATGCTAATCTTTGTACCTGGATAGATTAATGTAAGCCCAGTCAGTGAAATGTCTATGAATCTTACGGTCCTATATAATCGTCACAAGTTACAAACATTCTGCTGGATCATTCAACATAATGTAACACATGTTTAGGTTCTTATATCGTGAGAGATAACATAAGTATTTTTGCCCAGGTAAAACTGTCTCATTGGAGGCAAAACACACATCAGCCTGTAGTTATAATTGGTGATGACAGCGCCATCAACTATCTTTCTGTCATACGACTTTTGAGAAATCCTACCCAATTTTACTGCCTGCCATTGGTTTATATCTGAAGGATTTTGAGTGACAGCCAGCCAGTTTGGCTGTGCTCTGAACATACATTCATAGCCCATCATTTTCTAGAAACGAACTCAAATCCAGAGCTGCTGGTTCACAGTCAGAGACGTACTTCACAACAAGATTTCCTCAAAATTGGATGACAGCTTCCTTAATTTTCAGACAGAGATGATTCAAGGGATTATGATAGCAATAGCCATCTCTCCAATAAACGCGAGAGTGTAAAAGCATCAGATTTCACATAGATTATTATCCTACAGAGAATCATGAAATAGCAAGTAAGTATAACCTCATGCTAGAATGATTCATTATCTCTCTGCTAGTCCTTGGTTTCACACTTCTTTACATTTCTTGCAACCTTCTGTGGCATTTTGGATTTCCAATTTATTTTCATCTTTAAATTAGTCTGTTTCAATGTTACTTGAACTATGATGATATGAAAGGGAGGGACAGGTTTTGATGAAGTTTCTTATTTAAAAATGAAATGTTATATACTCTAAATATCCACCCAAGCCAATAGGCGCGCAACGTAATTGGTCCCAGGTTGATGTTGCTGTCTTGCATTGTCTGGCAATGAGTTTCTCTATCCTACCATCTCACCTGAGTCACACTGAGTGACACTCTGAGCTGTGATGGTTCCCTTTTCTGTTTCCATGTGGCTTAGATCATGAAACGATGATAAAACGAAGCTTTCACTTCCAAAAAGCAATTTACCGGCTTGTCACCTCAATGCAGACACAATATTGCTGTACATGAAAAATCCAACTAAAGTGAGGCCAAGTTTTATTTGCACAGATCATGTCAACAATAAGGGAAGTTTGCAGCCCAGTAAGAATAAAAGTCTGTTTTATTCAATGCCACAAAGCCAGTGTTGTTGCTGGCAAACTAATATTAAAATGTGTTTTGTTGAATAAAAGTTGCTGCCTTTGTGATGTTTCATACTAATGCAGGATTTTTAAAACAAAGCCACAGAAATTGTGGTGGCAAAATGAGTTAAGAATGTAAAACCCTTCTCCTAGGAAATTCCTCCCCATCTTTGCCATATATTTTGGAGTAGAACTGCATGGTTTTAGCAGTGAGGGGCAACAAAGGTGAGTATGCTGCTCTATGTTGCTTGTTAAGCTGCATCAAGCTTGCCAGTCAACCTGAGATCAATTGACACAATACACTAAAAACTGGTCACTTTGTTCAATCGCCTGATTTCCTATCGTTTCTAAAAATGCTTTCATTGGACATGGGTGTCACTGACAAGGCCAACATTATTTTACCATCACTAATTGGGTTTGAACTGAATGGCCTTTTATGTTATTTCGAAGGTCAGTTAAGAGTCAAAGTCTTTGTTATGGTTCAGGAGACAATCAGAGTGAATCAGGATGGCAGAATTCCTTTCTAATACAAGGTCTCTTCCAAACAGCAATCAAATATAGGTGCCATCACAACATCCAGTTTTCAATTCCAAATATAATGTTTGGATTTAGGAGTGTGCAGTAAGAGAGTATAGCTGTGAAGCAGACTGGGAAGAATGCACAGTGTGTAGGTATTGCTTTGAAACAGACTGGGAGGAGTGTGCAGTGAGTCAGTATCACTGTGAAGCAGAAAGGGAGGATTGTGCAGTGAGTCAGTATCACTGTGAAGCAGAAAGGGAGGATTGTGCAGTGAGTCAGTGTCACTGTGAAGCAGAAAGGGAAAAATATTCAATGTGTTAGTATTGCTGTGAAACAGACTGGGAGAGTGTGCAGTGAGTCAGTGTCATTGTGAAACAGATCAGGAAGAAAGTGCATTGACTCAGTATCACTGTGAAACAGACTGGGAGGACTGTGCAGTGTGTCAGTATCACTGTGAAACAGACTCGGAGGAGCGTGCAGTGATTCAGTATCACAGGGAAATAGACAGGGAGGAGTGTGCAGTGAGTCAGTGTCACTGGGAAACAGACTTGGAGGAGTGTGCAGTGAGTCAGTAGCACTGTGAAACAGACTCGGAGGAGCGTGCAGTCAGTCAGTATCGCTGTGAAACAGACAGGGAGGAGCGTGCAGTCAGTCAGTCAGTATAGCTGTCAAGCAGATTGAGAGGAGTGTGCAGTGAGCCCGTATCACTGTGAAACAGGCAGGGAGGAGTGTGAGGTAACTCAGAGTTGCTATGAATACAGACTGGAATTGTGTCAAGAGGTCAACATCACTAAAAAGCTTCTATAAATATGTGAGGAGCAAAACATTAGGAAAAGCAAGTCAGAAGGTTGGGAAAGTACAATGTGATACGAAGAAAAAACAGAATACGTGAATATATATATTTGTTCTGTCTTCACAATAAATAGCATAAATAACCTCCCTGAAAAATTAGGGAAGCAAGGTTTAGAAAGAGTGTGGAATTGAAGGAAGTCAGTATCAGTGAGAAAATGGTAATGGGAAATTATTGGGAATAAAGGCTGATAAATTCTCAGCACCTGATAATGTACATCCTAGAGTACTAAAAGGCCATGGGAATAATGATTCCTTTTGTATTCATCTTCAGAATACTGTAGACTCTGAAGTATTGGAGGGTAAACATAGCCCCCCCATTTAAAATGCGAGCGAGAGATGAAGCAGATAATTACAAATTAGTTAGCCTGATATCAGTACTGCAAAGCATTGATGTGATGAGATGGAGCCATCATTGTTTTATGAAAGACAAATCCTGCTTCAGAAATCCACTGGATGTTTTTTGGTGGGAAAGAAGTAATGGAATAGATTAGGAGAATTAGTGGATGCTGTGTATTTGGATTTTCAGAAAGCTTTTCATAAAGTCCCTCATAACAGGGCAGTGAACAAAATTAAAGAGCAAGGGATAGGAAGTAATATTTTGGCCTGGATTGTGAATGGTTTGACAGCGAGGAAATTAATTGGGAATAAATAAGCTTTTTTTAAGTGATAGGCACTGATCAATGGGGTACAGCAGAGGTCAATGCTTGGTCCCCAGTTGTTCATGGTATATGTAAATGACCTGGAAGAAGGGAACCAAATAAAACATTTTCAAGATAACAAAGTGTGGAGCTGGATGAACACAGCAGACCAAGCAGCATCTTAGGAGCACAAAAGCTGACGTTTCAGGCCTAGACTCTGCATCAGAAATGGGGGAGGGGAAGAGGGTTCTGAAATAAATAGGGAGAGAGGGGGAGGGCAGATTGAAGATGAATAGAGAAGAAGATAGGTGGACAGGAGACAGACAAGTTAAAGAGGTGGGAATGGAGCCAGTAAAGGTGAGTGTAGGTGAGGAGGTAGGGAGGAGATAGGTCAGTCCAGGTCAAGGGGGCAGAATGAGGTTAGTAGGTAGGAAATGGGGATACAGCTTGAGGTGGGGGGAGGGGATAGGTGAGAGGAAGAACAGGTTAGGGAGGTGAGCATGAGCTGGGCTGGTTTTGGGATGCAGTGGGGGGAGGGGAAATTGTAAAGCCTGTGAAAACCACATTGATACTATTAGGCTACAGGGTTCCCAAGCGGAATATGAGTTGCTGTTCCTGCAAGCTTTGGGTGGCATCGTTGTGGCACTGCAGGAGGCCCAGGATGGACATGTCGTCTGAGGAATGGGAGGGGGAGTTGAAATGGTTCGCGACTGGGAGGTGCAGTTGTTTATTGTGAACCAAGCGTAGGTGTTCTGCAAAGCGGTCCCCAAGCCTCCGCTTGGTTTGCCCAAAGTAGAGAAAGCCACACGGGGTACAGCCAATGCAATATACCACATTGGCAGATGTGCAGGTGAACATCTTGACGTGGAAAGTCTTCTTGGGGCCTGGGATGGGAGTGAGGGAGGAGGTGTGGGGGCAAGTGTAGCATTTACTGCGGTTGCAGGGAAAAGAACCGGGTGTGGTGGGGTTGGAGGGGAGTGTGGAGCGAACAAGGGAGGCAAGCATAGCCCCTCCAGAAAGCAGACAAGGGTGAGGAGGGAAAAATGTCTTTGGTGGTGGGGTCGGATTGTAGGTGGTAGAAGTGTCAGAGGATGATGCGTTGTATCCGGAGGTTGGGGGGGAGGGGGTGTGGGGTGATTGTGAGGATGAGGGGGATTCTTTTTTAGCTGTTATCGCGGGGACGGGGTGTGAGGAATGAGTTGTGGGAAATGCGGGAGACGCAGTCGAGGGCATTCTCGGCCACTGCGGTGGGGGGGGGATGGTGTGGTCCTTGAAAAACGAGGACATCTGAGATGTACGGGAGTGGAATCCCTCATCCTGGGAGCAGATGCGGCAGAGGCGAAGGAATTAGGAATTTGGGATTGAATGAACAGTTCATCCACTTCACCAAAACTTTCCACCCTAACCTTAAGATCACCTGATCACCTTCCTGGACCTCTCTGTCTCCATCTTGGGCAACCACCTAGAAACCGATATCCATTTTAAGCTACCGATTCCCACAGCAACCTAAAATACACCTCCTCCCACCCACCATCCTGCAAAAATTCCATCCAATGCCCGTACATAATTTATTTAAGTACGACAACCAAAATTGTACAGAGTACTTCAGGTGTAATCTCAATAAAACCTTCTACCATTGTAGCAAGACTTCCCAATGTTTAACCTTCAATACCTTGCAGCAAAGACCACAATTCCATTTACCTTCTTAATTAGTTGATTCATCTATATGCTAATATTTTGTATTTCATACCCAAATCCCTCTCTCCTGCACAGTTTTGGAGTTTCACTCCATTTAAATAATAACCTTCCTTTTGATTCTTCCTAAAGTGCATGACCTTACACTTTCTGTGTTAAAATCCATCTGGAAAGTTTGCCCACTTGTTATCTATACCCTATTACAGGTTCCTCATCACAACACACTCTCTTTTATACCATTTGCAAATTTGGATATCTTAAACCGTACCCTTCTTTCAAGTTATTAAAATAAATTGTATATAATTGAGGCCCTAACACACCAATATCTCTTCTTCCTCAGGAGGCTAAGGAAATTCAGCATGTCTACAATGACTAGTACTGATTTTATAAATGCACCATAGAAAACATTCTATTTCGATACATCACGACTTTGTGTGGCAACTGTTCTGCCCAAGATTGCAGGAAATTACAGTGTTGTGAATGCAAACTAGTAAAACTGATCTTCCTTTGAATGGCCCTGCCTGTACTTCCAGCTGCGTCAAGAAAGCAGCTCACATGATCAAGGACTCCTTCCACCCCAGTTATAATTTATTTTACCCACTTCAATCTGGAACAAGGTATGATGGTTTGAAAACACACACCGACAGATTTCAGATCAACTTCTTCCCTGCAGTTATCAAACTTACGAATAGACGTCTCATATATTGGAGTTGATCTTTCTCTGCACCTTCTCTGTAGCTGTAACACTATATTCTGCACTCTGCTTTATTACCCTGATCTAGTTATAAAAGGCAGGATTTATATTCTATTTTTTACCAAATCTCAGCACATGTGACAATGGCAAATATAATCAAACAAAAATGAAATTCAGCAGGTCTAACAGCACCTGTGAAGAAACAAAATCAGAGTTAACATCTCAGGTCAGGGGTCTGAGGAAGGGTCACCGGACCCAAAACCTTAACTCTGATTTTTTCTTCACAGCTGCCAGACCTACTGAGCTTTTCCAGCAACTTCAGTTTTTGATTCTTGATTTACAGCATCCACAGTTCTTTTGTTTTTTTTAAAATAAATTCACTATGCTGATTGCTGGCATAAAGGCATTGACTTACCAAAAGCAACTAACCAGGTTACATCTTTATTCAGAGACGGTAGGAACTGCTGATGCTGGAGAATCTGAGATAACAAGGCTTAGAGCTGAATGAACACAGCAGGCCAAGCAGCATCAGAGGAGCAGGAAAACTGATGTTTTGGGTCTGGACCCTTCTTCAGAAATTGGATGCTCCTCTGATGCTGCTTGGCCTGCTGTGTTCATTCATCTCTATACCTTGTTATCTAAATATTTATTCATTAGAGTTTAGAAGAATGACCGATAATGTTAGTAAGACATACAAGAGTCTGAAAGACCTTGCTGGAGAAGATGTTGAGTGGATATTCCCACTGGTAGATGTATCCAGAATAGGGAATATAGTTGTAGAATAAGAGAAAATTCATTCAAAACTGAAATGTGATGGAATTTCTTCTCTCAGAAGACCTGGAATTCTCTACTACAGAGAAATGTGGAGGCTGAGCCACTGCAAATTTTTAAAGAGGTGGCAGATAGACATTTGACATAGGCTAAGGACAATAAGGAGCTGGGCCTGAATGGACATGAAAGTACCGAGGAAAGAAAATTAGTTAGAATGTGGCCAGCCTGTCCAACCTTTCCTTTTAAGATAACCCATTCATTCCAGGCTCAATTCTGTAAACCACTTTTAATGCATGTACATATTTTCATTAATAAGGAAACTGAAACAGTTCCAAGTGTTTATGATGTAGTCTCACAAAAGTCTTGTAGAATACAAGAAAAAGCTTTTTTTATTCTTGCAATCAAAGACAGCCAGAGGACAAAATGTTTAATCATGGCAGCGGAGTGGGATGCTCCTCTGCTCTTCCCATTCTTCTTCTTCTTTTCCTTTTTGTTCAATCTCTCTTCCCTTATCATAGCCCCAGACACGTGGCCTCCGACTCCCGTCCTCTCAAGTGGGCTTGGCGGAAACACTAATGGCCTGAAGCAGGGACACTGGCAATGAGTGGCCAGAGAAGGGACGCCAGTGACCAGAAGCTTAGTGTGGAGCATGGCAGCAGCTCATGGTCAGACTACATGGGGATGCCCTATGTTGGTCTGCTGCAGATGGCCCTTGGAGAGAAACTGTAATGTTTGTCTTTGTAACTTTGCTTCTGAGGAAGGGTCACCGCACCCGAAACATTAACTCTTTTTTCTCCCCCACAGATGCTGCCAGACCTGCTGATCTTTTCCAGCAACTTTGTTTTTGTTCCTGATTTACAGCATCCGCAGTTCTTTTGGTTCTAACTTTGCTTCTTGTTTCTTTCTGACCTTTGGTTATACTGTGTATAGCTGTAATGTAACTTTTTTTTCTTCAATTATCTATTCTATATCTAAGGATTGTACATTTGTACCTAAATGGCACTATAAGTGGTGACTTATACACATTTTGTAGTACTCATTTGAGTACTTATGACAATAAAGCTCATTCATTCATTCATTTGTTCATTCAAAAATAGAGTGAGATAATAATCATGCCGGGAACATAAACACTGACTGCTAAACCTTCTATAAACATAACTAGGCAAAAAATTTATTGGGAAGGAATTTAGGTACCTTTCAGTCAGAAATGCAGGGAATTAAAATAGTAATTAGAAAAATAGCAGAAGCATTGAACACATATTTTGTCTCTGACAAATAAGTACACATGATTTTTCCACAAATATTAGGGAACCTGAGACGGAGGAAGTGAAGCAAATCATTATTTGTTAAAACTAAAGGTGCTTAAGAAATCTTTCGGTTTGTTAACCAATCGTTAACCGATGTCAGCTCATGGCCTACGATCCAATCTGCTTTACAATTTTTAATGAGCCTGTTGTGGGGACTTTATCAAAAGCCTTCTGAATACAGAAGTATACTATCCTCTGCTTTATCACCTTTCATAGTAATGTCTTCAAAGAACTCCCATAAGTTTGTCAGATATGATTCCAAATTCACAAATCCATGCTGATTATGTCCAACCTGTCCATTCATCCCATCCTTTATAACAGATTGTCGAATTACAAGAGTTTCAAATTTGTCGAATTACAAATGAAAAATGTCCACATAACAACTCACAATATTAATCCATGATAATGATGGTTGCAATTGTTGCTGAGAGCAAATTAGTTTTCAATGAAAGAAACAAACTAGGAAACTCTTTTATTATGGAAAAATTCATAAACATGGGCATGGTGGGTCAAACTGCCAGTTTCTATTGATTATATCATTCTTCTTCCAGCACACAATTAGTCAATTAATCTCCTGTTATATTACACAATGCCCAAGATATAATGCCTTGATCACGGTGTGAAGCTGGATGAACACAACAAGCAGTTAAAAGAAGAGTCTCGACCCGAAACGTCAGCCTTCCTGCTCCTTTGATGCTGCTTGACCTGCTGTGTTCATCCAGCCTCACATTTTATTATCTTGGAATTCTCCAGCATCTGCAGTTCCCGTTATCTCTCACATCGTGTTGTCTCAGGTTCTCCAGCATCGGCAGTTCCTACCATCTCTAATGCCTTGAGCATTTGGCTATAAGCTCTAAAATGGTATGGTATCTATGCTGCCTTGTTTGATTAAACTCTTGTGAAACTGAGGAACAATTTCAAATCATCAAATGATTACAACATTGAAGAAAGTTATTTGGCCCATTGTGTTCATGCCAGCTCTCTGCGTGATTTCTTTTTTGACTTCAGACCAAGGATATGGCTGTCACTGGCTAGGCCAGTATATTATTGCCCAGAGGGCAGTTAGGAGTCTCATTGTTCTGGGTCTGGAGCCACATGGAGGGCAGAACAGGGAAGGTTCTGACCATGAGAGGAAGCCCACACAAACACAGGAGAATGTGCAAACCTCAGACAGTTACCCAAAGGTGGGATCAAACCCAGGTCCGTGGCACAATAGGGCAACAGTGTTAGCGCTAAATAGCAAATTCAGAAAATATTGAGCCTAACATTCACATGGTTTACAACTAAACATTATGGTTCAAAAAAATCCCCACAAAACTTTACAACAATTTTCTGAAAGTCTTTTCAGCCCTGTCTGTTACAGAGCCCCAAACATGCCATCATTTATCATCCAATGAGTGGACCTGCATAATAGTACAAAATAATCAACATTCTTCAATGTTTGATTTTCTTCCAAGTGTGATACTTTCATTACATTTCAGCAGAGGAATGTTCCATGTTCAAAAACCAATGTCACTTTTTTTAAACTTTTAATTCTGCAAAATAAATATACCTTAATCATCATAATAGTGTTTGGAAGGCTTGTCAAACCAAGGACAAGATTACAATTGATGGTTACCCCTTCTTCTTTATTCCAGAAAATTCTTTCTTCAGCAGGATAATGGTCACTCATATCCTGTACTGTTTAATTATGTTCTTGACTGACATTCACATAAAAATATTCAGTCTCATATCAAACCAGCAATCAGAGCATAAACAGGGTATAGAGATAACAAAGTGTGGAGCTGGATGAACACAGCAGGCCAAGCAGCATGAGAGGAGCAGGAAGGCTGACGTTTCGGGCCTAGACCCTTCATCAGAAATGGGGGAGGGGAAAGGGGTTCTGAAATAAATAGGGAGAGAGAGGGAGGTAGATAGAAGATGGATAGAGGAGAAGATAGGTAGAGAAGAGACAGACAGGCCAAAGAGGTGGGGATGGAGCCAGTAAAGGTGAGTGTAGGTGGGGAGGTAGGGAGGGGATAGGCCACTCCACCGAGGATGGACAATCCAAATGTGACCAGTATTCGTTGGTGTATGGGTGGAAAGGGACAGTTTGTTCTTCCCGAAAAGACATTTGCAATGTGAGGCATGAGCAAGGCCTTTAAAACTATGATGAGGTTCGAAAAGACAGATATGAAGAAAACATTTCTTATATTAATTGATGAGTCCAAATCAAGAAGCTGTTCATAATAAATGGTCACCAATTAATTTGTTATGCACTTTGGGAGAAACCTATTTACTCAGAGAATGGAAAGATTGCTACTTCTTCACACAGAGAGTGGTGGGTGCATGGAATGTGCTGCCGGCAGTGTTAGTTGTGTCAGATACATTAGGGACACATAAACAACTCTTGGATAGGCACATGGAGGATAATAAAATGTAGGGTAGTTTGATCTTAGTACGTTGGGTCGACGCAACATCACGGGCCAAAAGATCTGTACTGTGCAGGGCTGTTCTATGTTGTTAATGAAGCAAATATCATTTTTTTTTCAAATTCATTGACGGGATAAAAGTGTTGCTGGTTAGACCAGAATACATTGCCAATGTCTATTTTCCTGGAGGGCAGTTAAGAGTCAACCACATTGCTGTGGGTCTGGAGTCATATGTAGGCCAGCCCAGGTAAGGGCAATAAATGACCTTCCCCTGAAGGACATTAGTGAGTTGGATGGATTTTTAAGACAGTGATTGCATGATTGCCAGATTGCTTTATTTGAGAACAAGGCTCCAGTAAATTATATATATTTCAGAATTAAAGATATGGACCAACATGCAGTTATTTCTAACTTGTTACTCCTTCCACAACCAGTAAGGAAGGGAAGTCAGTTCCACTCTTTTTCATCGCCTCTCAGTCAATTGGAAGAAATAGTTTTAATTTGTTTTGCATGCAGCTATCATATTTCAATGAAACTGTAATTCACCAGATCAAACTGAAGAAACCGCATTGCAAGATCTTCTTGAGCGACAGAAAGAGCAATTAGGTTCTTAACTATCTTCCACAAACAGTAAAACACAACATCAAAGTCAATACACAAACACAGGTTGCAAGCATAAATAGAAGGAGGAGGGATGTATCGGACAAATGGGAAAGTAATGGTCATTGCAGATTAAAGTTCTTAGAGTCCTTGAGTTATGAGAATGACTTGAATTGCAAACTCTTTAGGTGCAATATTGACTCTAAGCCACACATCTGCACAGTCATGCTGAGGTTCAGAGATATTCTGAATCAGTTATATCCAATGTTGGTAACCATTGCCATGCATGGACATTGGAAGTTCAAGCAGTGACTGGTGAAATTAGAAGGAATGCAGCTTACTGCTGTCTCCTTTCTTTAGACATAACAATGTTTGCAGATATTTATTTGAATATTCAGTGCACTGTTGCCTTTCCAAGTTTCTTTTCAGATTCAGTCTTCTTGTTTAAGAGACAAAATGTGCCTTTCTATTCTTGTGTGCAATCCCGTGCTGCTCAAAGCAGCCATTGAAATATCATTCAGTGTGTATTCTGAGGCCCAGTTTCATTGTCTCTTTTCAAACTGCTTCGTCTGCAGATGACTTCCATTCCAGCATCTAACAGCCAGAAAATTGTGAATCAGCTGCAAATTCTGGATTCAATGCTCTTTGCAACAATGTTAATTTCAACTCAGATAGGTCCTTCTTTCCTGATGGCTTTAGATGGTTTGCTCAACCTGGTCCGGTGAGGACAGCAGTCATTTTAGGAGAGAGATAATGGGAACTGCAGATGCTGGAGATCCCAAGATAATAAAATGTGAGGCTGGATGAACACAGCAGGCCAAGCAGCATCTCAGGAGCACAAAAGCTGACGTTTCGGGCCTAGACCCTTCATCAATGAAGGGTCTAGGCCCGAAACGTCAGCTTTTGTGCTCCTGAGATGCTGCTTGGCCTGCTGTGTTCATCCAGCCTCACATTTTATTATCTTAGTCATTTTAGGAGAGCAGTTTTTGTTTTCTTTTTAAAGGTCACTTTCTTTCCTGAAGGTTTCAGAATCAGATGATGGGTGTTGTATATTAACAGTCTATTTCATTGGAATTGTTACACTTCAATGAGCGGACAAACTTGACAGGCTGTTGATGTAATGTTTTGCAAACAAATGTTGCCATTATTATCATTGATTCTTTGTTAGCTCTAAATCACTATTATCAGAGTTCCTGGGTGTTGGTGTAACAGTCATGTGTATCCACAAGCATCAATTTACCAGGCAGGATCTAGGAAATCTCAGCAACACAGTGTAAGTGTGTAAGTGGTGTTGACACGGAGACAACATTGTTATTGTCAAGAATATGGGCATTGCTTGCAGATTGATCTTTGCATTTATTGCATAATGCTCCATTAGCCTGTCAGGCACAATTTGCATTGCCACCCAACACCTACACTTCCAACATAAGAAAAGAGTTTCTGGACTTAAATTTAACTAACTGATTGTATTAGCATATACGTCACTGTCAGCCAAATGTCCTTCAGTGAGGTTCAAATGTGCTGCACCACTCCTACATCAAGCTGATGATATAGATTAAAGCATCATCCTAATTATTTGCCTTAGTGAATACCAAATGTATCATCAACATGTGCTTCTGTAGTGTTGAATCTACTTAATTTGGAAAATAACAGACCATGGACTGTACCTCAGCGTTTCTCAGTAATTCCTGCCTCTTTTAATCATAACACCATAGGAGCAGAAGTTGGCCATTCAGCCCATCGAGTTTGATCCTCCATTCAATGAAATCAATGCTGATCTAATAATCCTCAACTTCAATTTCCTGACTACTTTTTACAGGGGAGGTCATGGTCCAGTGGTATTATTACTGGACTGTAATCCAGATAACATTCTGAGGACCTGGGTTCAAATCCCAACACCACAGACAGTGGAATTTAAATTCAATAAAATATCCAGAATTAGAAATCTAATGATGACCATGAATCCGTTGTCAATTGTCAGGAAAATCCCATCTGGTTCACTAATGTCCTTTTGGGAGGGAAACTACCATCCTTACATTTATAAAGTTCAGGGGAGAAATGCGTGGAAAGTTCTTTACACAGAGGGTGGTGGGTGCCTGGAAAGCATCGCCAGCGGAGCTGGTAGAGGCGGGCACGATAGCGTCATTTAAGATGCATCTAGACAGATACATGAATGGACAGGGAGTGGAGGGATACAGATCCTTGGAAAATAGGGAACAGGTTTAGATAGAGGATCTGGATCAGCGCAGGCTTGGAGGGCCGAAGGGCCTGTTCCTGTAACGTAATTTTCTTTTGTTCTTTGTTATTTTGTTCTTACTTGGTCTGCCCTACATGTGACTCCAGACCCACAGCAATGTCGTTGACTCTTATCTGCCCTCTGGGCAGTCAGGGGTGGACAACAAATGCTGCCAACAGAGACGTCCTCATCCTACTAATGAATTTTCCCCAGAGCCCATGATTAAAAATTTGTCTATCTTTGTCTTCAATATAGTTAATGATCCAACCTCTACAAATCAGGGGTGAAACCCTAAGCTGCTTAACTGTTGATAGACTTTGTGCAGAACAGACAAAGAAAAAATATAAAGTATAAGCATTGGTCAGGAGTAACTAGGCGAAAGCCACAGGAACATCGCATATAGGAGCAGGGGGAGACCATTCAGCCCTATCAGCCTACTCCACCAGTATTTATGATCCACGTTGATTACCAAACTCAACAGCCTAATCCTGCTTTCTCCCCATGATCTTTGATTCCATTTGCCCCAAGTGCTATATCTAGTCGCCTCTTGAATTCATTCAATGTTTTGGCATCAACTGCTTCCTGTGGTAATGAATTCCACAGACTCACCACTCTTTGGATGAAGAAATGACTCCTCATCTCTGTCCTAAATGATCTACCCTGAATCCTCATACTGTGACCCCTGGTTCTGGACACACCCACCATCAGGTACATCCTCCCTGTATCTACCCTGACCAGCCCTGTTGGAATTTTATAAATATCTATGAGACGCGCCCCCCCCAACCCCTGATTTGTCTGAACTCTTATGAAAACAATCCCAATCTAGTCAATCTCTCCTCAACACGTCAGTCCCACCATCCCCGGAGTCAGCCCGGTGAACCTTCGCTGGACTCCCTCAAGAGCAAGAACATCCTTCCTCAGTAAAGGATACCATAATTGCACACAATATTCCGTGTCAATTTCCTTTTAAATTGTGCTGTGCTATATTTTATTTTCACCCAATTGAGCAGGGTGTTTCTCAGATCGACATCTATTTCAAAGGATTCTTTTGGCAAATTCTCCGTCACTGTAGTGTTCGCTCAGCACAGCGTCAGAGTGTCAGCTGGAATTACATAATCAAACTCTGCCGTTTAAAGGTTGACGCTGAAAGCAAAATGAGCTGGTTTTTTTTCCCTTATTCTTTGTGGGAAATAAGTGTTGCTGATAAGGTCAGCATTTGTTGCCTGCTTGCCCTTGGACAGATTAGCTCCCTGAAACAATTCAGGGGACTATTAAATTGCAGTGGAGTGACATGGGAACAAGATTGTGTAGCGATAGAAAAACACCTTTTCTAAGGACATCAGTGAACCAAATGGGTTTTTATAACAACCGACACGGTTATTTTCGGAATAGTACTTTTTCAATTCCAGATTGAATTCAAATTTCACTATCTGTCAGTGATGGAATTTGAACATGGGACCCAATCACAAATCTGATGGCTTTACCACACTGGCATCACTTTCCAACAAAATATAGTAACATATCTCAAGGACCTTCAAAAGGGCTTGAAGAGATCAGAATGGCCAATATCCAGAAGGACAGAGCACATAGAATCATAGCATGTGTATAGCACAGAGAGAGTCATTCAAGCCCAATGTGTCTATAATAGCCCTCTATTCACCTTGTGCCACACTCTCAGCTTCTCTATTGCCTCCTAGAGCATAAACTAATGGCTCTGGAAGAGTTAGTGCTGAAGTTCCTTCAGCTCCAACAAATTTAATGATATAGAGACAAGGAGCTCTCACCACCCTCCATAGTCAGATGTATTCACTTTTCTTAATTCAATCGTGGGATGAGGATGATTTATTGTCCATGCCTAAGTACCAGAAGCAAGTTCGGAGTCAACCTCCTTGCTGTGTGGCATATCGGCCAGACTAGGCAAAGGTGGCAGATTAAAAACCGAAAGAACTCTGGAAATCAGAAACAAAAACAGAAATTGCGAGAAAAGCTCAGAGGTCTGACATCATCTGCAGAAAAAACCCAGAGCTAACGTTACATCCCTTCCTCAGAAGGATGGCAGATTTCCTTCCCTAAAGGACATTAGTGTACCAAATGGGGTATGCCCCAAAAATCAGCAATGGTTGCTTTAAGTTTAGATTGTTATTGAAATCCACCATTTACCACACTGAGGCTTGAACCCAAGTTACCATTTTGGATCAAAATCTTGCAATTCCCTCCTGGATAGAATTGTCAGCCTACCTCCAGCACATGGATCGCAGCAATTTGAGAGGGCTGCTCATTACTACTTTTTCAAGGGCAACTAGGGACAGGCAATAAATATTGGCCCAGCCATCAAAACCCACATTCCACCAGTGAAGAAAAAAAAAGTTGCTTGTGTCTTTAGTTTAACAACCTGAGGGAAATAGGACAAGTATATCCCCTATCCAGTTGCCCTTGAGAAGGTGGTGGAGAGCTGCTGTCTTGAACTGCTGCAGCCCATGTGCTGTAGGAAGACCCACAATGGCCATGCGGAAGGGGACACCAGGATTTTGACTCAGTGACACTGAAAGGAGTGGCAATATATTTCCAAGCAAGGATGGTGAATGGCTTAGAAGGGAACTTGTAGGTGATGGTATTCCAATGTATCTATTGCAGCTCCTTGGTGTGTCATCAATTCTGTGTAAACTAGTACTGTACTTATTGCTGTTATGCAACATACAATCTTGTTAACTAAGACAGGTGGCTTCTTCTGTTTAGAATCTTTAGTGGCCCAATCTCTAGCACTGTTGAATAGATTGGCCTCAGATTGGCTGTGGGGAATGGAAAATTAGTGGCAGAAAATTACATCTAACAAACCTTAACTTCAGTTACATACCAGCAAGAAGTGGCAGATAGCATGTGTGCCAATCAGTGTAACAAAACTCACGACAGATTCTTTATTTTCAGATAATTATCCAATTCCCTCAAGAAAACCTCAATTGAACCTCTGCCTCATTTTCAGGCACTGCATTCTCAATCCATACCATTTGTTGCTTGAAAACATTTATCATCAAATCTCCATTGCTTTTTCGCTATTCACTTTGAGTCTGTGCCCTTTATCTCTTGACCCCTCCACTAATGGGAGCAGCAATCTATGTTGGCCTGATCCCTCATGATATTGAATACTTTGATCAGATCCCATCTCAATCTTACCACCTCCATGGAAACCAGTCCCAAATTCTCCATGAGATAATAGGAACTGCAGATGCTGGAGAATCCGAGATAACAACGTGTAGAGCTGGATGAACATGGCAGGCCAAGCAGCATCTGAGGAGCAGGAAAGCTGACATTTTGGGCCCAAGGGTCTAGGCCCGAAATGTCAGCTTTCCTGCTCCTCTGATGTTACTTGGCCTGCTGTTTTAATCCAGCTCTCCACCTTGTTATCCCAAATTCTCCACTCTCTGTACAATTAAAGCCCTCTCACCCTTGCATCTATGATGTGAAAATCATGAGAGGTTTGTTAGGATGTAAGGACTATACAGTACCATTCTGGGAATTTGTAGCAAAGCCTTGCTGGAATCTTCTTTTCCTCAACATTGGGGGAATGACATGTGAAAAATTCCATGCCTCACAGAGTCATAGAAATCTACAACACAGTGAGAGATCTTTTCACCCATCATGTCCAGGTTAGTGAAAAACCTGTTCTAATCCCGTTTTCTAGCACAATCGCACATCCAAATGCTTCTTAAATGTTATGAAGGTTTCTGCTTCTCCCACCCTTATGAGAAATGAGTTCCAGATTCCCACTCTCCTCTAGGAGAACTAGAAACTTCCACACATCTGTTTGAAACTTGCTGCTTCTTACTTTGATTGTATATTCTGAGGAAAGTTCAGCAAACCATTGGACTAGGAGGAGGCCATTCAATTGCTTGGACCTGTTCTGCCATTCAATAAAGTCACATTTGATACATGCTTAAACAGCATGAATCCATTTCAGAACTCAGAATAGCTTTGTCTCATAAAACACCTGTTAATTTTAGTTCCAAAACTTTCAAATAGCCTGCAACATCTTAAAAGAGAATTGTAGAATGTCAAGGGTTATGAAGGATGATCAATAAATGCTGACCTGCTCAGTGAGGCACTGAAAAAACAGAAAACAAAGAACAGTACAGCACGGAACAGGCCATTCAGCCCACTAAGCCTGTGATGACACATGCCTCTTTCTAAACTAAAAATCTTTTGCTTCCATGCAGCCCATTTCTCTCCATTTCTTGCTAGTCATGTATCTGTCAAAGTGCCTCTTAAACATTGCTATTGCATCTGTTTCTACCACCTTCACTGGCAGAGCATTTCTGGCAATTTTCCACCCACTGTTAAAAAAAACTGCCTCTCATAACTCCTTTATTGGCCCCTTTTTACCTTAAACCTATGTCCTCTAGTAATTGACATTTCTATCCTGGGAAAAAAGACTCTGACTGCCCGTTCTATCCCTGCCCCTCATAATTTTGGAGACTTTTATCAGGTTACCCCCTCATCCTTTGACATTCAAGTGAAAACATATGGAGTTTGTCCAAGCTTTCCTCAAAGTTAATATCTCCAAACCAAGCTACATCCTTGTAAACAGTTTCTGTAGCCCCTCCAGATCCTGCGCATCTTTCTGGTAGAGTGGCAAACAGAACTGTACACAATGTCCCAAATGTGGCTGAAAGATGTTCTATACCATTTCAAAATGACTTGCCAATTTTATACTCCATGTTCCAACCAATGAAAGCAAGCATACCATATATCCTCTTGCAACTTTCAGGAAACTTTGATCCTTTGCATCTAGATCCCTCAGCATGCTGATACTTCGAAGGCTTCTGCCATTTATTGTATGCTTCCCTCCTGCATTAGGTCTCCCAAATTTCATCACCTCACATTTGTCTAGGTTAAATTTGATCTGAAATTTCTTCATTCAAGGCTCCAGCCTATCTATATCATCTGGAAATCCTCTTCACTATCTGCAGCTCCCCCAATCTTTGTCAACAGAAACAGAAGCTCCTGGAAAAGCTCAGCTGGTCTGGCAGTATCTATGAAGCAAAATCAGAGTTAACGTTTTGGGTCCATTGGCCCTTCCTCTCCCAATCTTTGTGTTGTCTACAAACTTACCAGGCAGACCACCAACATTTTCCTCCAAATCATTGATATATATGTCACCAACAACAGGAGTCCCAGTACTGATCCCTGTGGAACACTGCTGGTCACAGACTTCGAGGCAGAACTATACCCTTTCACAACTATGCTCTTTCTTCTATGACCAAGCCAGCTCTGTGTCCATCGTACCAGCTCACTGTGGATCTCATGAGACTTCACCCTCAACATCAACCTGTCATTATGGACCTTGTCAATAGCCTTGCTAAAGTTCATGTAGACAACATCAACTGCCTTGGCCTCAACAATCATCTTTGTCACTTCCTCAAAAAACTTAGCTTTATGAGACACGCCCTCCCCACACAAAGCCATGCTGCTGATCACTAAAAAATCCATACTTCTCTAAATGTGAGTAAATTCTGTTTCTTGGCATCTTCCCCAAAAGTTTCCCTAGCATTGACAAAAGCCTGATCAGCCAGTAATTTCCCAGGTTATCCCTTTTGATCTTCTTAAACAAAGGAAAAATATTGATTATTCTCCAATCCTACGGAACCTCTCCTCTGGTGAAATAGGATTCAAAGATTTTGTACAAGATCCAACATTTCTTTCTCTCACCTCCCTCAGTTATCTGGCATAGATCCCATCAGGCCCTGGACACTTGCCTATCTTAATGCTTTTCAAAATGCCCAGCACCTCTTTCTTTTTTAGAATAGTTTTCTTCATGTCTCAATGTTTTGTTACAATAAAGATGCTACGTAAACATAAGTTGTTGTTGCTGAATTTCAAAAACATTGATAGCATAAGAAATAGACACAATCACACCTTAAAAGCAGCATTGGGAAATGCAGTGCATAGAATCACATTTTCCCAAACAATACTGAGGCAGTATGAGAAATAAACATTTGAATTTATATGCTGTGTGGCTACATTTCCTGTCAAGATAGTAGCATATTCCTGAGAACAGCACCATGTGATTAATTGTATTGCTGTGGGCATAGCCATTCTCTGCATGCAGGGCAATTTGAGAAACTCCCCTTCCATTCCGATAAGAACCTCTGCTATGCGGCACATAAATGATTTATATATCGCTGTATTCAGTTTGTCTAAGAAAAGAGAAAGGGGAAAGAAAATCAGCATACAAGTGAAGTGGCTCCAGGAGATTACAGGAGCATTTAGAATCCACCCTGCAATGGCTACATGAGTTTCAAGCTGATAAATCAGCTTTGTAGCAAAATGCATTATAACAGTGATGAGTCATGAGGCTTGCTGCGCATGGTGACAATCGTTCTAGATGTAATTCTATTAAAGAACATTCATTTCTTGACTGCAGAGTGAGTCCTGAGAAATGTGACTATGAATAGCTGTGATCCCTCAGAACTATTTGAAGGAAGAGCAGGGGTGTTGTCCCCTGATGCTCTGGTTATTCGGGTAGACAAAGATCCCAGAATGCGAGCGGGGAGCAGGCATAGTCCACACCTGCTCTGTCATAGTAAGCTCATGGATGGTCTGATTACTCCTCATTCCTGCATTTCCCTGATACCTTTTTCATCTCAGTTATCTATGATCTCTTGATGTTTGCCTTAAAAATATTAGACAACAGAAATTCGTCAAAGATCGGCAGACAACATCTTCCAAACCTATGACCGCTTCCATCCAGGATGCAAGGCCAGCAGATGCGTGGGAACCTCACGCCCTGCAAGTTCCCCATCAAACCACTCACCATCCTGACTTGGAAATATTGCTGATCCTTCACTGTCGCTGGATCAAAATCTCCCCCCAAGGGCATTGTGGGTCTACCGTTGCACATGGACTGCAGCAGTTCAAGAAGGCAGCTCATCACCACCTTCTCAAGGACAACTAGACACTCACACGACTTGCTGAGAGAACATCAGAGGCCCTCATGACCCCCATGACTCTTTGAGGGGCTGATATTTCTAGTTCGATCAGCCTCAGTAAAAATAAAAGGCTTCTTTGTTTTTTGTTGGACACTGTAAGTTGGCTGCCACATTTCTTACATTACAACAGTGATAACACTTTAAGAAAACTTCTCTGGCTGTGTAGCCAAGTGGAACATGCTGAAAATATGAAAGCTATAAAATACAAATGTATTTTTCTCATAGAATAATAATACGATTCACCAGGACTATGCCCAGAGCAAACAAATTAGTCCCACTGTTTCCTCACAGGTCTGTAATTTTAACTCCATGAAATATTTCCTTTGGAAAGTTATTATTGATTCTTAACCAGGAATCACCCTTAATCCTTCATGTTCTGATTCGTTAGTCAAATACCTTTGATCTATGCCCTTTCGCAGTGACCATGCTACCACTGAGCCCTGTTTATCTTTATGACCTGTGTACAAAGAGTTCAAGATTTTGAATGCCCCCTCAAAATTTCTCCTTCATTCTCTCAGCTTTAAGGAAACACCATCAAATTTTCCACGCACATGAACGAGTTTCTTTCTCCTGCCAAACATATGCATCGTCCTTGCACCCTTGCAAAAGTTTCAAACTCCCAAAGCTTGATAACCAGATTTGAGCACAGTATCTGAGATGGCACGTAATCAGGGATTTACAATGCTCCATTCCTGACCATAGCTTCACTCAATGGGCTGATGAAGCACTTAACTCCCCACGTAGCATTATACACAAAACTCCACAATGAGATCAGAGACGCAAGAGGAGAAATAGTGAGATTGCCCTTCTTTGAGCAAACAAGGTGAAGGGAAAATTTACCAGAGATGTTCAGAATCATGAAAATGTTTGATTAATTAAATAAGAAGTTGTTTCCAATGGTAGAGATGGAGGTGGGTGGAGGTGCGAAGAATTTGTTTTATCCCAAGCGAGGTTATGGTCTGAAACAAACAATTTGAGAAAGTGGTGGAAGCTGATGGAGCAGAAGCATTCAAAAAAGGCTTAGTTAAATAATTAAAGGAGCAAAAGATTACGGGGCCATAGAGACCGTGGGGAAGAGAGGCACTAATTGAGCAGTTCATTCAAAGAACTGGCAAAACACAATTGTTCAAAAAAACTTTTCCTGCACTACCTTAATCCACAATTCCAGCTAAGTGATTTTCAGCAAGGTAATTGCAATATGGCAATTAAGCAAGTGTTGTATATTATGGATAGTCTAATAAGTTAGTTCTGCAGTCACAGTTGACAGTAACTTGTGACCAAATATGTCAACAAAATAAGCTGGCTGACAATTTACCAAAGGCCCGTTCACCTGAGAGCACACAAACATCGCAGTGGGATAGTCTAACAGTGCAGACAAGGAAGCTAATAATGCAAAGCTTTGTTGCATGAAGAATCGGTTAATACTCTTACAGCATTCAGATAATCAACGTTACACATTTTTGACCAAGTTGAGTCACCATGTCAAATATCAATGAAACAAGTGCTAATTTATCATAATGCGTTCAGAGTACATTAATTGTGACACCCCCTAAATGTCAAATGACCACTCCTCACTGATAACTGACTGAAAACTCTCTGGTTAATGTCCATAGTATACTGTGGCTTGCTATATTCCTTGACATTGCTTTATAATTCATTCATAAGATGTAGCTATCATTGCCTGGGCCAGCATTTATTACCGCTTCCTGATCTGCCCTCAAAAAGTTGGTGGTGAGCTGCCTTCTTGAACTGCTGAAGATCATTTGCGGTAACTTTATATGAAAGTAAGGTTTTGCACACTAACCATTTTACACATGAAGCACAGTCCCAGAAGTGTGCAGCTGGGCTGGAGTGGATTTTGGTGGCTCTCAGACAGCCAGCAGTGATGAAAAATAGCAGCAAGTAATGAAATGAAACAAAAAACTGCGGATGCTGGCGATCTGAAACAAAAACAGAAACAGTTAACAGGACTCAGCAGGTTTAACAGCCTCTATGGAGAGAAAGCAGTGTTAGTATTTCAAGTCAAGCAACCCTTCTTCAGAACTGATAGCAACTAGGAAAAGGTGTTACTTGTTTCAGAAAAAAACAAAATCTTGTTTGTAACTTTGTGCAACATTTGACAAATAGCTGAGTAATTATGGCTTTGAAAATTGCAGTAGCTGCTCATACAGAAGGGGATTTGAGAGTGAATTGGAACGTCTATCTGTCTCAGCAGGGAAGCTATAGCCCAATGAAATGATAGACAAACTATTAATTATTAACGGCAACACAACTAATGTTCTGGGGACCTGGGCTCGAATCCCACTATTGCAGATTGGTGTAAAGGTGTCTGTACCCCAAACCAGCCATTGAAATAATTCTGCAACAAATTGCCATGGTAAATAACTTTACCAAGTTACATATGAATGATGGAAACTGTTAATTAAAGTTGTTTAAAAGTTAGGAAAAACCACCTAAATGCCCCCTTCTGCTTCCCTACAAGCAGTAATTACTAATTATGTTTGATTTGGAGAAATTGTTCAAAATAGGCAAAAGAGAATGGCAAGCCACAGTGGTACAATGAACATTAACCAAACAGCCTTCAGTCAGTCACAATCTGACATTTATGAGGAACCACAATTAATGTATTCCAATCATATTATGATAAATTAACATTTGTTTCAGTGATATTTGACATGGTGACTCAACTTGGTTAAAAGAGAGTAATATCGATTATTTGAATCCTGCAAAAGTTTTAATAGATTCTTTTTGCAACGTTCTGACCATGTCCTGAATGCCATTTAAAAGTACAGATGGATTGATATGCCATTAAACATTTTTACTTCTCCAGAAAAATATTAATGAAGCTGGCTTGAGCAATCAATGATTTTCTTGGAGTGAAAACGAGTGTGGCTCTATCGATGTGGAGATGTGATGGCAGGAGGCATTGCAGACCACGATTTGAATCTCAGGAGACTGCCAGAGAGAGGCTGTTGGATAAGGCTGAAGATGATTAGAAAAAATCTACAACTGAAGATAACTGGATTTGAGTTCCCATGTCAGACACGAAGAGCTAAAGGACTTCACCTAGATCCTGAAAAAGTGCAAGCAGTAATAAAGATGTACAAACCAAGAGATCCGAAGATGGTTCAATAATTTGTAGGATTTGCAAACTATAAGGCCAGAATACATCGGATCAGATGTAAGTCATTTGGCCCAACAAGTCACTCTGCCGTTCAATGAGATAATGGCAAATCTAATCTCGAAAGCCCTGCACAACAATAAATTGCACAGATTCCATCTCAGAGAGAAAAAAAACTGTATCTGTGTCTTCAAATGGTAACCTGGAAAAAGCACCTAAATGCTCCTTATTACATTTCTGACTAGCAGTGATTAACAATTGAGTTTGATTTGGGGAAATTGTTCAAAATAGGCAAAGTGTAATTTTTAGCTCGTTTATAACTATTTTACTGAAAGTGTTTGTATCCTCACTGCTTAGTGCTACCAGCAGTGTCTGATATATTTACTTTTTCAATGAACAGAAATTCAGATTTTTCAATGTAATCTTCCATTTATTGAAAGCAGCAGTCTTATAATTACCCATATATACATTCTGCTTGTGCTGAGAATCTGTTTCGGCCTATTTTCCGGTTCAGGCATCTGAGTAGCTGAATAATTCACATTCTAAGCATGAATAAACATGGTCTGCCTATCTGGATTACAAGATATACCTTTCACATTTTCTCCATTCCTCTCTTAAAGTCCTGTCTCACAATGACAATTTGCATCACACCTCCTTGTCAGCATCATGAAATATCCTAAGATGCTCACCAAAGTATTTGCGGGCAATATTATGACTCTTCCTTGTCGACAGATGGGTCACATTTGGAATGTAAGATAGAGAGTGTAGGACACTCAACTGATGGCCCAATTTTGGATTTAATGCTAACTTTGGGATGGAACATACTCAGGTGGGAAAAATCAGTAAGTACCCAAAAAGGAAAAGATGGTAATATCTCAAAAGCAAACCCTGAGAATTCCATAGTTTGGTGGGAATCTAGCTCTTAGCTGGGCATCTTATCTCATGGCCACAAATGCAAATGTCCTGGTCACTGTGCTGCAATCAGAAGTGGAAATCAAGTATTTGCATTAATAATGGCAATAACGTTGGACGAGCAGTACTGAACATTGCATACACAGGGACAAAGGTTTGAAGTTGAATTCAGTTTTAAAAAATGCTGGAATAAACAGCTTGCCTAATGATGGCTATCAATTGTTGTAAGCCCCATCTGGTTGGTGAACAAATTTCAAGGAAGGAAATCTGCCATCCTTACATAGCTCAGTTTAAATGTGACTCCAGACCCATAGCAATGTAATTGATTTGTAATAGCCCTCTGGATAATTGGAAATAGGCAATAAATCTTTACCTGGGCCATGATGCTCACATCCCATAAGTGAATAGAAAATAGACCTGTCCATCTCTGAGTGAGTTATAACCTCACTGCAAATCCCCTTCCAAGGATGCCCACTTTGAAGAAATTGTTCTCCTCCTTCCCGGAAGACCTCAGTGGACCCCTCTCTCAATGAAACCCTCTGGCCTATTTATTTTCCAGGACTCTTCTCCCTCCCCATTTCTGAAGAAGAGTCTAGGCCCAAAATGTCAGCTTTCCTGCTCCTCTGAAGCTGCTTGGCCTGCTGTGTTCATCCAGCTCTTCACCTTGTTATCTCAGATTCTCCAGCATCGGCAGTTCTTGCAATCTCTCAGCTGTTCCCTATCCTCTTTTAGGGACTGCTGAAGTTGTGGATTCTTGTGCTATAGTGGTGGCATCCCTATCTTTGAGCCAGGAGGCCTGGTTCCAAATCCTACCTGTCCCAGAGGTGTGGAATAACATCGCTGAGCAGGATGATTGAAAAAATAGGTTTAAAGCAGAAGGATTGCTGAAGTACTAAGGGTATAGCCCTCACTGACATTAGCTAACTGAATATTCTCAAAGCTGACAATTGAATATCTTAATTCCAAACAACACCGAATAATTGCAGTAAAGTGAAGAAGAATTATACAGAACTTTATTCAATTAGTGATATTTGGCTGCTCTCTCAATTCTTCACTAGTTGCTTCTTAAATCAGGGGCTCACCTTCACTCCTCTAAGTCTATTCCATTTATTGATCACCTTGTGAATAGAGAACAAGACCATCAATATCAGTCTAACATTTACATAGATTCATTTTTCCATGTTTTTTGTTTCTTTATTCATTCACAGGATGAGGCCGTCACTAACTAGGCAGCATTTATTGCCCATCTCTAATTGCCCAGAGGGCAGTTAAGAGTCAATCATATTGCTGTGGGCCTGGAGTCACATGTAGGCCAGACCAGGTAAGGATGGCAGTTTCCTTCCCTAATGGACATTAGTGAACCAGATGGGATTTTCCAACAATTGATAACAGATTCTGTGTCATCAGTAGATTCTTCATTCCAGATATTTATTGAATTCAAATTCCACCACATGCTGTAGCACGATTTGAACCCAGGTCCCCAGAATGTTATCTGAGTCTCAGGGTTAAATTTCCAGTGATAAAACCACTAGGCCATCACCTCGCCATTTAGAGGGTACTTGTTCACTGCAGACAAAAGCTATATGCCCAAATGCTGTACATGTTCTGAATGAAAGAAAGGAATATGCGACAATAGCTCCCTGGTGCATTGTCCATGGCAAAGCCTCGAGCATTCAAAGCTAAAACTTGCCAACCAATCAGCACCCTTTTCTCAAGTATAAATTGCTATTCCTTTTCAAATTTGGCACTCCTGCATCTGTTCAGATTATTGTAGTGTGAAAAACAATACTTGGTTCTTAGATTTGTTTGTCACAGATGTAAATCTTTTCCTTTTGCAATTCAGGTTAACATAATTTTCTGATCTATCTTTTCATGATTTGTTGCAATCTTCTACATTGCTGAAAGATGTTCCCTCTGATGCCTTCTTTTAACCATAGGAAGCTCAAACTTCCTCACACTAACCTGTACATAAACTCAATAAGTCATGAGTGAGAATGAATGATTCTTTTATTTGAATTTAAGCTCAGGAAATGAAAATGCATCGAGTCATAAAGTCATACAGCATGGAAACAGGCCTTTCAGCCCAACTAGTCCATGCCAATCAGGTTTCCTAAACTGAACTATGCCCATTTGCCTGCATTTGGCCCATATCTCTCTAAGTTCTGCCTATCCATATCTCTGTCCAAATAACTGTTAAATATGGCAACTGTACCTGCCTCTGCGACTTCCTCTGGATCTCGTTCCATTTACACAATACGCGCTGTAAGAACATGGTGCCCCTTGTGTCCCTTTTAAATCTTTCACCTCGCATTTTTAACCTATGCCCTCTAGTTTTGGAGACCCCTACCCTGGGGAAAAGACCTTAGCTATTCACCTTATCTATGTCCCTCATGAAGGGGGATCTCATAGGGGCTTACAAAATTCTAACAGGACTGGACAGGGGAGATGCAGGGAGGATGTTCCTGATGGTGGGTGTGTCCAGAACCAGGGGTGACATTATGAGGATTAGGGGTAGAGCATTTAGGACGGAGATGAGGAGACATTTCTTCATCCAAAGAGTGGCGAACATGTGGAATTCATTTCCGCAGAAAGCAGTTGATGCCAGAACATTGAATGTATTCAAGAGGTGACTAGATATAGCACTTGGGGTGAATGGGATCAAAGGTTATGGGAGAAAGCAGGGTTAGACTATTGAGTTGGACAATCAACCATGATCACCAAGAATGGCGGAGCAGGCTCGAAGGGCTGAATGGCCTCTTCCTGCTCCTATCCTCTATGTTTCTACATTTCTATTATTTTATAAACATCAATAAGGTCACCCCTCAGCTTCCTTCGCTTCATGGAAAAAGGCCCCAGCCAATCCAGCCACTGCTTATAATTCAAACCCTCCAGTTACGGTAGTTTTATTCTTTGGGCACTTTCCGGTTTAATAACACCCTTCATATAGGAGGGCAACCAGAATTGTATGCTGCACTCCAAAGGTAGCCTTCCCAATGTCTTGTCCAGTTGTACTACGATGCCCCGACTCCTGAGCTCAACGCACTGACCAAAGAAGGCTCGTGTGCCAAATACCTACATTTCAAACACCAAAGTGATCTTTATATTTTGTAAAAACAGTGTAGATTTATGTCCACACTCTAGGATAGAATTTCAACAATTTCTTAGCTAAGTTTCAATACTGTTGCGTTTACATTCAGTTTGATATAATGTGGAATTGTGCAGCAAAGGAGACAGTAAGTCAATCCATCATTGCAGTTCCAACCCTTCACTGGTAATTAAATTTCTGCTCTGTCCCCACCATTTTTGGTTGTTTTCTGATATTCATCCAACGGTTGAATCTGCTTTAATCACCATTTTGGACCACACATTTCATATCATCACAATACACTGAGTAAAAAAAAACAGCTTCTCTCACATCCTGGTTCTTTTGCCAATTACTTCATTTCTGCATCCTCTCCTTGCCAATCCAGCTGCCACAAGGAACATATTATCCTTCATTACTCTTATCAAAAATCCTCATGATTTTGATGAAATTTCAGCTCCTAAGCTTGATGGTGAACAATCCCAGCCTCTCTGTTCTGACGTAACTCCAAAATCCTTGGCACATTTTGAGCCAATGTCCACTTTTGTTTGGAAGTAAGCTTCTCCAAAGAGCAGGTCAGATGTGTTTGCTGGTCTTGACATTTATCATTCGATGTTAGGGAGGGAGAAACAACTAAGAAAAGCAAAATATTAGAAGCATGCAGTGATGAACAGATGCTCACATACATCAACAGCTTCCACTAGATGTACAATCAACGCCAGTCTCTGGGGTACCCTATCAATACAACATTCTGAGAGCAATGAATCTTAACTGTCATTTAGCTAAACGTTATCTGCCAGACAAGGGAAAGCAAAATCCGTGCCATTATTGTTTAGTCAGCTCTATAAACATGAAATGGTTTTATTCACATTTACAAGCAATGTTGCCTTCTAAAACGATGAATCCTGGATTTCTTAACACTTAAACTGTCTAATGTCTCCTTCTGGCTAGACCAATGTTTTGTTGTATCATAGGATATTAGCACCTCCGAAGACACATACTTGTTGTCTGTCCCTAATTGTCTTGGAGGAGGTGGTGGTGAGCTCTCTTTGTGACCTACTGCAACCCTTGGGCTATAGGAACACTTGCAGGGCTGTTTGGGAGACAGTTCCAGTTTTGGACCCAGCGACACTGAAGGAATAGCGACGTATCTCCAAGTCAGGACGATGAGTAACTTGGAGGGGAATTTGCAGGGGGTGACGTTCCTATGTATCTGTTGCCCTTGTGTTTCTAGTTGGTAGTGGTTGCCAACTTGAAAGATGTAGTTGAAGGAGCCTGGAGAAATGCTACAGTGTAACTTGTACAAGGTACACACTGCTGCCACAGTGCATCAGTTGTGGAGAGACTGAATGTAGAAGGTGGTAGATAGGGTGTCTTACCCCTGATTTGTGCTTTGTAGATGGGCAGGTTTTAAGGAGTCAGTGAGTGTGTTACTCATTGCAGGATTCCTAGCCTCTGGCCTGCTCTTGCAGCTGCTGTGTTTATGTGGCCAGTCTAGCTCAGTTGTCAATAGTGAGGTGTTCAATGAACACAATCCTATTGAATGTCAAGGAGGGGTGGTTAGATTGTCACTTTGAGGAGATGGTCATTGCCTGGCATTTGAGTGGAATGTTACTTGTCACATTAGCCCAAGCCTGAATGCCATCCAGGTCTTGCTGGTCAAGGGACTGCATCATGGAATTACACGAAGAAACACAGAAACAGGCCTTTTGGCCCAACTAGAAATTGCCAGTATTTAAGTATCAGATGGGCCTCATATCTTTTCCTTTGACGTAATATCCTTGATTTCCTTTCTCCCTCATCATCTTATCCGATTTAAGTACCCATGCTCCAGTCACTTCGATGGCTATGGATCGTAGTGAGTGCCAAATTCTTACCACCTTCTGGGTAAAGAAGTTCTCCCACCTCCTTGACCTGTCCGTCTTCCCTGGACTGACCTATCCCTACCTCCCCACCTACACCCTCTCCACCTATCTTCTTTACTCTCCATCTTCGGTCCGCCTCCCCCTCTCTCCCTATTTATTCCAGTTCCCTCCCCCCATCCCCCTCTCTGATGAAGGGTCTAGGCCCGAAACGTCAGCTTTTGTGCTCCTGAGATGCTGCTTGGCCTGCTGTGTTCATCCAGCCTCACATTCTATTATCTTGGAATCTCCAGCATCTGCAGTTCCCATTATCTCTCTCTCTCCTGAATTCTCCATTGCTTTTACTCATGGCTGGTTTACATTTATTTTCTACTGTTCTGTTCTCCTCTATAGATGGGAGCATTTCTTGTCAATGTCCCTCATCAAACTCTCACATAATCACAAACACTTAAATCAGGCCCCTGTCTGCTCTTTTTGAGAGAGCAAAGCAGCAGACTATTCAACCTTTCCTGATGGATTGATATTGCACGATAGAGTAAAGCATGCAACACAGTCTGTAGCCTGTTTCATCTTGAAATCTCTTGATTTCTGCCTTTTGTTTGCAAAAGGAACAGTAATGTTATTAATTGATCGTAAGCATCTTGAGTCAACCAGAAGATATGGATGATGTTTAACATAAATTCCATCTCAATATCATACAGCTAAGACTATCCTTCTCTAACAATTGCTGCCACATTGCCAAGATTACTGAGCTGTGGATCCTGCAGGAAAAGGCATCGGCATATTAAACAAGCAACTAGTAATCTAATGGATATCACAAAGCCTTCAGTGGCCTCAACAGTGCATTGCATGGCTAGTGGCATTCAGGATTACAGACTGTGCTTTGTAACTCCAACATTCAGATCATTGAGACCAACCCAGCACTCCCCAGATTGGCAATGAAACATTCTTGGGATTTTGAGATTTGCGGGAATTATTAATTCCTGTGGTGGTAACAGATGTTCTACTGGTGGCAATGTTGCATCTTTGTACATAGGTGGTTTGTTTCAACATGTGCAATCTATTTGTTTATTCCTGCATTTGGCAGAATTCCATCTAATTACCCTGTCCTATTGCTGTTCCTGACACTACGAGGATATTTTACTTTTCTCAGATGTCACAGGCAATCAGGCAGGGTCTTTAACACCTCATCAAGCTGAAGCCTTTTCCTCCGCTGTTGTATTTTCGTCAATTCTCCTGACACCACTACTCATGTTGTTCAGCAGGAAGCCGAAATTAAAAAGTACGAATAATTATATTAATTGGTTATTGGACTTTCTTGGCTAGTCTCCCACCTCTCATCTTCTATAAATTTCAATTCATCCAACTCTTTGCTGCCTTTCTCCAAACACACAATCCCTTTCACGCATCAACCCCTTTGCTCTCTGACCAACATTGACTCCGTGCTCAGTAAAAGAAATCTAATTCTTGTTTTCTTTTTTAAAACCCTCCACCATCATGCTGCTCCTGATCTTGAGGCCTTTAGTCCTGCTCCTTTATTTCTGTGTACTCAGACAGCTGCTAGTCTGCCATTCATACCTTATCTGGGCCTGCCTTTGGTTTCCTGGCTTCGCCAACAAGTCTTTTTGGAATCATAGGATTGTCATGGTGTAGAAGCAGGACATTTGGCCCATTACGTCTGCTCTTGCCCGTGAAGAATTTTGGCTTGATGCCAAAAACCTGCTTTTTCTTCATATCTTTGCACTTACTCTCCCTTTTTGAATAATTATCCAATAACCCTAGAATCACTACGGTGTGGAAGCAGACCATTAGCCCATACCAACCCTCCCAAAAGCAGGCGCAGGGAGAACATGCAAACTCCACACAGACAGTTGCCCAAGGTTTGGATTGAATCTAGGTCCCTGGTACTGTGAGATAGCAGAGCTGGCCATTGAGCCACCATGCCACCGCTTATGGATATCTCATTGGAACCTGCCTCCATTACATTTCCAGGAAGTGTTTCCCAAACCCTAATTGCTCACTGGGTGCGAAAGCCTTTCCTTAGATCAAATTTGTTATATTTGCAAATCACGTTGAATCTGTCTCCTCTCATTCTTGATCCTCTTCCAAATCGCAACATATTTTCCCTTTCTACACTGTCCGGAACTTCCACAATTTTGAAAAGTTCCAACAGATCTCTTCGCTTGATCCTTTCCAAAGAAACAAATCTCAACTTCTCCAATCCATCACCCCCACCCTCCAAACTGCTATAATGTTTTTGGGCATTCAATCAATCACAGATTTCCCCTATTGCTCTCCCTCTCCCCACCCACTGACTCCAAATGTCATACATTTCTGTCTTCCCATAACCCAGTGAAATGTTCATTCATGCGAAGCAATTATTATGTTCCTCACTGCACTGATGTCACCTGACCTACTAAATATTTACAGCTTGTATTTCATTGGAGTGTTACTGACCCTTTATAAGACTCACCAGGAGGAAGGGAGGGCTCACTTTTGGATATTTTGGCCCAATGGGGTTAAACAGCAGGAGGAGGTGTGACAAGACAGAGCAGCAAAATAAGGAAATCTTTCCAGCGAACAAAGGAATGTCCGAAGTCCCTGGCCAGATTGCTGACACCTTATATCTCCAACACTTCGCTGAGTCTTCATCCCTTGTTTTCAGGATGAGTGGCCTGAGGTCATGTGAAGTAATTTGTTTCCTTTCAATGACAAAGCAAGTGGCAGACACTCTTCAGTACAGGAAACCCAATGAAGCGCAAGACTGCAAGACAAAGCAGCAGAAGTATGCTATTCACCCTATTCAGTCTGCTGCATCATCAAATGATATCATGGCTGATATGATAATCCTCAAATCCACTGTCCAGCCTCTTCTCCATAACCTTTGACCACCCCCCCTCCCTTACTGATTAAAAATCTGTCTACCTCAGCTCTGAATGTACTTAATGACCTAACCTTGACAGCCCTCTGCAGTAAAGAATTCCATAGATTCATTACCCTCAGAGATGAAATTCCTCCTCATCTCTGACGTAAATGTGTAACTCCTTATTATCAGATTACTCTCTCCAATCCTAGACTTTTCCATAAGGGGTAACAACCTTTTGGCATCCACCCTGTCAAGTCCCTTAATAATCCTGTACATTTCAATAAGGTCACTTCGCATTCTTCTAAACTCCAATGAATACAAACCCAACTAATTCAACTTCTCCTCATAGGATACTCCCTCCACACTGGGGATCAGCGGAGTGAACCTTCTCTGGACTGACTCCAATGCTAATATATCCTTCCTTAGGTAAGGGCCCAAAAGTGCTGACAGTATACACCAGTGTGGTATGACCAGTGTCTTGTACAGTTTTGAAAAACTTCCCTACTTTTATACAGCATGCCCTTTGAAACAATAGCGAAAATTCCATTTGCTTTCTGTAATGATTGGAACCAGGTGGATCTTGTTGACTATGAGGTCTTTGATTGGGGTTGTTAACCTGGGCGAGCAGGAAGCCCTGTTTGACCAATATAAACAGTAGATTTTCATCTCCTCAATTTAAGTTTCTGACTCTGAGCTGGATGGCTACAGCCAATGTACTGTGCATAAGTAAAGGGTTACTGATGATGGGATTCTGGCCCCTATGCAGTTATTTCACCTTCCCTGTTACCTACTGAACTTAGTTTGAGATAATAAAATGTGAGGCTGGATGAACACAGCAGGCCCAGCAGCATCTCAGGAGCACAAAAGCTGACGTTTCGCGCCTAGACACTTCATCAGAGAGGGGGATGGGGTGAGGGTTCTGGAATAAATAGGGAGAGAGGGGGAGGTGGGCCGAAGATGGAGAGAAAAGAAGATAGGTGGAGAGGAGAGTATAGGTGGGGAGGTGGGGGGGGATAGGTCAGTCCAGGGAAGACGGACAGGTCAAGGAGGTGGGATGAGGTTAGTAGGTAGGAGGTGGAGGTGCGGCTTGGGGTGGGAGGAAGGGATGGGTGAGAGGAAGAACAGGTTAGGGAGGCAGAGACAGGCTGGACTGGTTTTGGGATGTGGTGGGGGAAAGGGAAGATTTTGAAGCTGGTGAAGTCCACATTGACACCATTGGGCTGCAGGGTTCCCGAGCGGAATATGAGTTGCTGTTCCTGCAACCTTTGGGTGGCATCATTGTGGCACTGCAGGAGGCCCATGATGGACATGTCATCTAAAGAATTGGAGGGGGAGTGGAAAGCTTTTGTGCGCCTGAGATGCTGCTGGGCCTGCTGTGTTCATCCAGCTTCATATTTTATTATCTTGGATTCTCCAGCATCTGCAGTTCCCATTATCACTGAACTTAGTTTGAGTTTTTTTTTGTAGTTTGTACACATTGATTTGTGAATTCCTCTGTTCTGTAGGTTTTGATAGATTCTTTCTCTATTTCAGTAGTACTCAGCTGTTCTTTTCTTTCTGCCCAAGTACACAAAAACGCTCCAAAGTGCAAAGTGAACTCTGTCAGCACCAAAGGCTAGGAATATCTGTTGTGAAACCTTGCCTTATAAAAAGCACCATTTCATTGCCCAAGCAAAGGTAAAAGCTTTATAAAATGCCATCAGGACCTCAATTAGAGTTCTGTGTTCAATTCTTAACACCACATAAGAAATTTTGCATTGTTTCTTCATAATGTTGTTGATGCTATTTATTTGGAGTTTGCAAGACTGTAGTGACTAGATTTCTGTTAGAAACATCGAGAGTGCTCGAGAAACTCAATAGGTCTGGGAGCATTTGGGGGGAGACGGATAGAGAGAGAGGGAATGTTGACATTTCAACTCCAGTGATCCTTCTTCAGAAGGGAATAACTTCAATCTGATCTCTGTTTCTCCTTTCATAGATGTTCCTAGACCTGCTGATTTTCTGCAGCATTCTCTGTACTTGTTTCAGATTTCCAGGAACCACAGTATTTAGCTTTGCTTGGAGATATCCGGTAGGCATGGAGATTGGAATATATGGGTCTAAGGCTAGTGAAATAACTATTGAACAGCAACTATGTTTGAAATAGACGTTGGAGCTAGATGGAGTAAGTGAAAAGCCTGATACTGTTCTTATATTCGAATAATGATCAGATAATCAGTTTTTAATCTTTGGTTGAGAGAATGTCAATGAATGCTGCAAATATACGCAAATTCCTCTTTGACCATATTCCTATGTTACTGTGATCAATATTATTTGTGGGTGGGGATAACAGGTCAACCAAATCAGCCTCCCTATCCTTATATTTACACCACAGTAAAATTAAATCATTCAATGAACTCAAAATAATCCCAATAGTTCCTGAAAAGACTTTAGAAATGACTGATACTAGACACCAAAATTACACTTAAGCATAAATTGGCAACTTATTATTAATACTGAAACTTCAGCCGAACAAAACTAAACAAAATGATCTAATTAATGTCTGTGATTTAGACACAATATTTTTTGAACAGAGCCCTGTTCACACATTGACAGACAGATACACACTGTTAAGAGACAAATTAAAATAAAAAATTAAAAAAACGCCTTTGGAACTCCTTCCCTAGACAGCTATGGGCCAAAGTCCTTATTTATTTTTAAGGCTGAGATAGATAGATAGACCAACAGGTCGATAGACAGACAGAAAGATGGACAGATAGACTGATAGACAGGCAGACAGATAGACAGATAGACAGATTGATAGACACTTAGGTAGACAGATAGTTAGATAGATAGATAGGTAGATAGACAGATAGATAGATAGATAGATAGATAGATAGATAGAAAGACAGACAGACAGATATGGCCTCAGCGGGGAGGGGCAGGAAAGTGGATTTGAGTTTTATATGACTGGCCAGGTCACTGAGGCAGCATTATTCCCTCATTTCCTATAACTGGAATGTTATTTTCTGAACTTTCAAAAGACGATGAAGGGAGCATAGCTCGGGAACAACCATAACTTCTTCCAGCAACTTTCACTCTCGCTGCCTTTCTGTCAAATCAGAACTTAGTTCAAAAGATGGTTCCTCCTTCTGTTTTCTCCAATCTTTCCTTGCTAGACCAATTGAAACCAACCTCCCTGTAATGGTCACTTTTGAATATCCACACAGCTGCCAGATTTGGCAGGTTAATACATCTCTGGAATTGAGCAAGAATCTAACCGGCAATTCACTTCTCAGGCCAACTCCTACAAAGATAAGAATCATTTTAGCCGTTATTTTCCTTTTAAACAAAAGACAAGTTGCCGTTCAGAGTGCAAAGTTCACCTTCAATTCACAGCTCACAGCTCTAACCAGCAAACTGAGAAAAATAAAAATAATGGAGATTTAACAATACCATGAATACGTTAAAATTATCCTTGTAGCTTTCTTTAACAAGCATGAACATGAGTAAAGCCGAAATTTGGGATATAGTCTTCCAAACACTTTAATTTCTAATCTGGTTTGCATTCATATTAACCTCTCACAAGGAAGAATACCATAAAGTGTACAAAATGCACAAAATGGGCAGGCTAAGCTGGTACCTGCTGGAATTTAGAAAATGGCAAATTGACTTGATTAATACAGACAAGATTCTGAAGCGTCTCTGCAGGGTGATTGTAGAGAAGGCGTTTTCCCTTGTCGGAGAATCTCGAACAAAGGTTCACTGTTTAAACCATCTATTTAGAATAGAATCATAGAATCCCTACAGTGTTTAAGCAGGCCATTTGGCCAACTGAGTCCACACTGACCCTCTGGAATGCATCCCAGCCAGACCCAACCCTTTACCCCATCCCTGTAACCCTGAATTTCCCATGGCTAACTCAACTTGTCTGCACATGCCTGGGCACAATGAACAATTTAGCATGGTCAATTCACCAAAATCATTGGACTATGGGAAGAAACTGGAGCACCCAGAGGAAATCCACACAGACATTGGAAGAAAGTGCAAACTCCCCACAGGCAATTCCCCCAAAGGGTGGAATTGAACTCAGGTTCCGAGTGCTGTGAGGTAGCAGTGCTTACTGCTGAGCCACTGCACCCACACCCACTTCCCTGATCTAAGAGAGATGCAGTAACCTTTTTCTTTCTGACAGTGGTTCTTGAGATTTCGGAACTCTGTCCCTGGAAAGGCAGGGGATTCAGAGTCTTTGCGTTAAAAATATTCAGAGTCAGATAGATTATTGGTAAGCCATGGGTGGAAGTTTACTAGAGGTTGGCAGGAATGTGGGTTTGAGGTTATAATCAGGTGAGCCATGTTTCCTGCTGTTTGTTCACCAAGTCATACTAAATTACAAAATTCTCAGGGTTCATAGAATCCAGCAGAACAGATGGACACCTTACAGCTCGTCAAATTGATGCCAAATCATTACAAGAACTGTTGAATTAGTCGCACTCTGCTCATCATTTCCCATTGCCCTGCACAAATTGTAACATGATAATCACCTCATGACCTGTTTCTAATCGGAGAGAGGGAAATGTTTTCATTTTTCTGCACTCATCACAAGTGGTTCACTAATTTTTGAACTGCAGTGTGAGATGATTCTACCAGAATGCAAGTTCTTCTTTCTTTCAAAGATACATTTGAGTCAATTTGAGTTTGGGGGCCTTTGCTTACACACCCCAACACCGACTCAACTACAAACTAACATTGAGGTGTTATTTTCATCCTGATTTTATGTTAAAAAAAATCAAATTGATGCCACAATTGATAAGAGATATCTTGTGCTCTGGTCTCCACATTATAGGAAAGATATTGAGGATTTGGAGAGGGTTGCAAAGAGCATATCCAGGATGTTGCCCTGATTGGAGTGCCTGCACCTTAAGGAGGGATTGGACAAACTTGGATTGTTTTCATGAGATTGTTGGATGCTGAGGGGTGACCTGATAGAATTATATAGAATTATGAGTTGCATGGATAGGATGACAGCCAGGGCCATTTTTTATTTCCCAGGGTAGAAATATCAAAAACTAGGGGGGCATGGACGTGGTGAAGGAGGGAAAGTTTAAAGGAGATCTGCAAGCCAAGATTTTTTTACACAGAGGGTAGTTGGTACCTGGGAGGGCAAGTGGTAAAAGGAGATACAATAACAATGTTTTAAAGGCATTTAGACAGACACATGAACAGGCAGGGAATAAAGGGATTCAGACCATGTGCAGGCAGGTGGGATTAGTTTAGAACGGCAACGTGGTCAGCACAGACATGATGGGCCAATGGCCTGTTGCTGTGTTTTATGGTTCTATGCTCTAGATCAAAAATATGATAGCAAGAAGGCAAAGGCAAATTTTGGGTGTGAGGTTGTCTATGTAAAACTCTTAAGGTTTGTTCCTGTTATTTTGCCCATTATCCTAACCTTTTTTTTATATAAATGCAATATTAAAAATTTAAGGGAAGATTGAATCCTTGTGTGAATGTGCTATTGCTGATTCTACCTAGCACAAACTTATTTGGAGGGACATTACATATAAAGACCTTATTAATAGTAAATCTGAATTTTTATGAATTAATTATAGGCGTTGAGCATTGTCAACAGAAATGAATTTGCAGAACAGATAATATTAACTCCAATAATGTATAGAGTCATCTTTTGTGAAGTTTCATGCAGAGGTTTTTCACTATTTCTGTCTCCAAGTATTTGGAGGACCACTTAATATCGCTCTTCAGTTAAAACCTTCCTATGAATTGAAGCTTTCTAATGTATAAGTTTGAATGTAATGGTGGATTAGAGTCCCTACAATGTGGAATCAGACCATTCAGTCCACACTGACCATCCAAAGAGCATTCCAGCCAGACTTACACTTGCGCACCCCCCCCTCACCCCCACCATCTCTATCACACTGCATTTCCCATGATTAATCCACCTAACTTGCACATCTCTGGATGCAAGGGGTAATTCAGCATGAAGCACCCTAACTTGCACATCTTTGGACTGTGGGAGGAAACTGGAGCACCTGGATGAAACCTACGCAGACGAGATGAGAATATTCAAACTCCACACAGTTGCCCGAGAGTGGAATCAAACCTGGATCCCTGGTTCTGCAAGGCTGCAGTGCTAACCACGGTGCCACCATGTACCCCATAATGCCTATGGTTATTTCCAGTGTCTATTATGGCACTTGACAGCAGCAGGATTTAGAGTTCAAATTCCATTCCAGGGGCTTGGCTTCAAAATTCTAGGCTGGCAATCCAATGGAGTTACACACTGTTGGAATAGGATATTGGGCTGAGGTTCTGTCAATGTAAAAGGTTGCCAGGCCACTATTTCAAAGAAGAAAAAGGGGAAATTTCCCAGTGTCCCAGTGAACTTATTTGACCATGATGCAGCGTATGTGATCATTATCATCATGTTGTTTGTGGGATCTTCGTCTAAATTTCCTTTGTTTCTGACATTACAGCAACAAATAAACTTGACAAAGTACTTCATTGATAAATGGTAAAACATTGGAAAGTGTTTGTCGTCAGATTATTAACAATTACTCATTTAATCACAGAACAATTTCAAGGATTTGGCAGTCAAACATGCCTGCACTGAAATTCACTCAATAATTGATCAATGGTATATTTGGAAGGGAAATGATTCTGTCAGCATTCACCTTCCTCAAAACAGTAGTTAGCTTCCAGGCAATGCTCCCTCTAGTGATTCTGCCATATATTTTCAAAATCAAGATCCAAGAAAGGAAATGATGTTTAAATGATAAGGATAGAAACCTGGTGTTCTTGCAATTACTGTGATGCATACTTCCACAAGTAATTGCAGAACAGGCATCCCAAACTGAGATTGTTCCTCAACTGAAGGCCACTTGTCAGTGGTTTTCACAGGAAAGATGTTGATGATAACATAAAATTACAAATAGATATTAATAGACTCAGTGAATGGGTAAAACTGTGGCAAATGAAGCTAAATGGAAACAAATGTGAGGTTATCCATTTTAGACTGAGAAAGGACAGATCGAGATACTGTCGAGATGGTATGAAGTTAAATACAGTGAATGTTCAAACAGACTTGGGGGTTCAGGTGCATAGATCTTTAAAAAGTCACGGGGTACAAAAAATAATCATGAAAGCAAATAGAATGCTAACCTTTACGTCTGGAGGACTGCAAAACAGCAAACACTTTATTAACCAATCCCCATGGGGCCAGGAGTGTGCCATTTCTTGAAATATTCCAGTTGCTCAAGAGGTCCACATAATAAAAGTAATTACACACATCTCCTGCAGTGTCACAATGATGCCACCCGAAGGTTGCAGGAACAGCAACTCATATTCCACTTGGAAACCCTGCAGCCCAGTGGCATCAATGTGGACTTCACAAGCTTCAAAATCTCCCCTTGCCCCACTGCATCCCAAAACCAGCCCAGCTTGTCCCCTCCCCCCACTGCATCACACAACCAGCCCAGGTCTTTCCCTCCACCCACTGCATCCCAAAACCAGCCCAGCCTGTCTCTGCTTCCCTAACCTGTTCTTCCTCTCACCCATCCCTTCCTCCCACCCCAAGCCGCACCTCCATTTTCTACCTACTACCTCATCCCGCTTCCTTGACCTGCCTGTCTTCCCTGGACTGACCTATCCCCTCCCTACCTCCCCAGCTATACTCTCCTCTCCACCTATCTTCTTTTCTCTCCATCTTCGGTCTACCTCCCCCTCTCTCCCTATTTATTCCAGAACCCTCTCCCCATCCCCCTCTCTGATGAAGAGTCCAGGCCCGAAACATCAGTTTTTGTGCTCCTGAGATGCTGCTTGGCCTGCTGTGTTCATCCAGCTCCACGCTTTGTTACCACACAGTAAGTGACAGGAACGTAATGCAGGGAGTATACATATCACTGTAACAATTAATTTACAGTATAAATGACTGAAATAATAATGCAACTTTGCCTTATATAAAACTTACTGGCAGAAAGCCCCCAACTGACTACTTGGACGTTGTGGAGATTGTGATAATAACAGTAAACTTCTGGTATGGGAAATGCACAGTTACTGGCATGAGGTAGTGGGATGGGCCTGCATGGGATGCTCTTTGGAGGGTAGGAGTGGACTTGTTGGGCTGAATGGCTTGTTTCCTCACTGTAGGGATTCTATGGATATATTTTTTGCTTGTTTATTAAGAGAGCTGGTTCATAAGCAGCCAATCAAAACAAAGTTTGCTTTATAAGCATGCAGAAGTTATGCTACAGTCATACAAAACCCTGGTGAGACTCCACTTGGAGCACTGTGAGTAGAACAGGGTATGACCGCTAAGGAAAAATATATTAATCTTGGGCGGAGTATAACACAGGTTTACAGGAATGACACCTGGACTTCAGGGTTTAAGTTATGGGGAGGGGGTGTAGAAATTAGAGGTCTGGCAGTATCTGTGAAGAGAAAACAGGGTTAACTTTTCAGGTCCAGAGACGCTTCCTCAAAACAGAGTTTAAGTGGTGAGCTGAACAAAGTCCTCAAGAAATTAACAGGAAAAGATGGTGAAGATAAAGACAAATCCATGTCTACTGGCTGGGGACTCTAGAACTAGGGGACATGGTCTGAGAATTAGGGCCAGACCATTCAGGAGAGATGATTGGAAGCAATTCTACACACAATGGGCCAAAGTTTGGAAGTGTTCCACAAATGGCAGTGGATACTGGATCAGTTGATAATTTTAAATCTGAGAAAGATACATTTTTGTTAAGCATGAATCTTAAGGCAACTTCCTCTCCAAGCCACTCACCATCATTGATTGGAAACATGTTGCCATTACTTCACTATCTGTGTGTCACAACCCTGGAATTTCCTCCCTAAGGGCATTGTGGTTCAGCCTACAGCACATGGACTGCCTCAGTTCAAGGAGGCAGCTCACCACCACCTTCTCAAGGGCAGCCTTAAACAGGCAATAAATACTGGCCCAGCCAGCAGGACCCACATCCCATGAATAAGTGTAAAAATATGGCACAATCTCATTGAATGGCAGAAAACGTTCAAGTATGTTGAATAAACATTTTCCATCATCTCTCATGACTTCTGTACTCTACAGCAAGTGACATTTTATTTTTAAGATTCATTAATGGGATTTGAGCTTGACTGTCTGGACCAGCATTTCTTCCCTTCCCTAGTTGTCCTTGAGAAGGTGGTGGTGAGCTGCCTTCTTGAACTGCAGCAGCCCATGTGCTGTGGGTTGACCCACAAAGCCCTTAAAGAGGGAATTCCAGGATTTTGACCCAGCAACACTGAGGAAGCAGTCATATGTTTCCAAATCAGGATGGTGAGTGGCTTGGAGGGGAACTTGCTGATGATGGTGTTCCCATGTAGTCGCTGTCCTTGTCCTTTGAGATGGAAATGATTGTGAGTTTGGAAGGTGCTGTCTGAGGATCTTTGGTGAATTTCTGCAGTTCATCTTGTAGATAGCACACACTGCTGCTACTGAGTGTCGGTGGTGAAGGGGGTGGATGCTTGTGGATGCAGAGCCAAGCATGTGAACCACTTTGTCCTGAATGGTGTCAAGATTCTTGATTGTTGTTAGAACGGCACTCATTCAGGCAAGTGGGAAGTATTCCATCACACTCCTGATTTGCGCCTTGTTGACAGTGAAGAAGGCTTCGGGAAGTCAGAGGTGAGTTATTCAAAGCAGGATTCCTCATCTCTTATCTGCACTTGTAGCCATTGTATTTATACAGCTAAACCAGGTCTAATTCTGATCCAGGATATCGCCTGGATGATGACAGCGGGGGATTTGTGTTGTTAATATTTTTAGAAGTGGACTTTTCATGGTATGCAAGAAACAGGGCAACCAATTTATGGGCAGAAGGATCCTACAAGCAGCAGGGTTTTGCTGGGGACATTATTCATTTATGAAATGCTGATTGGTCAGAATATCAATGACCTTTCTCTCTCTGTCTACTCTTTTCCGAATAATGCTAAGGGTCTATGTCCAGTTAAGGAAGCTAATGTGATCCCTGTTCCTTTTGAAAGGCAACTGTTCACTCCCTTGACGGTGGCAACCTGGGCTGTAAGATTAAAATCCCTGCAGCAGAACCTGAAGGGACAATCTAAGTGACTTAAAGAAGGAAGCACTCACTACAGAGTCTTATCTCTCACACAAAACTGGGCACAATTGCAAACCACATTCCCACTGTCTCCGAAATACAGTTTAAAAAAAAATGTCCATTATTTCATACAGTGGTATGAAATTTAACTTAATCAGCCACCATAACCTGGAGATCCTAATGAAAAATGAAAGGTTTCAAAGAGTCCAGAATTAAAAATTTATTTTAAACTGTAATTCAAGACATTGCACCAATGCATTCCTCTGGAGCGGTACAATATCAAAAGTTTCATGTCCTGTTAGGTTTATCACTTGCTATTTTAAACTTACAAGAGGAATAGATCGATAATGTGTTAGATTTATTTATAGTAGACTCCTTTATGATGGATGTTTTGCTGAATGGTGTAAATTAATACTGGAAATTACTAATTATTAGAAAAAATGAAAATAGCTCATTGAAAGTAACACAATGGAAAATTGGCTCGAAGAGTTTAAACTGTCTCAATGGTGTTGATTTCCATTTAGCAGGAATGGGCAGTTCAGTAACCATTGTCTGACTGATGCCACCCCAACAAAAGGCACTTGGGCAGCAGAATTTGAGGGCAAAGACCTTAGCTCTGAGCAATTGTGAAGCAGCCAGTCTTACTAATTGGAGTTAGTGCCTGCGAAGCTTAATGTAGTTAGTAATGCCAGTTCATTTCCCAGCTGATGCCTTAAGATAGGATTAGTCTATACAATGAAGGACCTTCAGCTTACTTGATTTCATTCCACTCAAATAATCCACCCCACCAGACACAAAATATTTCCACTGGCAAAGTAACCCAGCAACCAAAGGATATTAATGTGAGATGTTGGCAAAGACACCAAACCATTTTTGTTACTTTTTTTCACATGGTTATTAAGATCTGGAGCATGATAGAGTGGGAGATCAGATTGAATTGTAAGATTTAAAAGAAAATTAAATAAATAATTGAGAGAAATAAAGCAACAACAGGCCAATGAGGAAACAGCAGAGAGGGTGGGGTTAGTTGGATAGTTGTTTCAGAGACCAGGCACAACCTGAAGGCCCAGATGGCCTCTTTCTGTATTCTTTCAGCCATTAGTTCCAGGAGCCAGCTACTTCAGAAATAAGTCTCAGCTCCTCGTCTTAACCATTCTTTCTGATAACCAGCTACTGATTTGTCTTCTGAGTCTGTGGTACATATCATAGTGGCTGTTATGCCAGCTGAATCAGCAGCAGTAATGTGTGATGTTCTTTGATCAGAAAGCAGGAACAATGAGGGAAATCTTATGGGGTTGCTGATCTGTTTGCCGATCTGATAGGATGGTTTGCAGACATTTTGTCACCAGCCTAGGTCACAGCGGCAGTGCACCTCCAATGAAGCATTGTTGGTCTGTCCTGTTTGTTATTCATGTGATCCAGCGTCATGTAATGTTTGGCCTCATTTCCGATGCTGCTTTGTAGTGGTCGGCACATGGGTCTATTTCCACATGTTTGTTGATGGAGTTCCAGGTTGAGTACCAGGTCTCTAGGAAACCCCGTTTCTGCCTTTGGTTGGCTTGTCCTAGGATGGTTACTTTGTTCCAGATGAATTGGTGGCCTTCTATGTCCAAGTGTATGGAAATGAGTGATAGTTGGGGGTTGTGTCTCTTGGTGGCTAGTTGATGCTCATGTACCCTGATAGCCAGGTTTCTCCCAGTCTGTCCAATGTAGTGTTTGTGGCAGCCCTTATATGGGATTTATTATAAAAAAATTGGTTGTCATTATCATCGCACACAAACCCACAGCCCACTACAGTAACTACTGACAAGATCAACGGATCCCATACCTATAAGTAACAAGACCAGCGTTACATAAATCCCAGCGAACAAATCAATAACCACATCCACAATGTCCGCTAAAAGTCTTCTCAAAAACTTTAAGGAAAATCGATAATTAGATGTTCAGGGAACCAGTCATTATTTTTGCTCAGAGTACAGAAATGACTTTAAATAACTTTAATTACAAAGGGATCAATTGCAAATCTCTTAGATAATGAAAAGTGTAGGCCCATGTTATCTAGTGCCCTTGACCTGGCATCAACACTAACAGGAAGAAAAATGCAAAGGCTATTTGGCACACAGATGCAGGTAGAAAGTGAAGCAGAAACAGATGATGTTTTGAACAGTTTTGGAATGGAAAAATATTGCTTGTAACTCAGTTTACAAATTTTTTGCATCCAATAGACATTTGATCATGCTCTTGAAGGAAAAAGAATGGAATTCTGTTTGGAGGGACAATGCAGCTGACATGAGGATCCAAAAGCAGAGTAAACTATCTATTCAATGAATGAAAAAGTCTCTGGTATAAATCTGTAAATTTGCCTGTTTTGGTTTCAGGATTCTCTTCAGGATAGCAACACTGTCATAAATTCTCTCTTTTTAGTTCATGATCTCGTAGCTTGACATCACTTGAGACTGTAGCATTGTTCAGCTTCAGCCACAATTCAGTTTCCCCTAGAATTTAGGTTATTGTAAGTTCAAGTCCCCTTCTGGACCACAGATAATTCACTTCACACTCCAGTGTAATATTGATGGAGTGCAAATTTGTGGATGGGATCTTAAATTAAGAACCTACATCCTTTGACTCCATCTATGCTTCCTGCTGCCTTGGATCAAAGATCTCTCCCATTCCAATTCCAACTTCCAACAAGCAAAAAGTACTAAAGCTTAAACACATGTACCAGCAGGTTCAAGAACAGCTTCTTTCCCCCTGTTATTAGACTTCTGAATGGACCCTAAAATTTTAAATTGAACATCGATCTCACTTTTGTGCATTATCTTTGCAGCTGTAACTTTATACTCCTCATTCTGAACAATCTACGATCTTTGTACATTATGATCTGCTTGTACTGCACACAAAACAAAACATTTTACTGTACTTGGGTACTTGTGACAATAATAAACCAAGTCAAATCAAATCTCAAACAGAAACATGGAATCATGGGCACAACTTCAGAGAAAAGCAGGACTCATCTGGTGTTAATTGCTGGGGTTATTTCCCTTAGAGCAGAAGAGACAGAGGTGTTCATGACTGAGATGTATAAAAATATGGGGGGCATGGAAATGGTAGACAGCAAGAACCCTTTAGAGGGACCAATGACTAGGGAGATGGATTTACGGTGAGGGGTAGAGGCTCTAGAGGTGATGTGATGAAAGACTTGTCGTCCAGAGGGTGATGGGAATCTGGAACTCACTGACTGCAAGGATAGTGGAGGCAGAAATATCCATAACATTTAAGAAATATTTGGATGTGCATTTGTGATTCCAAGGCTATGGGCCAAGTGTTGAAAAATGGGATGGGGATAGTTAGGTAACAAGGTGTAGAGCTGGATGAACACAGCAGGCTAAGCAGCATCTTAGGAGAAGGAAAGCTGATGTTTCGGGCCTAGACCGTTTTTCTGCTGAACACTTTGTTATCTCAGATTCTCTGGCATCTGCAGTTCCCATTATCTCTGAGGATAGTTAGGTGATTAGTTTGGAGCAATGCAGATATGATGGGTTAAAAAACATTTTTCTGTGTTGTAGATTTCTCTGATTTCTATGTCTCATCCTTCATGTTCTATTGAAAAGTTGTCCCCATGAAACATGATGAGAAACAGAATATCTGGGGAATCTCTCATTGCACTTCTGTTAGTTTCCCATGCACTTACTGTACTTCCTACCAAAGTGTTTGTTTCAAAAGCACATCATTCACTGGAAGGCATCTTGTGGTCATGAAAGATGCTACATAAATGCAGTTTCTTTTCAATTTTGAGAGAAATGAAGGGAAAAAATGCTTGACGTAAAAGATGAGAATTCATTACAGATCATTGAATCCACACAGCGAAACAAGCCATTCAGCCTATCAAGTCTACATCAACCCCTATTCAAAGGCATCCCACCCATCCTACCTCCCCACTGTATAAACCTGCAACTGTAGATTAGATTAGATTAGATTAGATTCTCTACAGTGTGGAAACAGGCCCTTCGGCCCAACAAGTCCACACTGCCCCATGCACCATCCCACCCAGACCCATCCCCCTCACAGACCCCTGAGCACTACAGGTAATTTAACATGGCCAATCCACCTAGCCCGCACATCTTTGGACTGTGGGAGGAAACTGGAGCACCCGGAGGAAACCCACGCAGACATGGGGAGAATGTGCAAACTCCACACAGACAGTCGCCCGAGGCTGGAATCGAACCCGGGTCCCTGGCGCTGTGAGGTTGCAGTGCTAACCACTGAGCCAACGAGCTGCCCATAACGCCCATGGCCAATCTTACTAACCTGCACATCTTTGGATTCCAGGAGGAAATTAGAGCACCCAAAGGAAACCCACATCGACGTGGGGAAAATGCACAAACTCGACACGGACAGTCGCTTGAGGCTGGTTTGAGACCGAGTCCCTCATGCTGTGAGATAGCAGTGCTAAACACTGAGCCACCATGCTATCCTAAATGAGCCTGCCACCTGTCTGCTTTCTGGGAAGCATCATGAACAATGAAGGGGACGTGGAAATTTCATGTGGAGTCTTTTTGTAGTTTAAACACGGCCATTCTGGAAATGTAAGCAGTCAATAGCTCAAAATCAACTGTTAAATGAGAAGAGATAGGAGGAACTGCAGATGCTGGAGAATCTGAGATAACAAGGTATCTAGCTGGATGAACACAGCAGGCTAAGCAGCATCTCAGGAGCAGGAAAGCTGGCATTTCGGGCCTAGACCCTTCTTCAGAAAATAAGTTTTTAGTTCATTTCTGCATCAATTGTTAATTCTCATCTCCTATTTTCGAAGAAAAAAAAGGTAGGCCTTCCTAAATACTACTCTATCTGAATGTCAGAAGTTACATCATAATACTAAGCCGATGATTTAGACAAGGTTATAATTTCAACCATTGTTTTTATATATGTTGACAAAGACTTTTGAGGAATAATTCTACACATCTTAGGAAAACTGGCTTTTACAGAGTGTTCATAGAATATTAAGTTAGGATTATCGTATCCAACCAAAGTGTTTACCAATAATATTATGTCTTTCTCTGTTTTAGTTCATGTAATTTTTTGTTTGCTCAGAAGTCTTAGTGAACACCCGAGTTCCTGGACTACCAAGGGCACCACTAACGTTTAAAAGAGAAAGGTGAATGGTTAAATTTTCACAAAGACTGCCTATTTTTCACCGTAGATTTAACAGAGGTGTACTGTAAACTTGTGAAACACTGTAGGCAAGTGAAAGATTACTGCCAGGGGAAAACAAAAGAAGAAAACCTTATGCTTAAAGAACTTTTCATGAAAATTCCACAGGCAACTCCACCAGCTGAGTCTTCAGTTCACAGCAAGATCTCACAGTAAATAAACAGTCGGGAAGTTCAAACAGACTGGAAGCAGACATATACCATCCCTAATTGGTATGGAATGGAAGGGAACATTTTTACTTAACTAGCTCATCCCACATCAATATTCTATTTTGTGATTATTTTGCAATGACGAACAGAAAGGACATTGGGGAAACATTATACTTTCGGACTGAAGGGGACATTCAGAGGTCCTGTAATCTCAGTGGGAATCCAGGCTTGAAATTCAGATTCAATGTTCACGCTGAGGCTACGTTTTCCAGATGCCTCCACAAATAGAATTACTCCAGTGACAAGAAAGATTGTAATGAGGAAATTGCAACAAGATGGAAATCTGTCTGCTGTCACATCCAGTGAAGGTTTTCAGATTTTAAAACTGCTAAGTGTCAGAACAGATGCTTCTAACCACTATTAGGTCGGAGTACAAGAAATGTCATACCATCTGCAAGGCAACTCCCTTTCTCTCCTCTCAGCTTGAATCTCTCTATTTTAACCTTGCTACCATTTGATTGGTAGGACAGGATTTGAGTTCTCCTGAAAAATAGACACATGTTGTTGAAGATTTTGAATGTCCTACGAATTATATCAATAACTCTTTTAGATGGCCATTTGAGCTTACAGTGTGGCCTACCTCCAAATGCAAGAAGCAATGTGATGTTCATACACAGGGCATTTTTTGATGTAAACAGAAGTGTGTGGGACAATATTTCTCTGTGGTACTACCCCAACAAACAAGAGTCAACTTACTAGCCAATCATCATCTTTTCATATGTGCGACAGAAATTGTTGCTCCCTTTGAAATTTAGACTTAGATTTTAGATTTATGTAATATTGTCATGTGTACCTAGATAGAGTGAAACATATACAATGTCACCATGCTTCAGCAGAATTTGGATTATAGAATAAATGACAGAATAAGTACTATAAATTGTGAAATACTGAATAAATTTATGCTAGCGGAATTGAAACAGCTTCAAAATTTCATTGCTCTCTTTCCGCATCCTTCAACTTCCCTCCTCCTCCAGTTGCCACCATCTGACATCAATCTTAGGGTCCTGGCAATGTGCTCCTTTCCTGCCACCAGCGGCACCATTGCTTCCACGTCTGCCACCTCGGAGCTGGAGACAGTCACACTGCGAGGGTCCTATACCTCCTCTGATGCTGGGCATTGGCCAACGGGATCCTGGTTGTAGGTCCTGTCTTGTGTTCCAATACCACCATCCAAGATGGAGTGGAGATGGAGATACGCTGGGCCCCATCCTCCCTCAGGAAGGCATCAGAAAGGAGGCCCCAGGGTAACCAAAACTGAAAAGTTACCAAGCTGGAAAGACAACAATGAAGCCAAGTGGATGCAGCTGGTCCTACCACGCGAGCCCATGAATGGCCGTGTCTTAGCTCTCAATTTGTTTTTTATGCATGAATGGGATGAGGGCAATGCTGGACAGGTAGCATTTATTGTCCATCCCTAATTGGCCAGAGGCCAGTTCAGAATCAACCACATTGCTGTGGGTCTGGAGCCACATGTAGGCCAGACCAGATAATGATGCCAGCTTTCTTCCTTAAAGAGTATTAGTGAACCAGATGGATTTTTCCCCAAAAATTGACGATGGATTCATGATTCACAGTTATCATTAGACCATTAATTCCACATATGTATTGAGTTCAAATTCCACCACCTGCTGTGGTGGATTCGAAAGTGGGTCCCCAGAACATTATCTGGGTCTCTGGAATAACAGTCCAGTGATAATACCACTAGACCATCGCCTCCCTCAAATCTTGTTTTTTTTAAGACAATGGCTTTGCACAGATGTGGAAGACAGGCTGTCAGCCTGCAGAACACTTACCATTGTTCTATCTTTCTGGATACCATTTCCATCAGTTGGCTCCTCCTGCAGTGTGATGATTCACACATGCTGCAGCTATGCTCATAAGTACTCAGGGCCCTGCTTAACCTAGACAAAAAACAATGGATACTTACATTGTACCTTTCTAAAAAAAAGGTCCTTGCAAGACATCTAAAATCTGCTGTATCCCCATGACAATGCCCCGACCAATCAGAATCTACCTGTGTGGTCTGAGAATGAAGATTGCCAAATAACTGTTTTTGCATCATCTTCATGTCAATGACGACCTAGCCAATCAGCATCCTCTCCTCTTTCTGTTGAAATGGTGCCACTTTTTGCTACATTTTATGCTTGCGTCCTCGTCCTGAACAGTGTATGACAAAAAAAGTTTCTAGTCTCAAAAGCTCACTTTTTAAACAGATTTATTAAAGTCAAGATGGGATAATTATAACACTTTGAAGGTGTTGTAACACTAAGAAATGTATCTAACTCCTCCTTAAAAATGTTCAATGTTTTTACCTCAACTGGTTTCTGTGACAGCGAATTATACAGGTTCACCACTCCCTCAATGAAGGAATTTCTCCTCAGCTCAGTCTTAACTGGCTTACCCCATATTCATAGACTGTAACTCTGGTTCTGGATGCTCTGTCCATTGGGAACATCCTTCCTGCCCTTACCTTATCCAGTCCTGTTAGAATTTTAATAGGTTTCTCTGATGTCCCCTGTCATTTTTCAAAAATCCAACGAATATAGTCTGAAGCAATCTGGTCTCTCTTCATACATCAGTCCAGGAATGAGTGTGGTAAACTTTTGTACAAAATCAGCAAGACATCGCTGCTCCTGTTACTTAAGTCCTCTCACTATGAAGACCAGCAAACTTTGTTTTCTCTACCACCTGTTTCTCACCAGCAACTCGTGTACAAGGACTTCAAAGCTTGTTTGCATCTCCACTGTTATCATTAAGATAATAATCTGCCAATCTTGCTCCCAAAGTGACGAAACTCACATTTATCCACATTACACTGCAAGTGGAGAGAGCTGGTTAGCTCAGTTGATTAGAATGCTGGCTTGCAGTGTAGAGGAACACCAAAAGTCTGGGTTTAATTCCAGTTGAGGGCTCTCCTTCCCAAACTTGTGCCTCACCTGAGGTTTGCTGATGATATGGTAAGCCACCACTAATCATCTCCCTCTGATGTGAGAGTTGTCCAATAGGGCCATAACAAAATCACGCTGCCGTGCGTTTTCACACTCATTCACTGGCAAATCCCAGGAAACATTTCAGCATCTGGCTCAGGGTTCACCCTCTCACCCAGCTTTCAAATAGGGACCTCCAGCTGCAGAACCTAACCTAATGGCCCAAGTATGTGACTCCATCATTTCTGCACCATGTCTTGTGTTCAGCATTCACACTCAATTCTGCAATTTCTCAGTGAATCACAATGTGAGGAACATTATTTCATGACTAGAAACAAGACTGGACCAAGTTTCAATGAGATCAGGAGCCAACCGGTCTTGGTGGACCTCAAACTGCATATCAGAGGCAGGTGATCGCATCGTGATAAAAACTGAAAGATGCTGTCAATCAGAAAAAAAAACAAAATTGCTGGAAAAGCTCAGCAAGTCTGGCAGCATCTGTGAAGGAAATAACAGTTATTTGTCAATCTTGATTCTTGGACCATGCAGGTAGATTCTGACTGGTCAGGGCATTGCCATAGGGATATAGAATTTCCTTCACAGGCGCTGCCAGACCTGCTGCTCTTTTCCAGTAACTTTGTTTTTGTTCCTATCTCATCTTGAACTAGACTTAGAAAGCTAAGGCAATAAAACAAAGGAGCAAAAGTAGGCCATTTAGCACATTAAGTCTTGTTGTAAAGTGAAAGTTGACTCCACCTCTGCTGATTAAACCCAAAATATCCAGAGAGGCACACCTCACCCTATTATCTGTTAAACGAACCCAACCTAGTAGAAAGGAGGGGTTAAATAAAAATAAACTCCTGTCACTTCTTTTTTATAATCAACACGTAATGTTTTATTTATCTAACTCTAACAGTGAACAAACTAACTAAACTATTAACAAACCGAGAAAAGCCTTCTAACTACTAAATATATCGGAATTAAACAAAATTATTATTGTATGCTGTTCCAATAAATTCAGGTCCCACTTACATAAAATATAATAAACCATTTAGAATTTATTTTCTCAAAATTACAACCAGGTTACGCCTTCCGGAAAGCTCTGTGCCTTCTCCGACAAAGTCTTCTCTCAGGAACACCTTCCTCTTTTGTCAGGAACATTAACTACCTGCACCATGGGTAGCTATAATTTAGGTGGAGCTGACTCTAAGGCTTAAAGAATTCTGTGATAGCCAGTGGTTCCTTCTTTTATGGCTGAAAACTGTTCTCTTTGGCAAATTGCAGTTAACTCTCACCTGATTTTCCAAATGTTCTCATCTTTTATATCCTTAATGATGTATCAATTTATTTAATAGGATTGGTCCTAAGTTGTCAAAACCATCAGATTTACTTCCGAGATTTAAATTTAATTGGTTTTTCGTATCTAAGTGCCTGGTTTAAATTAATTAGCAAAGCTTTAAAAACTTGATGCCTTGGTAAAAATGCTGCTTTGCTACAAAGAGTATAACCTTTTGTTACAAATGTGTTAATTCAGGTGCTCTGTGCACCTGCAAGCCCACAGACATCCTTTTTGAATCTCTAAACATTGAAATGTAAATCATCCTTTAAAGGGACCACACATTGATTTCCCCAGAACATTTTGAAAACACCAACATTTTATAACATTAAATTCTAACATCCTGCCTTCCAATCCACAAATACTTGTGCAACTTCGCAATATTCTGTTCTGCCGTTCAATGAAATCATGATTGATTTGTTTAATCTTTATGCCCACATTATTTTTCTCGCAACACTGGATTCCCTTATTGATTAAAAATCTGTCTATCTCAACCTTGAATATACTTAATGATCCAGCTTCAACAGTTTTCTGTGGTAAAGAAATCCACAGATTTTATACCCTCTGAGAAATGAAATTCCTCCTCATCCTTGTTTTTAACATGCCAATCCCTTATTCTGAAATTATGCTTCTGATCCTAAACTCTCCCACAATAGGGAAACAACCTCTCCATATCTTACCTGTCAGGTCACCAAGAGTCTCGACAAAATGCTGTGGATGCTGGAAATCTGCAACAAACACAGAGAATACTGTAGAACTCGACAAGTCTGGTAGAATTTGTGGAGAGAGAAACAGAGTTAATGTGTTGAGTCCAGTATGACCCTTCTTCAGAAGCTCCTAAGAATCTAGTAAGTTTCAACAAGGTCACCTGTTATTCATCTGTATTTCAACAAGTACAGGCCAAATCTATTCAGCATCTCCTCATAACACCGTCAACTCCATACCTGGTATCAGCTTAAGGTAATTGCCATTTTAAAATGCATGGAAATAGCTCACGATATATTTGAAAACTTATACCAGCCATGTTAGCAGATAATAACTCGACAGTATTTATTGTGCTCTTCTTGTGCAAGTGCTGAGAGCCAGTCATTGTCTCTGCTATAATGTAGTGTTTTATATATGACCTAAGTATCACTGCAGGTGCTGGAGATTCATTATTGATTTCAGAATATATACTGAACGTACTGTCCAAGCATCACTGCTCTTCTCTGCACTGCAGATTGTTGTTATCCTAAGCCATATTACTATGGTCAATAATTTATATCAGAGGAAGCAGCTAACCATCTCTTCGCTTTCCCAATCAATTTTCCAAAAATGAGGCTGAAGGTCACTCATTTGAAGAATTTCCCAAACAAATGAATTAAAGCTTTTGAAAGTTCTGAACAGTTTAAGCAGATAAACACTACAGAAATTCTTCAGCTGGTTGGCTCTGTAACAAGAGGATGTTTGTTGATTTTCAAGCCTTTGTGCTCTTTCTTGGAAAATTAATGGAAGGATTCACAGTTTGAATACACATCCGAGTTTTTTTCAGTGGTCGTAGGGCAGGAGACCTGAGAAGTTCTGATGCTCTGCTCTCAATTCAATGAAGCACAGGACTTCTCACTCTGACTGGGCATGAGTACTCCAATTGGTGTGAACCCTCATAAATATGGGGCTGGTCAGCACTGGGAATTCTGTGGTAAGTAACTCCTTCCTAACTCCAAAAGCTTATCTACCATTCACCACGCACGATGATATTACTACCTCCAACACCATGGGTTTGTACTTTATTAAGTAGCTTAATATGTTGTTCCTTATCAAACACCTTCTGGAAATAGAGATAATGGGAACTGCAGATGCTGGAGAATTCCAAGATAATAAAATGTGAGGCTGGATGAACACAGCAGGCCAAGCAGCATCTCAGGAGCACAAAAGCTGACGTTTCGGGCCTAGACCCTTCATCAGAGAGGGGGATGGGGAGAGGGAACTGGAATAAATAGGGAGAGAGGGGGAGGCGGACCGAAGATGGAGAGTAAAGAAGATAGGTGGAGAGAGTGTAGGTGGGGAGGTAGGGAGGGGATAGGTCAGTCCAGGGAAGACGGACAGGTCAAGGAGGTGGGATGAGGTTAGTAGGTAGCTGGGGGTGCGGCTTGGGGTGGGAGGAAGGGATGGGTGAGAGGAAGAACCGGTTAGGGAGGCAGAGACAGGTTGGACTGGTTTTGGGATGCAGTGAGTGGGGGGGAAGAGCTGGGCTGGTTGTGTGGTGCAGTGGGGGGAGGGGACGAACTGGGCTGGTTTAGGGATGCAGTAGGGGAAGGGGAGATTTTGAAACTGGTGAAGTCCACATTGATACCATATGGCTGCAGGGTTCCCAGGCGGAATATGAGTTGCTGTTCCTGCAACCTTCGGGTGGCATCATTGTGGCAGTGCAGGAGGCCCATGATGGACATGTCATCAAGAGAATGGGAGGGGGAGTGGAAATGGTTTGCGACTGGGAGGTGCAGTTGTTTGTTGCGAACTGAGCGGAGGTGTTCTGCAAAGCGGTCCCCAAGCCTCCGCTTGGTTTCCCCAATGTAGAGGAAGCCGCACCGGGTACAGTGGATGCAGTATACCACATTGGCAGATGTGCAGGTGAACCTCTGCTTAATGTGGAATGTCATCTTGGGGCCTGGGATAGGGGTGAGGGAGGAGGTGTGGGGACAAGTGCAGCATTTCCTGCGGTTGCAGGGGAAGGTGCCGGGTGTGGTGGGGTTGGAGGGCAGTGTGGAGCGAACAAGGGAGTCACGGAGAGAGTGGTCTCTCCGGAAAGCAGACAGGGGAGGGGATGGAAAAATGTCTTGGGTGGTGGGGTCGGATTGTAAATGGCGGAAGTGTCGGAGGATAATGCGTTGTATCCGGAGGTTGGTAGGGTGGTGTGTGAGAACGAGGGGGATCCTCTTGGGGCGGTTGTGGCGGGGGCGGGGTGTGAGGGATGTGTCGCGGGAAATACGGGAGACGCGGTCAAGGGCGTTCTCGATCACTGTGGGGGGAATGTTGCGGTCCTTAAAGAACTTGGACATCTGGAAATACACTGCTTCCCCTTTTTGTATCCTGCTTAGCACCCCCTTCAAAGAATTCTCATTTGTTGGGCATGATTTTCCTGTCATGGACCCATGCTGGCTCTGCTAGATTACATAATAACTTTTTAAACATTCTGCTATGACATCCTTTATAATTGACACTAACACGTTTTCTAATGACACACATTAAGCTAACCAGTTGTGAGGAAGGTCACTCAACCTGAAGCATTAACTCTGATTTTTCCCCACAGATGTTGCCAGGCTTGCTTAGCTTATCCAGCAATTTCTATTTTTGTATTTAATTAATCTAACTGACTTATAGTTACATGTTAATTGACTCCTTCCCTTTATTCTGAAATAAAGATAATAAATAGATGTTTTTCCACCCATCTGAGTCTTTTCCAGATTCATTGAACATTACCACAAGTGCATCCATTACCCTGTAGGTATTTTTTATCAATATCTGGGACACATCCCATCACATCCAGGGACTTATTGGTCTTAAGCGCCATTAATTTTCCACTAAACCTTTCTCCATTAAGAGCTATTGTTTGTATTTCCTCTCCTTCTTTTGCCGCTGATCATTTGTTAATTTTCGAATGCTATATAATGACTTCACCTGTGAAGACTGGTGCACTGTTTTTGTTCAACTTGAAACAAAAAAAATTGGTTGCTGGAAATCAGAAACAGAAACAGAATTTGCTGGAAAAAGGTCAGCAGATTTTGCAGCATTGTGGAGAGCAATCTCTCCACAGATGTTGCAAGATCTGGTGAATTTTTCCAGCAATTTCTGTTTTTCTTATTTGTTCAACTCCTCTGCCACATCCTTGCTCCTCACTTTCATTCTCTCAGGGTCTCATGTTCATCTTGGCATCTGTCTTCCTTTACAGGTAAATGAACTCTTCCTTGTCTTGACTGCACATTTACTTAAATTCTCCCTTTTACTTTGATCACCTTTTATTGTTTTTAATGCTTTGCCAATCCATTGGCATACCACTAATCTTTGGAACATTATATTTTTTTGTTACAAATTGCTACCACTCTTAACTTCTTTGGTTCTCCATACTCAGAGTACTCCTTTCTCAAATCCTTCTTTCTTCCTGGGATATATCTTCATTGTGAACGATGAACTTTTTTGATCCATTTGATTTTGATTTGATTTACCATTGTCACACGTACCTAAGTACAGTGAAAAGTTTCGTTTTGCGAGCAGTTCAAGCAGATCAAAGCAAACAAGGATGTGTAGATCATAGGGTGCTTAGACAGAGCGAGGTATATAAGGTAATGACTGTGCAGGAGGTGCACAAAAGCAAAGTCAACAGGAGATTGAAATTAGTGAGGACCATTCAGCAGTCTAAGAACAGCAGGGAAAAAGCTGTTCTTGAACCTGTTGGTGCGTTTGTTCAATCTTTATCTTCTGTCTGCTGGCCAACCACTTTCCTTCTGAACTCTTTTTCAAATCAAATCCTGCAACCCCCTACTCCTCATCCCTTTGTAATTACTCTTTTCAAGTTTAACACACTTTTTCCAACCCACATTGTTGAAGTTCCTTCGAGACACTTTCAACATTTTCCAAACTCGCATGTTTTACCATCTAGAAGATTATTTGGGGTCATCAGCACCTGCTAGTTCCCCATTAGACCACTCAGTGCCCTTACTTGCAAACATATCACTGCTCCTTCACTAACACTGGATCTCTGGAAATCCCTCACCAGCAGCACTATGGGTGTCTCTGCACCAAATGGTCGTATCACACTTTTGACTCGTGTTGATAGTCAACAGGCTTTGATGAGTAATGAGGTGGGTTACTTGCTATAGGGTTCTTAGCCTCTATCTGTACTTACAAAATTTATATCCTTAGCCTAGTTCATTTTTTTTGTCAATGACAAATTTCAGGATGTTGGTAATGAGGGATTCAATGATGGTAATGCTGTTGAATGTCAAATAGTGATGGCTAGATCCTCTCTTATTGGAAATGGTCATTGTCTGGCACTAATGTTAATTGCGACCTTTCTGCCCAAATCCAGATATTTGCCAGGTCTTACTACATTTGGAAATGAACTGTTTTATTATCTGAGGAGTCAGGAATGGTGCTGAACATTGTGCAGAACATCCCTATTTCTGAGTTTATTATGAAGGGAAGGTCATTGATGAAACAGCTGAAGATGGTTGGGTCTAGAACAATACTAGCAAAGATACTCCTGCGAAGATATCCTGCCACTGAATTGATTTGCCTACAGCAACGCCAACCATCTTCCCTTGTGCAAACAATTATTATATATGATTCCAAACAGTGATTCCTCCCAATTCCCAAAGACTCTATTTTGTTTGGGTACCTTGATACCACACCCAGTTAAATGTTTCCTTCATGCCAGTTGGATTTACTCTCACCTCAACTCTGGAATTCTGTTTTCCATGCTTGTATCATGGTGATAGAAAGGTTATACAAAAAAATCAGAAGAAATGTGATTGTTTTCCTTGAGGTGCAAAAGTTTAGTCAAGATTTAATTGAGGCGTTCAAAATTACTATGACTTTGATGGAATACTTATTGACAAATTGGTTCCACTGGCAGGTGTGCCAGTAACTGTTGGGGCAGATTGTTCTTAATTCACAAAAGAAGCCAGTAGGAGATGCGTGCTGTGATCTGCGATGTGCTGCCTGAAAAGCTGGTGGCGAGATTTGCAAGGCTACGGGGTCAACCAGCAGAGTGGACCTAATTAGCAAGCCCATTCACAGATCCGGTATGGCACAATGGCTGAATATTTTCCTTATGTGTTTCCATATATGCCTGATTCTGGGATGTTTGGTCCAGGATAAAATGCTCATTTTAATAAATGAACTGCCGCTACAAAGGGTTAATAGAGTTGTGTCACTGTAACTATGATAGTTAACTTTATAAATCTGTTCTCTTATTACTTTGGCTCTAAGTGTTTTGTGCTTAAGTACCTCTGCACTTAAGACGGCACTCTGTGTGCTGACATCATACACTTTTCATTGCACTCCTGTACGTCTTACTTTGGTACACCATGACAAATAAATCTATGTCTAAAAGGTGAGTTATATGCTTGAAGAATATCAAACAGTGCAAAGTTTTTGTAGATACTTTGAAATAGCCTCTCATTTCGAGATTCACATCAGCATGGGGAGAATGGGATAATGCTTGAGTTAAAAATGGATCAATGATTTCTGATTGCTTTTCTCTTTGGGATAAGAATGTTTAGAATCAAAGACATTTTTCTCAGGTTTTTTCGCAACAGCGTAGCCTTGTACGGTATTAAGAGGGACAATCTTTTTTTGTATTTTATTGGTCAATGCCATCATGTTTCACATTACTGTAAAATGTCTGGGATTATACTTTTCCAAAACCAAATTGTTCAGATTGACAAGAGGTGAAAAATTAAACAACGAGATGAAACAGCATGTGCACCCTGGCCTCGACATAACCAGTCAGGAGAAAGTAGGCAAAACAACAATGAAGGCTCAGTAATGACTACAATGATTAGATGGAGATAATGGGAACTGTAGATGCTGGAGAATCCAAGATAATAAAGTGTGAAGCTGGATGAACACAGCAGGACCAGCAGCATCTCAGGAGCACAAAAGCTGATGTTTCGGGCCTAGACCCTTCATCAGAGAGGGGGATAGGGTGAGGGTTTTATTCCAGAACCCTCACCCCATCCCCCTCTCTGATGAAGGGTCCAAGCCCGAAACGTCAGCTTTTGTGCTCCTGAGATGCTGCTCGGCCTGCTGTGTTCATCCAGCCTCACATTTTATTATCAATGATTAGATGGACATGGTTTGGACAGATGAACTCTGTTTGTGTTATAAATTCTACAGTAAAATTACAATTGGTGATCAATTGTCTGCCTGGGAACTGCTCAAAGTGGCTTGTTGACACTTTGAGGTCTGTAAGGAACAGACTCTTTTGTATCAATGAGCTTTATTGAGATAACAGAAGTCAGTACATAGTGGTATCACCAATCAATTAGTGACCCGGACATTATGTTACTGCCTTTGGTGAAAGGTTAAAGTTCTTATTGTCCTGCAAGATCATAAGGCTACTCTCTCATTAGGCAGAGATAGCAGGTGGTGGTTTAACCTAAGGTCACCATGCAACACGTGAGGAGCAGCATTGAGACTTGTTCATTCTAACCTTCGCCAATATAGAAACTGAAACCATGCTGTTAGTGTCCACATTGCATTACAGTCCAGCCACCCAGCCAACTAAACAAACTGACCTGCTTACATTACCAGAATGCCAAAGGGATGCTCTCTTAGTAGAGAGACAACTGATGGTGAGTTTAACCTGAAGGTCTGTTAACTATCACAGTAAATGGTAACCATTAACTCCAGATATTGAAGAAAAAATATTTCAACAATATTATAAAGGTGGCCAGTATCATCAATCCTACTTTTCTCACAAATGTCCTTAAGGGAAGGATACCTGCCATCATTACCTGTTATGGCCTATATGTGACTCCAGACCCACAGCAATACAGTTGACTCTTAACTCATCAATCAGGAATGGGTGATGCTGGCCTGACCAGAGGTGTTCACATCACTTGAATGACTTTTCTACAAAATTGTTTAGACATTTGTAGATGTATTTTTCCCAATTCAGAGAGTGATATATTGTTGCCACAATAGGTTATCCCTGTCAGCTCTCTCTTGCTAAAGGCCTCAGCCCATAGCTGAGGGTTCAATGCATTTTCTGGGGTAAAAGGCATGAGGTGTTCAAGTAATTTATAATCAACCAGTCTAGAGTTGCCATCACATCTCTAAAGAAGGCAGAACCCAAGTTGCACTTGCATAAGGGCCCCTGGCTTAAATCAAGGGCTTTACAGCAAGCCGGGTAGGCAGGGCCAAGAGCGAAACAAGAAGCCTGTCGCCTGATGTGTCTCATGACCATGTAGAACATGAGTATTGCTGATACAAGAGACATCAGGGCAGACTCTAGAATGCCGAATTTCTAAAGGAACAAAAATTTACCCTCTTTTAAACTCATTCATGGGATGCCACTGCCACCAGCTAGGCCACCCATTCCTAAGCCATGATGCTCATTTTGGAGACAAGGTGCAGGCATGATGGGCTGAATGGTCTCCTTGAACACCGTAATACTTCTAACGGCTGTGATTTACCAGAAATCAGTGAAGTATCACTGCCATCAATTTCACGGATGATCGCTCTCTGAGAAGTCATGAAGATTTTCTCTCTGGATCATCCCAAATTCACCTAATTAATAAGGTACTACACCCAGATGGCACCTGTCTCATATGATGCTAGCCCAATTCACTCACTCTAAGTAGATGGGAGAACTTATGGCGCAGGATCCCAGAACCATATTTAAAAGTCTCTTTTGACTCAATCAAATGCTGCCAGCCCAGTTCTGCCCAGATTGATGGGAGACGTTTGTCCCTGTCATGGAACTAAAGGGGAAGTTGGTGTCCACTTTGTGGGCAGGAACCTGGAGCTCATTAAATATTTGTGTACTCGCATCTTCAAGTATTGTTTCAAGATCAAAAATGTGAATATCATTATATAAAGAGATAATGGGAACTGCAGATGCTGGAGAATTCCAAGATAATAAAATGTGAGGCTGGATGAACACAGCAGGCCCAGCAGCATCTCAGGAGCACAAAAGCTGACGTTTCGGGCCTAGACCCTTCATCAGAGAGGGGGATGGGGAGAGGGAACTGGAATAAATAGGGAGAGAGGGGGAGGCGGACCGAAGATGGAGAGTAAAGAAGATAGGTGGAGAGAGTATAGGTGGGGAGGTAGGGAGGGGATAGGTCAGTCCAGGGAAGACGGACAGGTCAAGGAGGTGGGGTGAGGTTAGTAGGTAGATGGGGGTGCGGCTTGGGATGGGAGGAAGGGATGGGTGAGAGGAAGAACCGGTTAGGGAGGCAGAGACAGGTTGGACTGGTTTTGGGATGCAGTGAGTGGGGGGGAAGAGCTGGGCTGGTTGTGTGGTGCAGTGGGGGGAGGGGACGAACTGGGCTGGTTTTGCGATGCGGTGGGGGAAGGGGAGATTTTGAAACTGGTGAAGTCCACATTGATACCATTAGGCTGCAGGGTTCCCAGGCGGAATATGAGTTGCTGTTCCTGCAACCTTTGGGTGGCATCATTGTGGCAGTGCAGGAGGCCCATGATGGACATGTCATCTAAAGAATGGGAGGGGGAGTGGAAATGGTTTGCGACTGGGAGGTGCAGTTGTTTATTGCGAACCGAGCGGAGGTGTTCTGCAAAGCGGTCTCCAAGCCTCCGCTTGGTCTCCCCAATGTAGAGGAAGCCACACCGGGTACAATGGATGCAGTATACCACATTGGCAGATTGGCACCTGCATTGGGGAAACCAAGCGGAGGCTTGGGGACCGCTTTGCAGAACACCTCCACTCAGTTCGCAACAAACAACTGCACCTCCCAGTCGCAAACCATTTCCACTCCCCCTCCCATTCTCTAGATGACATGTCCATCATGGGCCTCCTGCAGTGCCACAATGATGCCACCCAAAGGTTGCAGGAACAGCAACTCATATTCCGCCTCTGAACCCTGCAGCCTAATGGCATCAATGTGGACTTCACCAGTTTCAAAATCTCCCCTTCCCCAACTGCATCCCTAAACCAGAGATAATGGGAACTGCAGATGCTGGAGAATTCCAAGATAATAAAATGTGAGGCTGGATGCACACAGCAGGCCAAGCAGCATCTCAGGAGCACAAAAGCTGACGTTTCGGGCCTAGACCCTTCATCTCGGGGAAGTGCCTTTTCCGAGTCTTTACATCGCTTGTCGATGTTTTTGTACTCTCTAGCGTCACCACAGACCAAGGGCCCGGGTGATACTGGTGTTATATGAGGCAGGTTGTTATTGTCATTAACGGAGGCAGATGTTATGTGCAGCTTTGATGGCCTTATGTCTCGGTGAAGGATCTTATCTCACCATTTGAGGTTTTTGCTCACTTGTCACTGAAGAGTTGCAGAAGTTCGAGTGTCAGTGACAAAGTGAGTGTCGAGGTCTTTTGGGCGAACGTGTCATATCTCTCGATGCCGAGGAATGTCATGAGGCGGTTATTCATTGCCGACCACTTGCCTCGTGCGCCCATCACGAAGCCAAAGTAGCTGGGCACCGCGCCTCCCGTCGATTCCGTGATCTCGGCATTCAGATGTTTATATTTTTCCACTTTTTCGTGCCATGCTGTTTCCAGTGCTTTATTGTCATTTTCGTACCGCACTGTGACATCTACGACCGCGATCTTCTGGTCTTTCTTAAATATGAGATCGGGTTTCCATAGGGAGCCGTGTTTGTCGAATAGTCTGGGCTCCACGTACGATGTCCAGCCGTACTTACTGACGTGTTTCTGCAACTGGTCAGCGATCTTGTTATGGCGTTTGATTCGAGCGTTCTTAACGAATGGGCAGTATCCTGAGATGTGTGGTAGGGTCTCATTTGCCATCTCACATCTACGGCATTGTTTGTTTCGGTTAGGCCTACCTCTAGATAATGTGGTTCTCGTCGGGTATAGATTACACCGCAAGAGCACGCTGTTAATGAATCTGGAGGATTTTTGTTGTACTCCAGCCTCAGTCCAAGAGTTAGAGATCTTGTCGTCTCTAAAGTACTGGATGCCCGTTCCCTGACATTCCAGCTTTTGCCACTTTTCGAATTCCCACTCCCTCCAGCCTGCATACCTATTGGGTGGTTTCGGCCGCCCCGCGTTTGCCTTCTGTAGTACCGGCATCATGTCCTGGATGTCAGTCATCAGGTCTATTTCCCCCTCACCATTGCCGCGGCTGTTGGGTTGGAAGTTTTTGATTTCCTTTAGGACTTTGAATTCACGCAGTCCCGCAACTGTCTCTGTGTTGCTCTCTCCTTTATATTGAAAGGAGGCCCGAATGACTACATCACTGGACATGTCTAGTGCTTCGCGTTTGCGGATAATCGTGGATGGTATTTGCACTTCAAGTTTTGGGATGCCTAGACCACCGTTCCTGTTGCTCGAATATAGCATTCCGTCTGCGGTATGAGGTGGTAGGTGTAGGAATTCTTTCGTGGCGTTACGGATGATTTGGTCCAGCTTTACAAGAGTAGTTTGTGATGCTTCTGTTAGGATCAGATGGAAGTACAATCTGGGGATGACATGTACTTTTAGGATTTCCAACCGTTGCCGTGGTCGGAGAGGTGCTGCCTGTATTCCTTTAACCCAGGACTTAAGCTTCTCCTCCCACTCCCCTTCTGCCACACCTGCCCATGGATCGATGCGGGCACCCAGGTATTTCTCAGTGTCGCCTGGGGGTATGTAGGCTATGGATTCATCCCGTAGCTTCCAGTTTGCGAAATGGTTGTACATGAAGGTCTTCCTTTTAAAGGTGAAGTGGAATCCCTTCGTTTTCGCTATGTTAATACTGAGGCCCGTATGGTCACAGTCTGCCTGGAGCAGCTTCAGGTTCCTAGCCGTACCAGTGTGTGAGTCACTTAGAAGGGCGATGTCATCCGCGAAGGCCAAGGTCGAGCAGTTGACTCTTCTGCCGCCCAGGGGCATGGAGACCCCTGAGTTGGCCTTCTCCAGAGAGCACACCAATGGATCCAGAGCAATGTTAAATAGAATTGGTGAGAGTGGGTCGCCCTGCTTCACGCCCCTCTCTATGGTTATTGGGGTGGTCAAGTTACCGTTCCCTTCCACCACTGTTGTGTTGCCAGTGTATAGGTCTTTAATAAGACTTACAAAGGCTTTCGGTAGTTGCATTCTTTGCAGAGATTTGATTAATAATTTGTGCCCAACCGAGTCGAACGCTTTTGCCAGATCAACAAAGACAACTGCGAGGTCCTTGCGGTTGTGTTTCGCTCCCTTGATGATATTTTCGAGGATAACAATGTTCTCATTGCATCCGGGAGTGGCTGCTAGAAACCCTTTTTGCCTGGGGTTTTTTTCGACTGTTTCACTTAGGCGTTTTGCCATTATTTTCGTGAACAGTCGGAGCAGCATTGGGCCGATGGTTATTGGTCGCCAGTTATCAATGTTTTTCAGGCGTTCCTTATCCTCGCACTTAGGAATCAGGACCGTTCGACTCTTTTTTAGTGAATCGGGGATTGTACTTGACTTTAGCCAAAGGGAGAAGAGGCGGGGTAGACAAGTTTCCTCCTCCTCGTGGAGTGCTCTTATGTCCTGCAATTTCAGGCCATCTGGCCCGGCGGCACTCTTCTCGTCTATCCCCTTGATGGCTGCTTCGACCTCCTCTACCTCTATGGGTTTCATCAAGGACCCGTCATCGACTTTGCCTGAGTATGGGGCATACTTATTGATGTTGGATTTCTCGTTTGCTTTAGACAGTTTCTCACGGAAACATGTCTCCAATTCCTCTTTTGCGAGAGGACAAGCGGATGAGGTCGACGCCCCCATGATCTCGCGAGCCAGTTGGCGCCGATTCGTTTTGTAAAGCAGCTGTGTTGTTCTGAGCAGCGCTTTGCTTGCTGCCCACCGTTTTTTTGCTCCGGTATTGCTACCGGGCTTTTTGTCTTTCTTGGCCCGATCTTTTCGAGGCCTTTTGTTTTTGTCCTGTCTTTTCCTACTGTTTATTAGTAGGTCGGTAATGCTTTCCACTAGTCCGATTCCGAGGGCAAGCGTGTCCAGGTCCTTCCTTGCACCCAAGAGCTCTTCGGCTTGTGTTAGCTGATCGTCTACGTCCCGATGTTTAGGGATCGAAGCCGGTGTTTTCCGGCTGGCTCTTGGGCGTTGGGCTTCATCATTGGAATTCTCCTGGATGCTCTGTGCCTCAGAATCGTGCGAGTCTGCCGCCGACTCGCAGATCGTCTGGACCTCCGTCGGGGTGTTTGCCAGGAGCCTGCGCTTGTCAGAGATTTGCTTGGGTGTTTTCGTTTTAAGGATGCCTGTGATCGATTTGTTTATAAATTTGCATCCTGCAAATCTCACCTCCAGTTCTCTCAGGAGTGCAACCTCCTCCTGTGACCTAGGCCCGAAACGTCAGCTTTTGTGCTCCTGAGATGCTGCTTGGCCTGCTGTGTTCATCCAGCCTCACATTTTATTATCTTGCATCCCTAAACCTCCTCCCCCCACTGCACCACACAACCAGCCCAGCTCTTACCCCCCACCCACTGCATCCCAAAACCAGTCCAACCTGTCTCTGCCTCCCTAACTGGTTCTTCCTCTCACCCATCCCTTCCTCCCACCCCAAGCCGCACCCCCAGCTACCTACTAACCTCATCCCACCTCCTTGACCTGTCCGTCTTCCCTGGACTGACCTATCCCCTCCCTACGTCCCCACCTATACTCTCTCCACCTACCTTCTTTACTCTCCATCTTCGGCCCGCCTCCCCCTCTCTCCCTATTTATTCCAGTTCCCTCTCCCCATCCCCCTCTCTGATGAAGGGTCTAGGCCCGAAAAGTCAGCTTTTGTGCTCCTGAGATGCTGCTGGGCCTGCTGTGTTCATCCAGTCTCACATTTTATTATCATTATATAAATGCAAGACTTGCACTGAAATAAAACGTGGCTCAAAGGTTTCAGTTAGTATTGAATATAATGTCTTTGAAATCTCCCAAACTTCAGAGGAAATTAATGTTCAACAGTAAAGCAATGATAATCTATCAGACAATGACTATTCTCAAGGGAGGTGGCTTGATTGAATCAGGGCCCAGCTTCAAATCCTTTAAGACTCCAATTGCATCTTCGCATTTCAACTAAAAAAACAATCTATTACAACTTACTATTTTCTTTTGAGTGTGTGTTAAACAGAGTCATTCCCTGTGGTCATTACTTCTCTGTAAGATGGGTTTTGTTACATTACATGTTATATTTTCACAGAATAGAATTCTCGAATCATGAAAATCATATTGGGATTCCAAATAGATTAAATGTAGATCCACAAGTGAGCTTAATCCTCTGGGAGAATAACTCTGAAACAAATGCAACACAGTTCCAAGATAATAAAATGTGAGGCTGGATGAACACAGCAGGCCAAGCAGCATCTCAGGAGCACAAAAGCTGACGTTTCGGGCCTCGACCCTCAGTTCATATATTTTAGTAAAGAACAAACTGGATTTCGATAGATGTACCACACAAATGCCAATAAATGACCAACTCCAATAAGTGACGACCTAAGTACTGTTCTGAGATATCAAGGTGTAGAGCTGGCTGAACACAGCAGGCCAAGCGGCATCGAAGGAGCAAGAAGGCTGATGTTTTGGGCGTAGACCCTTCTTCAGAAAATGAAGAAGCATCTAGGCCCAAAACGTCAGCCTCCTTGCTTCTTTGATGCCGCTTGGCCTGTTGTGTTTATCTAGCTCTACACCTTGTTATCTCAGATTCTCCAGCATTTGCAGTTCCTACGATCTCTAAGTACTATTCTTTAATGTTCAATGGTATTACCATCAGTGAATCCCCCACTGTCAATTTCATGGGACTTACCATTGGCCAGAAACTGAAATGAACGAGCCATATTATTGCATTGACTACAAGAGCAGGTCAGGTGTGAGGAATATTGCGGCAAGTAACTCACTCCCTGATTCCTCAAAACCTGCCCAACATCTACAAGACGCAAGTCAGGAGTGTGATGGAACACTTGCCTAAATGAGCGCAGCCCCAACAACACTCAAGGAGCCTCATGTTATCCAGGACAAAGCAGCACCTACTTAATCAGCACCACATCCACAAACATCCACTCCCTCTACCACCAATACACTGTAGAAATTCACCAACTATTCTTAGACAGTACCTTCCAAACCTTTGATCACTCCCATATGGAAGGACAAGGGCAGGAGACACGTGGGAACACTATCACTAACAAATTCTCCTTCAAGCCACTCACCATCTTGACTTGGAAATATGTTACCATTCCTTCGCTTGGCTGGTCAAAGTTCTAGAATTCACTCCTTAAGGGCATTGTGAATCTACTACCTAACAAGGACTACAATGGTTCAAGAAAGCAGCTCACCACCACCTTCTCAAATGGCAGCTAGGAACTGGTAATGAATACTGGGTCAGCTCGCAACATCTACATTCCCCCCCATGAATATTTTATCAAAAATTATTATCTAACTCCATTCACATGTTCGTGATGTTCCAAAGTACCTCACAGATGATGAAAAGTGCTAACATGCGGAGGCCATTGTAATATAGACTTCAGCCAATTTTTGCAAGGCAAAATTATACAAGATAACTCTGAGATAAAGAGCTACACTAGACTTTCCATTTTGTTAACTTTTATGGATGGATGAATCTTGCTCCAGAAACCAAATTAATTCTGACATAAAATGAAAAGGGAAACAATTGTAAGTACTCTTCTGGAACACTGTGTCCCATTCTCATTTCCCTGCAACAGGAAGGATAATACTAAGTTGGAGAGGGTTCGGAAGACTAGGATTTAGCTGGGAATGGAGGATTTCAATTATAAAGAAGGGCTGGATAGGCTGGGACATTTTTCACTGGAGCTTAAGAGGGTTGAGGGAAAATCATGAGGGGAATAGGTAAGGTGAATGGCAGGTGTCTTATCGCTAGTGTGGAGGATTGCGGGACCATGGGGTATATTTTAGGATGGCAGCAGAAAGATTTGAAAAAAAGACATGTGGGGTATCTTTGTTATGCAGAGTGTGGTTAATGTGTGGAATGAACTACCAGAGAAAGCAATAGGTACAGGTCCAGTTACGATTAAAAGACATTTATATAACTACATGAAAAAGAAATATTTGGAGGGATATGGGCCAAGTCCAGGCAGATATGATTAGTTTCGTTGGGAGTGTAGTTGGCATGGACTGGTTGGGCCAAAGGGTCTGTTTCTGTGCTGTCTGACTCTATGATTCCATAATTTTACTCAACTGGTGGGACTGATTTAATGCATCGTCATCGTCACCTTCCACCAAAAATGAACAGGGAAATAGATTTTAGAAATTAGCGTGCTTTCTCAGAGAAGGATGGGGTTGAACAGAGAATTTTAAAAGCATGAAAGATTCTGTTCAGCTAAAGGATTATTCTTTCCATTGGTGGGATCATCACTGGGTTACAGTGAGAAGAATGCGGAGACATTACAGGAAGTGTTTTATCACAGAGAGTGAGAGGAAAATGGAAACGGTAAAAATGTACAAATGCAGGAATGTTTCTATAGTTCCTCACACTGTACCTGAGAGAGAAATAACAGGTAACAAAGGACAATTCAGTCATCCCAGGGGTGTGCTCAAATCTAACATTGGCAGGAAAGGGGGAACAAGTGATTTGCGTAAAGAAATTTGGAAGAAAGAAGCTGGTGTTGATTATGTGCCTACCGATGGAAACCTTTGTGCTGTCCCTTGGCTACCTTCAAGAATATTAAATGAGGGGATCCGTCAAGCACCAAAACTTCTACAGGCTACTCATAACTATAATCTGAACCCAGCATTCTTTGTATATAGCCCCACTCACACATGGATGTACAGATACACACAGTTAAGAGACAAATTAAAAGAGAAAAATTAAAAAGACGTCTTTGGAACTCCTTGCCACAGAGAAATGTGGGGGCAGGTTCCTTGCTTATATTTAAGGCTAAGATAGATAGATAGATAGATACATTGATCGATTCATTTTTGATCAAAAGGGTTACAGAGAATAGACAGGAAAGTGAATGTGAGGAATGTTGGATCAGTTGTGGTGCTATTAAATGGTGGAATAGGATTGTGGGGCCGAAAGGCCTACTCCTGTTCTGATTTCTTATGGTTGATGGAACATACAAGATTCTTAGGGGACTTGAAAGGAGAGATGTGGAGAGGTTGTCTCCCCTTGTGGGAGCATCTAGGGCCAGAGGGCATAATCTCAGAATAGGGAGTGACACATTTAAGACAGAGATGAGGAGGAATTTCTTCTCTCAGAGGGTTGTGAATCTGTGAAATACATCACCGCAAAGTGCTGTCTAAATCTGGATCTTCAAGAATTTTCAAGGCTGAGAGAGACAGATTTTTAATCAAAAGGGAAACAAGAGAATTTTGCAGAAAAATGGCAGGAAATTGGAATTGAGACTTCTTCATGATTTTGTTAAATAGCGGAGCAGGCTTGATGGGCTGAATGGTCTAATTCTGCTCCTGTGCCTTACAGCCTTTCTATGCCTCTGAACTTGCTTCAAGCCAGGCATGCCTCAACCCTTTCCCAGGTCTGTAGGAAAGCCGTCAATTTGAGATTTAAACCTGTTTTTCTCTTTGCTGCAAGCCTTGCTGCACATTTTCAATGTTTTCTCTCTTTTTTTTTTAAATTTCAGGTTCACATTTACATACTTCTGGTTTGAATTGAAGCCTAGCTCAGTCACTTCGGCCGATACATCAAGGAAGGAACAAGTCCCCAGAGAGACCGAGATCAGATGCAAATAACAGTCATATTATTGCCTGAAATGGTTCAGTGTTGGGAGTATATGGCAGCTGCATAAAAATAAAGTGTTAATGAGATAATACTAAAAATATTCACAAGGAGCTGTGTTCAATTTGTTTCTTTATAGCCAAGATTTGCTTACAATCCTGTTCTGCCCTAGAAGATTTAACGTTCTGTCTGGAGACTTGCAAAATGAGCACAATTTTTTTTTAATGTTCTTTGTAAGTAAAGAAATCCTAAAGATTTAACATCCTTCTCCTAAAAAAATGGGTAATTTCCAGGTTTCTTCATGCAAATAATGGTCTGTGAACAAACTGAGAAATTCAACAATATTTAAAACATTATTCTTTCACCAATTCCATAGTGAATATCTAATTAGCATATAATCCCTTCAGTGAGGTTATAAGCCATTCGGCCCATCAAGTCCACATCAACCCTCTGTTGAGCATCCCACCCAGACACATTCCCCCCTGACCTTATTCCCTGTAACTCTGCATTTTCCATGGCTAACCCACCTAGCCTGCACATCTGTAGATACTAGCCGCAATTAAGCACTGCAAATCCACCGACTGTACACATCTACGGACTGTGGGAGGAAACCGGAGCACCCGGAGGAAACCAATATAGACACAAGGAGAATGTGCAAACTCCACACAGACAGTCACCCGATGGTGGATTCGAACCCAGGCCCCTGGTGCTGTGAGGCAGCAGCGTTAACCACTGACCCAGTCCCCTGCCACCAAAGAGGGAGAGAAATTAGAATCTTTTCAAATGTGAGGTGTTGCATTTTGAAAGGTCATGTACAGTTGGAAATTATACAGTGAATGGCAGAACCCTTCTGAGTATTGGCATGCAGGGGAATCTGGGTGTGTGGGTCCACAGATCACTGAAGGTGACAGTTCAGGTAGATAAAGTAGAAAAAAGGCTAATGGCATGCTTGCCTTCAATGGAAGGGTCATTGAGTATAAGGATAGGCAAGTTATGGTGTAGCGTAATAAAACTTAAAGTAGGCAACGCTTAGAATACAGCCTACTGTTCTGGTCACTGCCCTACCAGAAGGATGTGGATGCTTTAGAGATGGTGCAGAAAAGGTTTACCAGATATTATCTGGTCTGGGGAATTTTAGCTATGAAAATCTGTTGGGTTTGTTTTTAGGGGAATGCAGAAGGTCAAAGGGTGACCTGTTAGAAGTTTATGACGTTGTGAATGGCATGGATAGAGTGGAAAGTATGAAGTTTTTTTTTTCCCTAGGGTGGTAGGGTCAATTAGTAGAGAACACAGGCTCAAGGTGTGAGGAACAAAGTTTAAAAGAGATATGCGAGCCACCTTTTTCATACAAAGGGTTGTGGGTGCATGGAACACCTCAGCAAAGGTGGTGATTGAAAGCAGACACAACAGCAGTGTTTAGGAAGTACCTGTGGGTACCATTCGCTGGAACTTAGCCATGAATGTAAATGTATTAGAAAGTAAGGTCTGATGTTTGTCACACAGGTTAAAGATTTAGTTTGATTTAATTTTGTATAGCAATGCTGCAAGGTGCTTAGCCTACCCTGTAAAATGGCCTAGCCAAACATATCATCTTGCCGGAGAGACAAGGGATAGGGATTCTGTACTGCTTTTGCTCAGGGACATTGTCATAATAATGTCACTGAAGTGGTAATCCATAGAGATTTGTTCAAATCTCACAGTTTGAATTTGAATTCAGCAAATAAAAAAATAAACAACCAGTCTCATGGCCCATTGTTGATTGCCATTGCTGATTCACGAATGTCCTTTAAGTTAACAAATCTGCCATCCTTATCTGGCCTGGCCTTGGTATAATTCCAGGCCCACAGCAATGTGGTTAATTCTTAACTGTCCTCAGAAAAGGTTGAATAGTCCTGTCAGTTCAAGGGCAATTAGGGATCAGCAAGAAATGCCAGTTGTAAGTGACACCTACAGCCTCAATGGAAAAGAAAATAGCCAGATCTGAAAATGAACAAACACATACTGCATAAGCGTTCCATTTCTGACTGAAGTATAGCTCGCTATCATTAATTATTTATGTTTGAATTACCATTTAACAAATGCCCTTAAGATTGCAACATTTTATTTTCCTTCAGTTTTGATTGGTGGATTGGATTGAGAAGGATTAATTTATGACAAGGGACTGAGGAAGGAATTGCTGTACCTTACAATCATTGGAACCAGGTGTAAGAGGAGACAACACAGCATGGGGTATATGTACAAAGTAAGATTCAGCTGGCACATTTTGCTGATTCATTTGTGGAGTTGAGACCAGTTGGGTAAGCCAGATATCATCAGCCTAATGAAGCTATATGCCTCCAAGGCAGCTGAACAGCTTGTGGGAGTGAACAATATAGGAAGGAGCAATCAGACCTACAGAAGGGAATTTGCTGCCTCTCTTTCTCTCTCCAGGAAAGCACCTGAAGCTTAAGAAAGCCATGTTTTTTTTTCCACCAGCTACTATAAGCTTTTACTTCTAACCAATAAGTCAGAGACTTTATAATTTGTGAACAAGATGCTCTTAGCTTCCTGTGAAACAATAAAAGAAGTCAAAGGAGATGCACAGAGAACTGAAGGACTTGAGAAACAGAAAGAATAACCTACTGAATCCTGAAGACTGATGCCATTGAACTGTTTCCCTAGTATATTTTTCCCCTCCATCCATAACACCAATGTTTTTGTCTATCTGTGTCTGTCTGTACGGATGTTCAAGGGAGTTTTAGAAGGGGTTTAGAATTTTAATAAGTAGAATTATATGTCTATGTTTACAGATTTCATCTGTACTAAGGGTCCATTTATTAGTCTTTATTAGTTCTTAGCAAATATAGAAACTTACTTTATGTTTTCTGTTGACCTGAGCCATTGGGCAGGTACATTAGGAAATTTGGTGAAATTTTAAACATTTGTAACAACTTCACCAATAGGATTTCCGGAGTTCCAGCACACTACTCCTCTGAGGTGTAACAATACAATGACTTGTATTTGTTATATCTGTTTAAGAGGTGACGGCCAATGAGCAGCTGATCCAACGTCAGGGCAGCCTTTTGATGGTACTTTATAACTTTACAATAATACCTAATGCATGTCTTACATACACTGTCTAATTTTCGACTTCTTTTTTAAAATTACAGCACAATGACTCATGTTTGTCTAACAAAAACTGAAAAAAAACTGCTGATGCAATAAATCAGGGACAAAAACAAAGTTGCTGGAAAAGCTCAGCAGATCTGGCAGGATCTGTGAAGAAAAAAGTCAGAGTTAACATTTCAGTTCCGGTGACCCTTCTTCAGAATTGAAACTGGATCCACAGTGTTAACTCTGATTTTTTCTTCACAGATGCTGCCAGACCTGCTGAACTTTTCCAGCAGTTTCTGTTTCTGTTCCTTGTTTGTCTAATACCTATTATCACAAGGAAAGGGTTTGGTAGGCTCCAGGAATGCCATCATCAGGAGCACTCTCTCCTTTGCGATAGAAGATTTTATGTTCCATTCCCACTCTGAAATCTCCAGAATTAGATAAAAACCAGAAGAACTGTGGATGCTGGAAATCAGAAACAAAATCAGGAACTACTGAAAAATCTCAGCACTTCATGCAGCATCTGTGGAGGGAAGGTAGAGTTACTGTACAGTTCCAGTGATCTCAAAGGAATGTTGCACTGTTGGAGATACCAGCTGCAAGTGAGACCTCACGGAATTGTTATAGCTTTCAAAGAGGCCATTCGACCTGTCGTGCCTGTAGTGGTTCCAGCCCCAAGTGCCAATCTCCACCTTTTCCCCCATATCTCTAGGGACCATTTCTATCCAAATAATCACCCAATGATGTCAATCGAACCAGCCTCCACCACACATTGCCAGGCAGTGCATCCAGGCCCTAATTAATTACTGGGTGAAAGGAAATTCTCACATCACCCTATGTTTACACAACAGGGTCCTCTGTGTTGAATGCAAAAAAATGTGAGGTCAATATCCGAAAGAAATATTTCTTTCACAGTAGCATTCATCGAACATCATTGAAACACATGACTTTGTTTTTGTTACACTGCTGTTGTGGGAGTTTGCTGTGTGCAAATTGATCATTGTTCACATAAACTGCAAAAATTGCCACCTTTAAAAGGTCTTTCATTGCTTGAAAGCATGCTGAGCTCATTGGTGAGTGTTGTATAAACGTGAGGTCTTTCCTTTATTTTATGATGTCAGGTAATTGTCTCCAATAGGGTTTGGTAGACCCAAGGTGGGCCATTGCCTCCTGCACTGATCTCAGCCCCAGATCAGTGGAGCTCCCCTTCCATGTGTGTTTGCTCAGTGACCTGTGGTGACTGGTGCAGTTTCAATTTGGAGATAGTTGAAGGCACTCCCTGTGGCCTGGCCCCTTCAATAAAAAAAATATTCAAAATACAAGCCCAAACTCAGATCTGCATTGTGTATCTGGGTGGCTACGAACTTCCAGCATTCACTGTGATCCGTAACTGATAGACCCGACTTAAATCGTACTTGCATTCATGCGCGTCCAATAGCACTTTTCTCAAATTCAAAAGCCAATAACATTACTGACCTGTTAAATACAAATTCCACTTACCACAATTAAAGATTTGGGCTGTGGATATTAATCAACACTATTTGAACCAACACTGTTGTAGAATGATAGAGTTATTGAATTATACAATACAGAAAGATGACACACAACCCATCAAATCCCCTTGTAAAAACTAACCAATTAGTCCTTTACACATTGCCTTGCATTTTTCCTCTTCATGTATTTATCAAATTTGTTTTAATAAATATCCTCCTATATCCGCAGCCACTAATCTTTCAGACAGTGCAATCTAAAGCAATATCTCGCAACTTGAAAGAAAGTCTCTTCACTTCAGCTCTGACTCTTTTGTTAATTTTCTTAACGCTTACTCTTTTATGTACCAACGCTTCTCAATTGCAACCTGCTTATCCCATTTATTGCACCAAAGGCCTTAATGATATCAAAAACCTGGATTAAATAACATTTTAACCTTTTCAGCAGTAAGGAGAATGGTTCCAGCTTCTCCCGAGCCCTTCCAAACTCTTTGAAGTCTGTCAGCACTGCTGTCATTCCTGTCGATCTCATCCACACCATCCATATAGTTTTGATTTCCTTCATAAAACAATGCAAACAGGGAGTCTTCCAAGCAATATTCTCTGAGGTGATGGGACAAGCCCCAGTCCTTAAAGCTTTTTTTTAATATATTTCACAAAAGCATATTTACATTAATACCTCTACCACTTAGTCTCTCAGTTAAAGCCTGAACATAAACTTGGCTAGTCTTTCTCACCAATGTAGAATACTGATAGACAAGCCCAGATCCTTGTCCATGAACAGTATATACACTGACCAGAAGTCTATAAGGCACAGGAGCAGAAATAGGCCATTCAGTCCACTGTACCATTCAATAAGGTGATAGCTGATCTGAGGATCCTCAAATCACCTTCCTACCTTTTCACAATAACTCTTGATTCCCTTTCCGATTAAAATTCTGTTTATCTAAGCTTTGGATATATCCTCTACAATGCTTTGCAGGAAAGAATTCTGCACAATTACCACACTCTAAGGGAAAAAAAAATCTCCTTATCTTTTGATTCAAATGGCTGAGCCCCATTCATATTCAGATGCTAACCCTTCCGGTCCTAGAATCTCCTATAAGGAGAAACATCCTCTCAGCATCTACCCTGACAAATGTCTTCAGAATCTTATCTGCTTGAATAGGTCTCATCTCATTGTTCTAAACTCCAATGAATGCAGTCCTAACACACCAATGTTTCTTTAGAAGACAGTCCCTCCATAGCTGGCAACAGCCTAACGAACCTCCTCTGGTATGCTCAAATGTCTACGTATTATTCCTTCGATAGGGGGTTCAAAATTCTACTCAGTATTCTAACTGTGGTCTGACAGTACAATTTTAGCAACATCTCCATATGTTTAAATGACATGTCTTACCAAAGTGGCCTCATTAACTGTCCCAAGTACCTATCCTGACCCAAAGCTGTCTGTTCTGAAGTAGAGTTGCCGGACTCGGAACATTTATTTAGCTTTCTTCCTACAGACACTGTCTGGCTATCTATCACAAGTCTATCTGCTGTTACAGGACAGCACTTTCCTGGGTAGTTAGGAATCCAGAACTTGAGAACCATATTGTGGAGCATCTGCTATTCCTTTGTCATTCAGGTAATGATCACACTCTGGATCTTTGCATCATCAGATAGGAAAGGCAGAGATGTGTTTTTGGCAAAAAGTAATTTAGAGCCATGAACAAAAACAGAAGTTGCCGGAGAAACTCAGGAGGTTTGGTATAATCTGTGGAGAAAAATCAAAGTTAACATTTCAGATCAGGTGACCCTTTCTCAGCAAGGCAAAAAGTATTTCCATTTCCCACCTACCAACCTCTTCCCGCCTCCTTGACCTGTACATCCTCCCCTGACTGACCTATCCCCTCCCTACCTCCCCACCTATACTCTCCTCTCCACCTATCTTCTCCTCTATCCATCTTCAGTCCACCTCCCCCTCTCTCCCTATTTATTCCAGAATCCTCACCCCATCCCCCTCTCTGATGAAGGGTCTAGGCCCGAAACGTCAGCTTTTGTGCTCCTGAGATGCTGCTTGGCCTGCTGTGTTCATCCAACCTCACACTTTGTTATATTCTAATCAAGAATGTTTTAGCAAGTTGCTGGAAGCTGAAATACATAATGTTCAGACTTAGAGTTAAATTGCCTGTACTTTTAAAGCAGTACACAGATCCATCATCACCTAATTAAAAGTCAGTCCTGAATAGCCCCAAAACCAAGATGAACTAGTTGCCTTATGGTATTCTCAAACTTGTAAGCTTATGTATGCCTTTGTTTTGACGCACATTGGGCTAGGCTCTGAAAGCAAATAGGAGGCAGTGCTTTGTGAACTGTATAAACTCAAAATAGAATGATGTTCCTTCTCATTTCCCAAACTTGCTTTTTTTTTACAGCAGCATTGGTGGACGTGGCTTCAGCTGTCTTGTCCCCAGTCTCTGAAATGGGGGAGATGATGGTATATTGGTAATCTCACTGAAGTCATAATGCAGCAAACCAGGCTAATTTTCCTGAGACTAAAAGCAAATATACAGGTAATGCTGAAATCTGAAACAAACACAGAGATTTTCTGGAGAAAAGTACAAGGTCTGACAGAACCTGTGGAGAGTGAAATAGAGTTAACATTTCAAGATCAGTATAGCTCTTCTTTAGACAAATGTTCTTCAAAAAAAGAGTCAAACTAGATTCAAAATGTTAATTTGAATGTTCTAGAGAGATAGGTTCGAATCGAAGTTTGTTGACAGGCAGAAGGCCTTTGTCCTCACAACTGATCACTCCATATAGATCAATCAGCCCTTTGATGTTGTGAGAATCTCTATCTGTACACAGCCCTCAGTTCCAGCTCATCTGCAAACTGTCTGCTATTGCCTGAACCGGCGGCTGTGTAAACATTGACTGCAATGAGCCTCAAGGTTACTTGTTTTCGAAAACGGTAACAATCCTTCACAAGTCCTTGCTCATTTAACCAAGTTCTTTTTCACAATTCAGTCCACAACCAAAAATACAGAGAAAATGAAAAGACACACTTGTTACTTGAGATCCCATCTGATTTGCTGATGTATTTTAGGGAAGGAAATCAGCCATCCATATGTGATCTGGCCTACATGGGACTCCAGATCCAGAGAGGAATGATTGTCAGCAGTAAGAGGGGGTTTCTAAAAGGGATCACACTCAATGAGGAGTGAGCTTTTGGAAGCAGGAGACCGTAATGTTGACGGAAGCATGGCTTCATTTTGCACACGAGAAAACACTTTTCACTGTATTTTTGTGTAAATGTGACAGTAAATCTAAATCTAATCTAAGCATTAAAATGTGTCTAAACACAAACCCTGGGTCTCTCAACTGCCCAGATACATGTCTTGACTTGTTATGCTAAATGGCAAATTCCTGTAGCCTGTCCTATGGTCAGTATTGAAGGCAGGCCCTCAGCGCATTTGCATAAACGTAGGCCTCACAAGCTTTTGTTGGTCAGCCTGTTGTGAGAAGCCTTCATCAAAGCCTTCCACCTTGTCTTAGCTCCTTCTATCTTCCCGATTACTCTGGGTAGGGTTTACAATTTGGCTCTTAAAGGTTTTTGATGGAAGCTAAAAGAGCCAGACTCACCTTTTGTCTCTGTATCCTTGTTGCTTGCCTTGGGAGAAGGCAAATCAGTTCTTGAAATCATCTGTATCCATCTCTATAAGAAATCTCACCAGATAGTCTGATGAATACGTGAGCATTTGCGGCCAGAGTGTGACTCATTGATTGATTATTTTAATCATTTTAATTAAATTTCAATACATTTTCACTAAAGGTAGACTCCTTTGAAAGGGTAATTTTATTCTTTTTTATTATTAACATTCATTTATGGCCTTATACTCTGGAGATCAGAAGCATGAGCAGAGATCTAACAGAGGTATATAATTGTTAAAGGGGCTTGACAACGTAGAAGAAGAGAGGATGTTATCTCTTGTGGGGCACCCTAAAATGGGAGGCCATAGTTTTATACTAAGGGATAGCAGATTTAAAGACGAAGAGGAATTATTTTGCTCAAAGGATCATGAATTTGTGGAATTCGCTACCACAGAGCATGCTGGGACTTTGAATAAATTTAAGGGGGAGACAGACAGATTTTTAAATTAGTAGTGGGTGAGAGGGTGATGAAGAATAGGCAGGAAAGTGGAGTTGAGGCTGCGATAAGATCAGCCTTGATTGCATTAAATACTGAAGCAGGATTTAGGGGAGGAATGGCCTACTCCTTCAAGGTTAAAATTGAGATCAGAGATAATGGGGACTGCAGATGATGGAGAATCCGAGATAACAAAGTGTGAAGCTGGATGAACACAGCAGGACAAGCAGCACAAGTGCTCCTTAGATGCTGCTGGGCATACTCCTTCAAGGTATTCTGTTGCGACATGTAATAATTTAATGAAGGACCACTGTATCTAAAAGGAAATTCAAAACTGGAAACCTGTGATCAAAAAGCCACCCATCAACAGGCGGAATGTTATGTGAGATTGGAGTTGGGGCAATTTTTATTGGATGGTGGAGAGCAGACTGTTATCTTCTGGCTTCCACTCAATTACAACCAGGCGGGAAGAGCTACAAGTGCTGGCTCAGGACAACAGGAAAGCAAGCAGAAATCCAACTTAATATAGTCAGCCAAGGGAAATGGCCAGATCTACCTGCAGTTTGGGCTGTCCAAGTGTGTTCAACTTCCATTCCCATTCCTGTATGCGACAACAGCAAATAGGCACCGCCTCAGCACTTTCAGTGACTGGGATTGGAAATTCAAACTGTGCAGTGATACTACCTGAGAGATTGCTCTTCTGACATTGCAGCGCTCCCTCAGTAATACGCTGAGAGACTGTCCCTCTAATAGTGCAGCACTTCCTCAGTAATACACTGAGACACTGTCCCTCTGTCAGTGCAGATCTATCTCAGTAATACACTGAGAGACTGTCCCTCTGTCAGTGCAGATCTATCTCAGTAATACACTGAGAGACTGTCCCTCTGACAGTGCAGCACTCCCTCAGTAATACACTGAGAGACTGTCCCTCTGACAGTGCATCTCTATCTCAGTAATACACTGAGAGACTGCCCCTCTGACAGTGCAGCTCTATCTCAGTAATACACTGAGAGACTGTCCCTCTGACAGTGCAGCACTCCCGCAGTAATACACTGAGAGACTGTCCCTCTGACAGTGCAGCACTCCCTCAGTAATACACTGAGAGACTGCCCCTCTGACAGTGCAGCTCTATCTCAGTAATACACTGAGAGACTGTCCCTCTGACAGTGCATCTCTATCTCAGTAATACACTGAGAGACTGCCCCTCTGACAGTGCAGCTCTATCTCAGTAATACACTGAGAGACTGTCCCTCTGACAGTGCAGCTCTATCTCAGTAATACACTGAGAGACTGTCCCTCTGACAGTGCAGCTCTATCTCAGTAATACACTGAGAGACTGTCCCATCTGACAGTGCAGCTCTATCTCAGTAATACACTGAGAGACTGACCCTCTGACAGTGCAGCTATATCTCAGTAATACACTGAGAGACTGTCCCTCTGACAGTGCAGCACTCCCTCAGTAATACACTGAGAGACTGCCCCTCTGACAGTGCAGCTCTCCCTCAGTAATACACTGAGAGACTGTCCCTCTGACAGTGCAGCTCTATCTCAGTAATACACTGAGAGACTGTCCCTCTGACAGTGCAGCTCTATCTCAGTAATACACTGAGAGACTGTCCCTCTGACAGTGCAGCTCTATCTCAGTAATACACTGAGACACTGTCCCTCTGACAGTGCAGCTCTATCTCAGTAATACACTGAGAGACTGTCCCTCTGACAGTGCAGCTCTATCTCAGTAATACACTGAGAGACTGTCCCTCTGACAGTGCAGCTCTATCTCAGTAATACACTGAGAGACTGTCCCTCTGACAGTGCAGCACTCCCTCAGTAATACACTGAGAGACTGTCCCTCTGACAATGCAGCTCTATCTCAGTAATACACTGAGAGACTGTCCCTCTGACAGTGCAGCTCTATCTCAGTAATACACTGAGAGACTGTCCCTCTGACAGTGCAGCACTCCCTCAGTAATACACTGAGAGACTGCCCCTCTGACAGTGCAGCTCTATCTCAGTAATACACTGAGAGACTGCCCCTCTGACAGTGCAGCACTCCCTCAGTAATACACTGAGAGACTGCCCCTCTGACAGTGCAGCACTCCCTCAGTAATACACTGAGAGACTGTCCCTCTGACAGTGCAGCTCTATCTCAGTAATACACTGAGAGACTGTCCCTCTGACAGTGCAGCTCTATCTCAGTAATAAACTGAGAGTCTGTCCCTCTGACAGTGCAGCACTCCCTCAGTAATACACTGAGAGACTGCCCCTCTGACAGTGCAGCACTCCCTCAGTAATACACTGAGAGACTGTCCCTCTGACAGTGCAGCTCTATCTCAGTAATACACTGAGAGACTGTCCCTCTGACAGTGCAGCTCTATCTCAGTAATACACTGAGAGACTGTCCCTCTGACAGTGCAGCTCTATCTCAGTAATACACTGAGAGACTGTCCCTCTGACAGTGCAGCTCTATCTCAGTAATACACTGAGAGACTGTCCCTCTGACAGTGCAGCACTCCCTCAGTAATACACTGAGAGACTGTCCCTCTGACAGTGCAGCTCTATCTCAGTAATTCACTGAGAGACTGTCCCTCTGACAGTGCAGCACTCCCTCAGTAATACACTGAGAGACTGCCCCTCTGACAGTGCAGCACTCCCTCAGTAATACACTGAGAGACTGTCCCTCTGACAGTGCAGCTCTATCTCAGTAATACACTGAGAGACTGTCCCTCTGACAGTGCAGCACTCCCTCAGTAATACACTGAGAGACTGCCCCTCTGACAGTGCAGCACTCCCTCAGTAATACACTGAGAGACTGTCCCTCTGACAGTGCAGCTCTATCTCAGTAATAAACTGAGAGTCTGTCCCTCTGACAGTGCAGCACTCCCTCAGTAATACACTGAGAGACTGCCCCTCTGACAGTGCAGCACTCCCACAGTAATACACTGAGAGACTGTCCCTCTGACAGTGCAGCACTCCCTCAGTAATACACTGAGAGACTGTCCCTCTGACAGTGCAGCACTCCCTCAGTAATACACTGAGAGACTGTCCCTCTGACAGTGCAGCTCTATCTCAGTAATACACTGAGAGACTGTCCCTCTGACAGTGCAGCACTCCCTCAGTAATACACTGAGAGACTGTCCCTCTGACAGTGCAGCTCTATCTCAGTAATACACTGAGAGACTGCCCCTCTGACAGTGCAGCTCTATCTCAGTAATACACTGAGAGACTGTCCCTCTGACAGTGCAGCACTCCCACAGTAATACACTGAGAGACTGTCCCTCTGACAGTGCAGCTCTATCTCAGTAATACACTGAGAGACTGTCCCTCTGACAGTGCAGCTCTATCTCAGTAATACACTGAGAGACTGTCCCTCTGACAGTGCAGCTCTATCTCAGTAATACACTGAGAGACTGTCCCTCTGACAGTGCAGCTCTATCTCAGTAATACACTGAGAGACTGTCCCTCTGACAGTGCAGCACTCCCTCAGTAATACACTGAGAGACTGCCCCTCTGACAGTGCAGCACTCCCACAGTAATACACTGAGAGACTGTCCCTCTGACAGTGCAGCACTCCCTCAGTAATACACTGAGAGACTGTCCCTCTGACAGTGCAGCTCTATCTCAGTAATACACTGAGAGACTGTCCCTCTGACAGTGCAGCTCTATCTCAGTAATACACTGAGAGACTGTCCCTCTGACAGTGCAGCACTCCCTCAGTAATACACTGAGAGACTGTCCCTCTGACAGTGCAGCTCTATCTCAGTAATACACTGAGAGACTGTCCCTATGACAGTGCAGCTCTATCTCAGTAATACACTGAGAGACTGTCCCTCTGACAGTGCAGCACTCCCTCAGTAATACACTGAGAGACTGTCCCTCTGACAGTGCAGCTCTATCTCAGTAATACACTGAGAGACTGTCCCTCTGACAGTGCAGCTCTATCTCAGTAATACACTGAGAGACTGTCCCTCTGACAGTGCAGCTCTATCTCAGTAATACACTGAGAGACTGTCCCTCTGACAGTGCAGCACTCCCTCAGTAATACACTGAGAGACTGTCCCTCTGACAGTGCAGCTCTATCTCAGTTATACACTGAGAGACTGCCCCTCTGACAGTGCAGCTCTATCTCAGTAATACACTGAGAGACTGTCCCTCTGACAGTGCAGCACTCCCACAGTAATACACTGAGAGACTGTCCCTCTGACAGTGCAGCTCTATCTCAGTAATACACTGAGAGACTGTCCCTCTGACAGTGCAGCTCTATCTCAGTAATACACTGAGAGACTGTCCCTCTGACAGTGCAGCACTCCCTCAGTAATACACTGAGAGACTGTCCCTCTGTCAGTGCAGCTCTATCTCAGTAATACACTGAGAGACTGTCCCTCTGACAGTGCAGCACTCCCTCAGTAATACACTGAGAGACTGTCCCTCTGACAGTGCAGCACTCCCTCAGTAATACACTGAGAGACTGTCCCTCTGACAGTGCAGCACTCCCTCAGTAATACACTGAGAGACTGTCCCTCTGACAGTGCAGCTCTATCTCAGTAATACACTGAGAGACTGTCCCTCTGACAGTGCAGCTCTATCTCAGTAATACACTGAGAGACTGTCCCTATGACAGTGCAGCTCTATCTCAGTAATACACTGAGAGACTGTCCCTCTGACAGTGCAGCACTATCTCAGTAATACACTGAGAGACTGTCCCTCTGACAGTGCAGCACTCCCTCAGTAATACACTGAGAGACTGTCCCTCTGACAGTGCAGCTCTATCTCAGTAATACACTGAGAGACTGTCCCTCTGACAGTGCAGCTCTATCTCAGTAATACACTGAGAGACTGCCCCTCTGACAGTGCAGCACTCCCTCAGTAATACACTGAGAGACTGTCCCACTGACAGTGCAGCTCTATCTCAGTAATACACTGAGAGACTGTCCCTCTGACAGTGCAGCTCTATCTCAGTAATACACTGAGAGACTGTCCCTCTGACAGTGCAGCACTCCCTCAGTAATACACTGAGAGACTGCCCCTCTGACAGTGCAGCTCTATCTCAGTAATACACTGAGAGACTGTCCCTCTGACAGTGCAGCTCTATCTCAGTAATACACTGAGAGACTGTCCGTCTGACAGTGCAGCTCTATCTCAGTAATACACTGAGAGACTGTCCCTCTGACAGTGCAGCTCTATCTCAGTAATACACTGAGAGACTGTCCCTCTGACAGTGCAGCTCTATCTCAGTAATACACTGAGAGACTGTCCCTCTGACAGTGCAGCACTCCCACAGTAATACACTGAGAGACTGTCCCTCTGGCAGTGCAGCTCTATCTCAGTAATACACTGAGAGACTGTCCCTCTGACAGTGCAGCTCTATCTCAGTAATACACTGAGAGACTGTCCCTCTGACAGTGCAGCTCTATCTCAGTAATACACTGAGAGACTGCCCCTCTGACAGTGCAGCTCTATCTCAGTAATACACTGAGAGACTGTCCCTCTGACAGTGCAGCTCTATCTCAGTAATACACTGAGAGACTGTCCCTCTGACAGTGCAGCACTCCCACAGTAATACACTGAGAGACTGTCCCTCTGACAGTGCAGCTCTATCTCAGTAATACACTGAGAGACTGTCCCTCTGACAGTGCAGCACTCCCACAGTAATACACTGAGAGACTGTCCCTCTGACAGTGCAGCTCTATCTCAGTAATACACTGAGAGACTGTCCCTCTGACAGTGCAGCTCTATCTCAGTAATACACTGAGAGACTGTCCCTCTGACAGTGCAGCTCTATCTCAGTAATACACTGAGAGACTGTCCCTCTGACAGTGCAGCTCTATCTCAGTAATACACTGAGAGACTGTCCCTCTGACAGTGCAGCTCTATCTCAGTAATACACTGAGAGACTGTCCCTCTGACAGTGCAGCACTCCCTCAGTAATACACTGAGAGACTGTCCCTCTGACAGTGCAGCTCTATCTCAGTAATACACTGAGAGACTGTCCCTCTGACAGTGCAGCTCTATCTCAGTAATACACTGAGAGACTGTCCCTCTGACAGTGCAGCTCTATCTCAGTAATACACTGAGAGACTGTCCCTCTGACAGTGCAGCACTCCCACAATAATACACTGAGAGACTGTCCCTCTGACAGTGCAGCTCTATCTCAGTTATACACTGAGAGACTGCCCCTCTGACAGTGCAGCTCTATCTCAGTAATACACTGAGAGACTGTCCCTCTGACAGTGCAGCACTCCCTCAGTAATACACAGAGAGACTGTCCCTCTGACAGTGCAGCTCTATCTCAGTAATACACTGAGAGACTGTCCCTCTGACAGTGCAGCACTCCCTCAGTAATACACTGAGAGACTGTCCCTCTGACAGTGCAGCTCTATCTCAGTAATACACTGAGAAACTGTCCCTCTGACAGTGCAGCTCTATCTCAGTAATACACTGAGAGACTGTCCCTCTGACAGTGCAGCTCTATCTCAGTAATACACTGAGAGACTGTCCCTCTGACAGTGCAGCTCTATCTCAGTAATACACTGAGAGACTGTCCCTCTGACAGTGCAGCACTCCCTCAGTAATACACTGAGAGACTGTCCCTCTGACAGTGCAGCTCTATCTCAGTAATACACTGAGAGACTGCCCCTCTGACAGTGCAGCTCTCCCTCAGTAATACACTGAGAAACTGCCCCTCTGACAGTGCAGCTCTATCTCAGTAATACACTGAGAGACTGTCCCTCTGACAGTGCAGCTCTATCTCAGTAATACACTGAGAGACTGTCCCTCTGATAGTGCAGCACTATCTCAGTAATACACTGAGAGACTGTCCCTCTGACAGTGCAGCACTCCCTCAGTAATACACTGAGAGACTGTCCCTCTGACAGTGCAGCACTCCCTCAGTAATACACTGAGAGACTGTCCCTCTGACAGTGCAGCTCGATCTCAGTAATACACTGAGAGACTGCCCCTCTGACAGTGCAGCTCTATCTCAGTAATTCACTGAGAGACTGTCCCCCTGACAGTGCAGCTCTATCTCAGTAATACACTGAGAGACTGTCCCTCTGACAGTGCAGCACTCCCACAGGAATACACTGAGAGACTGTCCCTCTGACAGTGCAGCTCTATCTCAGTAATTCACTGAGAGTCTGTCCCCCTGACAGTGCAGCTCTATCTCAGTAATTCACTGAGAGACTGTCCCTCTGACAGTGCAGCTCTATCTCAGTAATACACTGAGAGACTGTCCCTCTGACAGTGCAGCACTCCCACAGTAATACACTGAGAGACTGTCCCTCTGACAGTGCAGCACTCCCTCAGTAATACACTGAGAGACTGTCCCTCTGACAGTGCAGCTCTATCTCAGTAATTCACTGAGAGACTGTCCCTCTGACAGTGCAGCTCTATCTCAGTAATACACTGAGAGACTGTCCCTCTGACAGTGCAGCACTATCTCAGTAATACACTGAGAGACTGCCCCTCTGACAGTGCAGCTCTATCTCAGTAATACACTGAGAGACTGCCCCTCTGACAGTGCAGCACTCCCTCAGTAATACACTGAGAGACTGTCCCTCTGACAGTGCAGCTCTATCTCAGTAATACACTGAGAGACTGTCCCTCTGACAGTGCAGCTCTATCTCAGTAATACACTGAGAGACTGCCCCTCTGACAGTGCAGCTCTATCTCAGTAATTCACTGAGAGACTGTCCCTCTGACAGTGCAGCACTCCCTCAGTAATACACTGAGAGACTGACCCTCTGACAGTGCAGCACTCCCACAGTAATACACTGAGAGACTGTCCCTCTGACAGTGCAGCTCTATCTCAGTAATACACTGAGAGACTGTCCCTCTGACAGTGCAGCTCTATCTCAGTAATACACTGAGAGACTGTCCCTCTGACAGTGCAGCTCTATCTCAGTAATACACTGAGAGACTGTCCCTCTGACAGTGCAGCTCTATCTCAGTAATACACTGAGAGACTGACCCTCTGACAGTGCAGCACTCCCTCAGTAATACATTGAGAGACTGCCCCTCTGACAGTGCAGCTCTATCTCAGTAATACACTGAGAGACTGCCCCTCTGACAGTGCAGCTCTATCTCAGTAATACACTGAGAGACTGTCCCTCTGACAGTGCAGCACTCCCTCAGTAATACACTGAGAAACTGTCCCTCTGACAGTGCAGCTCTATCTCAGTAATACACTGAGAGACTGTCCCTCTGACAGAGCAGCACTCCCTCAGTAATACATTGAGAGACTGCCCCTCTGACAGTGCAGCTCTATCTCAGTAATACACTGAGAGACTGACCCTCTGACAGTGCAGCACTCCCTCAGTAATACACTCAGAGACTGTCCCTCTGACAGTGCAGCTCTATCTCAGTAATACACTGAGAGACTGTCCCTCTGACAGTGCAGCTCTATCTCAGTAATACACTGAGAGACTGTCCCTCTGACAGTGCTGCTCTATCTCAGTAATACACTGAGAGACTGTCCCTCTGACAGTGCAGCACTCCCACAGTAATACACTGAGAGACTGTCCCTCTGACAATGCAGCATTCCCTCAGTAATACACTGAGAGACTGTCCCTCTGACAGTGCAGCACTCCCTCAGTAATACACTGAGAGACTGTCCCTCTGACAGTGCAGCTCTATCTCAGTAATACACTGAGAGACTGTCCCTCTGACAGTGCAGCACTCCCTCAGTAATACACTGAGAGACTGTCCCTCTGACAGTGCAGCACTCCCTCAGTAATACACTGAGAGACTGTCCCTCTGACAGTGCAGCACTCCCTCAGTAATACACTGAGAGACTGTCCCTCTGACAGTGCAGCACTATCTCAGTAATACACTGAGAGACTGTCCCTCTGACAGTGCAGCACTCCCTCAGTAATACACTGAGAGACTGTCCCTCTGACAGTGCAGCTCTATCTCAGTAATACACTGAGAGACTGTCCCTCTGACAGTGCAGCTCTATCTCAGTAATACACTGAGAGACTGTCCCTCTGACAGTGCAGCTCTATCTCAGTAATACACTGAGAGACTGTCCCTCTGACAGTGCAGCTCTATCTCAGTAATACACTGAGAGACTGTCCCTCTGACAGTGCAGCACTCCCACAGTAATACACTGAGAGACTGTCCCTCTGACAGTGCAGCTCTATCTCAGTAATACACTGAGAGACTGTCCCTCTGACTGTGCAGCTCTATCTCAGTAATACACTGAGAGACTGTCCCTCTGACAGTGCAGCACTCCCTCAGTAATACACTGAGAGACTGTCCCTCTGACAGTGCAGCTCTATCTCAGTAATTCACTGAGAGACTGTCCCTCTGACAGTGCAGCTCTATCTCAGTAATACACTGAGAGACTGCCCCTCTGACAGTGCAGATCTATCTCAGTAATACACTGAGAGACTGTCCCTCTGACAGTGCAGCTCTATCTCAGTAATACACTGAGAGACTGTCCCTCTGACAGTGCAGCACTCCCTCAGTAATACACTGAGAGACTGTCCCTCTGACAGTGCAGCTCTATCTCAGTAATACACTGAGAGACTGTCCCTCTGACAGTGCAGCTCTATCTCAGTAATACACTGAGAGACTGTCCCTCTGACAGTGCAGCTCTATCTCAGTAATACACTGAGAGACTGTCCCTCTGACAGTGCAGCTCTATCTCAGTAATACACTGAGAGACTGTCCCTCTGACAGTGCAGCTCTATCTCAGTAATTCACTGAAAGACTGTCCCTCTGACAGTGCAGCACTCCCTCAGTAATACACTGAGAGACTGTCCCTCTGACAGTGCAGCTCTATCTCAGTAATACACTGAGAGACTGTCCCTCTGACAGTGGAGCTCTATCTCAGTAATACACTGAGAGACTGTCCCTCTGACAGTGCAGCTCTATCTCAGTAATACACTGAGAGACTGTCCCTCTGACAGTGCAGCACTATCTCGGTAATACACTGAGAGACTGTCCCTCTGACAGTGCAGCACTCCCACAGTAATACACTGGGAGACTGTCCCTCTGACAGTGCAGCTCTATCTCAGTAATACACTGAGAGACTGTCCCTCTGACAGTGCAGCTCTATCTCAGTAATACACTGAGAGACTGTCCCTCTGACAGTGCAGCTCTATCTCAGTAATACACTGAGAGACTGTCCCTCTGACAGTGCAGCACTCCCTCAGTAATACACTGAGAGACTGCCCCTCTGACAGTGCAGCTCTATCTCAGTAATACACTGAGAGACTGTCCCTCTGACAGTGCAGCACTCCCACAGTAATACACTGAGAGACTGTCCCTCTGACAGTGCAGCTCTATCTCAGTAATACACTGAGAGACTGTCCCTCTGACAGTGCAGCTCTATCTCAGTAATACACTGAGAGACTGTCCCTCTGACAGTGCATCTCTATCTCAGTAATACACTGAGAGACTGCCCCTCTGACAGTGCAGCTCTATCTCAGTAATACACTGAGAGACTGTCCCTCTGACAGTGCAGCACTCCCGCAGTAATACACTGAGAGACTGTCCCTCTGACAGTGCAGCACTCCCTCAGTAATACACTGAGAGACTGCCCCTCTGACAGTGCAGCTCTATCTCAGTAATACACTGAGAGACTGTCCCTCTGACAGTGCATCTCTATCTCAGTAATACACTGAGAGACTGCCCCTCTGACAGTGCAGCTCTATCTCAGTAATACACTGAGAGACTGTCCCTCTGACAGTGCAGCTCTATCTCAGTAATACACTGAGAGACTGTCCCTCTGACAGTGCAGCTCTATCTCAGTAATACACTGAGAGACTGTCCCTCTGACAGTGCAGCTCTATCTCAGTAATACACTGAGAGACTGTCCCTCTGACAGTGCAGCACTCCCTCAGTAATACACTGAGAGACTGTCCCTCTGACAGTGCAGCACTATCTCGGTAATACACTGAGAGACTGTCCCTCTGACAGTGCAGCACTCCCACAGTAATACACTGGGAGACTGTCCCTCTGACAGTGCAGCTCTATCTCAGTAATACACTGAGAGACTGTCCCTCTGATAGTGCAGCACTCCCTCAGTAATACACTGAGAGACTGTCCCTCTGACAGTGCAGCTCTATCTCAGTAATACACTGAGAGACTGTCCCTCTGACAGTGCAGCACTCCCTCAGTAATACACTGAGAGACTGTCCCTCTGACAGTGCAGCACTCCCACAGTAATACACTGAGAGACTGTCCCTCTGACAGTGCAGCTCTATCTCAGTAATACACTGAGAGACTGTCCCTCTGACAGTGCATCTCTATCTCAGTAATACACTGAGAGACTGTCCCTCTGACAGTGCAGCTCTATCTCAGTAATACACTGAGAGACTGTCCCTCTGACAGTGCAGCACTCCCTCAGTAATACACTGAGAGACTGCCCCTCTGACAGTGCAGCTCTATCTCAGTAATACACTGAGAGACTGTCCCTCTGACAGTGCAGCTCTATCTCAGTAATACACTGAGAGACTGTCCCTCTGACAGTGCAGCACTCCCTCAGTAATACACTGAGAGACTGTCCCTCTGACAGTGCAGCACTCCCACAGTAATACACTGAGAGACAGTCCCTCTGACAGTGCAGCTCTATCTCAGTAATACACTGAGAGACTGTCCCTCCGACAGTGCAGCACTCCCTCAGTAATACACTGAGAGACTGTCCCTCTGACAGTGCAGCTCTATCTCAGTAATACACTGAGAGACTGTCCCTCTGACAGTGCAGCTCTATCTCAGTAATACACTGAGAGACTGTCCCTCTGACAGTGCAGCACTCCCACAGTAATACACTGAGAGACTGTCCCTCTGACAGTGCAGCTCTATCTCGGTAATACACTGAGAGACTGTCCCTCTGACAGTGCAGCTCTATCTCAGTAATACACTGAGAGACTGTCCCTCTGACAGTGCAGCTCGATCTCAGTAATACACTGAGAGACTGCCCCTCTGACAGTGCAGCACTCCCTCAGTAATACACTGAGAGACTGTCCCTCTGACAGTGCAGCACTCCCTCAGTAATACACTGAGAGACTGTCCCTCTGACAGTGCAGCTCTATCTCAGTAATACACTGAGAGACTGTCCCTCTGACAGTGCAGCTCTATCTCAGTAATACACTGAGAGACTGTCCCTCTGACAGTGCAGCTCTCCCTCAGTAATACACTGAGAGACTGTCCCTCTGACAGTGCAGCACTCCCTCAGTAATACACTGAGAGACTGTCCCTCTGACAGTGCAGCTCTATCTCAGTAATACACTGAGAGACTGTCCCTCTGACAGTGCAGCTCTATCTCAGTAATACACTGGGAGACTGTCCCTCTGACAGTGCAGCTCTATCTCAGTAATACACTGAGAGACTGTCCCTCTGACAGTGCAGCTCTATCTCAGTAATACACTGAGAGACTGTCCCTCTGACAGTGCAGCACTCCCACAGTAATACACTGAGAGACTGTCCCTCTGACAGTGCAGCTCTATCTCAGTAATACACTGAGAGACTGTCCCTCTGACAGTGCAGCACTCCCGCAGTAATACACTGAGAGACTGTCCCTCTGACAGTGCAGCTCTATCTCAGTAATACACTGAGAGACTGTCCCTCTGACAGTGCAGCACTCCCGCAGTAATACACTGAGAGACAGTCCCTCTGACAGTGCAGCATTCCCTCAGTAATACACTGAGAGACTGCCCCTCTGACAGTGCAGCACTCCCTCAGTAATACACTGAGAGACTGCCCCTCTGACAGTGCAGCTCTATCTCAGTAATACACTGAGAGACTGTCCCTCTGACAGTGCAGCTCTATCTCAGTAATACACTGAGAGACTGTCCCTCTGACAGTGCAGCACTCCCTCAGTAATACACTGAGAGACTGTCCCTCTGACAGTGCAGCTCTATCTCAGTAATACACTGAGAGACTGTCCCTCTGACAGTGCAGCACTCCCTCAGTAATACACTGAGAGACTGTCCCTCTGACAGTGCAGCTCTATCTCAGTAATACACTGAGAGACTGTCCCTCTGACAGTGCAGCTCTATCTCAGTAATACACTGGGAGACTGTCCCTCTGACAGTGCAGCACTCCCTCAGTAATACACTGAGAGACTGTCCCTCTGACAGTGCAGCTCTATCTCAGTAATACACTGAGAGACTGTCCCTCTGACAGTGCAGCTCTATCTCAGTAATACACTGAGAGACTGTCCCTCTGACAGTGCAGCTCTATCTCAGTTATACACTGAGAGACTGTCCCTCTGACAGTGCAGCTCTATCTCAGTAATACACTGAGAGACTGTCCCTCTGACAGTGCAGCACTCCCACAGTAATACACTGAGAGACTGTCCCTCTGACAATGCAGCACTTCCTCAGTAATACACTGAGAGACTGTCCCTCTGACAGTGCAGCTCTATCTCAGTAATACACTGAGAGACTGTCCCTCTGACAGTGCAGCACTCCCGCAGTAATACACTGAGAGACAGTCCCTCTGACAGTGCAGCATTCCCTCAGTAATACACTGAGAGACTGTCCCTCTGACAGTGCAGCTCTATCTCAGTAATACACTGAGAGACTGTCCCTCTGACAGTGCAGCTCTATCTCAGTAATACACTGAGAGACTGTCCCTCTGACAGTGCAGCTCTATCTCAGTAATACACTGAGAGACTGCCCCTCTGACAGTGCAGCACTCCCTCAGTAATACACTGAGAGACTGCCCCTCTGACAGTGCAGCACTCCCACAGTAATACACTGAGAGACTGTCCCTCTGACAATGCAGCACTTCCTCAGTAATACACTGAGAGACTGTCCCTCTGACCGTGCAGCTCTATCTCAGTAATACACTGAGAGACTGCCCCTCTGACAGTGCAGCACTCCCACAGTAATACACTGAGAGACTGTCCCTCTGACAATGCAGCACTTCCTCAGTAATACACTGAGAGACAGTCCCTCTGACAGTGCAGCATTCCCTCAGTAATACACTGAGAGACTGCCCCTCTGACAGTGCAGCACTTCCTCAGTAATACATTTAGAGACTGACCCTCTGACAATGCAGCACTTCCTCAGTAATACACTGAGAGACTGTCCCTCTGATAGTGCAGCACTCCCGCAGTAATACACTGAGAGACTGACCCTCTGACAATGCAGCTTGATCTCAGTGATATACTGAAGCATAACATCTCTCACAGTGTAACACTCCCTCAGTAATGCACACAGTAGCGCAGAGCTGCCTTAATACTCAAGTCTTGGCATCGATGTCTGTGCTCTGGACCTAGAAGTGGGGTTGGACTCAAATATTTCAAATCTGAGGGAGCTGTGACAGCACCTAAGCAATAATTTGATAAAAGGAATAGAAGACTGAATAGAAGACCATTGATTTATAATCAATCAAGACTAAAAAAGATGCATGGGTTGAAATTGAGACATATTTCAAAATTATTATTAATATGGTATTGAGTTTGATTTTAAAAATGCAACAAAGTCAAGGAAGATACATTATATCTCACAGTGTTTGTGGTGTTCTATAAAAGGACCAATTTTCATTCATGTGCCCCCTTAATTTAAATGCAATGTTTAAAAAGCAGGATTGAAGTTTAACCCCAATGTTCTTTGCAGTTAAGAAAGTAGTTTTGAATTGTGGTTTCAGCTGAAATACAAAATGTGACAGCCAATTTGCACTCAGCAAGTTTACATAGACTGCAATGTGGTCTTGAGGGGTGATCTAATAGAAACTTACAGGATAATGTATGGTTTAGAAAGGGTGGACGCTGGGGAGTTGTTTCCGTTAGGCAGGGAGACTAGGACCCATAGGCACAGCCTTAGAATTATAGGCGGTAAATTTAAAACGGAAATGAGGAGACATTTCTTCAGCCAGAGAGTGGTGGGCCAGTGGAATTCATTGACACGGAGAGCAGTGGAGTCTAGGACATTAAAAGTCTTCAAGGCAGTGATTGATAAATTCTTGATCTCTCAAGGAATCAAGGGCTATGGGGAGAGCACAGGGAAGTGGAGTTGAAATGCCCATCAGCCATGATTAAATGGCGGAGTGGACTCAATGGACTGAATGGCCTTACTTCCACTCCATGTCTTTTGGTCTAATAGACTCGATCAACTGCTTCGGTGCTTGTTATTAAAGGATAAAGTTTGGATGAGGACACTGGGGACATGTCCTGACCACCTCTCTGAACCAGTACTATAGAATCTTCTTCATCCACCCCTGAGATCAGATAGGCCCTGCAACTATTTTGAAAGACATCTCCAAAAATGCAGCACTCCCCCATAATTTTGCTGATGAGTTAACATGACTTTTTGAACTCTAAGTTGCAAAGTTGGACTTGAGCCCATGATCTTACGCTTCAAGAGGCAGGAGTGTTTGCAACTGAACACAGGTGACACAAACAGATCTGTCTTTAAATACCCATGTGGAGAATGATGTTCTATCACTGTTGGACAGCAGTGTAGTGTTTCCAATAACGATCAAACCTGTCAGCTGGCACTGTTATCAAACAGGTAACCAATGTCAAACAGAAACTGCAGTAGAGCAGCAAGGCACGGCTGATTATTCTCAAAAATTCATCATTGACAGCCATGAGTAACTACTTGGTTGTATTCAGTGATAATTGAAGTTTCCACATGATTGCACAATAGTTCAATGATCGGTCAGCTTTACACTCCAAGGGTTTATTGACTGGCCTCTTGGCCATTCACAGAGCAAATGTAGAGGAAAAAACTTAAATGTTGTGACTAGCTATCCTGAATAACCAATCATAATGTCCATTAATCTTCCAGTGAACTGTTCAATGAAGAATTTGAAGGAGAGCTGAACATTGTATTCACTTCTTTTTAAAACCCTGTGTGTCTTATGCATTGCCAAACAGCTTAAGTGAATTATTATGTAAAATTTCTACTGCGCTGCTCCAATGATGTGCAATATCAAACAAATACTGTCGTCTGCAGTAATATTAAAACTAAGTTCTGCAGATGCTGGAGATTTGCAAAAGAGCAAAATCGCTTGAAAAACTCCACAGGTCTTGTAACCTCTGTGGAAGACAAAACTCTGTTAGCGTTTCATGTCCAATATGTTTACTGATTGCAGATGATGCACTGCAGAAACTAGTCGAAGATCTTTAGACAGCATCTTCCAAACCCATGGCTCCTTCCATCTAGAAGAACAAGGACAGCAGATAAATGAGAACATCATTTACAATTTCTCCTCTATACCACTCAACATCATGACTTGGAAATATATCATCTTTCCTTCTCTGTTGCTGAGTGGAAATATTATAAGAAATGGCTCAGTAGTACGATCACTGGGCTCATAACCCAGAAACCCAGGTAGCGTTCCAGATGCCCAGACTTCAATCCCACTATGGCACTAGTGCAGTTTGACTTCAATAATAATCTGGAAATAAGGGTTTAATGGCGACCCTGAAACCATTGTCAATTGTAAGGAAAAAGTAATAACTGGTTCACTAATGTCTTTAGGGAAGGAAATCTGCCATCTTTACCTGTTCTGGCCTATATGTGACCCCAGGGCTACAGCAAAGTGGTTGACTCTTAACAGCCCTCAGGTCAATTAGGGATGGGCAATAAATGCTGCCTGTGTAGTGATGCCCACATCCCACGAAGAAATTTTTTTTAAAAAAGTCTTGGAACTTCCTATCTGACAATTTGACATTGTATTTGATCTACAATACATGGACTGTAGCCGTTCAAAAAAGCAGCTCAACAATGCCTTCTCAAGGGGCAACTAAGGATGGGCAATAAATGCTGGCTCAGTCAGTGATGCCCACATTCCATTAATGATTTTTCTTTCTTTAAGTTTGACCTTTCACCCCTCAGCTCTAGCTGTTGGTCTTATGGTCTAGCTAGAACCTTAGATGTATTGGACAACAGCAAAAGTTGAGATTCCTCCATTTCTCCCTGCCCAACCTCAATCCCTACCTCACTTGTTTGTAGCTAAATCCTCATGTTCCTGACCACAAGCCAAATGTTCCAAACCATTGAACCCTGTGACTTCCTTCTTTTAGTAAATGCCTGGGATGTCTAGCTTAATCGGTTGGAGACAAAATAAAGTTACAGATCTTGAACCTGACAAGAAAGTAATTATTTTGGCCTCACCAGGAGTTATAACAGTGTGGAGTTTGCACATACCTCCTCTGACTGTGTGGGTTTCCTTTGAGTACTCCGGTTTCTTCCCACAGCCCATAGATAGGTGGGTTAGCCATGCTAAATTGCTCATAGTGTCCAGGGATGTGCAGGTTAGGTGGATTGGACATGGGAAATGCAGGGTTACAGGGATTGAGTAAGGTGGTGGGTCTGAGTGGGATAACCTTCAGAGGATCAGTCTAGGCCCGATGGGCTGAGTGGCCTGCTTCCACACTGTAGGGATTCTATGAAATAATGGGGTTCCGTGAGAAGGTTATGACAATGAACATTGGTGATTTCAATCAACTTCTGATTGAATGAACCAGGTTGGCAAATGTAATATAGCAGGTAAGATCATAGATTGTTTTTGGACCAACTTCTTACAACAGCAAGTTCACTAGCGGCCACAGATCAGGCTATTTTAGATTTGATCATGTGCAAAAAAGCAAGATCAATTGGTGGACTCATAGTAAAGCCATCCACAAGTAATAGCGATCGTAACATGATTAAATCATACATTCACCTTGAAAGGGTGAAGTGTGGGTCCAAGTCTAACGTATGACTCTTAAATAAGGGCAATTATGCACACAGGAAGACAAAGTTAGCTAAAGTGAATGAGGAAAATAGATTAGGAGATAGGTCAGTTAAAATGCAGTGTCAGACATTTAAGGAGACAACACTCAATAAACACATAATCCAATAACAAAGAAACATTCCAGAAGGGTGTAACATTTATAGTTAAGTAAGGAAGTTAAAGATTGTGTGAAATTGAAAGAAAATTCAATGAAATTCTGTAGAGTTTAGTGGCAGGTCAGAAGATTTGCAAAAAAATGACTGAAACAAAGACACATTGGAATTTGAATATAAAAGAAAGGTCGCCAGAAGTGTGAAAGCAGATTGTAAGAATATCAGAAGCCATTTTAATGAATTAATTGAACATTTACTGTGCATCTGTCCTTCATTGTAGAAGACAAAAATAAGATCACAGAAGTAATTGCGAATCAAGAGATCAGAGAGGGTGAGGAATTTAAAACAGTTACAGTTGGCAGGCTAAGAGCTTACTCATTTGGCTCACTAATGCCTTTCAGAGAAATAAATCTGCCATCCTTACCTGGCCTGGTTTATATGTCACTCTAAATCCACAGAATGAAGTTATCCCTGAACGGCTCCCTGAAATGGCCTTGCAAGCCTCTCAGTGCAAGGACGTCTAGGGGTGGGTAACAGATGCTTGGATAGCTAGAGATGCCCCACACTTCGTCAGTGAATAATTAAAAAGGATGCTGAGAGAAATTATTAGAACTAAAACCCGACAAATTGTCTAATCGTAATGGACTTCATCCTGCAGCCTGGATAATGGTGGGTGTTGAAATAATGGATACATTAGTTTTAACTTTCCAAAACTCTTCAGATTCCAGAAAGGCTCCATCAGATTGGAAAATAATCTATATATATTTATATTCTGTAAGAGAGGCAGGTAGGAAGCAGGAAAACTACAAGTCAGTTCATTTAAAATCAGTCGAGGGGAAAACAATCTTTTGGAATTTGAATTTTGTAAGTTTAATAACAACCATGGCATCATTTAGGCTGGCATGATGGCTCAGCGATTAGTACTGCTGCCTCATAGCACCAGGGATCTGAGTTTGATATACCGTCTCCAGGGAGAGATTTGCACATTTTCTGCATAGGTTTCTTCCGGTGCTCCAGTTCCCTCCCGCAGCCCAAAAATGTGCAGGTTAGGGTGGACTGGCCATGTTAAATTGCCAAGTGTCCAAGGTTGTGCAGGTTAGGTGGATTAGCCATGGGAAATGCAGAGTTACAGGGATAAAGTTAGTAGGTGGAGCTGGGCGGGATACTCTTTGAAGGGTTGAATGGCCTACTTCTACATGGTTCTACAATTGTTGGGTGACAAAGCACATTTGGTTCACTAATTCCCATTAGAGAAGGAAATTGCTGTCTTTATCTGGCCCTAGTAGCTTCCATGTGACTCTAGACCAATAGCAATGTGGGCGACTCTGAACTGTCCTCTGCGTAATTAGCAATTGGCAATAAATGGTGACCCAGCCAGTAACACCCACTTGCTGTGAATTAAAACATGTGAGCACCTTTCTTTTCTTTATTCATTCACATGTGGTCATCACTGGCTAGGACAGCATTTATTGCCCGTCCCTAATTGCCCAGAGGGCAGTTCAAAGTCAACCACATTGCCGTGGGTCTGGAGTTACATGTACGCCGGACCAAGTAAGGACGGCAATTTCCTTCCTTAAAGGACATTAGTGAAGCAGATGGGTTTTTCCCAACAATCGACAATGGATTCACGATTGTCATTAGACTCTTAAATCCAGATATTTATTGAGTTCAAATTCCATCATCTGCTGTGGCAGGATTCAAACACAGGCCCCAGAACATTGTCTGGTTTTCTGGATTAACAGTCCAGTGATAAGACCACTAGGCCATCGCCTGGGAGAGGCAGAATGTCAAATAAAAATGCCTCCCCCTTTGGTGGAAAAGAAAGCCAGTAAAATCCTCTCTGAATCCTTTCATTGCTTAGAACTAACGTGGGAAAAAAAAATGTTCATCTCACTTTACTCTTTCGGATGCTAATTGAGCTTGCTTATTTTTCCCAGATGAGAAATGCAATTTTCAGTATTAACATGTTGCCTTCCCTCATTTGTTTCTGATATTTTCAGTTTTAGTTCCACCTTTCCTAATTGACTTCAGTTTATAAAACAAGTAAAAGAAAGATCAGTAATCTATTCCTTGGAGCTTGTTAAAATGATGATAGCCTCCCCATTGCATTGTACTGTCCTTCTGTGATGTCATGGCTCAGCTGAGTGTGAAACTGGTAGCAGTCATTGCTCCCTGCAGATGTTGCTCTCAGGGATAAAACTTCCACCCATGCTGCTCAGCCTAGTGGAAAGGTTGAGGACAGATTGATGCTGCAACTTTTCAGCAAAAGAGGCATTGCAAGGATCCCTCTGTCTCAACAGAGCTGTCCCTGTCACCCGCATTAAACACTGCCATGTGTGTGCAGCAGTATGTGAATATGCTTGTCTGTGTGAGTGAATGTGTGAGTGTTTTAAGAGAATGTTGTGAATGTGAGTGTGTGTGCTTAAGTGTGTGCCTATGATTGTGTGTGTGTGTGTGTGTGTATGTGTGTGTGTGTGTGTGTATGTCTACATGTGTGTGTGTGTCTGCCTGTGTGTGTATGTCTGTATGTATGTGTGTGTATGCATGTGTTTCTGCCCAAGAATGTTTGTGTGTGAATGTGTGTTTTTCTGATTGTGAATGTGTGATGTGCGTCTGTGAGTGCGAATGAGATAAGTGTGAATGAGTGTTTTAGCTTTTATTAATAGAGGCATCGAGTTCCGGAACCAAGAGGTTATGGTGAAGCTGTACAAAACTCTGGTGCGGCTGCACTTGGAGTATTGTGTACAGTTCTGGTCACCGCATCATAAGAAGGATGTGGAAGATTTGGAAAGGGTGCAGAGGAGATTTACTAGGATGTTGCCTGGTATGGAGGGAAGGTCTTGCGAGGAAAGGCTGAGGGGCTTGAGGCTGTTTTCATTAGAGAGAAGAAGGTTGAGAGGTGACTTAATTGAAACATATAAAATAATCAGAGGGTTAGATAGGGTGGATAGGGAAAGCCTTTTTCCTAGGATGGTGACGGCGAGCACAAGGAGGCATGGCTTTAAATTGAGGGGTGAAAGATATAGGACAGATGTCAGAGGTAATTTCTTTACTCAGAGAGTAGTAAGGGAATGGAACACTTTGCCTGCAACGGTAGTAGATTTGCCAACTTTGGGTACATTTAAGGCGTTATTGGATAAGCATATGGACGTACATGGAATAGTGTAGTTTAGATGGGCTTGAGATCGGTATGACAGGTCGGCACAACATTGAGGGCCGAAGGGCCTGTACTGTGCTGTAATGTTCTATGTTCTATGTTCTATGAATGTATGTGGCAAAGAGCAGTAGGAGGTCAGTTAGCTGAGTTGACTGGATGGCTGGTTTTGAAGCAGGTTGGAGCCAATCGGATAAATTCCTGCCCCTGTGGAGGTTATCACGAAGTACGCTCCTCTTCAACCTCTCCCCTCATCTGAAGTATGGTCACCCTTGGGCTAAACTCAGTAGCAGGCATCCTTCTCCAGTGAGAGTTCAGCGCTATGGATATTTTAATGTTGTGTCTGTATTTTGTATTTTTTATTCTTTGATGGGACATAGACATCAAGAATGTTAATATTCGGCGCCTGTCCCTGATGGCCTGTGAACTTTGAGAGAAGGATCACATTTATCAAGCACTTGTCACATCCTTGGAACTTCCTAAAACACCTTACAACCAATGGAATATTAAATAACAACCACTGATGTAATGAAAAAAAGAGGCAGCATTTTGTTAAACATTTATGCTCAGCTTGGATGTCCCTTCAATCAGCAAAAAAATCAATTGGCTAGATCAGGTGCTTTAGTGATAAATGTTGGCCAAAAAGAATGAGAGAAAGTCTTGCTCTTCATGAGAGTGCCATTGTATCCTTTGTATCCACCTGATGACATGTGTATACATGGGCTGTATGTGTATACATGGGCTGTATGTGTGTATATGGGCTGTATGTGTATACATGGGCTGTATGTGTATACATGGGCTGTATGTGTGTATATGGGCTGTATGTGTATACATGGGCTGTACGTGTATACATTGGCCGTATGTGTATATATGGGCTGTATGTGTATATATGGACTGTATGTGTGTATATGGACTGCATGTGTATGTATGGGCTGTACGTGCATGTATGGGCTGTATGTGTATATATAGACTGTATGTGTATATATGGACGGCATGTGTATATATAGACTGCATGTGTATGTATGGGCTGTATGTGTGTTTACATCAGCTGTATGTGTATACATAGGATGTGCGTGTGTGTTTATGTGTGCGACGGTTTAACCTGATCTAGTACATGCATGTTTGAATGTACTGTCCCTGTACTATAACTGTGCTGAAATAACAACCTCGATAATGTGTCTGGGCCTCTGAACAAGGGTAAAGTATTTGCTGAGAGGAGAGAGTTTTTATGTTTGTTTTTGTGCAATCATCATTTGTTATGTCACATTAGCGTTAGATTGCTAGATAATTTGCTGTTGGGTAATTAAGGCGTTATTAAGTATTCTCCTTAAAATAAAACAAAATCTATCCAACTTTTTAACAAATTGGGCTGTACTACTCAATTACTTTGCTAATCAGCTTAATGAGTTGGAAAGTTTGGATACACAAAAACAGCCCTCCCATGGAATTGAACCCGTATTGTCCCTTGTGCTCAAACATGGAGAATGCTGGAGAAACTCAGCAGGTAGAGCAGCATCTGTGGAACAAAAAACAGCATTAACGTTTCCAGTCCAGTCTGACTCTTCTTCAGAACTGAACTGTTCTGATTTCCAGTGTAAGCAATCCTTTGTTTTAATGATTGTCCGTATACTCACTGCGATGGGATCATATTAAGCAGAGTTTACGCAGGCATCAAATCTGGAATGCACTGCCCCAAAGAGTGAAGGAATGGTGGTTTTCAAAAGGGAATTAAAAATAGCCAGTGGAGCACAGACAGGTTCAATGGGCAGAATGGCCCATTCCCGTTCCTATGACTCTCACTGGAAAAAGAGAAGAAACGTTGAGACCTGGAGGAAGAGCGATGGGGAGGGAGATATTTGAATGACTACATGAATGCACAGGCACGGGTTCAATGCACCAGATGTGCATATACTAGGTAAGGTTAAATCCTCACACTCACAAACACACACTCACCCATGTACATAAAATCACCCGATAGCAATACTTCTGCTTCATAAGATTCTGGAATTAATGATCATGTATGGGAGCTGGGAGAGAGCTCAGTTATCTGTGAGACCAGTTAAAGCAGTTACCCTGCAGTTTCAGGTTGATTGAACATGGATTTTTGTGCCGACTCTGCAGGGTGAATGTGATCTGTACAGCTCAGAGACCAGAGCATCAATTTGAAGTTGCCTTGAATCAGCTTCCTTCAAGGAAAAATCTTCACACCACATGGGCTTCACAGCGGCTGCAACAGGTATGAAGCCTTCTCATTAAAATTTAATCTTAAAGCTTAAGGATCCTGTGGGTGGCCAACTTCATACACCTCTTGGCATGTTACAATTTCATCTCAGCCACGCTCTGTGCATGTCCCCTAAACTGTGAGTGTAAGAGACGTTTTGTGTTGGTGGGCAAGTCAGACACAAATCTCATCCTGACTTTGCCCAAAACATTCACAAAAATATGAACACACACATACACACAGGTCGCACACATATACATATGGACACATACATATACACAGGTTGCACACATATACACATGGACACATATATATACACGGATCGCACAGTATACATAATGGACACACACATATACACGGGTCGCACACATATACATGTGGACACACACATATACACGGGTTGCACAATATACATATGGACACACGCATATACACGGGTCGCACAATATACATATGGGTGCACACATATATGCATGGGCACACACATATACATATGGAAACACATACACAGGTCACACACATGTAAATATGGGCACATACATGTACACATGGGAACACACATACACACTTAAGTACACACACACACACATATATATGGGCACATACAACCATATGTAGGATACATGGGCAGATACATATTGTCACATGGAAAGACCTAAATGAATAGAAATAAGCGTACACGATGGACAAATGCATGCAGACAGACACACACATATGGACATACAGGCATGCATGCATGGACAGATGTGGACACACAAGCACATACACATGACCACACATGTGCCCATAAACCAACACTCCACCTCCTATACATACATGGCATGTAGAAATTCACGTAGACACACAATGCACATACATGAACACACACAGAACACGCGATATACAAAGATATACAAATGAACACATGCAAAGGGAACACTTCAAACGCGACATTTTTCTTCCTCTTCTTTACCCGAGGCAGTCCCTGGGATTGAGGTGGACATTATGGAAGAATTGAGGGAGACCAATATTAGGAGAGAAATGGTGCTGGGAAAATTGATGAAATTGAAGGCAGATAAATTCCCAAGGCCTGATAATCTATTTCCTACTTTACTTAAGGAACTATCTCTATAAATAGTAGATGCACTGGTGGTCCTATAGACTCTGGAAAGGTCTCTGCAGATTGGAATATGGCTAATGTCACTCCAATCTTCAAGAAGGGAGATACAGAGAAAACAGGGAATTATGGATCAGTGAGCCAAACATCTGTAGTGGGGAAAATTCTCGAATCCATTATCATGGACTTTATTGTGGAGAATTTAGAAAGCAGTGGCAGGATCAGACAGAATCAGCATGGATTTAAGAAGGGGAAGTGATGTTTGACAAATCTGTTGGAATTCGCATACAATCCCTACAGTGTGGTAACAAGTCCTTCGGCCCAACAAGTCCACACTGACCCTCAGAGCATCCCACCCAGACCCACCCACTAATCTACACATCCCTGAACACAACAGGGAATTTAGCATGGCCAATCCACCTACCCTGCACATTTTTGGACTGTGGGAGGAAACCGGAGCACCCTAAGGAAACACACACAGATACGGGGAGAATGTGCAAACTCCACAGAGACAGTCGGCCGAGGCTGGAATCAAACCCAGGTTTCTGGTGCAGTGAGGCAGCAGTGCTAACCACTGAGCCACCATGTTTCCCAAATGGGATTTGAACCCATGTGTCCAGAACATCAGTCTGGGTCTCAGGATTACTAATCCACCATCGTTACAACAGAATTGCCACTTGCATTCATAATTCTTTGAAGATGTAACTGGTAGAGTTGACAAGAGCGAGTGAGTGGATGTGGAATATTTGAACTTTCAGAAAGCATTTCATAAAGTCCCACAAAGTGTGGGAATTGGGGGAAGTGTATTGAGATGGATGGGAAACTGTCTGGCAGAGAGGAAACAAAGAGTGGGAATTAATGGATCTGCTTCATTAGCAGACGGCAATAGTGGGGTGCCACAAGGATAGTTCTGGGACCCCAGCTATTCACAATATATGTTAATGATTTGGATGATGAAACAGAATGTAAAATCTCAAAGTTTGCAGATGATACTAAGTTGGGTGGAAGGGTGAACTGTGATGAGGATGCAGGGATCCTTCAGCATGATTTAGACAGGTTGGGTGAGTGGGCAAATCAATGGCAGATACAGTATGATTTGGACAAATGTGAGGTTATTCACTTTGGAGTGCAAAAACAAGAAGGCACATTACTACTTTAGTGACTGTAAATTGGGAGAGGGGAGTGTGCAGTGGGGCCTTGGTGTCCTTGTGCACCAGTCGCTGAAGGTAAGCATGTAGATGCAGTTTGGCGTGAAAAAGGCAAATGGTATGTTGGCCTTCATTGCAAGAGGTTTTGAGTACAGGAGCAGGGATGTGTTGTTGCGGTTATACAGGGCTTTGATGAAACTATACCTGGAATATTGTGTGCAGCGTTGGCTTCATTTTCTGAGGAAGGATGCTCTTCTCTAGAGAGAGTGCAGCGAAAATTTACCAGACTGATTCCAGGGAAAATGGGACTGATTTATGAGGAGATATTGACTAGATTAGGATTGTTGTCACTGGAGTTCAGATGAATGAGGGGGCAGTCTCATAGAGACTTATAGAATTCTAAAAGGACTGGACAGGATAGATGCTGGGAGGATGTTCCCAATGGTGGGTGTGTCCAGACCAGGGGTCACAGTTTGAGGTTTCGGGTTAGACCATTTAGGATAGAGATGAGGAGACATTTTTTCATCTAAAGAGTAGTGACCCTTTGGAATTAGGAAGTAGTTTTTGGCAAAACATTGAATATATTCAAGAGGTAACTGGATAGAACACTTGGGGTGAATGAGATCAAAGGTTATGTGGGGAAAGCAGGATTAGACGATAGAGTTGGACGATCAGTCATTATTGTGATGAATGGCAAAGCAGAATCAAAGGGCCAAATGGCCTCCTTATTGTCCTATCTCATATGTTTCTATGTTTTTATTATACAGTTCAGGGGTTGTTGGTCCTGAAGTAGCTAAGCAATTGAACCCTGAACCCGCAGCCAGTGAACGAGGGGATTGTTGAAAAGGTGGCTGAGATGCTCAGCGTTTTGAGCACTGCTTTGCAGTCATTCCTTCTCTAGTTTGGGTGATCATTGGGCAAAAGATTCTCAACTGATATTGGGGATATTCCTAAAGGAAAGCTTTGAAGGTATCCTTAAAATGTTTTTGTGTCCTTCTGGTAACTGTTTGCCATGATGGAGCTTAGGAAACTCAGAACCTCTTCAAAATTGAGTCACATTTAGTATTTTGTATTTAGTATTTTCTGAGCAGCCCGAGTGTGCCAGTAGTAACTAACCTTCTCCAAGTAGAAACCAATCTCTAGTATAGGTAAACAAGGAAAAGAATTATCTAGGTCATAAAGGGCGTAAAGATTTATCTGGTTCCACATGAATATTATCGATATTATTTAGGGAAGTAGGAAGTTTTTGTTCTTAAAGAGAATGGTAAACTAACTCTTAGTTTGAGGGTTATTATTGAGATAAGAGTTTGGACTTTAAGGTTTTTTTTTACCTTTTGGTCCTTTTAATATTTTTTCTAGTTCTTCTGGTTTTGTCACAAAGTTGGTACTAGAGAATGGTGATTTTGTACACTTTTCAGTCCACTCATGCATTCCTATACTTGAGTACATATAACAATAAAATCTAATGCTAATTCAGATAAAGGTGAGCAAGTTAGCTACAGTCACCATGGCAACAGATGTAGCTGCCCATAGTCATTGGACAGAGTTTAGACAGGTGATTGATACAACATAGATAACCAATCAACAAACTAAGACACATGCAGCCACTGGGTTGGAAATGGTTCCTGTTTTGAGTCTGTTTGCATGTCAATTTGTACACAAGTTGGAATACAATGGAGGGCAATTAAAAGAGCTGCTTGTAAGTATGAGAAAACGTTTGCATGTCAGATTTGTAAAGTTAATGCCAATATAACTCTGTATGAGACAGTGTTTGTGAGTATGAGCATCTGTAAATCGGCTGTGCATAAATTGGGGAGTGCCTGTACATCAGCAGGGGTAAGTGGGAAGTGATGTAAAAGGGATGAGAGAGGATTCAGGGAAATGAGCCAGCACCTTCTTGAGATAAGACCAGGAGATTCCCTCTATCTTCACAAGGGAAGAAATTAGGAACATAGGAATTGGAAATTGGAGTAGGCAATTCAGGCCTTCACGCCTGCTCCATCTTTTAACATGATCCTGGCTAATCATATCCTGGTCTCAACCCCACTGTCCTGCCTGCTCCTCATAACTCTTTCCCCACTTTTCATCAGAAATGTATCGATTTCTCACTTGAATCTGTCTATTGATTGAGCCTTTACTGCACTCTGTGGCAGTGAGTTCCACCGATCCATGACCCGCTGAGAGAAGTTAATTCTCCTCATCTCAGTTTTGAACCTACCTCCTCTCACTCTATATCCATGGCCTCTTGTTCCAGATTGCCCCAAAAGGCAGAATATCTGTTCAATGTCCCCTTAGCAATCCCCTTTGGCATTTTATAAACCTCAACCAGATCCCCAGCCTCCCTTCATTGTACTCTAGCAAGCACAAGTCAAAAAACGACTGCAATGTATGGGACGAACATTCCCAACTCCAAATTCACCAGCCCCCACTCCTCATTGTGCAGAGCAACAACAGTATTGGTGAAGTCATCTCATCCATTACAGTCCTTTACTTGTGTAATCGAAAAATGCATCATATCTAAATTGCTGCTTCTTAACAAACTCAATAAATGTTTTGAAAATTCCTTACAAAAAGTTGACTAATTCTATCAGGGAACCGTGATAACAAACCCTCCGCTAATCAACAGGAGCTCAGGGTAAAGAGTTTGTCTCAGGAATTTTGGGTCAGGGTTATAGGCAATGGGACTCACAATGTATTGTCTTCACCACTTGCCTTCTCATTTATTTTTATGTCATATGCAAACTTGGCGATATATATTCGTATTCCTCATCCAAGTCACTAATATGCACTGGAAATAATTATGGTCGCAGCACTAATCCCTGTGGAATTCCACTAGTTACAAGTTGTCATCTGAAAATGCTGTCCTTATCCTAACTTTCTAACTTCTATTGGTTAGCCAATCGGCTATCCACTCTAATAGAAAACTCCCAAGTAATACTATGTCGAATGTATTTTCTATGTCCACTATGGAGGAAGTAGCCCCTTGACACCCAGATAATGCTGGGATTGATTGTTAGCCCTTCTACAGCTGCCCTGTTCAGCTTTTTACCGTCAAACTCCACTGAATTATTCGGGTCAGCTGCCAATACAAAGCTCCAATGGGGGAACCAGCTCTTTGTTTATTTTAAAATCTTCATTGGACTTCTCAGTGGACTTCCGTACACAGTTTTTATGCACCCAGGTTATTTTCACAATGAGATGTGGCTGGATCATGCACGATTCTCAGGGAACTGTTGGTGTCGAGTTTGCACGTTCTCCCTGTGTCTGCATGGGTTACTGCCAGGTGCTCCAATTTCCCCCCACGGTTCAACGATGTGCAGGTTAGGGTGGATTAACCATGCTAAATTGCCTGCAGTGTCCAGGGGTGTGCAGGCTATGTGGGTTAGCTATGGGAAATGCAGGGTTACAGGGATAGGGTGAGGCAATGTGTCTAGGTGGGATGCTCTTTGGAGAGTCAACGTGGACTCAATGGTTAGTTTCCATACTATAGGGATTCTATTCTGTGGGCTGTCCTTTAAACTCTCACCATCACCTTATAATGTTATCAACATCGATCTTACCCCTCGCCTCTGATCTCATTGGCATGCATTGACTCCTAACCTGGCCTCTGGCGCGTTCGCGATTATAATCACTTTCTCTCCAATGGCTGTGCCTTCAGTTATCTGAAGCCCTCACCCTGGAATTGACTTGATAAATCTCTTTCTTCTTTAAGTGATGGTTAGCTCCTTGTTTTTCAAAGAAAGATCCTTCTATGTTTGAAGATTCTTGTGTGGGACCAATGAAGTGATCCTGACTCTCTATGTGGTTGTCTTTAGTGAGCATGGGATCTTCCTTTCCATGTGTGTGACTGTCTTTAGTGAGTGTGGGATCTTCCTGAATTTTAGTGTGGCTGTTTTTTAGAGCATGTAGGATCTTCCAGACTCCATCGCCTTTGACTTCTCCTCGTCCTCATTGGAGGTATCAAATTTGCTGCAGCTGACTCCCAGTCTCAGTCCTGACATCCACGTTACTAACTTCAGTATCTCCCCTGAGACAGGTGTCCTGCTTGTTAAATTACTGTGCGTGTGACTTGGAGTCGAATGGAGTTTGATAAATAGCCTTGCACAACATCTTGTAAATTTCACGCTGTTACTGTGTTTATGGGGCTAATATGGTTGTCTTGTTGATGGTTTGTATAAGACCCACAATGGGGAGGTGTTGGCATTGTCGTATCATCAATCAGGTAGTAATTTAAAGACCCAGGAAATATTCTTGGTATCCTGGCTCAGACCTCAACAGGTAGAGGCTTGGGGTTTGTAAAGTGGTCTTCTGGTGCCATGGTAGCGTGCTTGCCTGTCGGCTAGAAGGTCTGGGCTCAAGTCTCAACTGCCCTGAAGCTATGTCACATTATGTCTGAACATGGTGATTCAAAATATATTTAGAGATCATAAGAAATGGGCAGCACGGTGGCTCAGTGGTTAGCACTGCAGCCTCACAGCACCAGGGACCCGGGTTCGATTACAGCCTCGGGTGGCTGCCTGTGTGGAGTTTGCACATTCTCCCCGTGTCTGCGTGGGTTTCCTCCGGGTGCTCCAGTTTCCTCCCACAGTGCAAAGATGTGCAGGTTAGGTGGATCGGCCATGCTAAATTGCCCATAGTGTTCAGGAGTGTGTGAGTTATAGGGAAATGGGTCTGGGTGGGATGCTCCAAAAGGCGGTGTGGACTTGTTGGGCCGAAGAGCCTATTTCCACACTGTAGGGAATCTAAAAAAAAAGGAACAGCAGTAGGCCCTTTGGCCCTTCGAGTTATTCCACCTTTCAATAGGATCATGGCCAACTTGACATTCCTTACATTAACTTTCGTGTCCTTTCCCCATAATGCTTGATTTCCCCAACAGATCAAGAACTTATCTCAGCCTTAAATATACACAAGAACTCTGCCCCCCGCAACTCTCAGTGGTAAGGAGTTTCAAAGACTCACAACCCTCTGAAAGAAGAAAATCCTCCTCATCTCAGTTTTAAATTGGCATCCCTTTACTCTGAGGCTGTGCCATCTGGTCCTTGAATCTCCCATAAAGGGCAACATCTTTTCAGCATTTACCCTGTCAAACTCTTAAGAATATGGTATCTGTCGACGAGGTCACCTCTCATTTTTCTAAACTTCAGTGAGCAGAGTCTCAACAGTTTCATTTTTTCTTCATAAGTCAACCCATCCGGAAGGATTGACAACTCACCTGGACGAGAAGATTGAACTGCGTAACCCAAAAAGAGCCCAGTCTCAATCCCCAAGCTTTGCAGATATCACTAAAACTTCTGAATAAAACAAGGCACCAGAGTTCTGGGGCAATATATTAGGATACAAGATTAATATATTAGAGGTGCTAAGTTATTTTTGTTGGCACCTACAAAATTTTAAGCAAAAACCAGTATTAAATGTTTTGTTGAGTTTTGCATGAACACTCCATTGCCTGATCGACTCAATGTGTGTTTATTCACAGCGTGACGATCCTGTAGTTTTGAGAGGTGTGGTTTGTCCTTGTTTCAGTTAAAGAGTGATTGAGGTGCAGGTAATGATCAGGCTATGAGAAGATAAGCAGCTTGTGAGGCTTTGTGGTTTTTTTTGGGGCTTGTAGCAATGGGGCAGCCTGGGTGAATGTGATTAAGCTTTCAGAGATCCAGGGTCCTTAGTTAGTTTTCGGCAGTTTCTGTTGGAGTCTGAACAGGGTTGGAAAGCTGCAGTAAATGTCAACTTGCTGCCACTGTCTCTGAGTTTTTTTTATGTTTTTTTTTCCTTTCTGTGTTGCTGGGCTTACCTATTTTCTGAATTTTGCCAAGGGATGTGCTGATGGGATCTTATTATATTGTAGCAGTTAATCAGTAATAGTTACCGTGTCTACTATGCTGTTAAGTTTTCCCAAAGAGTTAAGTTATTCTGAGTTTTTCTTCAGGGCCATAGAGTCAATGAGATGTACAGCGTGGAAACAGACCCTTCAATCCAAATTGCCCATGTCGACCAGATATCCTAAATTAATCTAGTCCCATTTGCCATCATTTGGCCCACATCCCTCTAAACCCTTCCTATTCATGTGTCTATCCAGATGCCCTTTAAATGTTGCAATTGTACCAGCCTCTGCCGCTCCTTCTGGCTGCTTATTCCACACACATACACGCCACTTTCTTTGTGAAAAAGTTGCCCCTTAGGTCCCTTTTAAACCTTTCCCCTATCACCTTAAACCTGTGCCCTAAACTTTGTAGATAACAAAGTGTAAAGCTGGACGAACACAGGGGGCCAAGCAGCATCAGGGGAGCAGGTTTTTAACTACAGTGTTTGAATAAATACTGTTTTGCGTGACTCTGAACATTTTGACCAATTGAATTGCATCTGGAATACAGCGCATTACCTTTTCCTTTAAAAGAAGATGAAGTTAGGGTCGAGGCTACTTTCTGAAAATATTTTGGGGGAGCAGGGTGGCTGGCCTGGTCCACAGCAACAGTCCTGACAAAATATCCTATACCAATACTGACCAGTTAAGTGTGTATTGTTGTGTATAGCGTAATGTTTGTCCCTCTGTGCTGAAGGCAAAGTAGATGTCACTTAATCTATTGTCAATAAATGATGAAGCCTTGCAATATGCTACAATCCTTGTGTTGTGAACGCATTATTGGCAACAATTTGTGGATCTGAATATACCCATGAGATGTTTGTGTTGTCATGTTTGCAGTGCTTTCTTTCACCCTTATCATTCAGACAAGTTTTAATAAACCAATTATTTAAACTTCTGTCGAATCGAATTTGTAACCAGACAATTATGGAAAGCAAACAGCAGAATGATTTCTGACAGCAAATTTTGAACCTTTTCCAACCAGGAGTGATTCGTAGGGTTTTCTCACAATAGCGAGCGGAGGGTGCGAGTGGTGATGGCAGGCTTTTCACTTGAGTGAAGAGATAATTAGCACTGTCATTTCAAACTGCATTCTGCAGCCTCAATGAGCAATTAGGTCAGTCAAAGCTGCTAATGGAGCTGAGGATCACGTAGAACATACAGCAGTCAGCTCCACTTACATGTGGTGTCAATGTGAGTGAAGCACACACATTTACAAACTAATATGAAACAAAAAACACTGTGGGTACCAGAGCTCTGAAACACACAAAATCAGAAATAGCTGGAGAAACTCAGCAGATGTGGCAGCACCTGTGACGAGAGAAACAGAGTCAATGTTTTGAGTATTGTGATCCTCTCCTGAGCTTTTGCAGATAAGAACTCTGAAGATGGATTGCTAGACTGGATTTTGAAAAGGGCTCTGACAACACTATCAGGGGAAGTTGCTTAATAAATTAAGAGCTGAAGCTGTTACTGGCAATGTACTGGCATGGATAGAGAATTGACTGACTGACAGACATCAGAGCGTGTGGATAAAGTGTTTTTTTCAGAATGGCAGCCAGTGGCTAGTGGAGTTCTGCAGGGGTCAGTGTTGTGACCACAACTGCTCATGTAATATATACAAATGGTCTGGAGAAAGGAACTGAGGGCATTGTTGCTAAGTTTGCCAATGGCACAGAGATAGGTCGAGGCACAGCAGGGTTAAGGAGGCAGGGATGCTAAAGAGGTACAGGATGGGAGACAGGGCAGAGAAGTGGCAGATGGAATACAATATAGCAAAGTGTGAGATTATGCACTTTGGGATGAAGAATAGAGGCAAAACTATTTTCTAAATAGGGAATGGTGTCTGAGAAATGAAGCACACTGGGACTTGGAAGTCCTTGTTCAGGATTCTCTTCAGGTTAATATGCAGGTTCAGTTGGCAGTTGGGAGGACAAATGCAGTGTCAACATTCATTTCCAGAGGGTAAGATTATAAGAGCAGAGATATACTGCTGAGGCTGTATAAGGCTCTGGTCAGAATGCTGGCATTGGATGGGAATCCAGAGGAGGTTTATAAGAATGATCCTCGGGATGAAGGGCTTGTGATATGAAGAGCGGTTGTGAACTGAGGGTCTGTACTTGAGGGAATTTAGAAGGATGATTAAAACTTACAGAAAACTGAGAGGCCTGGACAGAGTGGACATGGAGATGATGTTTCCACCAATAGGAGAGAGTAGGATCTGAGAGCACAGCCTCAGGCTGAGGGAGTGACTCTTTAGAACTGAGAAAAGAAGGAATTTCTGCAGTCAGAGGGTGGTGACTGTGTGGAACTATTGTCACAGAGGGCTGTGGTGGCGAAGCCATTGAGTGTATTTAAGACAGCGATGGATAGGTTCTTGATTAGTAAGGTTACAGGGATGAGGCAGGAGAATGGGGTCTGAGAAACATGTCAGCCATGATCGAATAGAGGACCAGACCCAATGGGATAAATGGCCTAATTCTGTTCCTGTATCTCATGGTATTTGGGATGGGCATTAATCACGGGCATGGAAGCAAATGTTAAAGGAAGAATGCTGGGGAATGGGGTTCAGAAATAGAATAGCACATGATTGAACGGTGGAGCAGACTCAATGGGCCACATAGCCTAATTCTGCCCCTATATCTTTTGGTTTTATGGATATGGACTTGAACCATTAAATCTACTTTCTTTCAATTGATTCTGCCAGACCTGCTACGTTCCTGCAGCAATTTCTGATTGTATGTCTCATTTACCAGCTGTTGGACCTTGTTATGTAAAAGCAAGCCTTTTGGCCCAGTGCATCTATTCTAGCTCTTTAGACATTCCACAATTTAAGTGGTAATTTTTTTATGATGTGTTATTTTGATGGTACCTCATATTAGAGCAAGAATGAAATGACAGTGATGTAAATGTTACCATAATTTCTAACAACAGTCACATGTTATTTGATGTGATCAAAGATTTCAATATATTCACAGGAAAAGTCAGGAGAGATAAAAATAAACTATTTCCATTGGTTGGGGATTCTAGAACCAGAGAACATAGTCTGAGAATTAGTGCCAGACCATTCGGAAGAGATGGTAGGAAGCACTTCTGCACAGTAAGGGTGGTAGAGGTTTCGAACTACAAACAGCAGTGAATGCTGGGTCAGTTGTTAATTTTCAACCTGAGATACTTAAATGTTTGTTAATCATAAGTATATAAGGATATGGGCCAAAAGCAGACATATGGAGTAAGGCCACAGATGTTGCCTTGATCTAATTGAATGATGGAACAGGCTCAAGGGGCTGTATGGCCTACTACTGTTTCTAAGCTAACAAAGTGTGAAGCTGGATGAATGCAGCAGGCCAAGCAGGATCTTGGGAGCATAAAAGCTGACGTTTCGGGCCTAGACCCTTCATCAGAGAGGGTCTAGGCCCGAAATGTCAGCTTTTATGCTTCAAAGATGCTGCTTGGCCTGCTGTGTTCATCCAGCTCTACACTTTGTTGTCTTGGATTCTCCAGCATCTGAAGTTCCCATTATCTCTTACTACCATTTCTATGTGTCTATTATCAAGAGAAGAGAGAATGAGAAGCTGCACAACTGTTCCTTTATCTTCTGTTTTTATTTTCTAAGACACCAGTAAACAGTATTCTGCACATCTGAATATCATTGAAGAATTTATAGAACTGACTGAGGAGTTAGACAATTATTACTGTTTGTAGAATTAGAGAAAAATATGCAGCAGATGCAGAGAATATGGGAGAAACAGAACAGGTCTGGCAGCAACTCTGGAGACAGAGTTAATGCCTGAAGTCTAGTGTGGCTCGGAACTGAAAGGAATTGAAAAGAGCTGGAGAAACGTTTAAAATATTTTTGAAAGAAAAGAGGGCCCCTGGAGTAGAGATCATCGTAAAAGACAAAGTGGTTTTTAAAGGTGGTGCAAGAGACATAAAATGGGTGTAAATTAAGGTGTGAAAGGGAGACAACGTGTCCACTCTCATAAAAGACAAAAGTCACCATTGTCTTATCAGGTGATAGGGTTGATTTCTCATTAGAGAGAGACAGCCAGCGGTCGTTCAACCTGATTTGCTTTGATTTGATTTGATTTATTGCTGCCACGTGTACCTAGGTACAGTGAACATTTTAGATAACAAAGTGTGCAGCTGGATGAACACAGCAGGCCAAGCAGCATCTCAGGAGCACAAAAGCTGACGTTTCGGGCCTAGACCCTTCATCAGAGAGGGGGATGGGGAGAGGGAACTGGAATAAACAGGGAGAGAGGGGAGGCGGAGTGAAGATGGATAGAGGAGAAGATAAGTGGAGGAGAGAGTATAGGTGGGGAGGTAGGGAGGGGATAGGTCAGTCCAGGGAGGACGGATGGGCCAAGGAGGTGGGATGAGGCTAGTAGGTAGGAAATGGAGGTGCGGCTTGAGGTGGGAGGAGGGGATAGGTGAAAGGAAGAACAGGTTAGGGAGGCAGGGACGAGCTGGGCTGGTTTTGGGATGCAGTGGGGGAAGGGGAGATTTTGAAGCTTGTGAAGTCCACATTGATACCATTGGGCTGCAGTGTTCCCAAGCGGAATATGAGTTGCTGTTCCTGCAACCTTCGGGTGGCATCATTGTGGCACTGCAGGAGGCCCATGATGGACATGTTGTCGAAGGAATGGGAGGGGGAGTGAAAATGGTTCGCGACTGGGAGGTGCAGTTGTTTATTGCAAACCGAGCGTAGGTGTTCTGCAAAGCGGTCTCCAAGCCTCCGCTTGGTTTCCCCAGTGTAGAGGGAGCCACACCAGGTACAGTGGATGCAGTATACCACATTGGCAGATGTGCAGGTGAACATCTGCTTGATGTGGGAAGTCATCTTGGGGCCTGGGATGGGGGTGAAGGAGGAGGTGTGGGGGCAAGTGTAGCACTTCCTGTGGTTGCAGGGGAAGGTGCCGGGTGTGGTGGGGCTGGAGGGGAGCATGGAGCAAACAAGGCAGTCGCCGAGAGAGTGGTCTCTCCAGAAGGCAGACAAGGGTGGGGATGGAAAAATGTATTAAGTGGTGGTGTGGGATTGTAGTTGGCGGAAGTGTCGGAGAATTATGCGTTGTATCCGGAGGTCGGTGGGATGGTATGTGAGGACGAGGGGGATTCTCTTGGGGCGGTTATTGCGGGGGCGGGGTGTGAGGAATGAGTTGTGGGAAAAGCGGGAAACACGGTCGAAGGCGTTCTCCACCACTGCGGTGGAGAAGTTGCGGTCCTTGAAGAATGAGGACATCTGGGATTTACGGGAGTGGAATGCCTCATCCTGTGAGCAGATGCAGCAGAGGCAAAGGAATTGGGAATAGGGTTTTTTGCCGCGAGTAGTACAGGCAGATCATAGCAAACAACATACAGATCACTGGGTGCATAAAGAAAGTGAGGCATCCAAGGTAACAAATTTACAGGAGGTGCACAAAAGTAAAGTCAACATTATGTTTGAAATTAGAGGGGTATGTTCAACAGTCTGATAACAGCAGGGGAAAAACTGTTCCCGAACTTGTTGGTGCATGTGTTCGAGCTTTTGTATCATCTGCCTGACAGAAGAAGTTGGACGAAAGCATTATCAGGGTCGGGAGGTGGGGGTGGGGTGGACTTTGATGATGTTGGCAGCTTGTTCCTTGTTCCACTTCCACTCAGGACCCCTCCCCACAACTCTTTCCTAGTACATTGGTGCTGATTCTGGCTGTCAGTTGTACAGAATAAGAACAATTAATAATCTATTTTATATGAAAGGCCAGTGTATGTACCTTGACTCTATTACTTTTCTTCTCAATCAGTCTCATCACACTTACTTTAGTAAATTTTCTGACACTTTAACTTGGTTGCACAAATTCCGGTTTCCTGGCCAAAGCCACCTCCTCCTCACCACGGGAGTGTAGTCCTTCTATACTTCGATATCCCACATCAAGATGGTCTGAAGGCTTTTAACACTTTCCTTGAAAGGATGCCTGAACTGTTTGTATCCGCCATCACCTTCAATCGCCTGGCTGAATTCATTCTCAGTTTTGCACAATTTCTCCTTTAACTCATCTCACTTTCTCCAGGTTCAATGTGTACCTGCATGGGTCGTCGTTTTGTGGGATAGGTAGAACTTTCCTTGTTCCACTTCCACTCAGGACCCCTCCCCACAACTCTTTCCTAGTACATTGATGGCATAATTGATGCTACTTACTGCTCTCATATAGGATTCGAAATCACTCGCTCCATCTCTGACTCCTCCCCTTCTTGAATTCACTGCTTCCATTTCTGAGGCTAACTATCCTTCAATATCTATCATAAGCCCTTTGACTCTCACAGTTACCTCGACTATAGCTCCTCACCCTACAGGTACATAGTTCTTTGGAAGTGATTTCACAGGTAGACATCACATGGTAGTGAAGAAAGTGTTTAGCATGCTTAGCTTCATTGGTCAGAGCAATGAGTATAGAAACAAACATAGAAATTGCTGGAAAAGCTCAGCATGTCTGGCATCATCTGTGGAGAGAAATTGGAGCTAATATTTCAGTTTGAACAACCCTTCTGAATGTGTGTGAAGGTTTTATTAGTTATTTCTGCTGCTTGACAGAACTTAACGGTAACTTTAATAAATTAGCTAGTTAATTCCTAATTTATTATTGTGGATTTTATTTTCTCTAACGCCTACCTGTCAATTTACTCATGGTATGAGAATGTTGCTGGCTGGGCCAGCGTTTATTACCCATTGCTCACTGCAGTCAAGAATGTGGGGATGAGCTGCCGTCTTCAGACACTTTCCGATGAAAACATTATCAAAATAAATTGACTCAATATAGTGTTCTGTGTCTAATAAGCTCACCAGCTTCCATGTGCAGATGAGATCATGGTGGCTAGTTTCCCCATTCCTAGAGGAGACTGGGACTGAGAATGCAGGACCAGAGACAAAAGCTAATTTCAAGGGCAAAGCCCAGGCATGGGAGCAAAGGCCAGACATTGGGATAATGGATTAGAGAGGATCAACAGTCCGGTTGTATGGGAAAGTGTCAAGCCATGGGCAATGGTTGGTAAGGTAGTTCAAGTCATTGAGCAGTGGAGTCAGGGACCTCCTCAGCTGTGGGGTAGAAGCCCCCGGGTGAATTTGGACTTTGGGGGAGCATGGACAACACAAAGACCATTCCTTCTGCCTAGCACCCAGCTGTGCCCATTTCCCTGCTTCATTAGATGCTTTGCTCATTTGGAAGACTGTTGCACCCAACACTTGGAGTTTCTGAGTCTCCGCACTCCCAGAAATCACCCAAACACAGTGTTCCAAGACACACAGTATATTTACATATAAGTTTTCACCACCACTCATTGCCTCAAAGTGCTTTCCAGCCAATGAAGCATTCTTTGAATTCCAATCTCTGTTATAAAGCAGGAAAAGCAGCAGCAAATTTGTTACTTGTGTATGTCAAGTGAACCACCTTCATTAATTTTGATTTGGGGCAAATTTCTCAAGTTTGAAAGAGAATGGAGGGTAGAAGTCACACATGTAGGGAAGGGTGGGACCATGGAGAGACTTAAAAAAACAGAATGAGGTTTTTAAAGTCAAGGCATTTCTTTCCCAGGGCCAGTGACCACAGGAGTGAGAGTTCAACAGGACTTGTTTTATTTATTCATGAATGGAATGAGGGTGTCACAGGCTAAGCCAATGTTTATTGCCCATCCTTAATGCCCAGAGGGCAGCTAAGAGTCAACCACATTGCTGTGTGTCTGAAGTCACAGGTAGGCCAGACCATTTAAGGATGGCAGTTTCCTTTCCTGAAGAATATTAGTGATCCAAATGGGTTTTTCCCAACAATTGACAATGGTAATCATAAGACTCTTAATTCCAGATTCTTCTTGAATTTAAATTCCATCATCTGCCATGGCGGGCTTTGAACTTGGGTCCCCTGAACATCATTCTCTGGAAACAGTCCAGCAATAACACCACTAGGCCATTGCCTCCCGTTGGCATGGGTTAAGACTTGGCCAGTAGTCCTCATGTTTACAGAGGCTGAAGTGTGTGCAGCAGCCTCAGATACCTTGGGACAGTAGTATCTTGAGACATCCTGGGGATGAATGGTAAAATAGATAGCTGGCCGATGTTCTTTGATGAATGAGTGGTTAACTGTCATTGCAAGAAGACTCGAGGATTCACTTGGGATAAGTTCACAGTGCATGAAATATGCAATTACCCTTCAGTATAAATACGTTATTTGTAACTCCATTATGTGATTAATATCTGTATTTTAGCACAGCCATAAATGTGACAAACTGCTTGATAGATGAGACTCACATGCAGCTGAATAAACATAGCAATGACTCAATAAGCAGCACCTTCCAGTAATTTCTTGCAAAACTAGTGACCAACTTGTCCACAAATTTAACGCTCTTTTATCAAAACATGCAGCCAAATAAAAATTCAGCAGAGGCAGTAAAACAGATTAGGTCCTGTCAGATCTAAATGATCTGAATTGCAATGGAATCTTTCCTTTACTTCAGAGATAGGACATTTATTACTGTAGACCCTTGGATGGTCTTTAATGTACAGCCCACAAGAGTTAACTCTGACAAGATGGTGCCAGCATAGTTTGAGGCAGGCAGTAAAAAATCTAGTGTTTCTGCAATATTTCCCTGGTATTTGTTATATCAATGAAAGAAGGCATCATTTTGTTGAAGCATTGCATCTTATGCTAATCAGGACAATTTATGAGAATGCAAAATATGTGGACTCTCTGTAATAGTCAAATTCTGTAAGGCCGAACAATTACTTAAAAGCAAAATCCTGAAAATTTGAAATGAAATAAATGCTGGAGAAACTCACCAGGTTTGGCAGCATCTGCAGAAAGAGAAATAGAGTTAGCGCTTCGAATCGGATATGGCTCTTCTTCAGAACTGCCTGCTTATCATAAACTATGTCACCAGTAGGCCATTGTTACTGAGGATTCATACATTTCATTGAAGCGGCATTAGTTTGAAGGAATCAGTAGACTCTCATTTCTTAGATGAGGTAGGGGAGTATGACAAGGCCCCCCCCCCCCCCCCCCCCCCCCCGTCTTTCATCTCTCAGAGAGTATTAAAAATTTTAGAGCATTATTTCAAAGAGATTGTGGGGAATGGGTTTGTGGGGTGTGGAAGTGAGATGCATTTCCTGCTATGTCATGCAATATTTAACCTCCAAGTCAAGACTTAAAGTAGCATACAGCAACAAAGTTTCTGGAAAAGCTCAGCAGGTCTGGCAGCATCTGTGAAGGAGAAAACAGAGTTAATGTTTCGGGTCCAGTGAACCTTCCTCCTGTGGGGTTCTGAGGAAGGGGCACTGGACCTGAAACGTTAATTCTGTTTTCTCCTTCACAGATGCTGCCAGATCTGCTGAGCTTTTCCAGTAACTTTATTTTTGTTCCTGATTTACAGCGTCTGCTATTCTTTCAGTTTTTGCTGAAAGCAGGATATCTAGTTGTTCAGAGATAATGGGAACTGTAGATGCTGGAAAATCCAAGATAACAAAGTGTGGGGCTGGATGAGCACAGCAGGCCAAGCAACATCTCAGGAACACAAAAGCTGACGTTTCGGGCCTAGACCCTTCATCAGTAAAGGGGGATGGGGAGAGGGTTCTGAAATAAATCGGGAGAGAGGGGGAGGTGGACCAAAGATGGATAGAGGAGAAGATAGATGGAGTAGAGAGTATAGGTGGGGAGCTAGGGAGGGGATAGGTCAGTCTGGGGAGGACGGACAGATCAAGGAGGTGGGATGAGGTTAGTAGGTAGGAAATGGAGGTGCGGCTTGAGGTGGGAGAAGGGGATAGGTGATTGGAAGAACCGGTTAGGGAGGCAGAGACAGGCTGGGCTGGTTTTGGGATGCAGTGGGGGGAGGGGACGAACTGGGCTGGTTTTGGGATGCAGTGGGTGGGGGGGAAGAGCTGAGCTGGTTGTGTGGTGCAGTGGGGGGAGGGGACGAACTGGGCTGGTTTTGGGATGCGGTGTGTGGAGGGGTGATTTTGAAGCTGGTGAAGTCCACATTGATACCATTGGGCTGCAGGGTTCCCAAGCGGAATATGAGTTGCAGGAGGCCCATGATGGGCATGTCGTCTGAGGAATGGGAGGGGGAGTTAAAATAGTTTGCAAAGGGAAGTGCAGTTGTTTGTTGTGAACCGAGCGGAGGTGTTCTGTAAAGCAGTCCCCAAGCCTCCACTTGGTTTCTCCAATGTAGAGGAAGCCACAACGGGTATAGTATAACACATTGGCAGATGTGCAGGTGAACATCTGCTTGACATGGAAAGTCAACTTGGGGCCTAGGATAGGGGTGAGGGAGGAGGTGTGGGGGCAAGTGTAGCTCTTTCTGCGGTTGCAGGGGTAGGTGCTGGGTGTGGTGGGGTTGGAGAGCAGTGTGGAGCGAACAAGGGAGTCACGGAGAGAGTGGTCTCTCCGGAAAGCAGACAAGGGTGGGGATGGAAAATGTCTTTGGTGGTGGGTTCGGATTGTAGATGGCGGAAGTGTCAGAGGATGATGCGTTGTATCTGGAGGTTGGTAGGATGGTATGTGAGAACGAGGGGGATTATTTTGGGCGGTTATTGCGGGCGCGGGGTGTGAGGCATGTGTTGCGGGAAATGCAGGAGACACGGTCGCGGGCATTCTCGACCACTGCCGGGGGGAAGTTGCAGTCCTTGAAGAACGCTGCCATCTGGGATGTGCGGGAGTGGAATGCCTCATCGTGGGAGCAGATGCGGCGGAAGTGAAGGAATTGGGACTAGGGGATGGAATTTTTGCAGGGTGGTGGGTGGGAGGAGGTGTTTTCTAGGTAGCTGTGTGAGTCATTGGGCTTGAAATGGACATCAATTTCTAGCTGGTTGCCTGAGATGGAGACAGAGAGGTACAGGAAGGTAAAGGATGTGTTGGAGATGGCCTAGGTGAACCTCAGATTGGGGTGGAAGGTGTTGGTGAAGTAGATAAACTGTTCGAGCTCCTCTGGGGAGCAAGAGGAGGCGTTGATACAGTCATCAATGTAATGGAGGAAGAGGTGGGGTTTGGGGCCTGTGTAGGTGCGGAAGATGGACTGTTCCACGTAATCTACAAAGAGGCAGGCATAGCTTGGGCCCATGCGGGTACCCATGGCCACCCCCTTTGGCTGTAAGTAGTGGGAGGAATTGAAAGAAAAGTTGTTCGGTGTGAGGACAAGTTTGGTTCGGCGGATGAGGGTGTCAGTGGAGGGGGACTGGCCAGGTCTGTGGGATAGGAAGAAGCGAATGGCCTTGAGGCCATCTGCATGCAGAATACAGGTGTATAGGGACTGGGCGTCCATGGTGAAAATGAGGTGTTGGGGACCAGGGAACTGAAAGTTCTGGAGGAGGTGGAGGGTGTGGGTGGTGGCATGGACATAGGTGGGCCATTCCTGAACCAAGGGGGAGAAAATGGAGTTGAGATTGGTGGAGATGAGTTTGGTGGGGCAGGAGCAGTTGGAAACAATGGGTCGACCAGGCCAGGCAGGTTTGTGGATTTTGAGGAGATAGAAGCGGGCAATGCGAGGTTGGGGAACAATAAGGTTAGAGGCCATGGGTGGGAGGTCACCTGAGGTAATGAGGTTGTGAATGGTTTGGGAGATGATGGTTTGGTGCTCAGGGGTTGGGTTGTGATCTGGGGGGTGGTAAGAGGAGGCATCGGAGAGTTGGCATTTGGCCTCGGCGATGTAGATGTCAGTGCGCCATACTACTACTGCTCCTCCCTTGTCTGCAGGTTTGATGGTGAAGTTGGGATTGGAGCTGACGGCTGCCCGTTCTGCAGGGGAGACGCCTGCAGTGCCATAATGATGCCACCCAAAGGTTGCAGGAACAGCAACTCATATTCCGCTTGGGAACCCTGCAGATCAATGGTATCAATGCGGGCTTCAAGAGCTTCAAAATCTCCCCTTCACCCACTGCATTCTAAAACCAGCCCAGCTCGTCCCCTCCCCCCACTGCATTCCAAAACCAGCCCAGCTTGTCCCCTCCTCCCACTGCATCCCGAAACCAGCCCAGCTCGTCCCTGCCTCCCTAACCTGTTCTTCCAATCACCTATCCCCTTCTCCCACCTCAAGCTGCACCTCCACTTCCTACCTACTAACCTCATCCCACCTCCTTGACCTGTACATCCTCCCCTGACTGACCTATCCCCTCCCTACCTCTCCATCCATACTCTCCTCTCCAACTATCTTCTCCTCTACCCATCGTCAGTCCGCCTTCCCCTCTCTCCCTATTTATTTCAGAACCCTCTCCCCATGCCCCTCTCTGATGAAGGGTCTAGGCCCGAAACGTTGGCTTTTGTGCTCCTGAGATGCTGCTTGGCCTGCCATGTTCATCTAGCTTCACACTTTGTTATCTAGTTGTTCTTTCATTGCGGTCTACAAGGCCAATGCCTGATCTCTCAAGTCTTCTAAAAGGATTTCATTGTTTCTAATGGATGTTTGGAAATCTTGAGATCATGCAAGGTTTTATGCCAATGTTAACTATTTCTTCTTTCATTTTTTGACAAGGTTGCAATCACCTAGATTTAATTCCTGCAATAGTCTTCCTGGCAGCACAGTAGGTGTAGCTACCCTCAAATAAAACATTAATACTTCAGTAAGGCAGTTCATCACCACATTTTCCAGAGCAATTAGGAATGGCAGTAAATGCTGGCCCAGCCAGTGACAGTTGGGAGATAATGGGAACTGCAGATGCTGGAGATTCCAAGATAATAAAATGTGAGGCTGGACGAACACAGCAGGCCAAGCAGCATCTCAGGAGCACAAAAGCTGACGTTTCGGGCCTAGACCCTTCATGACAGTTGGGATTTTGTTTTAATGACATGGTATTGTGCCGATTAAAATACAAAAGAACTGCAACACAAAATCAGAAACAAAACTGAAAATTGCTGGAAAAGCTCAGCAGGTCTAAGGAACACTTCTGAGGAAGGATGACTTGACCCAAAACTTTAACTCTGGTTTCTCTCCACAGATGCTACCAGTCCTACTGAGCTTTTCCAGAAGCTTCTGTTTTTGTTTGGAATCGTATGGAATTTAGATCACAGAAAGTGCCCATTTAATCTGTGTTGGCATTTCCAGTCCCCACAAGACTCCTGTGGTCCCTTTAGATCTGAACTCAACAGTATATTGTACATAGATATTTTATATCAAACCACATAGAAATCCAATATTGAACTTTCTATCACTGCCTCTCCAATTTGCTAAAATCACTTTTCCACCAATGTCGAGTCTAAACCTATGCCTTTTTGACTGTCAGGTGGGGCAAGGTAACTCTCCAGTAGAAGAGAAAGCTGGAGGTTCTCACCAGCTGCCCAATGTTTGACATGAAAAATAGACTTATCGTGCCTCAAAAAAAGCGTTTCTGGATTAGGGTCAGTGCCCATGGAGAAGAAATTTGCAGGCAGAAGATGTATTTGTCCAGTTGATTGATTTCAAGAGCCACCTGTGTGCTAAAGTCTATGGTGCCACAAATATTTGCAATGGGAACATAGGAACAGCAACACAAAATGATCACTCTTTTTCTCTCTGCACAGACTGTGCCAGACACATTTTTTTTTAGTCATTTCTGCTTGTATTTCAGATTTTCAGCATCTGCAGTTTTTAGATGTATGTTATTTTCTTCTATCAGCCTCTGATATACTTCAATGAGATCTACTCTCATTCTTTTACAGGCCGAAACTGTTCAGTCTCTTCTCATAAGGAAGCCTTCCATCTCTGAGTAGTCCATTGAGACTACTTCACCAGTAGCCAATCTGCTTTTTTTTCTCTTAGAGCCTTGATAAGCTCAAGAAAATGACAAATCACAAATTTGAATTGTTTAATTGATTCATTAACCTCTAATGCACTTTTATTGCAATGAAAGGGAAAAGCACCAGGTTTGCATGACACTTGGTGTGAAAATTCATTGGAAACAATAGTTATCTTCATGAGAAGTGGATTGTCCCAGGAGCACAATAATGTCAAATTAATCAAAACATCTAAAAATTGATCTGTAAGATAAATTAAACACACTGCAAAAGCTTGAACCCAAGGCCAATCTGCTTGATTTGTTACTGCAAGTACATTTATAAAGCAGTATTTCATCTCATCGTAAATAGCATTCAATATATATAGATCAGAAATGTCCAAAGCCCATTTCATTGAAGTCTTTATAAGTTTCCCTAAGTGAAAGGTTAACAAAAATCTATTACATTTATCTTCTCTGGTGTGGTACCAGTAGACTCCAAGCTATGATGATATATTATTAAGAAGTATGTGAGAAAGTAACTATTCTGTGGTGATACAAGAGACATATTACTGATTCTCGCTGTACAGCCCTGATTCATAAAGAGGACTTTTCTCCCATTGCCTTATTAAGTAAGTTTACTAAATAATAATTGTGACATTTCTTGAGTGCCATTATAACACTACCAAAAATACCTCCAACTTGATGTGAATGTGAACATGCACTGGCCTCCTGCAACTGTTCTCAAACATTCATGTCTACACTCTTTTGCCACTATAATCCTGCTGCAGCCCATTGATTAAGTAGAAATCTGATTTAGATGCAAACAGATGTTCCTGCATATCCTCAAAATGTCTAGCTGTATGTACGAAGAGGGAAATAGTTAACTTTTAGGTCTTTCAACAGACCATGCTTCCCTGGCAAAGTCTGACTTATCTCCTAAACTATGAGAATGACTCATAGTGTTTTCAAAACAGATAAACATTATCTTGTCATACCTCAAGGACACTTAGCTTTTTAAAAAGTTACCTTGGCAACCAGTCAGTATTGTTGAGTTGAATGGTCCCTCTCTGAAAACGGATGAAAACAATATGAGCCCCTTATATAACTGACTTTTCTGTATTTAGGAAAGAAAAACAAAATGTCATTGCAGGAGGTAGGAATATTTGACTCTGGTCTGTTAATTCTATCTAATGCTGTCAAGTTTTTTCAGGTCAATGATCAACATGGCTGATACTGTAATTTTTTCTACTGCAGTATAAATTCTCGCTCCCTTCGAAATTTGGTATTCTTGCATCTGTCCGGATGACTGTAAAGTGAATAATATCAGAAATGCTCAAGTTCTATACGACCAATTGACTTTTGAAATGACCTTCCCTTTGTTCATATTCAACATATACAGGGAAATCAATACCTTTGCTCCACCAATGTGTTAACGGTATATTTCATCTCAGTTGTACTAGGGACTTTTCTGAATTTAACTCCAAATGTTTAAAGGAAGGTTTGAGATATTGTTATTATTGTAGTTAATGACAATACTGGACAAGCCAAATTTCCAAGTGAAACCTATCTTTGGTACAAGTAAAAGCAAGAAATTGTCACTGAATGGTGATGTTCAATTAGTGAACCAGTATCGGCACAATGAGTCAAATGGCTTCTTTCTGCAGAATAATATTTTTGTGATTCTTTGAACTGCCAAACAAAGGGACATCTTCAGCAAGAGAGAATCCAAGCATTGACCCTAATGTTCAATAGTATTATCATCACTGAATCTCACATCAGCAACTTTTTGTGGCTTATCATTGACTAGTCAGATAACTATTGTGGCTCCAAGAGCATGTCAGCGGTTAGTCATTTTGTGATGAATCACAAAAATCCTGACTTCCAAAGTTTGTTTGCCACCAAACAAGACAAAAGCCTGAAATGTGATTGAATATGCGTCACTTGCCTCGATCTTGCAGCCTCCAATTCAAGAAGTTCGAGACCATTTCAAACAAAGCAGCCTCATGAACCAGCATCCCTTCCACCTTCCTTAAACATTCACTCCCTCCACCAGTGATGCTCAGTAGCAGTGGTTGGTACCATCTTCAAGATGGCCTGCAGACATCCAGCAAGTTTCCTTAAATAACAAACTCACAATGACTACCATTGAGAAACACACAGGCAGCAGTTACATAGGAACACCGCACCCTGCAAATTCTCCTACAAGCCACTCAGCATTCTGAATCGGAAGTAGAGAACCTTTCTTACAGTGTCACTGGGTAAAAATCCTGGAATCCTCTCCCTCCATGCATTGTGGTCAACTTACAGCACATAAACTGCTCTAGTTCAAGAAGGAAGCTCACCATCACCTTCTCAAAGGCAACTAGGGATGACAAAGAAAATGCTAGCCCAGCCAGAGATGCTGACATCCCGTGAGTGACTTAAAGGAAATTTAATTGAAAGAACTTGGAAAGTGATGAAAGACAGTATTATGTCAAAGGCTTAAAGCAAATTGTTCACACTGGCCCATACTTCATGTTTATAGAAACAGCTTGTTTTGCCTAACAAATGCATATTACAGTGATTACCATAGAACCCCTACCGTGCAGAAACAGGCTATTTGACCCATCAAGTCCACACTGACCCTCTGAGGAGCATCCCACATAGGCACATTCCCCCCACAACCTTATTCCCTGTAACCCTGAATTTGCCATGGCTAACCCACCTAACCTACACATTCCTGGCCACCAAGGGCAATTTAGCATGACCCATCCACCTAAGCCTCACATCTTTGGACTGTGGCAGGAAACCAGAGCACCGGAAGAAAACCCTCACAGACACAGGGAGAATATGCAAGCTGCACACAGACAGTTGCCTGAAGGTGGAATTTAACCTCGATCTAAGGCATTGAGAGGCACCAGTACTAATCACCAAGTGATAATGGGAACTGCAGATGCTGGAGAATCCAAGATAATAAAATGTGAGGCTGGATGAACACAGCAGGCCCAGCAGCATCTCAGGAGCACAATGCTCCTGAGGTGGCGCTGGGCCTGCTGTGTTCATCCAGCCTCACATTTTATTAACCACCAAGTTAATGTGATTATACTCTCATTAGCTGCCTCCACCCCTTTTCCTGACTACATTAGCTTTTCCTTCCAATCCTTTCTCCTCATGTGTTTACTCAGCTTCCCTTAAATTGATACTATACAACACAAACACAAGTTCTGGGAGTAAGACCCGCATTCTCACCAGCCTCTCAGTAAATTAGCTTCTTCCGAAACTCCATTTGAAATGATTAGACACTAACACAAATGGATCACCCTTTATATGGCCTCTCTTGCAAGTGAAATATCTTCGATTTGTCAAACCCATTCAGCCACAAAATAACATAAAACAATAAATTGTAGAACTTAGTTCTGAGGAAGGGTCACCGGAGCTGAAACGTTAACTCTTTTTTTCCCTTCACAGATGCTGCCAGACCGGTTGAGGTTTCCCAGCAACTTCTGTTTTTGTTCCTGATTTCCAGTATCCGCAGCTCTTTTGGTTTTTAATAAACTGCAGATGCTGGAAATCTGAAACAAACACAGAAATGGCTGGAGAACCTCAGCAAGTTGGCAGCATCTTTGGAGGCAGAAACAGAGCTAATGTTTTCAGTCCAGTGACTTTTCTTCAGAACTGGTCTTGACTACCGAAAATAGTATATATCAATATAAGTAGTGGGGAACCAAGTAAGTGGAGTTGAAAACCAGAGAGTGACAAAAACGATTAGGCAGGTAAATGGATGAAAAATGGTAGGCCAGTGAAGGAGAAAAGCTGATAATGGTGGCCACCAGTGGGTGAGAATGGGTTGGCTCAAAGATTTCATGTCCTGACAAGGCCTCACATTTTCGGGATAGGTAAATGATATAGTAGGTGGTGTTCAGGATCTAAAATTATTTTCACTTGATGTTGAGTCCGAAGGGCTGCAGGGTCCCCAAGCGGAAAATGAGATGCTGCTCTTCCAGCTTGTGTCGAAGCACTGCAGCAAGCCTGAGGCAGAGACGTTGGCCAGGGAACAAGGTGGTATGTTGAAATGGCACTGGGATTATGGAAAATATTGATGGATCACCATTCAATTTTGACCTGTGCAGTAGGATCATGGAACCATAGAATCCCTTTCATGTGGAAGCAGGTCATTTGTCCCAATGAGCTTACCTCAACCCTCTGAAGAGCGCCCCACCCAGATCCACCCCCTGCCCTTTCCCTGTCACCCTGCATTTCTCTTGGCCAAACCGCTAACCTGCACACTTTATAAATATGGATAAATAAATAGAAATATAAACCTCTACATATGTTTCAGCGATAGAACTGCCGATGCTGGAGAATCTGAAATAACAAGGTGTAGAGCTGGATGAACACAACAGGCCAAGCAGCAGTAGAAGAACAGGAAAGCTGACATTAAAGAGTATTTTTCTGATTATTTAGGTGAGTGGTCTGTATTACTTGTCCAATGCAAGAAGATTCCAATAATTTGAATGGATATGTGGTGCAAACTGTACCAAACTATCAAACAGCAGGCACATTTCAAATTTCATGCTTAGGAACTAGTCTCCAGTTTGAGTTAATGTAGAATAGGGCTTCTGGATCTTGATTCACACTTCTAGCCTAATTTTTTGCAAAGGGGCTGACAATGTGTTCTTAAAACTGAAGCAAACAGTTCAGCATGTCAGGATGATCATAAAAATGGAATACAACTTTTTTTTATAAAATGGCGTTAAATTTCTGGCTGAAAATAAACAAATTTATCATTTATTTAAATAATTATTTCATTTCATTCCTTTTATTAATGACCATTGTTTGCCATATTTCTGTCATTTGATCCATTGTCAACATATAATTACAGCACTTCATCTTCTGTAGATATGTTATGGTAGTCTGTACCTTTGAGGTCAATCTGTATGATTTATTTCATTCAGTGCTCATAAATATTTTGGAACTAAAGATGGAAATCTGCATTCTAAAACAAGTCTCAAATTGTAAATTAATTAGAATTGCTGTTTTTCAGTCACTCATGTTTAATTTGGAATCAAGCTTAATGAAGCTTCCACCAGTGGTTGGTCATTTTATGGCTTATTAAAGCGATACCTGGACAAGCTACAACTTGCAGGTTTTACATTTCTGAGACCTCCGACTGTTGTCACTGCCAGCCTGTTCAGCATTTCGATATCATTCATCATCATGAGGTTGCAACTCCCACGGTAGCCACTGCAGCTCGTTAAGGGGCACAGACAGAGCCAGCAAACCTCAGTCAAAAGGGTTGAAAGTTAAAAGGACTTGTGGATCAGCAGGCAGTGGATTTATCTGAAAATGGCATGGAGCACAAAGATATAAATCAGGACCAAGCTCCAAAGCCTTTACTTGCCTATGAACAGAAGAGAACCCTCTCTCACAACCAACACCTGGGAATCGATGCATTGAGTTCAGAAAAGAAATCAAAGAAACTACAGCAAGGTTTTATGTCGATTAGTTGATGAATATCCAGCATCTGTTCGCAAAGAGCTGGATTCATTGTATCTGATTGGTAAATAATGTTACTTTCTGCAGCTTGATTTGTAATTGAAATAAATAGTCTGAAAGTGCACTTATGGCATCACAAGACAGCTCAACTGTGTGGAATGTCCATCCTGCATATGTGGGGCGTCACGGATGCCTCATGTGACCCGCAAAATCACATCTAGGGAAGTGTCCCGAACTTCAAAACTTTGAGCTCCTCACTTTGGAGCTTGACCAGGGTTTGGAGTCAATGTGATGTGCCTGCAAAGCTGAGAATGACATGGTTGGCATATTTAACACAGTTGTCAAATTGCAAATCAAGACTAGGTGCATAAGAAGCCTCCTTCACTCATTAATTCAGATTTCCTCTTAGGTACTAGACAGAGGAAAGTAGCAAGACACGGTTTGTGACCTATTCATTCACCCATGTTCCTATTCAAGATGACTTTGATACAGAGTAAGGGAACATAGTGAGTCACTGTAAAGAATGGGCCTGATAGCCTGAAAGACCATCTTCACTGCCAGAATGAAATTCCAATCAGTAACTCTTATCTCAAAACTTAGTCCCAAGGCCTGCTAAAGTCACAGCTGATAATGATGAAAAAAATATGCAAATCAGGGATGCAAAGATGCCAGAACTGGAGACGACATTGGGTTCAGTGCTGTATGATATCACAGAAATGGGGAATGATGAAATGCCATATGAACACAAGAAGGAGAATGTTATAATCCAGATCATGCAGTATGGTAGATCGATGAGAATGGTTCTGAGCTGACAGGGGTGGTGTTTAGTTTGAGTGCTCTGCACATTGAAGTGTGTAAGTTGGGCACCTTATTGGACCAGCTTATTATTTCCCGGTCAACATTTCATTAGCTCACAACATCATTAGCACAAAGTTTCTCTCTTAATTGGTTTAGCCCACAGCTCCTCGTTCTACCTTCATTGTTTCAATTTAACCTGGTCACTGACACCTAAAGTCATTGAGTTAGAAAGTGATGAGATGCTGAGACTACCTCTAGAATACAAGAATACTGCATAAATTCTGCTATTATCTTGTACTTCCTTTGGCACTCATTTGTATCTTCAAAGAATGCAACTTAAATGTTCTGTTGTTCCTTTTGTGAATATTGAAAGGGTCATTATCAAACTGACTTCACTTCTAAGCACACTGATAACTGAAACAAACAACAAGATAATAATGGACCCTTTAGGATCCATTTCTAAAACAATTTAAACATTATATATCTTATTGTGTAACATTTTAAAAACATAAATATTTTTATAAATTAAAAATGACTTATCTGAAGTGAATTTTCATGATCGATAAATATTATTTTTTGCAAAATAATCTCACAACCAATTTTCTCCAATGCACAAAAATCACGTGCTTGCACCCATTTGTACTGTTTCTAGAACGTTGTTATAGATGGATAAAAACATGGCAAACTTGCCTTTTTATTTATGGTCAGTGAACGTTCTGAGAAACAGAATGGCCCTTGTTTTTCATTCATGGGTGTGGGCATTGCTATCTGGGCCAGCATTTATTGCCTGTTCCTAGTTGTCCTTGTGAAGGTGCGAGTGAGCTGAAAGTGCTGTATTTCCAAGGCAGGATGATTAGTGGCTTGGGAGGGAACTTGCAGATGGTTCCCATGTATCTGCTGCCCTTGTCCTTCTAGATGGAAGTAGTCATGGGTTCAGAAGGAGCTGAGTTGAAATTTTGCAGTGCATCTTGTAGACAGTACACACTAGCGAGTTTTGAAAAGTACACACTGCTGCCCCTGAACATCGATGGTGGAGAGAATAGATACTTGTGGATGTGATGTCAATCAAGTGGGCTGCTTTGTCCTGGATAATGTGAGGTTCCTTGAGTGTTGTTGGAGATGCACCCATCTCAGCAAGTATAAAGTATTCCATCACACTCATGACCTGTGCCTTGCAGATGGTGGATAGGCTTTAGGGTGTTGGGAGATGAGTTATTTGCTGTAGTACCCCAACCCTCTGACCTGCCCTTGTAGCTGTTGTGATAATATAGCAAGTCCAGTTGAGTTTCTAGTCATTGGTAGCCCCCAAGTTGTTGATAGGAGTGAATTCAGTGATGGTAGCACCATCAAATGTCAAGGGGCAGTGCTTAGATAATCTCTTATTGTTAATGACCATAACCTAGCATTTGTGTAGTGTCAATGTTATTTGCTACTTATAATCCCGAACCTGGATCTAGTCTAGATCTTGGTAATTTGGATATGAATTGCTTCAGTATCTAAGGAGTTGCAAATGGTACTGAATATTGTTCAATCATCAGCAAACATCCCCAATTCTGACCCTACGATGGAGGGAATGTCATTCATGAAGTGGCTGAAGATCACTGGGCCTCGGAACTCCTACAGAGATGTCCTGGAGCTTGGATGATTCACCTCCGATAAATACAACCATCTCAAAAACAAATTTGCTGGAAAGGCTTTCAGTTTTTAAATACAATCAACTTCCTGTGTGCCAGATATAACTCCAATCAAGTTTAAACGGCAGACAAAGCTTGAATCATTGGCACTGCATGGCTGCTCTGTTTGATAAAATCATTCATCTCTTCTTTCTTCTATAATGGAAACATATGAAACTTAAGTTCTCTTTACCAGCATCACGGAATCTCAGAGGTGTTACTGTACAGAAGGAGGCCATTCAATCCAGATGCCTGTCCCAGCTCTTTAAATGAACGTCATGGCTAAGTACCAATCTTGTACTTTCTTTGTCCACAACCTCACATCATTTTAAATTAAATAATGACCCCATGTCGACTTGAATCCTTTGATTGAACCTATTGCCACTACATTTCCTGGCAATGCACTCTAAATCCAAACCATTTGCTCTTGTTTTTACAAAACATTGTAAATCTACTCAATCTCATTCTTGTTCTTTTTTGGAATGGCAATATTTGCTCCCTGTCTACGTTTCCAGCCTGGTTGTGATTCTAAAAACCGATATCAAATACACTTGGAACCTTAAAGTCTCCAAACTGACCTCAAAAGAAATATTTCTCATCATTGAATTCATCTATATTAATTGCTCACACACTCACTACAATGAACAAACATTTTTCCAACAATTAGAGGATTAGGTAGGGTGGATAGTGAGAGTCTTTTTCCTAGGATGATGACATCAGCATGTATGAGTGAGATACAAATTGAGGGGTGATAGATTTAAGAGAGATGTCAGAGGCAGGTTCTTTACTCAGAGAACGATCAGGGCATGGAATGCCCTGCCTGCCAATGTAGGTAACTCAGTCACATTAGGGGCATTTAAACAGTCCTTGGATAAGCGTATGGACAATGATGGGATAGTGTAGAGGGAGGGGCTTAGATTATTTCACAGGTCGGAGCAACATCGAGGGCTGAAGGGCCTGTTCTGCACTGTATTGTTCTATGTTCTATGTTCTATAACACCCAATACTGTACACAATACTCCAGCTGGGGCCTAACAAGTGTCTTGTCCAGTATCACAACCTTGCTTTTGTATTAATAAACCTCAAGATTCTGTACGCAGTGCTTAATGCTCTCCATCTATCCTGCCATCTTCAATTATCTTTGCATGTATACACTCAGGTCCCCCTACTCCTGATTATCCTTTAGAACTGCACCACCCATTTTATATTGCATTTTGGTTTTCTTCTGACCAAAGCACATCATCTCACACTTCTCTGCACTGAATTTCTTCTGCCCTCTCTGCCCACTCCACTAACTTTGTTAGATATCCTTTTGAGGTTCTGCAATGATGCTTCCATAAAATCCTGCAAATCCACCAGTAGGATAAGCAATCCAACATCAGCGTCCTTTCTCAAGTCAACACCCCTATCATCAAAACATGAGCTATGATTAAATAACTGCAAGCCTGGTATAAGACTTCCTAAACCAGCTTTCTGCTCCAAGTGCTGTCAAGGCAAAGCAGTTACTGCGAGGTCAGAGAAAATGCTTCATGAATGTCCTCAATTTCTCTTTGAGAAAAATGCAATAATGTCACTGACTGTCACTAAAACTGAAAAAGAAGGTCCTGAGAAGGTGCTAAGCATTGGAGTATCTCTGACATTCCCAAGGAGAGGCCGAGTGTAAACAGTGCAGGAAGCAAGCAAAAGCCTGAGTATCCCACAAACCCAGCTGGCCCAGCTGAGGCAGCGTGTGTGGTTCCGGCCTTGAGCAGATTAACCATCTCAGGACCCACAACTCTGGAGTGAGAGAGAGCCAAATCAATCTTGAGAGAAAATATTGTGAGAACAAAGAGAGGCCTCAATGAACTTTCATCCCTGTCCTGGTGAAAGTTCCTCTGTTAGTCCAAAGAGATAGTGGGAACTGACGATGCTGGAGAATCTGAGATAACACAGTGTAGAGCTGGATGAACACAGCAGGCCAAGCAGCTTCAGAGAGGCAGGAAAGCTGACATTTTGGGTGAAGGGGACTCTAAAGTGCATGTCTGCCAATGTGATATATTGTATCCGCTGTTCCTGATGTGACCTCCTCTACATTCGGGAAACCAAGCAGAGGCTTGGAGATCGCTTTGTGGAGCACCTACATTCAGTTTGCAACAAACCAGCTGTGAACCACTTCAGCTCCCCCTCCCACTCCCTAATTGACATGTCCATCCTGGGCTTTGGCCAGTGTCACAACAATGCCACCCAAAAACTGGAGGAACAGCATCTCATATTCTACCTTGAAAGCCTACAACCCAAAGGTCTCAATGTGGGCTTTAGGACCTTCAAAATCTCCCCTCCCCCGACTTCATCCCAAGACCAGCCGCCTCTCGCCTCCACCTCCTTGACCTGTCTGTCTTCTCTCCACCTATCTGCTCCTCTATCCACCTTCTATCGTCGCCACCTCCTCACTATTTATTTCAGAGCCCCCTTCCCCTCCCCCATTTCTGAAGAGGGACCCAGACCCGAAACATCAGCTTTCCTGCTCCCCTGATGCTTCCTGGCCTGTTGTGATCCTTTAGCTCCATATCTTATTATCTCAGACTCCAGCATCGGCAGTTCCTACTATCCTTGAGTACATGAAGACTTCCTGTTCCACAACCTGTCACAGTTTGTATTTGCAAATCAGCTGGAAACCATTGATTCAAGTCACTTTGGGTTAAAATTAGTTTTGTTTTATGCCCCTGTAACCAAATATTAACACATCACTGTGAGTGTTAATGTTCCACGAACAATTAATTTCCAGACATCACAATCCTGTCATTGTGGGTCTGAACAGAAAAGAGGAAGGAGCTCAAGTTTAATCTCTTTAGCTTCTTGTAATCAGGCAATAGGATCTTTTATATAATTGTTTCAATATCAATCGTCAAAATTTACATTGTTTCTTTCTTAAGATTTAGGTTGATATATTTTGGTTCTTTCATTGTGTAGCTGTCCTGGTTATTTTGAACGGGGAATATTCTATGACTGAAAAAATATTTGCAATTCCAAGAGCAAAAGCAATGTCCTAGTAATTTGGGAAGAAAAATTTTGAAAAGAAAAACTACAGCATTTAAAAGAAAAACGTGCTCCATTTGATCTCCATACTGACCCAGCATATCTCCATCTGTGATAGACAGATCATTACAATTGGCTTTTGTGACCCATTGGTTACTGGAAAACTGTTTGCTTCAGAATGACCAAGCTTGCAACTGTGCCTCCTTGCTACTTAAAGGAGATGCTTAAAGGTTCCTAAAGGCATGAGGGAGTGCAACAAAGACTCATTCTTGGGATGGCAAGACTGATATCAGAAGAAAGGCTAAATCGTTTAGGACTCTCTTAAGAAGAATGAAAGGACACCTCAGGGAAACTGAGAACATTGCAACAGTACAGTATAGGGTGAACATAAGGAAGATGTTTCCAATGATGAAGGAATCCAAAACAAACGGTCACTTTTCTGAGGAAGGGCCACCAGACCCGAAACGTTAACTCTGTTTTCTCCTTCACAGATGATGCCAGACCCGCTGAGCTTTTCCAGCAACTTTGTTTTTGATCACTGTTTAAGGATAGACCATTTAGAACTGATGTGATGGGAAATGACTTTACCCAGACACTGGTGAGGCTGTGCAGACATCCCCAGTAATGAAACACTGACCACTTTGATTGGCTACAATGGTCTGGACAAGTCGTCCACATGACAGACATGAGACTCCCTGAGCAAGTGCTCTACTCCCAGCTTGGAAATGGCAGGTGAGGCCCAGGTGAACAGAGGAAGTGCTTCAGCGATACCCTCAAGGCCTCACCCCCGAAGGGCAGCACTCCCAGTGACACCTGGGAATCACTGGCCCAAGGCCATCCAAAGAGGGGGAGCAGCATCAGGGAAGGTATTGATCACATCGAGGCTTGCTGTTGGGATAAAGCAGAATTCAGGAGAAAACAACCAAAGGGGCATGCCGCCACATCAATGTCCCACCCACCCCTTCCCAGGACCACCATCTACCCCAAAAGTAACAGGCCCTTTCGTAGCCGTATCAGTCTGTACAACCACCTATGCACTGAGCCTGAGAGGGACCGCCAATGATGATGATGATGAGCTTGTGCAATTCTTTGTCATAGAAACCAATTGAGACCAAAATATTTAATATTTTCAAGAAGGAATTACATGCAGCACTTCAGGCTAGAGGAACAATGGGCATGGGAAGAAAGCAGGAACAAGGTATTGAGTTAGATGATCAGCTGTGAGGAGAAGATTCGAAGGGTCAACTGCCTACTCTCATTCCTGTTTTGTCGATTTTCCATGTCTCACAATTTTGAGAACCACACAAAGGTAATGCCTCCCTCAGATCAATGCCCGCTCCTCTTTAAAGATCTGTTTCTGATCCACATGTTGGGTTCTACATAGCTTGTCTGTGTGTTTTACTCAATCTCAACAAAAGACAAATGTCAGAGGCGAATAGATATTGGGAGGCTAGTTGGTCACTATCATCAACTGCCCATTGTCCTAACACCCCAAAAGTAGCAACAGTCAGTGTATGTTTCTCCACAATATGTATGTCCACCAGATGTTAGTGTGGCAGAGTGGCTCTGCAGTTATCACTCGTGCCTCTTAGTGTCAGAGGCTCAGGTTCAGTTCCAGCCTCAGGAGACTGTCGGTGTGGAATTTGTATGTTCTGCCTGTGTCTGTGTGGGCTTTTTCCTCCAGTCTAAAGATGTGCAGGTTAGGTGGATTGGCCATACTAATCACCCCTAGAGTCTGGGTGGATTCACAATGTGAAGTGCAGGGTGTCAACAATGGTGGGGGGGAGCTACTCTTAGGAGGGTTGGTGTAGGCTTGATTGGTCAAATGGCCTGCTTCCACCTTGTAGGGGCTCTATGGTTCTATTAACAGACTTGGGATAAACTCCTCAATGACAGTTAAAAACATTACCACAGTTCACTTTTCAGACTTCCACATGAAGATTGGCCCCTTGGAGGTATTATTGCGAATTCACTGCTTCCCTAAAACCATATCGTGACATGGGTAAATAACTGTAATTGAGGTGGAAATAGAAGCAAAGTATGATTGACTGAAAGTACCTTAACGCCTTAAAATGATGGACTTGTTCTGAGATTGGGCACAAAGATTCAATATTCTGATGCAGAAAAGAGATGGCTGTCTGTGACCAAAAGAGGAATTTGAAACGATGAAGTTTTGCCGGATAGAATCAGAATCATAGAGATGTACAGCATGGGAACAGACACTTTGGTCCAAATTATTGATGCCAACCAGATATCTTAAATTAATTCAGTCCCATTTGCCAGCATTTGGCCCCTATCGTTCTAAACCCTTCCTATTCACGTACCCATTGCAATGCCTTTTAAACATTGTAATTGTACCAGCCTCCACCATTTCCTCTGGCAGCTCATTCCATACATGCACCATTCTCTGCACAAAAATGTTAGTCTGAATGCCCCTTTTACATCTTTCCCTTCTTACCTTAAACCTCTCACCTCCAGTTCTGGACTCCCCCTACCCCGGGGGAAGGGTCCTTGCCTATTTACCTATCCATGCCCCCTTATGATTTTATAAACCTCTACAAGGTCCCCACTCAACCTCCAACATTCCAGGGCAAATAGCCCCAGTCTATTCAGTGACTCCTTGTAGTTCAAACGCCTCCAGTCTTGGCAATATCCTTGTCAATATTTTCTACACTCTTTCAAGTTTAACAACATCTTTCCATAGCAGGGAGACCAGAATTGAATTCTTGAAGATGTTTGCACTTGTGGATGGATGCAATACCGAAGAACATCAATAGAGAATAGCCACTGATAAATTCTTTGGAGAATTCAGAAACCACCTTAGCCAGATAGTGTGGAACTCATTACCACAAACAATTTTAAGGCAAAACACACAAATGGATTTAAGGAGAAGCTAGATGTGGAAGAGGTAGGACTTGCTGAAGTTTCTCCTTTAGAGTAGAAACTGCAATTGTAAAGTATTGTTTTGGCTATAAAACACAACTTCTAAACATCTTAGTGGTTTGTCTACATCCACCTGAGAGGACAAAAATCAGCCCAGTTTAATTATGGATCTGAAAAAAATTAGGGGCTGTGTTGAAAATAAATTCACTAAACCATCAGTACAAAAGTCTGATGCCATAAACTGTTCAATTTTATGAAAAACAGTAACTCACTTTTAAACCATTCATGTTATCCAGCCTCTTGAATTGTTGTGGTGTCATCAGGGTGAGGCAGAATATTTCAGGTTAAAGTTGTAACACTCGACACTATTCAATGGGCATATCAAGATCCATTCGAAGCAGATGGAGGTTATTGAAGCAAAAATCAGACTTTTATTGTGTCATTCAGCTTTACCTTTTGTGACTGGAACCAATGTCTTTCAGGGCGTGAAAGAGTATATCTTTTGCGCTTGTTGTGAATTATATAATAATATAATAATTATATATGATGTAAAATAATTGTGTAATGTCCTGAACTGGACTACATCGAATGCAAGTCAGAGAAAAGTGACAATGCAAGAATGGCTCAAGTTGGGATCACAGAGGTGAGTGGAGTCACTAGTTTTGGCAAATTGTGCCGGAGATTTGAAGAAATGTCCCCATGACTGAAAATGCTCTGTTTAATTATGATACCAGTTGTCTCAATTACATTGCTGTGAAACACAAAGATTCGTATTTTTCTAATCAACCTGTCCAGAGATGTCATTGCTTACCTCTGGAGCAGGTGGGACTTCAACCCTGGCCTCATGGTTCATCGGACACTACCACTATGCCACATGTGTCCACTGCAACACAAGTACACCCAGGTAGAGACTGAATGCACTGGTCACTATTCGGATATCTCGGTGACTTTTGCCATTGAATTAAGGAAGCCTGAGCTGCTGAGATTTTCCAGAATAAGCAACCTAATTCTGCATGGCAATTCTCTTCTACTTCCTCTCCCAATCCTTTGCCTCGAAATGAGCATGGTAGCTAATGTTACAGTAATTGATCATCTGAATGCTTTCATTTAAGGGTAACAAATAGTAGAGGGATGAGTGATGGCTGTCACATTTGAGCATTAATCAGCCTAACTCAGTAAGCAACAAAGCTGAAACGAAACAAATTACCTCACCCGTACCAATATGAATTTAATTTTCACTCCTTAAATAATTTATTTGATAATAAATAGGTTACCTTCTGCTGACACAGTTCCTCGAAGTACAGATCTATAAGTCAGCATGTTTTTCTCTGGACATAAAACTCATTTCATCTTAAAATGAACAAAAAAGTGTTCCTGATATATTCAAAACCAATTGAGCACATTGCATTGCTGGCCTCAAGACAAGTTCAGATATGGGATATGGACAGAATTTATGTATTGGCTTCCTGTCCATAATCAATTTCCTTCATGTGGAACATGTGTATTTTGTTTTACCCTCAGAGGGATTATCCCAATTTTAATCATTCCAACAGTAACCCTTTTTCTGTGTTTGAAAATAAAGAAGGCTATTTATTATCAAACACGTGTTCTGTGGGTTTAAATATACAACATCTTACCTATTAGATTTAATCTCTTCATCAATCGCTCAATTAATAGTTACAGATGTACAAACAACAGTTTGATTACCATGTGTAATTACCTCGGGTCCCCTTTCATGGGAGAGCTGTAGTTTCTTAGATGAGTTTGTCTATCCAATTGAAGTGAAGATCTTGTAAGCAGACTTTTCTTAACATCTGCAAGGCATCTTCTCCAAGAAATTTCAGCAGTTGCATTCTGAGGTGACCTTGAAGGTGGAACAAATTGGTCAGAGTCCTTCTCTCAATTTCAATGCATTACTGTTTATTCCCTCGGCTGCTGACGACACTGATTTTCTAGCTTTCTGGCGGGCGGTTCCGGAGCTGTGCCTGCCAGCAGCTTCCAATGTTGTTCCTAAAATGGACAAGAAGAAGGCTTCTTCATTTTATGACATCTAAATATTCAAAAGTATTCAATGACATCCTTAACCTCTCTTTACTATGATCTGAAGTCCCCTTCTATTTCAAGGAGACCACCAGCATCCCAGGTCCCTGACAAATCATGGAGCATGCCTCAATGACTACCACCCAGTGGCTCTGACTGCCATAAATTATGAAGTACTTTGAGAGGTTAGTCATGGCTCACATCAATTCCAGCTTCCCGCCTGCCTAGATCCCTTGTAATACGCCTACTATTGTAACAGGACTGTGACAGCCTTCATCTTCCTGGCCCTATGCTCATCGCTGGACCATCTGGATAACAAGGACATCTACATCAGGCTCCTACTTATTGACTGCTACTCCGCCTTCAACACTATAATTCCAACCGAACTGATCTCCAAACTCTGAGACCTAAGTCTTCTGCTTCACCCTCTGCAATGGGACCCTCGACTCCCCGGCCAACAGACCACAATCATTGACAACAGGTAACAACTCATCATCGTCAACACCAGCACCCACAAGGCTACATACTTATCCCGTTTCTATACTCCCTACACAATCACGGCTGTGTGGTCAAGTTTCTTTCTAACCCCATTTACAAGTTCACTAACAACATCACCGTTTGTAGAGCAGATCTCAAACAATGACAAGGCACAATACAGGAAAGAGACAGAGTGCTTGGTAGCATTGTGTCAAGATAACAATCTCTTCCTCAACATCTGCAAAATGAAAGAGCTCATCATTGATTTCAGGAAACAGAGTGGAGGATACACCCCTGTCTGCATCAATGGCACTGAGTTAGAGATGTCAAGTTCATAGGAGTGGCGATCACCAACAATCTGTCCTGGTCTACACACATTGATGCGACTGTCAAAAGAAACACTATAATGCCTCTACTTTCTAAGGAGGCTAAGGAAATTTAGCATGTCCATAAAGACTCTTAATAATTTCCATTAATGCACTGTGGATATCACTATATCCAGATGCATCACAGCTTGGCATGGCAACTGTTCTGCCCAGGCCCGTAAGAAGCTACAGAGAGTTATGAATAAAGTCCAGTCCATCATGCAAACTGATCTTCAATCCATTGACTCCATCTACACTTCTTGTTGCTTTGGAAAGGCAGCTAAAATTATCAAAGATCCCTCTCACCTCGATTATAATCTCTTCCAACCTCTTCTGTTGAGTAGAAGATGCAAAAGCCTAAACACATCTACCAACAGGGTCAAGAACAGCTTCTTCCCTCCTTGTTGTTATACTTCTGAATAGATCTCTCAATTTTTTTTATTTAATGCTGATTTCACTCTTTGTGCATCTTCTCTGCAGCCATTACATTGTATTTTTCACTCTGTTCTATAACTCTATACACTTTGTGCAATGCGATCTGCCTGTACTGCATGCAAATCAAAATTCTTCACTGTACCGAGGTACATAGAGTCATAGAGTCATACAGCATGAAAATGGAACCTTTGGTCCAACCAGTCTGTGTTGAACATAATTTTGAACTAATCTAGTCCCACCTGCCTGTTCCTGTCCCATATCCCTCCAAACATTTCTTATTCATGTACTTATTCAAATATGACAAGAACAAATCAAATCAAGTCAAGGCCAAATCAGCGTCCTTTTTCCAAAGAACGATAATGTGTCAATTGCAGACCCTGTGTTGCTGTTTGGCACTTTGAAATGTATATTGCCAACACTGGATGAGGGCTCATCATAACATAATGAATGGTCATTAGTATCCATTAGATGTTCATCTAGCACACATTGAAATTTGATCTCTGTTTTGTCCATATTGAACCAGAACGTTGATGTATCTGGAGTGTTATTTATTTTTGTTCTTTGTTGACATCCATCATTGAACAAAAGGACGTGTGAATTTTTGAGATGACTATGAATAGCCATATTTACTTGAGACTGAAACAACCGTCGGTTGCTTAAAAGACAAAACTCACATGATTTGCATTGGTTTTTTTTAATAAACAATTCATAATGCACTGAAGATGAAACATGTCACTCCATGAGATTTAACTTACTGATTGGCACTAAGCCAAGACAGCTATATTCTAACAGCATTACTTTAAAACTCTTCATTATTGACTTCACAAATCTTGCTCCTTATCCAATCAGCTGTGTGGGGGTCACTCATTGAGCCATATTGCTCATCTGTTTGAGTTTGAAGAAAGGAAGAGAAGAAAGAACATGCATTGATGTGACACCTTTCATTGCCCTGGGATGTCTCAATAATCTTGACAGCAAATTGACTGCTGCTGAAGGGGAGATCCTTTTATATTGTGGCAAGTCTGGCTCTTCATTTCTGGTAATGTTACTCTCCTTGCCTCAAAGTCCCTCCCTGATTGATCTTCATTCCAGTTACCTCATTCTTTTTTCTGTTGTGCAGTTGCTGTAATGAACTCCCCGTAATTCTGCCTCTGCACCTTGCATTGTTGATTATGAGCACAGGCTTGTCTCATTTCAGATCCCTCTTCATTCTGTGCTGAGCTTGGCCAATATTTTATGCATAAGGCCGAAGTTTTCTCTTTCACTCAGGGTTGGGGGGAATGCGGGGGAGCCGGGTGGTGATGATGCCACGCATTAACAAGCAAGAAAGCTTTTACAGTAATAGATTGGTCATTTCAGTGAATAATTCTTTAAAAGGCCCATTCAAAAATGTCAAACTGCAGAGAAAACGAACAAAACTTTTTCTTCTGCCTTTTCAGTGAAGAAGCAGAGCCAGGGAGAATGAAATGACTATGCCGCAAACACTGAGGAGGAGGTAAAGCGACAGGGACTGAAGACAAGTTAAGGAATTGCTTGTAACTTAGACTGACCTTGGTTTGCCTAGCTGGCAGAAGGGATGGACAGGTGGAAGAGAAAAAGGAGTAGGGGAAGACTGGATTTACCTAACTCAGATTAACTCACTCAACCATCTTGCCAACCAAACAGTCACCTACCTCACCCTTCAGTCACTCCCCAGGGGTAATGGGCGCAGTGCTATGGAACTGGTGGAATATAGGGGCTTTGCTGCTTAATATTGACACTGAGGCTGTGAAGTTTCAGTTTGAGGACAATTTTCTATTAACCGATTGGAGTGTTCCAACCGAATATTCAATCAAGGTACTGTAAAACCAGCCAATCAGGATAGTGAAATGCTAATTAATGTTAAAGTATCTGGGAAATAAAACACTTCACTCCTCAGAGAGCCAGGTCCTCGTGCCCTCGCTCAAAAACCTGACCCTCACCTTGATTTAGAGTCACTAAACTACAGGAAGGATGTGATTGCAGTGGATGGGCTGCAGAGGAGATTCACCAGGATGTTGCCAGGGATGCATTTGAGCGAGGAAGAGAGGCTGGATAAGCTTGGGTTGTTTTCTTTGGAACAGAGAATTTTGAAGGAGATCTGATGGAGGGGTATAAGATGATGAGGGGCATGGAGAGGGTGGATAGAAAACCACTGTTGCCCTGAGTCAAAGGGTCAATAACGAAGGGACAATATTTAAAATTGAAAGGCAGGGTGTTTATTTCTCCCCAGAGGGTTGGGGTGTGGTCAGGAATGCACTGCTTGGGAAATAGTTGAGGCAGGAAACATCACAATCTTTAAAAACACTTTGGGACTTGAAGTGTCATAACCTTTAAGCTGGCAGGCCCAGTGTGGGAAAGAGGGATGAGTGTTGGTAGAAGAGCACCTTTGTCAGTGCAGGCCTGACGGGCTGTAGGGTCTCTTCTGTGCTGTATGATTCTGAGCCCTATAGACTGCCAACTCCCTCACTCTACCCCCAAAAACCTGCCCTTTAAACTCTCCTGCAATAACCTCAACCCCACCCACTCCCCGACTCTTATCTCCTCTTCTGGTGGCCATATCATCATCTGCTTTCCCTCCCTCCCATCCACTGACAGTCTCAGGCCTCAGATTGAGTTTCACTCAGTCACTTCTCTTCCAATCGAAGATTATTTTTCTCTTGAGATAACAGTGTGGAGCTGGATGAACACAGCAGGCCAGGCAACATCAGCGGAGGGGGAAAGTTTGTTTTGGGTTGGGACGCCTCTTCAGAAAAATTTCGTCATTTGTCTTTCATTTGCTGCCAATAGGTTCACTCCTGAGGGAATCATAAGAAACAAAAATCCCCTGATCGCAGATCAATTTCTCGTACAATTATACTCACAACTAGTTTATGCTGAGGCTTATGTTACACTAAGAATATCTTTCCACGAGTACGAGATATTAACACTTGACAGCACAGCTCCAGATCGAAGGGATGACCCTTCTGAACTGAGATGAGGAAGAATTTCTTCAGGCAGAGGGTGATGATTCTGTGGAACTCATTGCTGCAGAGGGCTGTGGAGACTGAGTCATTGAGTGTATTTAAGACAGATAGATCAGTTCTTGATTATTAAGGGGATTAAAGTTTACAGGGAGAAGGCAGGAGAATGGGGTTAAGAGACCTATCAGGGAAGAATGAATGGTGAAGCAGATGAGATGGGCTGAATGGCCTAATTCTGCTTGTATATTGTATGTCCATGGTCTTATTAGACATATTTTACAGTAAAACATATTTTGCACTTTATTAGTACTTTCGACCATGTTGAATTGGCACATACAACTGTTTTGAACAATGACATAAGGGGTCAGACAGGAGGCCTCAGTGAACTGCGATGGAGGCTGATAGGTTAGCTGTTTCTGAGCCTGTGATGTGTCATCTTCGGTCTGATCTGATCTCTCCTTGTTTCAGACAGGAAGTACCCAAAAATCTAACAGCTCCAGGCAATCAATCTGTCACATGATAGTAAATGAGAGGTCAGGACCTTCATTGTAGCTGATAATTGGAAATAATGTGCATGCATGAGTAGAAAGTCAGACTGTCAGTTGTATGTCATGTCTCAGTACTTGAAGACAAAGGGGGTGTTATTTTCTGGCTGTTCTGGCCCTTAACGAAAATTAATTTTAAAAAGACAATGATCAGGGTCATTACATCCTTTTTTTGTGGGAGTTTGCTATTTGCAAATTGGCTGCTCATGTTTCTTAAGATAAAACAGCTATTACATGATTCATGGGTTGTAACAAACTTTGGGATGTGCTGAGATCAAGGAAGTTTCATAGTAATTCAAGTCTTTCTTCTGTCTTCCTTTTCATCTCCAGTTACTGACACCTTCATCCCTTACCCCAGTGTCGTGAGTCAGGTGGAAGGTGAAAGATTGAGAGATGACTGACAGTGAGCCCGAATATGTGGGTTTTAAGAACATGACGCTGGGGAAGATTTAGGCATGTATTGCAGAGCCATCACAGTCTCTCTCTATCATTAGAACCAGACATGGCAGGAGGTGGCTTTAACCCAAGGGCCACCACACCTCAGGTGAGGAGTGAGGTTGAGATGGAAAGTCCTCCATGGGAACCTCAGCTGTTGTGGGAATTGAACCCACACTGTTAGTTCCCTGTGCATCATAAACTGTACATCCAGTCAACTGAGCTAACCATTCCCCACCAAGACCATCCACTGGTGACTGACAGAGAGGGGTTTGGTATTGGGGCGTGTCACGGAAAAAGCCTCTTGATGGTGAAAGGAATGAGAGGAAGCTTGACAGCAGTACAAAAGTATTTCAGAATTAATTTAAAGGCATTGTTTTTCATCTTCCTGGAACTGCATTTACACAAGAGACATACCAGAAGTCAGATGCAGTGATTATCTCCCTTATGAAATGCTCATTATGAGCTCTGAATGCTGCTGGGTTCTTGTTTGTACTGATGAAGGGGATTTTATCACTTATCGGTGAGATTCTTTGCAACCTTCCACCTCAAAGCTGCGTTTTCAGGAAAGTGTATCACATTATTTCACCACTTTTATTTTAATTATTTGTTCCTTAGTAGTTGGAGCTGAACTATCCAATTTAGAAAGTCATAAATCTGCCTCTTATTCTCACCTTACAGTACGGTGGTAGTTGTCCTACAATCCCTAATCATCTCTGGAACTGTTTGAAAGGGAAGAAAAGGAACTTTCATTTGTGTGGAGAACTATTAAGTCCACACGAGGTATAAAAGTGCTCAACAATTAATATATATTTTTTGGAGGGCCGTCACTGGTCAGCACAGCAGTGATTTTGAAAAATCTCATGGTGCCATAGCCCTATCACATATTTGGCTGATTGTCTTTGAAACAGAAGAACATAAGAACTAGGGCTAAGAGTAGGCCATTCAGCCCCTTGAGCCTGCTGCAACATTCAATGTGATCAAAGCTGATTTCAACTTGGCTGCTGCTCCATTTTCCTGCCCACTCCCCACAACCCTTCAATTACTAATTACTAATTAAAAATCTATCTATCTCCTCCTCAAATGCATTCAGTGTCCTGACATCCATCACATACAGATTCACAATCCTTGAGAATTAATTTCTCCTCATCTCTGTTTTAAATCTGCTGTCCCTTATCCTAAAACAATGACCTCTTGTTCAGAAGGGCAACAACTGCTCTATGTCTACTTTCTCAATTTACTTTAACATCTTATGTATCTCATTTTTCCAAACTTCAGATCGTAAACGCCTTGACTGCTCAATGGCTCATCATAAGACATAAGCTTTTGTCTCTGGAATTAATCCAATAGAGATTGTCTGAACTACCTTCAAAAAAATTATGTCCTTCCTCAACAAAGAGCATCAACATTGTATGCAGCATTCCACAAGTGACCTCACTAATACCTTGTACAGTTGTAACAACACTTCAAGAAAATAAATAACTGCGGATGCTGAGATGTGAAACAAAAACAGAAATTGCTGGCGAAATTCAGCAGGTCTGGCTGCATCTGTGGGGAGAAATCAGAGTATAGAGTCTGTTTTCAATTTCTGAAAAGCCACTGGATGAGAGATATTAACCTTGCTTTCTCCCCACAGATGTTGCCAGACCTGCTGAGTTTCTCCAGCAACTTTTGTTTTGATTTCAGTGATTCCCAGCCCTTTTTTGCTTTTTATGTAAAAGACCTTGTTCCAAGTTTTGGGAATGCTTTGTAGATTGGCTTGGGTTTTTTGGCACTAGCTTCTATCCGTCATGTTCATTCTTACAAAATGGAGAGCTGAACAGAACTTGTCAAAAGAAAATAGTTAAATTATTGCGATTCCTGAAGAAATATGACCACTTTCATAATAGGAAATGATATTGTAGAACAGACATAACTTTCTGCCTGGAAGCTACATCAGGCTTCAAGAAACACAGCACGTTATCATTAATCTTTGGTCTATTACAAGTGTACTGCTTCTTATGCTGGGTGACTGCATCGTGGGACAGGCTTGGTGAATCACATTTACTGTCTTTGCTCATGGCTTTAATTGATGAATGAGTTTTTGGAGTGTAAGTGGGCTTTGTTCAGTCACAAGAGATTTGGGTCTGACTGGCTACATTTTACTTAGTGTCTTCGGCTTTATCAGAGAGTACAGGCTTCAGGCCTAGTTAATCTTATTCTCAAATGACAGTCTGGTTAGTTTTTCCTGCAGCAGTTCTGCTGATGTCTCTACCAGCAGGCAGAATGCAAATAGAGTGCTAGTGGTGTCCACAATTATGGTGGATTTTGATTAAGAAAACATATATGAAGCCAACAGTCCCTTGTGCCAGGAGTATTAGTAATCAGAAGACACAGATCTAAGGTGGCTGAATAAAGAGCTTGAGGAAGGAATGTTCTTTTACATCATGGGTTGTCGTGCTGAGGACTGTGCTGCCTGAAAGGGAACTGGAATATGTATCACAGTATCAGAATCACAGTGAAGTCACATCATAGAAGGAGGTCACTGGGCCCATCATCCTCACACCAGTTCTATCATCTAGGGCTGATCTCCAGACTTTTCCCCATATCCCTGCTCCACCACTTCCATCTAAATACCCATTCAATGCCCCCCTGAATGCCTCTGTTGAACCTGCCTCTACCACATTCCCAGGGAGTGCAACCTTTACTATTCACTGGGTATAACAGGTATTTTTCTCACATCGCTCTTTGTTTGCACATGAGATGGGAAAGATTGCAGGATGACAGGTAAGGAGGAAAGGCTAATTTTTCAAACAACTAGAACAACTGCAATAGAACAAATAGCCTCCTTCAGTGCTGAATCACTTAATGATCCTAAACCACGTCTTGGAATGGAGTCTGGGCCACAGTTTTATTGTGTCGCCTCTTTTCCTGTTAAAGCCTGCCTTTCAAAACATCCTTTCCACTCATGCACTAGTTACAACTGAAAAGCCAGCAGGTGGCCTGATCTGGGATTCTGTTAATTCTGCTCCGAAATAAAACCCTTGCAGTTATACAAACGGAACACAGATTACCACCAAAATGCCCTTCATTCTTTGAGGACAAATAATTGGCTTCTGTTTTATTTCCTCATAGAGACTGAGAATTCATTCTGTTGCAAGAACTGTGCTAATCTATCTCCTCCACTCCTTGGTGCAGTACATCGGCACAATGTACCACTTCTCCTTTGGATATAACATGCTTACAATGGAGCAAGGACTCAAGAGACCTTACCTGTGGTACCTTTGATGTGTTCATTCTGCGGAAATGAAATTTGAAGTAAACCCATGAAGTGAAAAAGCTGTAGGTAAAACTGAAAATCAGCATTTTGTCCTGTGGAGTGAAACACACTGAAATAATATTCAATTCTATAAAATGGAACATTGAGCAGTCCATGGCTTGTTTCCGATAATGTTACTGCATTAAATGAATACACGAACTTGGGGTTTTACAGCATAGAATGAAAAATGACTGCATATCTAGTGGTTCATCTTGTCAGCATGCTTTCATTCTGAAATCAGGAAGGGAATTAAAGTTTATGAAGAAGAGGCAGGAAAGTGGATTATCAAATCAGCTACTGAATGCTGGTGCAGACTCCATGGACAGAATGAACTACTTCTGCTGTTAACTCTTACTTTCTTCTATTCACTCACACATTCACACATGGGCCACACAGGCTGAGCAGCATTAATTGCTTCTCTCCACTTGCCATTCAACCTTTTGGCTCTCCTTGCCATCTCAGTGGGTATCCCTTATTGTCCAGAGGGCAGTTAAGAATCAATCACATTACTATGGTTTTGGAGTCCAGTGTAGACCAGACCTGGTAAGAATGGTAAATCCCCTTTCATAATAGAGGACATTAGTGAGCTTGTGTGGGTTTTTAAACAAGAATTTCATGGACATTGTTAGATACGTAATTCCAGATTTTCTATACAGAATTCAAATTTCACTGTCTACCATGGTAGGATTTGAACCTGGGTCACCAGGATATTATCAGGGTCTCTGGATTAATAGGCCCAGTGGTAATCCTACCAGGTCACTATTGGAAGGAAGCCTGCTCCAGGGTGACTGAGGAAATGGGAAAAATGACATTGTTCATTGAAGAGAATGAACATGGAAATGATCATGGAAGCACCTTCTCAAGGAACAACTAAGGACAGGCAATAAATGCTGGCATAATAAGTGAAGTATGTACCACGTTAATGAACTGAATAAACATTTCTCGAAAAGTATATCTCTTGTTGGTCGTAAGACCTTGAAACTGAGATAGCTTGGTATGCAGGATCAATATCTTTGTTTTCTGGATCAGCTTAGCTTCAGATGCCAGCGAGGATACTGAGTCAGCACATTCCAGGAAGGATTAAGGATTTCAAGCCCACCACATCCTTTCAGAAGATATTGCTTAGAATTGAGGAGTAACTTCTTGCGCTCTGTTACAAGCGCAGCGGAGAAAAAAAAAAGAGCTATGAAACAAAATCTGTTTATTTAATCACTTGTTCAGTTGGATATAATTGAGGCTAACATAAATATGAATTAGGAACACAAGTAGGCCACTCGTTCCACATTCATTATAACCACGCCTGATCTGATTACTCCACGTCCCCGCCAGGGAAAGTGACTCAAAGTATGGGCAACCAGAACTGATCACCCCATGAAGCATCACAGTCCATTGCCACTGCACATCTGTCTCTCATGGTGATCAAAACACAAGAGATCAAGAAACTGAGCAGCTTGTCCAGATTGCTCAGGGCAAGTAGGATGATTGACTTTCAAGTTTGTGCAGTTCCAATATAGGCATCCCCTGAGGTACTTTGGCCCAGATATTAATTTAAGCTGTGTTAGAAATGCCAAGTAAGTGATTATCTTCATCTTTTCTGAATAGTTAAGGGCTGGGAGCGATAATCTACACAGTGTTCGTGTTAAAATCTACACTAAATATAGATGCTAATTTATAAAGTCAGCCGGAGTTCTAGTCTTGTCCACTCTGGTCAAATATAGATCCCCAATGTGACAACGTCTTCCCATTCATTCCAATTATAGATCAGTCCTGAGTTCTGTTTTAAAATGACTCACAGAATTCCTGATACAAGCACAATTCTTCAGCTGTCAAATCAATTTTGTGTAAAATAAATGTTTTTGTTAATAATTCGGGTTTGAATTCAATTGCTCAATGAATGATTCAGTGGGCTGCTTTGCACAAAGATTTGCAATTTGGTTATTTTTGTCTGAAGTTCATAAAAAAGAACTGATCCCTGTGTAATCCTGATTCCAACGCAACATGTTCTCAGCAAAAAAGAAAATTTCTCATTAGTTGTAGGTTTCAAAGTGAACGTGACCAAAATGGAGAGAGATACTCTTCTGCACAATGTTAACCTGTGGGTATTAAAAATACTTATGTGAAAGTGTTTTGTCAGCATTTTTGATAAAAATGTTAATCCTTTAGGCTTCTTGCTTCAACAATGGGTAAAAGAATATTATGCAATGAGGTAGAGTTTCCCTTTCAGACACAGTTCGTAAAATGGGGAGCTTGTGCCCAAATTTGCATCCAGTTAAAACATTTCTCTTAAAACTCTCAGGCCACCATTGGAGAAGTTTGTCATTCATTTATTAAAGCAATTGGACACCATTTTAAGACTTACTTCTTCAAAGAAATCTACTTAAAATACTCCTTTTTAAATTGGAGTGATAAAAATTTCTTCTTGATTTATACAGCTGAAAATGGGTTGGCCACAAAAAATAATCACAATGTCTCATCCACTATCTGTGAGCAGGAAACCAGAAACCAGACTGGACAAATTATATAAATATTCAAGGCAGCAACTCACTACCACTTCTCAAGGACTAGAGGGATGGGAATTTAAATGCTAGTCCAGCCAATGAAGCCCACATCTCATAAACAAATCAAAAACAAGACTACAACAATAAATAGTTTAAAATGCATAAATAATAACTGCTTCCTAGTTATATCGGATTTACAATTGTTAGTCTTTGAGTAAATTGATGAAGAACTGCATTCAAAATACTTTAAAATGTGCCAACCAGTGCCCTTCTAACAAAACCATCTTAATTTTTGAAGCTGCCTCATAAACATTTAAATAGATGTAGTTACTCCTGTTTCTCAATTGTGATGAATTTGGGTAGTTACTGTGGTTTGGTTTGTGTATATTTTCCTTAAATTAGCACAGAAAAGTTTCAAAAATGTATTTTGAATAGCATGTATGCTCAAACTTCCCTGATTATTTCTGCATGAGCATTATTTGGATTTCACAGAGAATCTAACCATCTCCTCTTGATATTCAATGGCTTTACTATAATTAAATCCCTCACTATCAATCTCCTGGGGGTTACCATTGACCAGAAACTAAACTGGATTAACTGTATAAATCCTCCTGCAATATGAGTAGTTCATAGGTTGTCATTTCTGTTGTGTAACACGCTAAGGTACAGTAGCAGCAGTGTGTGCTATCCAATAGATCCATTGAAACATCTGACCAAGATTCCTTTGACAGCACCTCCATACCCATGGCCTCTACAACCTAGAAGGAAAACTCATGTTGAAAAATGAAACGTCACTACAGCTCACAATGTTGTCTAAGCTGCTGTGGATTTGCGGATAACATCTTTCTCATGTAGAGATCTATAGGACCTGCTTACTTGCTGTGTTAACAAGAAGAGGCTCTTGACTGAAACAAAATGTTGTTTATTGCATGATAGCAACTGTGTACAATTTATAGTATCATGGGAGAGGAAAGGCAGGAGATTGGTTCCCTGGTCTTATTGGTTTAGTAACAATGCAGACATGATCGGCTGAAATGTCTTCTTCTGCACCGTATCTGCTCTGTAACCGGGTCAAAAACCTGACAAAGAATCTATTATTCTCAATCTTAAATATATATATATATGAACTCTGCCCCTTCAGTTATCTATGGCAAGTACTTCCAACGATTCACAACCCTTTGCGAGTAGAAATTCCTCCTCATCTCATTCTTATATTGGGTCCCTTTAATTCTGTGAAGGTACCCTCTAGTCCGAGACTCTTCCATGAGGAGAATATCTTCTCAGCATTTACCCTGTCCAAACCCCTGAAGAATACAATACAATGCAATTGGATGAACTCTCATATTTCTCAACTCCAGTCAGTACAGTCCAAGCCTGTTTAAGATTTGCTCATAAGATAACACCTACATACTGGGGATCAGTTAAGAGAACTTTCTCTGAATTGCCTGAGCTTTGCAACTCGAAGTTTTTGACATTATTACAGAAACTATGAATAAGATCCTGATGATAGGTCTCACTCTAATGGGACCCTAATCTGTTCTCCCTCAAAGTCCACATGACATCACCACGGTGGGTGCTAATTCTGGATCCTCAATAATAAACCTTTCAGATCCTTACACAGGCTCAGTAATTTAGATATAACAGGAACTGCAGATACTGGAGTAGCTGAGATAACAAGGTATAGAGATGAATGAACACAGCAGAACAAGCAGCATCAGAGGAGCAGAAAAGCTGACGTTTTGGACCTAGACTCTTCTTCAGAAATCCCTTTCTGAAGAAGGGTCTAGTCCCGAGACGGCAGCCTTCCTGCTCCTCTGAAGCTGCTTGGCCTGCTGTGTTCATCCATCTCTACACCTTGTTATCTCAGTTATCTAGATTGCTGGTTTCCAATGCAGAGTGACACACTGGTTAAGGTGACCATGAAGAACTGTGCTTCTCAGCCTCTCCCTTCACCAGAGGTGTGGTGACTGTCAGGTTAAACCATCACCAGTTGTCTGTCTCTTTCTGTCTAATGAGAGAGCAGGTCTTTGGTCTGGTAAGATGTGGTAACTTTGCCTTTTATCTATACCTGGTAGACTGTAGCACTTTGAGAAGGAAGCTCATCACCACCGTCTCCACAGCAATCGGGAATGTGGCCTCAACTCTACATTTCTGCCTACTCCCATTAACCTCTGACTCACTGCTCAGCCATGAATTTCTTCACATCTGCCTCAAAGTGGTCACTGAACATTCTGCTGTCTAGTGGGCTCCTGCTTTCTGATATGTATTGTCTGAAAGGGTGATGGAAGCAAACTCTGGAACTGCTTTCCAATGAGAGAAGCATAAATACATGAAAAAGCAACAATATGCAGAGCAGTGTGAAAAGAGTGAGGCAGATGGAACTGGAGTTTCAAAGAGCCAGCATAAGCATGATGGACAGAATGACCTTTCTTTTGTGTTTCATGACGCTAAAATTCCACAAATGCAAGTTCTTGCCTGAACAACAATAATCAGCTTTAAAAAGGGCAGCTGAAATCCTTCTTTGCAGCAATTAAAAGATCTCAAATTTAAATTTACAAAGGTACAATTTCCCTTAAGTGCTGCACTATAGATGTCATTTAATGTCTTTCAAATCTTCATTATAGTGTCAGTTCTTGCCTTGCATAAAGAAATAAAAAAAGGGCTGATGTCACCGATTAATGGTTGTTCTTCGAGAAGCTCAAATCTCCCTATTGTTAAAATGATTGTCTCAGTCAACTAAATTCCATTAGGAAGACTTTTAGTACACTATACACTCATACATAATCACATTATGCTGGAATCAGAGGCCTTTTTTTCATAAATGCAGGATAAAACCAACCAATTTGCAAACCTCTGTACCACAGACTGCTGAATCATTCATTAAGTGGTTGAGCTGGAACAACCCCAACATAAATCAGGTGCAAAAAAACCTTGCTTTTCAGAAAGATTGTGGGACATTTTGTCACAATGAAATGACAAAAACCAGTTTGATTTTATTTGTAGCTTTGGCAAAATAAACATTTTATATAAATATTTTAAGATATATTTGAAAAGAGAAAAGACAAGGCTTGTAGTTACATAATACCTTTTGTGAACTCAGGGACATCTGCAACATGATGATGCTTTTGTCAGTTATACTTCAGTTGTGAACATGTTTCTTTCCATTCAATGGTTGTTTCATCTGAAAAACGATGGACCTGTTAACTGGTTGGAACAGAAGATTAAAGGGCGTTAAGAATGACAAACAGAGTGGGATTAGTCATACTGGAGAACATTACAATTGTGGATCTGAGGAGTTGCATGTCCTGCCTTGGTGCATGCAACATTTGTGGATCCTGCAAAGAAATAACTAACAATTATCAACAATTTTGTTATTTTCATTGTGTTTTTATTCACTGTCTGTTTTTGTTTAAATCTTTGATTGAGGTTGAGGCCAATCTTAAAAATGGTTGAGGCCAAAACATTGGGTGTTTACGAGAAGGAGTTAGATATAGCTCGTAAGGCTGAAGGAAACAGCGTATGGGGGGGAAAAAATAAGGAGAAAACTGAACAAATTGCTCAGCCATTATCACATTGAATTATGATGCAGCCTTGAAAGGCCAAATGGCCTCTTTTTACTCCAATTTTCTGTGATTCTAAAATTTTGAAGTCGGGTCACTGAACCTGAAATGTTAACTTGCTTTCTCTCCATAGATGTTGTCAGACTTGCTGAGTTTAACCAGCAATTTCTGATTTTTTTTTTCTGATTTCCAGCATGTGCTGTTCTTTGGTTTTGTTTATATGTATGTTTCTATGTATGTTGCCAGTCTGGAGGACTCCACGCCAGTTTCAACTCAACGTCCAACTTACAGAAACATTTAAAAACAAGGTTTAAACTGAGTGCATAAGACCATAAGATACAGGAACAGAAGTAAGCCATTTCCCCATCGCATCTGCTCCCTTGTTCGATCATAGCTCATATGCTTCTTAACCCCACTGTTCTGCCATCTCCTCATAATGATTGATCCCCTTAACAATCAAAAACCTATCTATCTATTCTTAAATACACTCAATTACTTGGCCTCCACAACCCCATGTGACAGTAAGTTCCCCAGAGTCACCACCCTCTGGCTGAAGAAACATCTCAGCTCTAAAGGCATGTACCTTCACTCTGAGGCTGTGCCTTTGGGTCCTAGTCTCTCCTCTTAGTGGAAACACCTTCTCCACATCCACTCTATCCAGGCCTCTCAACATTCTGTAAGTTACAATCAGATCCCCCTCATCCTTGGCCCTCTGGTACCTGACTCTGACTGATGCAGTACTAAAGTCAAGGACTGTTCATGTGCAAAGAAAAGGGGACTTGGTGACAGATACTGGAGTTGTTTCGGCATCTTTGATCGGGATGACAAACGTGGCAGACCAAATCCCTGGAAGGGCCATTCATGAAACTCCAGACACTGTGTTCTCTCTCATCCACACAATCCTCCATTCCTGGTCACCCAACATGCCTTCCTGTCTCTAAATCCCCCTTCCCACTGAGAGAGTAAATCACATTTGTTCTTTAGTCTGATTGGATGATGTTTGACTGTCAATAGACCATGTCTAATATTTTTAAAATGAGTCACCAAAAGTGTTCAAAGGAAATTTAAAAACACAATTTTTTCACTGTGTACCCTGACTATATCTGTGGTTGTAATCTATTTGCGAGTTTGGTTCCAGTTCCTGGAGTACCCTGGAGGATAGACAAACAGGGTCATTGAACATTTTTAAACTGAATTTGTAACATTGTGATCTGCACAAATTAACACCTTTATTTTTTAATCACAAAACATTATGGACCACAAAGCTAAGAGTAGTTCTTCGCCTGCAGAAATGTTTTTGATGTTTTTAGGATGTACAATAGATACCTGGACAGTTGTTGAGGCTGGGTCATTAAATATTGGACACATTTCTAATGATGAAGGGAATCACGGGTTATCGGGAAAAGATAAGAAAGTGGAATTGGGGATTTTCAGCTCAGGAATGATCTCACTGAATGGTGAGGCAGACTTCATGGGCCAAATGGCGTACTTCTGCTCCTATGTCTTATGGAAAACATTAATTGTGTTTCTGTCTCTATAGATTCCTATCTGCTTAGTGTTTCCTGTATATTTTCTTGGCTGTCTCATTCAAGACACTGAATGAGAAAACTCCTATCACTTGCAATGGATTTATGGCTAAAAGTATTTTAAACTCGATCAATTTAGCAGGATTTTTTTTTGAAGTTGTTGCGTCTCTGGATTAACAACCTAGCAGTAATACCGCTAGGCCATCGCCTTCCCTATTAACAATTGCAGTCCCAACACTGATCCTTGTGGGACCCCACTGGTTACAGCTCATTAACTTCACAAAGAACTCTTTATCCCCACTCACTGTTACCTGCCTATGAGCCGTTTCTCTGTCCATGCTAAAATACTACCCACATCACTATGGGCTCTTAATGTATGAGTTAATCGTTTGTGAGCTACCTTGTCGAAAGCCTTCTCAAAGTCAAAATACAGCCGTTCTCCTCTATCCACTCTGGTTCAGACTTCTTCAAAACACTAATAAATTGGCCAGAAATGACTTCCTTTTCATGAGGCAATGCTGACTCTGCTTGATGAGATTCTAATTTTTTTTGAACATTTCTTTTTTTTAAATTATTTTAATTATTAGGAATAATTGATTCCAATATTTTTTCAAAAATTGATGTTAGTCTAATTGGCCTATTGCTTTTTTTTTGAATAGGAATGTCACATTAACATTTTTCCAAACTTCTGGTTCGTCTCCACAATCCAAGGACAATGGAAAATAATAGCTGGTGCATCCAATATCTCTGTAACTACTTCTTTTTGGATCCTAAGAAGCAAGCCATCAGGGCTCTGAAACGCTAAACTTGTGTTACTTCTCTAGTTGTGATGATGATACTTATATCTTTCCAGTATTCTTTAGTATTAATGGAATGTTTGAAGTACCTCCCACTGCAAAGGCTGATGCAAAATATCTGTTTCATTCCTCTGTTATTTCCTTCTTCCCCATAACTATCTCGCCAGATTCATTTTCTAAGGAACTTACGTTCACTTTGACCGCTCTCTTTTTTTTATATATTTAAAAAAGCTCTTATTGTTAGATGTTATGTTCCTTGTTAGATTCTCTTTGCAGTTTATTTTCTTTGCCTTTATTATCTTTCCTACTCTCCTCTGCTGCTTTCTAAAATTATTCCAGTCATTGGGGCTCTCACTGACCTACCCCTTTTTTTAAGCTTTTTTTCACCAATTTCACACCCTACTTCCTTGTTTAGCCTAGATTGGTTTATCCCTCGCATAGAATCTTTCCTCCTGACCAGGATGTATTTTTGCTGAGAGTCATGAATTGCTTCCTTAAATGTCTGCCTCTGCTTGCTTACTTACTGTCTTTCCTGTGGTTCACTTTTAACTGTCCTCTGGGCCAACAGAGATGTTAGACTAACCAGTGACACCAGCATCCCACAAATGACTAAAACAAAAATGAAACAGTGTCACCTCTATAGTTACGCTACAGTGGTGCGTCCTCTACCAATAATCACTGGATAGACAAGTATTGTGTGCAGTTTTGATCTCCTAATCTGAAGAAGGGTGTTCTGGCTATGGGGGATTGCAATGAAGCTTTACCAGATTAATTCCTGGGATGACAAGCCTCATCTATGAAGAAAGATTGCATCAAATAGGACTATATTCTTGACAGTTTAAAAGATTGATGGGGAATCTCATAGAAACCAATAAAATTCTAACAAGCCTATACAAGTTAAACACTGGAAGGATGTTCCCAGTGGCTCAGGAGTCCAGACTGAGAGTTCACAGTCTAAAGATATGGGGTAGGCCATTTAGGACAGAGATGAGGAGAACTTTCTTCACCCAAAGAGTGGTGAGTCTGTGGAATTCTCTGTCACAGAAAGTGGTTGTGGCCAAAGCAGTGAATGTTTTCAAGAGAAAGTTCAATATTACCTTCAGGCTAAAGGTGGTGAAGGGCCTGGAGAGAAAGCGGGAACAGGATACTGAATTGGATAACCATACCGAATGGTAGAGGAGGCTTTAAGGTTGGAATGGTCTTCTCCAGCTCCTAGTTTCTATGTTTCTGCAAAAGAAGATTGGTGGCAACAATCAAGAGGGAGAAATCTATTACTTGCCAACATCTTATTTGAGGAGAAGAAGCAGGGGCATGGAAGGGACAAGGAAACATTACAGAGACACAGAGACCAAGCTGCAAATTGCCACTGTCAATCAATCAGGGGATATTTAAAATAACATTTGAAACTAAAAGAGATTAACTCTTTAGATAGAGGATCTGGATCGGCGCAGGCTTGGAGGGCTGAAGGGCCTGTTCCTGTGCTGTAATTTTCTTTGTTCTTGGTTCTATCTGTCCAGCTGCCTGATGCATTTTCCCATTTTGTGCCTTTGTCTTTGACCATATCGTCATTACCACAGGACTCAGCACTTAAACTAGCCTTTAACTTAGTGAGGTTAATTTCTCAGGGGAATAGATGGATTCATATCTGTTTGCCTCAAATGTGCGTGACTTGTGAACAACTAAAAAAAACATGAATTTCTGCAGAGTAAAGAGATGTTCTAATTCATGCTGACAGAATTTGCACGTATAGAATCAATTTTTTTTCTGAGAGTTTTGTCTTGTAATGATTCAGTTAAAAATCAGTTTGATTTTAATTGCTAATGCAGGAAAGCAAATGCTGCACACAATCTAAAAAATTATTCAATCAATGCAAAAGTAAAAAAAACGGACTTGCTTTATATAGTGACTTGAGCACCTCGCCATGTCAGAGAGCTCTTTACAGTAAGGAAAGTAATTTCAAAGTGTCTTCACTTTTGCAATGAAGGAGATATGAGCAATCAATGGTGCACAGCAAACTCTCACTATTAGTTTCTTTTAATTAATTTGTGGGATCCCTGGCTGGGCCAGCATTTATTGCCCATCTCGAGTTATCCATGAGAAGGTGGTAGTGAACTGCCTTCTTGAACCGTAACAGTCTACATCCTGCGGGTTGACTCGCATTGCCATTAGGGAGAGAATTCCAGGATTTTGACTCAGTGACAGTGAAGGAGTGGCAATACATTTCTAAGTCAGGAAGGTGAATGGCTTGGCCGGGAACTTGAAGGTGGTGGTGTTCCCATTTATCTACTGCCCTTGTCCTTCTAGTAGAATTCATGGGTTTGGAAGATGCTATCTGAGGATCTTCAGCATGTTCTGAAGAAAGGTCCCCACCCAAAATTTCCACTTCCCTGCTCCTCTGATGCTGTCTGGCCCCCTGTACTCCTCCAGCTCCACACCATGTTATCTCTGACTCCAGCATCAGCAGTTCTTAGTATGTCTGAGTGGCTATCCCTCTTGTTGGTCCCCTCGCCACCAGTCACAGATAGGTGAGACAAATGATCAGAAAATCTTCTTCGTGTTTTTAGTTGAGGGATAAATATTTGGCATGACCACAAGGTGAACCATTCAATCTTTCTTCAAAGCAGCCTTACTTGATGTTTAGTGCCCACTTGAGAGGGCCAAAGAATCAGTAATTTAACAGCTCATCGAAATGACTGTGTATGTGACAGTACAGACTTACTTTTGTATCAAGAATGTCATTGTGTTTTGTGCGTCAGTGTATAACACTTGAAAACAAAACTTGAAAACAAAATCTGTGATCTTGCTCAATCAGTGATTTGGTGCAGTTCAACTCCTGTTTCCAAATGTGATCAGCATTCTGATCAGATCTGTCACTGGTGTATCACAATGTTGGTGATAAGGCAGCAGAGGTTTCTCAATGAAACATGACAAACCACTGCAATGCCCCAATGCCATCTTCTGTCTGGAGACTCCCCCCATGAGCCAATAATCACAAGTGGGTCAGCCCATTCACTTCTGCCAGCCAAGTCACTAAAATATATTGTAAACAACAGCACATTGGCTATCTTCCTCAGTTATATGAGTACCGCTGTGTTCAAATCAGCCTCTTAAGGCTGGCGGAACTTGCTTAGTTTTACTCATCAAGCTCAAAACCAAATAGAAACCTCTAAATTTACAATCAAATGTGGCCAGAAGTGACTCACTAAGCGATGCCTTGGATTTGCTCCAAGGATACTCTTTTCCTCTTTCAGCTCAGGTTTCAATTTGTATTGGTTTTAGAGATAAAACCCAGCTACAGCTCGATTCCTTCCTGGCTCCATCAAATGATTAGATTTATCATGAGGAGTTGGCTTGAGCTGGCGAAAGCTTTCTTGGCTGCAGGATCTGGACTTCCTTTTGCCTTAAAGCTCCCTGTACATCTGCTGACTTGTACCTTCTGCTTTGACTGTCTTTAAATCCATATTCCCAGAATTATTTTTTGCATTCATTCATGGGATGAGGGCATCACTGCCCAGGCCAACATTTATTGCCCGTCCTTAAATGAGGTTGAGAGTCAGCCACATTGTTGTGGGTCTGAAGTCACATGTAGGCCTGACCAGGTAAGGGTGGCAGTTTCCTTCCTTAAAGGACATTGGTGAACCAGACGGGTTATTCCCAACAATTGACAATGGATTCACGGTCATCATTAGACTCTGAATTCCAAACTTTTATTGAATTCAAATTAAGGCCAGCAATTACTGGCATTCCTAGTTGCCCTTGAGCAGAATGCTTTCCCAAGTAATGAAAATTCAACCACATTGCTGAGTATCCAGGATAAAGGGCAGGCCAGTGCAGGAAGGGACAGCAGATTTACATTGATATGGACATTAGTAAACCCGGCGAGTTTCTGTAACAATCGATGATGTTTACGTGGTTGCCAGTGCACCAGCTGTAATTCCAGATTTTTTGAGTCTAGATTTCACCTTCAGCAATCGTGAATTCAAACCCTTGATGTGAGAGCTTAGCCTGAAAATCTCAACTACCAATCCAATATCACTGTCACTAAATCACCAACACTGCAAATAGTCATATCAGACTCTGTTTCTATCCCCACAGATGCCACCAGATCTGCCGAGTTTCTACAAAGCTTGCTGTTTTTATTTCGGATTTCCAGCCTCCACAGTGTTTTGTGATTTTTGCAAAGATGGCACGTTTCACAACAATCTTGAAGTTTCACGTTCTCCATGGCTGAAAGGTGCTTTTTATTCCACATGTATTCATTTTATTGAGTTTGATTTACTTCCAGCTGTGATGAGATTTGAATGCTTCTTTTTCCTAGATCATTACTGCAGATCTCTGGATTGCTCGCCCAGAAACACAACATAAAGCCTTTCCTACTTGCCCCTCCGTGTAAACTGCTTGTTGTGTTTCTTGACAGGAAGGGCATTCTAACAAGGAAACCTTGTTGTAGATTCATATTAGTTCTGATCATTGACTTGAATCTGTGTTCATTCCCTTAAATGTTTGTTCCCTGAAATTTTTGCAGCGAATGATGAATTGCCCAGCAACACCATCCAGTGAGAATGTCTGACAGCAGAAATGAACGAGCAAGATAAAACACATAACTGTTGCATTTAATGTCTTCCATCCAAGCCTCACTGACAGTGAAGGGGCTCCAGAGTTTAATGTTAAATGTCTCTTTTACATTAATCCATCCACCCAAAACTACAAGGCAAATCGTAATCTTTTGTACAACTTGGGAAGTAAAATGTTTGTACGTTTTCATCGGCTTCTGGGCAATATCTCCATGTGTTCGCATCCATTCACCTGGATCTTCATGAGAACTGGTTCCTTCATCTCGGCTTGTGACCTATTGAAAATGAAAGATTTTGAGGTGTTAGCATTGAGATAGTCATGGTGCTAAAGCTTTCAATCATTAAAAATATGTCAGTGACCTCCTCAGGGTCTAAAATCCTTCAGGATATCTGTTTTTTGTGTTCTCAACCTGAAGGACCATCTGACCTATAAGACCATACGAAAGAAGAAGGGGAGTAGGCCATTCAGCTCCTCAAACCTGCTTCAGCATTCAATGGTGGTCACGTCCACTTTCCTGCCCCTTCCCTGTAACCCTTGATTCCCTGACTGATCAAGAATCTATCTATCTCAAACTTAAATGTACACAAGGACTCTACCCTGTAGCTCTCTGTAACAAGAAGTTCCAAACACTGTCAACCCTCTGTGAGAAAAAAATTTCTCCTCATCTCAGTCTTAAATTGGCTCTTCTTTATTCTGAGACTACGCCCGTTGGTCCCAACCTCTCCCATGAAGGGAAACATTTTCTCATCATTTACCATGTCAAACCGCCTAAGTGCCGTGATCTCCACTGAGTGTAAGACCAAAAGGCAGGTCCTGAATCCACGCCAGCTACAATGGAGACCAAACCCTGTGCTGTTTGCACCAATATGACCCATAGCCACCATCCAACTAATTGATTTAACCAGCCACCTCCACCATTTGAGATAATGGGAACTGCAGATGCTGGAGATTCCAAGATAATAAAATGTGAGGCTGGATGAACACAGCAGGCCAAGCAGCATCTCAGGAGCACAAAAGCTGACGTTTCGGGCCTAGACCCTTCCTCAGAGAGCTCTCTGATGAAGGGTCTAGGCCCGAAACGTCAGCTTTTGTGCTCCTGAGATGCTGCTTGGTCTGCTGTGTTCATCCAGCCTCACATTTTATTACCTCCACCATTTGCCCAGTTTCTGTGGCAAAATGGACTGTGACATGCATTATGCAGTCTGGAGGTTTTAGTGATGACTGACACAGACTGGACACAAAGGCACTTACAGCAGAGGAAAATGCCACATGGCTACAGCAAACTTACCAGTACACAACGCGCAATTAAAAGCCACAAATAAGATTATAATTCATTCATAAAACAGCATGTTCAGTCCAATCAGTTTCACTTTCATCTGTCTTAGCACAAACATTACATCCACAGTAATTTAATCATATATGTCTCCTAATGATGTCAGCCCTTGTTATCATTGACTGTTCCTCTGGTAACTGTTCATTTCTAAAGTTGTGTGTCTTCTTTGGGAGTTCTGTTCCCACGGCAAGTGTTGTTGCAAAGGCAATTTATGTTGCTGATCCATTTCAGTTGCTGGGGCTTAGTGAATCTCTTGGACTGGGAGTCATTCTAGAAGGTGGTAAAAGTCACTTCTTCCTGATCCACTTCTTGCAGAGAAGGACCAGATTCTCAGGTTGCATCAGCCTGTGATAACATACATCTGGCCATTCGTATTCACACACACAGAGATGAAATGGCAACTGTTCTACATAGGTCTCACAGTGGCATGTAGACTAACTTTTTTGAGACTGTTGAATATTTGCACTCTGACTGTCTCTCCAATGCTCAACAATGGCAATGGCTTCACATACTGAAGTAAAACTTGGCTATCTGTCTGTTCACCTTGATTTTGTTACCTACACCAGTTCACACTTCTGACTTGAGCAGTTTCTCAAATTGAAAGAGCAGATTACAATCAGAGATTAAAATAGTATCAGAGATAACCTGCCTGCCCTGGTCGACCCATCGTCTCAGCCTGCTCCTGCCCCACCGAACTCATCTCCACCTATCTGGACTCCATTTTCTCCCCTTTGGTCCAGGAACTCCCCACCTACGTCCGTGACACCACCCACGCCCTCCACCTCCTCCAGGACTTCCAATTCCCTGGCCCCCAACACCTCATATTCACCATGGACGTCCAGTCCCTGTACACCTGTATTCCGCATGGAGATGGCCTCAAGGCCCTCCGCTTCTTCCTGTCCCGCAGGCCCGACCAGTCCCCCTCCACCGACACTCTCATCCGCCTAGCTGAACTCGCCCTCACCCTCAACAACTTCTCTTTTGACTCCTCCCACTTCCTACAGACTAAGGGGGTGGCCATGGGCACCCGCATGGGCCCCAGCTATGCCTGCCTCTTTGTAGGTTACGTGGAACAGTCCCTCTTCCGCACCTACACAGGCCCCAAACCCCACCTCTTCCTCCGGTACATTGATGACTGTATCGGCACCGCCTCTTGCTCCCCAGAGGAGCTCGAATAGTTCATCCACTTCACCAACACCTTCCACCCCAACCTTCAGTTCACCTGGGCCATCTCCAGCACATCCCTCACCTTCCTGGACCACTCAGTCTCTATCTCAGGCAACCAGCTTGTAACTGATGTCCATTTCAAGCCCACCGACTCCCACAGCTACCTAGAATACACCTCCTCCCAGCCACCCTCCTGCAAAAATTCCATCCCCTATTCCCAATTCCTCCGCCTCCGCCGCATCTGCTCCCACGATAAGACATTCCACTCCCGCACATCCCAGATGTCCAAGTTCTTTAAGGACTGCAACTTTCCCCCCACAGTGATCGAGAACGCCCTTGACCGCGTCTCCCGTATTTCCCGCAACACATCCCTCACACCCCGCCCCCGCCACAACCGCCCTGAGAGGATCCCCCTCGTTCTCACACATCACTCTACCAACCTCCGGATACAACCGGAGACCACTCTCTCCGTGACTCCCTTGTTCGCTCCACACTGCCCTCCAACCCCACCACATCCGGCACCCTCCCCTGCAACCGCAGGAAATGCAGTTGTTTGTTGCGAACTGAGCGGAGGTGTTCTGCAAAGCGGTCCCCAAGCCTCCGCTTGGTTTCCCCAATGTAGAGGAAGCCGCACCGGGTACAGTGGATGCAGTGTACCACATTGGCAGATGCACCCAAGACATTTTTCCATCCCCTCCCCTGTCTGCTTTCCGGAGAGACCACTCTCTCCGTGACTCCCTTGTTCGCTCCACACTGCCCTCCAACCCCACCACACCCGGCACCTTCCCCTGCAACCGCAGGAAATGCTACACTTGTCCCCACACCTCCTCCCTCACCCCTATTCCAGGCCCCAAGATGACATTCCACATTAAGCAGAGGTTCACCTGCACATCTGCCAATGTGGTACACTGCATCCACTGTACCCGGTGCGGCTTCCTCTACATTGGGGAAACCAAGCGGAGGCTTGGGGACCGCTTTGCAGAACACCTCCGCTCAGTTCGCAACAAACTACTGCACCTCCCAGTCGCAAACCATTTCCACTCCCCCTCCCATTCTCTAGATGACATGTCCATCATGGGCCTCCTGCACTGCCACAATGATGCCACCCAAAGGTTGCAGGAACAGCAACTCATATTCCGCCTGGGAACCCTGCAGCCATATGGTATCAATGTGGACTTCACCAGTTTCAAAATCTCCCCTTCCCTTACTGCATCCCTAAACCAGCCCAGTTCGTCCCCTCCCCCCACTGCACCACACAACCAGCCCAGCTCTTCCCCCCCACCCACTGCATCCCAAAACCAGTCCAACCTGTCTCTGCCTCCCTAACTGGTTCTTCCTCTCACCCATCCCTTCCTCCCACCCCAAGCCGCACCCCCAGCTACCTACTAACCTCATCCCACCTCCTTGACCTGTCCGTCTTCCCTGGACTGATCTATCCCCTCCCTACCTCCCCACCTAATCTCTCTCCACCTATCTTCTTTACTCTCCATTTTCGGTCCGCCTCCCCCTCTCTCCCTATTTATTCCAGTTCCCTCTCCCCATCCCCCTCTCTGATGAAGGGTCTAGGCCCGAAACGTCAGCTTTTGTGCTCCTGAGATGCTGCTTGGCCTGCTGTGTTCATCCAGCCTCACATTTTATTATCTTACAATCAGAGATTGCATGCTTTATTAATAGCTGTCTCCACCAATCCTGCCACCTGTAATAACTTATACACATACAGACCTAGATTCCTTTGTTCCTGCTTAGTCTTTAGTGGTGGTAGCCTTTACTTTACACAGAGCCTCCATGTTCTTTCTACCCAAATGTATCGTCTCACACTTTTCCACGTTAAACTTCACCTGCCACATATTTGCCCATTTCACCAACTCACAGTTTTCAGTACTTCCAGGTTTTGTATCACCTGAAGAGTCATAGAGTTGTGCAGTGTGGAGGCTAGCCTTTCAGCCCACCATGTCTATGTAGGCCAATGAACAACAAACACCAAACCACATTAGTCCCATTTGCCTGCACTTGGCCCGTAGCTTACTATGCCGTGGCATTTTAGGGGATCATCCAGAAGCTTCTTAGGTATTGCGAGAATACCTGCTTCCAACACCCCCTCAGGCAGCACGTGTCATATTTCTATCGCTCTCTGGATGACTTTTGTTTCTCAAATCTCCTCTAAACCACTTACTCCTCACCTTAGAGATAATGGGAACTGCAGATGCTGGAGAATCCAAGATAATAAAATGTGAGGCTGGATGAACACAGCAGGCCCAGCAGCACCTCAGGAGCACAAAAGCTGAGGTTTCGGGTCTAGCGAAGCCTCAGCATTTGTGCTCCTGAGATGCTGCTTGGCCTGCTGTGTTCATCCAGCCTCACATTTTATTATCTACTCCTCACCTTAAACCCCTACCCTCTGGTCTAAGACATATTTGCCACTGGGAAGTAATTCTTATGATCTACTCTGTCAATGCCTCTCATAATTTAATATCCCTCAATCAGGTCCCCCGTGGTCTCCTCTGCTGCAGGGAAAACAAACCCAGAATATCCAATCTCTCCTCACAACTGAACATTTCTGTCCCAGGCAACATCCTGGTGAATCTCGACTGCACCTTCCCCAGGGCAATCACTTCCTTCCGCTAGTGTGACAACCAGAATAGCTAATGTTTTATAAAGTTGAAACAAGTCTTCTTTGCTCCTATATTTTTATGCCTTGGCGAATGAATGTAAGCATCCTGTATACCTTTTCACCATCCTGTCTACCTGTGCTGACACCTTCAGGGATCTATGGACTTCCCTTGAAATGGGCCTCTCCAAACCAGCATTTATTGTTTTAAGTTTGGATGAGAAGGTGAGCCAATTTGATGAGGCAGATGAGATCAATCTCTAATAATATAATGAAACTCACAATAACTTTAGACAAGTGAAGGGACAAGGCTGCAGAAACTGAGCGGCATGTTGGTGCTAAAAAGGGACATTACCCAATTGGACTAGGTGCACAAAGATGGCCATTTTCTGACTGGTTTGAAGCACACCAATGTGTTTCCACAGTGGCTAAAGCAGTCACAAAGCAATCAATTACAGCAGGAATGACTATTACAAGGGAGCATAATTTTAAGATGATTGGAGGAAGGTATAGGGGTGATGTCAGAGGTAGGTTCTTCGCACAGAGAGTGGTGGGCGTGTGGAATGCTCTGCTGGCAGTGGTGGTGGAGTCAGATATTTTCAAGACTTTTGAGCGACAGGCAGATGGGGGATAGTAAAATGTAGGATATGCAGGGTAATTTGATTTTAGTAGGATAATAGGCCAGCTCAACATCATGGGCCAAAGGGCCTGCATTGTGCTGTCCAGTTCTATGTTCTATGTCCTAGTTTGGTGTGATCTAATATTAGTCTTTGGACTGGACTATCTTCATGCCTTCTTTACGGATTGTCATAGTACAATTGGATGCTAGGGCAGTTGCTTGCTCCTCCTGCAAAATGTGGCAGTTGGGAGATGTGGCACACGTCTCCGCTGGCTACATCTGCGGGAAGTGCACCCAGCTACAGCTCCTTGAAAACCGTGTTAGGGAAATGGAGCTGGAGCTGGATGAACTACGGATCATTCGGGAGGCAGAGGGGGTAATTGAGAGGAGTTATCGGGAGTTGGTCACTCCTAAGGCTCAGGACGAGGATAGATGGGTTACAGTTAGGGGGAGGAAAGGGGACAGACAGACAGTGCAGAGATCCCCTGTGGGCATTCCCCTCAGCAATAAGTATACCGTTTTGGATACTGCTGGGGGGGTTGACCTACCAGAGGAAAGCCATAGTAGTCAGTTCTCTGGCACTGAGCCTGACACTGTGGCAAAGAAGGGAAGGGGGCAGAATAGAAAAGTACTCGTGGTAGGGGACTCGATAGTTAGGGGAATCGACAGGAGATTTTGTGGGCAAGATCGGGATTCCCGGAAGGTATGTTGCCTCCCTGGTGCCAGGGTCCGGGACGTCTCCGATCGGGTGTATAAAGTTCTGAAAGGGGAGGGTGAACAGCCAGAAATCGTGTTACATATTGGCACAAATGATATAGCCAGAAATAGGTTTGAGGATATAAAAAGTGATTTCAGGGAGTTAGGATGGAAGCTGCAGAGCAGGACGAACAGAGTAGTGTTCTCTGGTTTACTACCGGTGCCACGAGATAGCGAGGTGAGGAACAGGGAGCGGGCGCAGCTGAACACGTGGCTACGCAGCTGGTGTAGGAGGGAGGGTTTCAGATATGTTGATAATTGGGATGCCTTCTGGGGAAGGTGGGACCTGTACAAGAAGGACGGGTTGCATCTGAACTGGAAGGGGACCAATGTCCTGGGTGGAAGGTTTGCTCGAGTAGTTCGAGAGGGTTTAAACTAGTATGGCAGGGGGGTGGGAACCTGAGCTGTATACCAGAGGTGAGCGTTGATGCAGGTGAGGCAGTAGCAAGAGGTAGACCAGCTAGTGGGAAGGATTTTCCTGGGAAGGAACCAAGGGATCGGTTAAAGTGTGTTTGCTTTAATGCAAGGAGTATCAGGAATAAAAGTGATGAACTTAGAGCATGGATCAGTACCTGGTGCTATGATGTTGTGGCCATAACAGAGACATGGGTTTCTCATGGGCTGGAATGGTTGCTGGATATTCCAGGGTTTAGAACATTTAAAAAGAATAGGGAGGGGGGAAAAAGAGGAGGGGGTGTAGCACTACTAATCAGAGAGGGTATCACAGCTACAGAAGCTTCCATTGTCGAGGAAGATCTGCCTACTGAGTCAGTATGGGTGGAAATTAGGAACAGCAAGGGAGTAGTCACCTCGTTAGGGGTTTACTACAGGCCCCCCAATAGCAGCAGGGAGATTGTAGAAAGCATAGGTCGACAGATTTTGGAAAAGTGTGGACGCAGTAGGGTTGTTGTAATGGGTGACTTTAACTTTCCTAATATTGATTGGAACCTCCTTCGAGCAGAAGATTTGAATGGAGCTGTTTTTGTAAGGTGTGTTCAGGAGGGTTTCCTAACGCAGTACGTTGACAGGCCGACGAGGGGAGAGGCCATTCTAGACTTGGTGCTCGGAAACGAGCCGGGGCAGGTATCAGATCTTGTGGTGGGAGAGCATTTTGGTGATAGTGACCATAACACTCTCTCATTCTACATAGCTATGGAGAAGGAGAGGATTAGGCAGAATGGGAGGATATTTAATTGGGGAAGAGGAAACTATGATGCGATTAGACACGAGTTAGGAAGCATGGACTGGGAGCAGTTGTTCCATGGTAAGGGAACTATAGACATGTGGAGATGGTTTAAGGAACAGTTGTTGGGAGTGATGAGTAAATATGTCCCTCTGAGACAGGCAAGACGGGGTAAGATAAAGGAACCTTGGATGACGAGAGCGGTGGAGCTTCTAGTGAAAAGGAAGAAGGTAGCTTACATAAGGTGGAGGAAGCTAGGGTCAAGTTCAGCTAGAGAGGATTACATGCAGGCAAGGAAGGAGCTCAAAAATGGTCTGAGGAGAGCCAGGAGGGGGCACGAGAAAGGCTTGGCAGAAGGAATCCGGGAAAACACAAAGGCATTTTACACTTACGTGAGGAATAAGAGAATGGTCAAAGAAAGAGTAGGGCCGATCAGGGATAGCATAGGGAACTTGTGTGTGGAGCCTGAGGAGGTAGGGGAAGCCCTAAATGAGTTTTTTGCTTCTGTCTTTACGAAAGAAACGACCTGTGTAGTGAATGAAACCTTTGAAGAGCAGGTGTGCATGCTGGAATGGATAGAGATAGAGGAAGCTGATGTACTGAAAATTTTGTCAAACATTAAGATTGACAAGTCGCCAGGCCCGGATCAGATTTGTCCTCGGCTGCTTTGGGAAGCGAGAAATGCAATTGCTTCGCCACTTGCGAAGATCTTTGCATCCTCGCTCTCCACTGGAGTCGTACCTGAGGACTGGAGAGAGGCAAATGTAATTCCTCTCTTCAAGAAAGGAAATAGGGAAATCCCCGGCAATTATAGACCGGTAAGTCTCACGTCTGTCATCTGCAAGGTGTTAGAAAGGATTCTGAGGGATAAGATTTATGACCATCTGGAAGAGCATGGCTTGATCAAATACAGTCAACACGGCTTTGTGAGGGGTAGGTCATGCCTTACAAACCTTATCGAGTTTTTTGAGGATGTGACTAGTAAGGTTGATGAGGGTCAAGCTGTGGATGTGGTGTATATGGACTTCAGTAAGGCATTTGATAAGGTTCCCCATGGAAGGCTCATTCAGAAGGTCAGGAGGAATGGGATACAGGGGAACTTAGCTGCTTGGATACAGAATTGGCTGGCCAACAGAAGACAGCGAGTGGTAGTAGAAGGAAAATATTCTGCCTGGAAGTCAGTGGTGAGTGGGGTTCCACAGGGCTCTGTCCTTGGGCCTCTACTGTTTGTAATTTTTATTAATGACTTGGACGAGGGAATTGAAGGATGGGTCAGCAAGTTTGCAGACGACACAAAGGTCGGAGGTGTCGTTGACAGTGTAGAGGGCTGTTGTAGGCTGCAGCGGGACATTGACAGGATGCAGAGATGGGCTGAGAGGTGGCAGATGGAGTTCAACCTGGATAAATGCGAGGTGATGCATTTTGGAAGGTCGAATTTGAAAGCTGAGTACAGGATTAAGGATAGGATTCTTGGCAGCGTGGAGGAACAGAGGGATCTTGGTGTGCAGATACATAGATCCCTTAAAATGGCCACCCAAGTGGACAGGGTTGTTAAGAAAGCATATGGTGTTTTGGCTTTCATTAACAGGGGGATTGAGTTTAAGAGTCGTGAGATCTTGTTGCAGCTCTATAAAACTTTGGTTAGACCGCACTTGGAATACTACGTCCAGTTCTGGGCGCCCTATTATAGGAAAGATGTGGATGCTTTGGAGAGGGTTCAGAGGAGGTTTACCAGGATGCTGCCTGGACTGGAGGGCTTATCTTATGAAGAGAGGTTGACTGAGCTCGGTCTCTTTTCATTGGAGAAAAGGAGGAGGAGAGGGGACCTAATTGAGGTATACAAGATAATGAGAGGCATAGATAGAGTTGATAGCCAGAGACTATTTCCCAGGGCAGAAATGGCTAGCACGAGGGGTCATAGTTTTAAGCTGGTTGGTGGAAAGTATAGAGGGGATGTCAGAGGCAGGTTCTTTACGCAGAGAGTTGTGAGAGCATGGAATGCGTTGCCAGCAGCAGTTGTGGAAGCAAGGTCATTGGGGTCATTTAAGAGACTGCTGGACATGCATATGGTCACAGAAATTTGAGGGTGCATCCATGAGGATCAATGGTTGGCACAACATTGTGGGCTGAAGGGCCTGTTCTGTGCTGTACTGTTCTATGTTCTATGTTCTATGTTCTAATTCTGTGCTAGATTTGTTTAAATGAACCCCTTGGTGATTTTCACTGCTACCTCTGTTCTCTTTAACTAAGAACAGTGTGGAGATGATGTGTTGAATTTTTAAATCCCAGCAAAAATGTTATTAAATGACCTCCATGGGACGAGGAGTGTGCCAGTTGATCAAATATTTTGGTTGATCAAGAGCTCTACATAACGTAAAAGCACACACTAAGTAACAGAAAAATCATGCAAGGGGTATGCACATCACTGTTACACTTTATTTACAACATAAGTTTCTTAAATAATCTTGCAACTTTACCTTACCAGCACTGAGCCTTCTCACTCACAACCTCAACTAACTACTTGGATATTGCAAGGATCATGGTATTTGAGAAGAAATTGACATGAAATTGAATCAACTGCTGATATTTCAGGTGGCCATTTGATTGATCAATAAGAATATTCATATTGAGGTAAGTAAATTTAAAAATAAACAATAATAATTGGACAGAATAACAGAATAAACTTTGTGGTATTTGAGGCATATAACTCTGTCGCTTTATTGAGAATGCAGATTAATTACGCATTGATTAAAGCATATTTTGCTTTATTTGTAAAGCATCTCAATTCTTAACTCCTAAATTGTGAGCTGTTGCTGCTCATCATAAGGTCAGGAATGCTGAAATGGCTAAACTGTGCTTCTGGAGCATTCCACAATAGCACTGGTAGTCTTCACCATGTGTTCGCCTACATTTAGTGACTTGGGCTCCACAGACTTTGGTGGTTGAGGTCTCCATAGGTTTAATACCCCATGAGTGAAGGCATCTTTCCTCACCTCAGTCCGAGACAGTTTACCGCAGTATCCTGAGACTGTGTCACCTGTTCAATAGTCAATGGCCTAATGGCCTGAAAAGCGCTGTAATTCTCTCTGGCACATTTACATTTGCTAGCCCAAGTTTTAGACTTGTTTCAATTGTAATAAATAGGCTCTGTCTATTGTCAACTTTCTGGGGCTAAAGGTCTTTATTCTTCCCACTGCACTGGACTGTCAATTTAATTTGTCATCTCTGTATGAGTGTTGTTCTTTCACAACTTCGAACTCACTTTGGAGGGCTTCAACTTTGGAACATTTTTGTGAAACATGTCTCAAAGCTCATGATGCTGCACAGAAACCCAGTACAACCTGACACATCAAATTTGTTCAATACTGTCCATCTGAAGTCATTATTTTCAAAGTCAAAAGCTAGTTATCACCTTTAGACCTATGACACCACCCTGTTATATGGTTGTTACATATATCTCTCTGGCAGCTATCTTTTACTTTTCACATCACACCATGGTTTCACATTCATGGTAGTAATTTCCCTTTGTCTCAAATCCACTGCACTTGCAGCTTTCTCAAAGGCTCAGGCATAATGGCAGTACTTGAAACTCTTTTAACAGGAAGATCCTCTTCCTCTTGTGGGAGAATCTAGAACTGGGGTTGGGGGTTGTGCATGGTGTCTGGTGGTTAGTTAAAACTAGGAGACATCCATTTAAAACAGAGATAATGAAACAGTTATAACTGCTCCTCTGATGCTGCTTGGCCTGCTGTGTTCATCCAGCTCTACACCTTGTTATTAAGGAAACAGTTTCTTTTCTCTCAGAGGGTTGAGAGTCTTTGGAATTGCCTTCCTCAAACAACAGTGGAAGCAGAATCTTTAAGGCAGAGATATATAGATTCTTGATTAACCAAGGGGATAACATATAATTGTGGGTATGCAGGAATGTTAGAGCATAGAACATAGAACATTACAGCACAGTACAGGCCCTTCGGCCCTCGATGTTGTGCCGACCTGTCATACCGATCTCAAGCCCATCTAACCTACACTATTCAATGTACGTCCATATGCTTGTCCAATGACGACTTAAATGTACTTAAAGTTGGCGAATCTACTACCGTTGCAGGCAAAGCGTTCCATTCCCTTACTACTCTCTGAGTAAAGAAACTACCTCTGACATCTGTCCTATATCTTTCACCCCTCAATTTAAAGCTATGCCCCCTCGTGCTCTCCGTCACCATCCTAGGAAAAAGGCTCTCCCTATACACCCTATCTAACCCTCTGATTATTTTATATGTTTCAATTAAGTCACCTCTCAACCTTCTTCTCTCTAATGAAAACAGCCTCAAGTCCCTCAGCCTTTCCTCGTAAGACCTTCCCTCCATACCAGGCAACATCCTAGTAAATCTCCTCTGCACCCTTTCCAAAGCTTCCACATCCTTCTTATAATGTGGTGACCAGAACTGTACACAATACTCCAAGTGCGGACGCACCAGAGTTTTGTACAGCTTCACCATAACCTCTTGGTTCCGGAACTCGATCCCTCTATTAATAAAAGCTAAAACACTGTATGCCTTCTTAACAGCCCTGTCAACCTGGGTGGCAACTTTCAAGGATCTGTGTACGTGGACACCGAGATCTCTCTGCTCATCTACACCACTAAGAATCTTACCATTAGCCCTGTACTTTGCCTTCCGGTTACTCCTACCAAAGTGCATCACCTCACACTTGTTTGCATTAAACTCCATTTGCCACCTCTCAGCCCAGCTCTGCAGCTTATGTATGTCTCTCTGCAACCTACAGCATCCTTCGTCACTATCCACAACTCCACCGACCTTAGTGTCATCTGCAAATTTACTAACCCATCCTTCTACGCCCTCATCCAGGTCATTTATAAAAATGACAAACAGCAGTGGACCCAACACCAACCCTTGCGGTACACCACTAGTAACTGGTCTCCAGGATGAACATTTCCCATCAACTACCACCCTCTGTCTTCTTTCAGCAAGCCAATTTCCGATCCAAACTGCTATATCTCCCACAATTCCATTCCTCCAGATTTTGTACAGTAGCCTATTGTGGGGATCCTTATCGAATGCCTTGCTGAAATCCATATACACCACATCAACCGGTTTACTCTCATCTACCTGTTTGGTCACCTTCTCAAAGAACTCAATAAGGTTTGTGAGGCACGACCTTCCCTTCACAAAACCGTGCTGACTATCCCTAATCAATTTATTCTTTTCTAGATGATTATAAATCCTATCCCTTATAACCTTTTCCAACACTTTACCAACAACTGAGGTAAGGCTCACTGGTCTATAATTACCAGGGTTGTCTCTACTCCCCTTCTTGAACAGGGGAACCACATTTGCTATCCTCCAGTCATCTGGCACTATTCCTGTAGACAATGACGAGTTAAAGATCAATGCCAAAGGCTCGGCAATCTCCTCCCTGACTTCCCAGAGGATCCGAGGATAAATCCCATCCGGCCCAGGGGACTTATCTATCTTCACCTTCTGAAGGATTTCTAATTCGTCTTTTGTGTGAACCTCAATCCCACCTAGTCTAGTAGCCTGTACCTCATTGGCTTGAGGTTGATGATAGATCACTGAATGACAGAGCAAGGACAAAGGGCCAAGTTGCCTGTTCCTGTTCCTTGTTCGTATGTTCACATCCTGATGTCAAGTGATGGCTTCCTGTAATTTCACACCCTAATGAAGCCTAACTCTGCTGTGATTGTTCAGCATATTCACAAAACAAAGTGTCTATAAGTTTAGCTAATGAGGAGTACCAGTCCAGAATTTTAAATTAACAAGGACACCTTTCAATTGGATTTCTAATTCTGTTAGCAGAGCAGGCTAACAGCTTCCCCACTCCTGGAATTATAGGTTTATTTATGTTTGGTCCATTGTGATCTTGCTATAATATAGAAAATTCTCCTGATCACACTTCAGAAACCCTTCCCTCTCTCGGACATGTAATCCAATCCATCTTTAGACAATAAAATTCCTCTGTTAAACATACCTTTTCGACTTCTTTGTAATTTCCTTGTAAATGTTTTCCTGTACGTTTCCAACAAGTTGCTATAGAACACAGTCAGCATTGTGATAGAAACTCACTGTTTTTTTTTTTACCTTGAACTGTAGAAAATCTATCATTGGCCCCTTTAAAACAGATTTTCCATCCAGCACTACCAAAGACTCTCCCTCTGTTCCTTGCTTCCCTATATTTGCTAAACACCTTGTGCCCAGGAATCTTTAGCATCCACACCTGCTCTTTTCATAGCCAGGTTTCTGTTATCACCAACACATTGTATTCACACAAAGGCAATCTGCAGTTGCCACTCATCAGCTTTATTTATCTATCTCCGCACACATAGCTGTCATTGACAAAGGAATAAAGATAAACATAGAAATATAGAAAATAGGAGCAGGAGTTGACCATTTGGCCTTTTAATCTGCTCCACCATTTAACAGGATCATAGCTGATCATCAAACCCAATACCGTGTTCCCAATTTTTTCCCATATATTTTGTCCCTTTAGTCCGAAGAACTATATTTAATTTCTTCTTGAAAATATTCAATATTTTTGGTTCAACTGTCTTTCATGGCAGAGAATTCCACAGGATGACCATTGTCTCAGTGAAGAAATGTCTCTTTATCGCTGAGGAACGTGGACCAGCCCATATACTTCGACTGTGACCTCTGGTTCTGGGCTTCCCGCTATTGGGAACATCCTTCCTGCATTTACCAAGTCCATTCCTTTTTGAATTTAAAAGTTTTAAGTCAGATTCCCCCTCATTCTCCTAAACTCTAGCGAATATAATCCTACCCGATCCATTTTGTCTCCATTAGTCAGTTTTGCCATTGCAGGAGTCAGTCTGGGAATCCTTTGTTGCAGCCCCTCCATAAGCAGAATGTCCTTCCACAAATAAGGAGGTTGAACCTGCTGATTCCTAACCTGTAAACCGTTGGGAACAGGGAACAGGATATCCCAGGTTGTAGTGGGGAATCAGACAGTAGGATTTCTTGGATAAGCACATGGATGATGATGGGATAGTGTAGGGGGAGGGGCTTAGATTAGTTCACAGGTCAGCGCAATATCGAGGGCCGAAGGGCCTGTTCTACGCTGTATTTTTCTATGTTCTATGTTCTATGTTCCATTTACTTCCGTTTCTTTTCTCTGCCGCATTTGCTCTGCCAAACCATTGAGACATTTAGACTCCAAGCTTGTCATAGCTGGATGTCAAGTCATCACCATTTCGATTGATTGGGAACAGATTCCTCCCAGTTATTAACGTCAATGATGCCTCACTTCAGCCAGAGCTTCAGGGAGCCTTTGTAGTAATTTATTTGCCCTCCCCAGGAATGTGAGTCATATATGTATTGAGAAAGAAAGATCTGGCGAGGGAGACATTGAGATACTATGTCCAGGCCATTGCAATTGTTTTTACAGGAATTTTGCCTGAATTCTAGTGGATCTGGGTTTGAAAAAGGACACAAACATTTGTTTGGTGGTTCTCCCAATGAATACCAAGGATGAGCAAGAGGAAATACTGGTGGAATTTCCCTCACACTCTTATGTGTCATTGATGATCAGCCACTGTCTGGCTCCAGTAGATGATTGTAGTGATGATAACTGTTACGTACAAGAGGACTTAGTCAACTTGCTGTGGTCTTTGTTGCCAAACACTCACTGTCATAGTTTGCTCACGCGATGGACTAATCAATGGGGTCTCCTTATCAATGAACCTTCTTGTGGGGAGATGGTTGCTAAGGTCTGGGAAGTGCTCAACATCTTCCTCCTTCAATACACACAGGAGGTCGAATATCTTTCTGACCAGGTCTAGGTTGACATATGAGTTTCGTTTTGGTGACATTCAAATTGAATCACTTGTTTGCAGAGCTGAAGAGAGCTGGAGTGTTTCTGTGCTACAATATTTTACAAATTAACATGGACCTATCCAATGAAAGGCCATACCCCAACCTCACAAACGTGGAAGGGAAAAAAGTCAGAGACTGATGGAGAGGCTTGTGCAAATCCTGTGCAGAGTGGATATTGACACTGTAGAAATTGACAAATTTGTCGATCATGTCTGTGTGTTGATCATTGGTAAGCGATTGGTTGCACCTGAGCAGTGAGCTGATTGAGGTTAAAGAGTTTTCCAGCTAGACTGGAGCATTTTATGCTAATATCTGAAGGCAAGTGATCTTTGGCAAAGTGACTATCCGCTGTCAGGAAGTTTGTAAATAGCATGGGAGCTATCACCCAACCTTGCTTAACACCAGTTCAGATTTTGAATTCATCTGCTGTAGATCTCCAACTCAGGGTAACAATACCATCCTGAATCAGGTTGTAGGACTGAGATGAATTTTCTTGGACACCCGAATCTCTGGACCACAATCTAAAGAGTTGACGTAGTGAGTCAAATCTTTTGGTCGTGTTGATGAATGCACACAAGACTTCCTGGTGGTTCTTACAACTGAATCACAGAGTCACTACAGTGAGAGGGTGAACTTTTTTACACAGGGAGTGGCTCGTGTACGGAATGAACTTCCAGAGGAAGTGATGGATGTGGGTACAGTTACAACGTTTATAAAGCATCTATATATGTACATGAATAGGAAAGATTTGGAGGGCTATGGGTCAAGTGCAAGCAGGTGGGACTAAGCTTAGTTTGGGTTTATGGTTGGCACGGACTGGTTGGACTGTAAGGTCTATTTCCATGTTGAATGACTCTATAACTATGCAGAAGGAGGCCATTCGATCCCATTTTGTCACATTGGCTCTCTGAATATTTCCACTGAGTGCCGAACTTTTTTCTCTATACCTCTGGAAATTGTTTCTACTTAATTGACCATCTAATATCTTCTTGAGTGCCTCTCTTGAACCCATTTCCACTTCATATCCTGGCATTGCATCCCAGACACAATCATTTCTTTTTTGGATGCATCTGTCAACAAAGGCCATCTTGCAGATTCCTCTGGCAGGTCTGAAGCCACAGTGCGACACTGGGAAGATCTCCTCAGCCAAAGCAGGCAGATGATTCAGGAAAATGTGTGACTAGGTACAGATTAGCCATGTCAGAAATCAAACACAGATGGTCCAAAGATCATAGAGTGGTCACTGCTTATCAGTTTATTATAAACTTGAAATGAATTACGATTAAGTATTTAAAGGATCTACATGGTATGAAGCCTGGTGTTCACATAAGATTTAGAAATTCTTTGTCTGTCTGCTCCTTCTTCCCATGAGGCCTCCATCCCCCAAAGTTTTCCCTTTTTCCAAAGAGATTCTATTTGATTGCTTCAGCTGCTCTACCTCTCTGTTTCCACCAACTGTGAAGGTTCCATGCCATAAGTAATGACTGAACAGGCTCTTCAATCTCTGTTTACTTCTAAAGGCCTGTGCCCCTATTCAAGCAGTGAGTTCAGGGTTCTTGTGTCTCAATGATTATATCTCTACCTTCAGGTCTATTTCAAAGTCCCATCTGTTCCAGTGGTGTTACACTAACACCTCTATAACAGGTTGATTAGGGAAATTATCTCCCAGTAGTGAATAGTCCTGGGTTAAATTCCCAAATGCCCTGGAGCTGTGTTGTAAAATATCTGAACAGGTTAATTGAAATAGTTTCCAGTAATGAGTTGGTGCCTTTTGAAGAGAAACCCAGGGAGAAGAGCCACAAATGAAGAATAATCCATAATATTCAGTCCCCCGGCTGAACATTCTGCTCCATCTATCAACTATTTCAGTTCCTCACATGAATTAGTGAGAATTTTTCTTTGAGTTGGAAAAGCACAAGGTTAGAACCTTAGGATGTTCCCCAACTATGCCCCATAGGTAAACAGATCAACAAACAGGATTATCTTGATGAAGGGGCTCAAGAATGGATTAATCAGCCTGACTCGTCTGTCTGACTTTTCGGCTTCAGATGAACCTTCACAATGTCTTAATCCATCTTGTTCAATCAGTATAACCTCCTACTCATTTTGCCCAAGCAAGCATACATAACTTCCCCTTAAATGTACATATGTTAATGGAATGGGTGATCATTTAGCTAGTTAGTGATGTCAGCTGCAGGGGTTCAAATCCTGTGCTATCTGAGGTTACATAGAAACATAGCAGATATGAGCAGGAGAAGGCAATTTGGCCCTTCGTAGCCTGTATCATCATTTATAATGATCATGGCTGATCGTGCAATCTCAGTATCCCACTCCCGCTTTCTTCCTATACCCCTTGATCCCTTTAGCTGCAAGGACCATGTCAGCTCCCCCTTGAATATATCTAACGAACTGGCTCCAACAGCTTCCTGTGGGGGAGAATTTCATGGCATCATAATTCTCTGAGTGAAGAATTTCTCCCCCATCTCTGTCTTGAATGGCTTACCCCTTATTCTTAGACTGTGATTCCTTGTTCTGGGCTTCTGTAACATTGGGAACATTCTTCCTACATTTCGTCTGCCCTGTTCCATCAGGATTTTATATGTTTCTATGAGGTGCCCCCTCATTCTTCTGAATTCCAGTGAGTACAAGCCCAGTTGATCCAGTCTTTCTTCATTTGTCAATCCTGCCATCCTGGGAATCAGTCTAGTGAAACTTTGCTGGATTCTCTCAACAGCGAGAATGTCCTTCCTCAGACTAGGAGATCAAAACTGCACACAGTCTCAATGCGTGGCCTCACCAAGGCCCTAAATAACTGCAGCAAGATATCTTTACTCCGATACACAAATCCTCTTGCTATGAAGGCCAGCATGCCATTAGCTTTCCTCACTGCCTGCTGCATCTGCGTGCCAAACTTCAGTAACTGTTCTACCAGGTCTTATTGCTCCTCACCTTATCTCAAACTGCCACCATTTAGATAATAATCTGCCTTCCTGTTTTTGTCATCAAAGTGGATAACGTCATATTTTTCTATGTTATATTGCATTTGCCAAATGTTTGGTCGCTCAACCAGTCTGTCTAAGTTACCTTGTAACCTCTTAGCATCCTCTAAACAGCATGCACTGTGATTTAGCTTAACGCATCTGCACGTTTGAAGATATCACATTCAATTTCTGCATCCAAATTGTTAGTGTATATTGTGATCAGCTGGGGCCCCAGCACTGAACCCTGCAGTACCCCACATGTCACTCCCTGCCACTTTGAAAAGGACCCATTTATTCCACTCTTTGCTTCCTATCTGCCAACCTGTGCTCCATCCATGTCAATACATTTTCTCTGATACCATGAGTTTTAATTTTCCTCATTAATCTCTTGTGCAGGGCCTTGTCAAATAACTTTTGAAAATTCAGGCATACAACATCCACTGATTCACCCTTGCCCACCCTACTGGTCACATCGTCAAAAAATCTAGATTTCCTCAACCAATATGATGCAGAGAGCAGGCTGTCCTAGACTGGGTATTGTGTCATAACTGGTGATTAATTTAGCAACATTGTGGTGTGAGATCTTTTGGGGAAGAGTGACCACAATATGGTAGAATTATTCATTAAGATGGAGAGTGACCTAGTTAAATCTGATTCTAGGATCCTGAATTTAACAAAAGCTAAATCTTATGGTAAGAGATATGTATTGCTTAGGACAAGCTAGCCATGGATACTTAAGTGATTGATGGTGGATAGGCAATGGCAGACATTAAAAAAAAATGGATGGATGACCTTCAATAATTTTACATCTCTGCCTGGTATAAGACTAAAACAGGGAAGGCGACTCAACTATGATTAACAAGGGAAAGCAGGGACACTGTTAAAGCCTAAGAGGAGGCATGTAAATTGGCCAGAAAAAGCAACAAACCTGAGCACTGGGAGAAGTTTAAAACTCAGCAGAGGAGAACAAAGGGCTTAATTCAGAAGGGGAAACTAGAATCCTTGAGTGAGCTTGTGGAAAACAGAAAAAAACTGACTGCAAAAACTTCTGTAGGTATGTAAAGAGAAAAGACTGATGAAGAAAAATGTTAGTCCCTAACAGTTAGAATCAGGTAAATTCACAGTGGAATCTCCTTAACCTCTCCCCTTGCCTGAGGTGTGGTGACCCTTGGGTTATACAACCTCCAGTCATTCCTCTCGAATGAGAGAGCAGCCCTATAGCCTGATAAGATTGTGGTGACTCTTTATATGTGTTTAATTTATCTGTACAAATAATTTTGTTTCTTGTGGCAGTGGGTTCCCCATTGAACCACTCTCTTCTGAATTTCTAATTGGATTTAATAGGGACTATCTTACATTTGGTCTGTTCATGATTGGAGACATTTCTCTATGTACGTCTTATCAAAGTCTTTTCTAATCCTAAAGCTCTTCATCAGGTACTCACTTCTTCACTGAAGGCATCAATCCATGTGAATACTTTTCTTTAATTTTACAGCGCTCTTCCAGGTCCTCTACTTGCAATTAACCTTTCTTCTGATAATTTTTGAAAGTATGGCAACAACCCCCCTTAGAAAGGGCTTGTCAATGTCATGTTAACTACAACTCTGCTTTACAATACATAATTAATAAGGGTCTGTGATACGCAATACTTGCCTTGCTCATTCCAGGCTAATGGACTTTACTGGCTAGATGTAGTATACCAGCATCAGCAATGGACATCACCAGATAATCGATCATACACAATTCACTCCTTGGCTCAACAGTCATTCATTTAATTGAAGATTCTGCTGAAGAAAGTATTCAGAACTTTCAAATGCTGAAAGACAAAATATGCAATAAATAAAACCCCTGGAAAATGAAGGATTATTACCACGACGTCAGGATAGTGATGACCTTGTGGTATTATACCGAGACTATTAATCAAGTGACACGGATAATGCTTGGAACCTGGGTTTGAATCCTGCCATGGCAGATGGTGGAATTTGAATTTAATAATATATCTGGAATTAAAAGTTAAAAATGACCATGAAACTATTGTCGATTGTCAGGAATAACACATCTGGTCCTTTGGAGAACGAAACTGCTACCTTTATCTGGTCTGGCCTACATATGAGTCCAGATCCTCAGTGATGTGGTTGACTCTTAACTGTCTTTTGGGCCATTAGGGATGGGCAATAAATTGTGGCCCAGGCACTGATGTCCACAATCTCATCACTGAACGTGGAAAGAGCATTTTGTGCGTGGGAGTGGCTAGTTAATTTCTAACTCAGTAGTCCACTGCCTCCTTTATTGATCCAAAGAGCAGCCTCAGCAACCATTTCCATCATCCAGCAAGAGCTCTGAATGATCAGTCTGTGCTGTGTGAGCGAAGAATAACCAGAGCAAGATACCACAATTGTCATCAGCAGCTGGGGCCAAGGGACATAGAGATTAATCCCATTGCCCATTGTGATTGCAGTCCAGTGACAGATGTGTGTCTCCATATTTCTATGTGCCTTATGTTCTTCTGTGGGATGCCCTTCACTATCTCAATAACAGCTTCCAGCTCAACAGCCCTGCTGTGTATTTCTAGGCCTCTTCAGCAAACCTGATTTTCATTGTGGCAACATTAACAGCCAATCTGTCAGGTTTCTTGGCCAAATTCTAGCAGTTCTAGCAAAAGTCATGTCAGGCTGTCCCTGTACAGTTAAGCAAGGGTTTCTTACCCTGTGATCTAGCCCCCTTGCAATTAAGACTGATATTCCATTTGTCTTTCTAATGACTTGCTATAGTTTTTTTGTTAACATTTTATGGTTCATTTACAAAGAATACCTTAAAGTTCTACAGCCTCTCCCCACTTAAATGGAACAGAAGGGCAGATAGACTGAGATTGGAGGCAGTCCAGAGTACACTCATTACGCTGATACCAGGTATGGAGAGACTGTCTTAGGAGAAGAGGTTAAGTACATTGGGCTTGTACTCATTGGAATACAGAAGAATGAGAGGTGACATTTTTGAAGCACTCAAACTTGTCAGTGAGAATGCAGAAAACTTGTTTCCCATTTTGCGACAATCAGGACACAGAAGACACACTTTCAGAATAAAAAGCCACACAGTTAATACAAAGATGAGAGGGAGTTTCTTATTTTAGAAGTTTGTGAAATTGTGGAATTCTTTACCACAGAGCATTATGGATCCCAGGTCATTAAGTATATTCAAAGCTGAGATTTTTAATCAGGAAGAGAATCAAGGGCTATGGGAAAAGCTAGGAAAATGGAGTGGAGGATGGTCAGATCAGCCATGATCTCATTGAATAGTGGAGCAGGCTCGATGTGCTGATTGTCCACTTTTGCTCCTACATCTTATGATCTTAAATAATGTTCTGCTTTTCTATTCCTCCTACCAAAGTTGACCAGCTCTCATTTTTCCACGTTATGCTCTGATTTCAAATTTATTTGTCTATCACTCATTTTATGCATCTAAATCTCTTGGAAAATACTTCATACCTTCAATGCCACTTTCTTTCAGAGCTGCTTTTGCATCAAAACAGCATAAAACTAAGTTCCAATACCATGCATTTTAATATACCTGTTGAAAATCAAGAAAGAAAAAGCTAAGAAACTGATCAGGATCACATTCACAGTCTGACTGAGGCCTAATCATTATCATTCAAACAGAATTGATTATGAATGTCGATCTAGAGGCTTAGAGGTTTGCAAATTGCTATTATCTGCTCAATAGGTAGAGAGAGAATAAAACAGGCAACTATAGGCCATTTTATTCAGTGTTGACAGTAACTAACAATCTAGAGTTTCCAGTCATGAACAATCTTACAATCATAAGTATTAAGTGTGCACTCATTTGGAAATGCAACAGTTACAAAAGCATGAAAAGGATGACTTGCCTTAGATATAGCATTACCTTAAAAATCCTCAATGCCCCTTCAGAGCTAATTAAGTCATTTTTTGTTTGCAGCTCAAAACCCATCTTATGCATTTGTCATATTTCCATTCATTTCCTTTACTGTGCAGTGTCCAATTCTGTTTTATAATCATTGTGGAGATATGAATTGGGATGCTTCAAAATATTCAAGTCGTAGAGTCATACAACATAGAAACAGGTCCTTTAGTCTATGCCAACCACACATTCCATCTGACCTAATCCCATTTTGCCTCGTTTCATTCTAAATCCTTCCTAATCATTCATCCATTCGGATGCATTTTAAACGTTGTAATTGCACCAGGCTCCACCATTTCCACTGGCAGCTCATTCCACACACACACCACCCTCTGTGTGAAAACATTGTCCCTCAGATCCTTTTTATATCTCACCCCTCTCATCTTAAACCTATGTCCTCTAGTTTTGGACTCCCCACCCCAGGAAAAAGACCTTGGCTATTCACCTGATCCATGCCCCTTATGATGTAATAAACCACTATAACGTCACCCTTCCACTCCCAGTGCTCCAGGGAAAATAACCCCAATCTATTCAGCCTCTCCCTACAGCTCAAACCCTCCAACCACGGCAACATCCTTGTAAATATTTTCTGCACCCTCTCAAGTTAAACAGCATTCTTCCGATTGAACGATAACCACAATTGTACACAATATTCCAAAAGTGGCCTCATCAATGTCCTGTACAGCTGCAACATGACCTCCCAACTCCTATATTTAATGTTCTGAACAATGAAGGTAAGTATGTTCAACACCTTCTTCACCACTCTGTCCACCTGCAAGTCTGCTTTCTACCTACACCTGTCGGTCTCTCTGTTTGGCAACACACCCCAGGGCTCTACCGTTAACTGCATAAGTCCTGCTCTGCTCTGCCTTACCAAAATGCAACACCTCACTTTTATCTAAATTAAACACCATCTGAAACTCCTTGGCCCATTGGCCCATCTGATCAAGGTCCTATTGTATTCTGAAACATTCTTCACTGTCCACTACACCACCTATTTTGGTGTCACCTGCAAAGTTACTAACCCTGTCTCTCATACTGACACCCTAATCAATTATATAAATGACAAAAAGCAGCAGACCCAGCAGCAATCCTTGTGGTACACCCCTGGTCTTCAGTCTGAAAAGCAACCTTTTGCTGCCAGCCTCTGTCTCCTACCTTCCAGCTGGTTTTGTATCCAATTGGCTAGCTGCCCCAGGATTCCATGCGATCTAATCTTGTTCACCAATCTACCATGCAGAACCTTATTGAATGCTTTACTGAAGTCCATATAGACAACATCTACCACTTTGCTTTCATTAATCATCATTGTCACCTCCTCAAAAAACTCAACTAATTTAGTAAATGCAGAAGATTGCTCTTGTAATCTTGTCATTGGCTGTGGATATATGTTGAAACAGTTAACCTAAGACAAAGTAAGCTGACTGTACACTGAATCAGATTCAGAAAAGCCAACTGCCTTTGCCTGTGATACCACACAATGTACATTGCTACACTTCTACTTTGGCTCACCCTCACTCCCCCAAGGTTATTAGAGAAGGTGGTGGGTTAATTTCCATAAGACCACACACCACAATTGGTCAACAGCAGAATGAACCAAGCTAGACCTGGGAAAAAGGAGGGTAGATGCTGTTGAGCAATGGTGGTCCATCAGAAATCTACTTTAAATTTGAACATACTAATTTAAAGTGGAAAGAATTCATTGCTGGAGTAAAGTTTGTTTTGTTGAAGATTTTATTTTGCATTCTTCAGGACATTTTTCACAAGAATACCAACGGAAATAGGGTCAGTATTTTAGACCGAATATCAAGGGAGTGCTGATTGGTTGGTCAATGAAGTCTGATTGGTAAAGATGTTGTCATGGAAAATGTATCAGTCAGATACTCTGTATCATTGCCTCTAGTACTTGTCAGCCAATGAGCTTTCTCTTCTCACACAATATAAAATGTTGTTCCCCTTTGTATTTTATACTTGCAAATTGTCATGATGAGTGCAAAATGAAAAACGTTGACAGGATGTATCTTTTTCAGCAATTCTAAAGTTCTGCACAGCCAAAATATAATTTGCATTCTTGAGAAAGAAATTGCTTGCAATGCTAATGCCTTTCAAATCTCAGCCTTTTTCAAAGTGCTTGACTGGACAGTGAAGTATTTATAGGGTGTAATCATTGCCTTAATGTCAAAAACCACTCAAGGCATTGGTCATCAAGTCCTTCTGCAAATGGCTTGTTAGAATGGGGCGGCACGGTGGCTCAGTGGTTAGCACTGCAGCCTCACAGCGCCAGAGACCCGTGTTCGATTCCACCCTCGGACAACTGTCTGTGTGCAGTTTGCACATTCTCCCCGTATCTGCGTGGGTTTCCTCCGGGTGCTCCGGCTTCCTCCCACAGTCCAAAGATGTGCAGGCTATGTGGACTGGTCGTGCTGAATTGCCCGTAGTGTTCAGGGCTGTGTGGTTTATCGGGGGATGGGTCTGGGTGGGATGCTTCAAGGGGCAGTTTGGACTTGTTGGGGCGAAGGGCCTGTTTCCACACTGTAGGGAATCAAATTTTAAAAAAGGATTCTGTATGACCACCACTTTCGCAAAGAGCTCACAGTCCTCTTTCTCTGTCATGACAAAAATGCTTTTCTGTTAAAAGAAAACAATCATAAGGAGAACACAATTTTTAAAATAATTGCCAGTTATCTGATCTCAATTAATTTGTTTATAATGATCACTTGTGGGATAAGATGTAAAACACAAGTGGTGCATGTGCCACACTGTGCATGTTGATTGTGCAGTGTGCAGACACATATTTTAAAATAGCCACTTTAAAATACATTGTTTTGGGAGATTTACTAGGATGTTGCCTGGTATGGAGGGAAGGTCTTACGAGGAAAGGCTGAAGGACTTGAGGCTGTTTTCATTCGAGAGAAGAGGGTTGAGAGGTGACTTAATTGAAACATATAAAATAATCAGAAGGTTAGATAGGGTGGATAGGGAGAGCCTTTTTCCTAGGATGGTGATGGCGAGCACGAGGGGGCATTGCTTTAAATTGAGGGGTGAAAGATATAGGACAGATGTCAGAGGTAGTTTCTTTACTCAGAGTAGTAAGGGAATGGAACGCTTTGCGTTAAAAGGCTTGTATCCCATTTTCGACACCAACACAAATACAGCATGCAGTCAGATATTTCTATTTATAGAATTGGTTCTTTCAGAGCAGCGCGGAGAAGATTGTAAGAACATAGAACAGAGAACATTACAGCACAGTGGTTCAGTCCTTGATGTTGTGCCGACCTGTCATACCGATCTCAAGCCCATCTAACCTCCACTATTCCATGTACGTCCATATGCTTATCCAATGACGACTTAAATGTACCTGAAGTTCGCAAATCTACTACCATTGCAGGCAAAGCGTTCCATTCCCTTACTATTCTCTGAGTAAAGAAACTACCTCTGACATCTGTCCTATATCTTTCACCCCTCAATTTAAAGCTATGCCCCCTTGTGCTCACCGTCACCATCCTAGGAAAAAGGTTCTCCCTATCCACCCTATCTAACCCTCTGATTATTTTATATGTCTCAGTTAGGTCACCTCTCAACCCTCTTCTCTCTAACGAAAACAGCCTCAAGTCCCTCAGCCTTTCCTCATAAGACCTTCCCTCCATACCAGGTAACATCCTAGTAAATCTCCTCTGCACCCTTTCCAAAGCTTCCACATCCTTCTTATAATGCGGTGACCAGAACTGTACACAATACTCCAAGTGCAGCCGCACCAGAGTTTTGTGCAGCTTCACCATAATCTCTCGGTTCCAGAACTCGATCCCTCTATTAATAAAAGCTAAAACACTGTATGCCTTCTTAACAGCCCTGTCAACCTGGATGGCAACTTTCAAGGATCTGTGTACATGGACACCGAGATCTCTCTGCTCATCTACACTGCGAAGAATCTTACCATTAGCACTGTACTTTGCCTTCTGGTTACTCCTACCAAAGTGCATCACCTCACACTTGTCTGCATTAAACTCCATTTGCCACCTCTCAGCCCAGCTCTGCAGCTTATCTATGTCTCTCTGCAACCTACAGCATCCTTCGTCACTATCCACAACTCCACCAACCTTAGTGTTGTCTGCAAATTTACTAACCCATCCTTCTACGCCCTCATCCAGGTCATTTATAAAAATGACAAATAGCAGTGGGCCCAACACCGACCCTTGCGGTACACCACTAGTAACCGGTCTCCAGGGTGAACATTTCCCATCAGCTACCACCCTCTGTCTTCTTTCAGCAAGCCAATCTCCGATCCAAACTGCGATATCTCCTACAATTCCATTCCTCCGCATTTTGTACTATTTGTAAGCTTTTCCTTGCTGCAACAGAAGATACCACCCAGCCCCGAAAGGCTCTGCAATAGTAAGGCTTGTCCCTTGGTGTTGGGCAGATGAACTGTGAGAAAGGACTTCAGCCTTGAAAATAAATACTTTGTTGGATCACCTTATACAGAGGCATAGAAGACAGTTGCCAGGGTTAGAGGGTTTGAGCTATAGTGAGAGGTTGGAAAGGCTGGGGCTATTTTCTCTGGAGTATCGGAGGATGAGACGTGACCTTATAGAAGTTTATAAAATCATAAATAGGCAAAGTCTTTTCCCCAGGGTAGTGGAGTCCAAAGCTAGAGAGTATAGGTTTAAGATGAAAGGGGTACAACTTAAAAGGGTGGTGTGTGTATAGAATAAACTGCCAGAGGAGATGGTGGAGATGGATACAATTACAACATTTAAAAGGCATCTGGATGAGTACACAAATAGGAAAAGTTGAGAGGGTTATGGGCCAAATGCAGGCAAATGGGCCTGGAATTATATGGGATATCTGGTCAGCATGGACGAGTTGGACCATCGGGCCAGTTTACATGCTGTACAGCTCTATGCTTCTATGATTTATCTGCTTTCACAGCAAAAGGCAAAACCACCACTTTTAGAGACAATAAGAACGGCCAATACTGGAGTCAGAGATAACACAGCATGGAGCTGGAGGAGGACAGTGAGTCAGGAGATTGGGGGAGCAGGAAATTTGATGGCTTGGGAAGGGACCCTTCTTCAGAAAGGGTCACTTTTAGACCTGCCAAGGTGAGCACAGAAAAAGAGCCTCAGTTCAGGGTTGTGAGAGACAATTTCAGCCTCTAGAAAGTGTCCTTTATACAAAGGACATTAAATAGGACTATATCACTCACAAGGCACTGGACTCAGTTAAGATAAACAGCTGAATGGTGTAAAAGGGACTAGCACTCTAAAGGGGTGAGGTCAAATGGCTGGAAGCCTTTTGTTTTCATCCTCACTTACGTTACAATCCATCAGCAGCAGTGTGCCGCAATAAAAAGCAAATATCACAAACTAATGAGTCATTTACAATGGCTCAAAAGCCCTTATCTTGCTCAAAAGCCCTTTGCAAGGTTCATGAGGTAAATGTATAGTTTGCTATTGTTCATATCTGAGGCCTGAAGCAGAGCGGCAAGAAATAACTTTCTTGACCCGAGAACAAGTGAGCTCTGTAACCGTGATATGTTGCCTTTCATTTTATATGTCCAAGTTTATGTAAATCATGCCAGAAAACACTCCACCACTAACAGCTCCCAAATTCTGGCCAATATTCATCACTACACCAGGAAAGGGCAAGTCACGAAAACTGTTCTCTCATTAGAGAGAGAGAGATGTGACCAATGGTGAGTTTAACCAGAGGTTGACAATGCCTGAGGTGAGGTGTGAGATTAAGAAGCGAGGACCTTCATAGTAACTTGTGCCCAGTATATGAAATTAAACGCATGTTATTGGCATCACTGTATTGCAAACCAGGAGCCCAGACAACTAAGCTAACCAACACTTCAGTGCTTATTCCAGCAGCTCTAACACAGGTTGACTAATGGTTCAGATCATTTGCTGTTTGTGGAAAATTGCTGTGCACAAAATGGCTGTCAGATTTGTTTTCATAACAGCAGTGACAGCCCTACAAAAGTACTCAATGAGTCCTAAAGCATTTTGGGCCATAATGAGTGCATAAGAGATGCCATATAAATCAAAGATCTTTAATCTTTGAGACTTGACTGGGTGGAAGCCAAAAAGATGTTTCCTCTTGTGAGCGAATGCCTTGGCCTCAACCACTTTCTATGACATAGAGTTCCAGAGCTCACTGGTCTCTGGGTGGAGAAATGTTTCGTCACTTCAGTCCCAAATGGCCTACCCCTTACCCTTAGACTACGGCCCTGGTCGCTAACATCTGGGTCATTAGAAACATTAAGACAGAGATGACGATTTTTTTTTCTCTCAGATGTTTTGGAGTCTCCTATCCTCAAAAGACAGCAGATGCAGATATTTAAATGTTTTGAAGACAGAGGCAAAGGTCTAGTGGTATTATCTCTGTTCTGTTAACCCAGAGATCCAGATAATGTTCTGGGGACCTGGGTTCAAGTCCTGCCATGGCAAATAGTGGAATTTGACTTCAATGAGTATCTGAATTCAAGGATCTAATGATGACCATGAATCCATTGTTGATTGTTGGGGATAAACGCATCTGGTTCACTCATGTCCTTTAGGAAAGAAAACTGCCATCCTTACCTGTTCTGGTCTACATGAGACTCTAGGTCCACAGATATCTGGTTGACTCTTTACTGCCCTCTGGGCAATTAGGGATAGTTAATAAATGCTGCCTGGTCAGCGACGCCCTCATCCTGTTAATGAATAAAAAAAAATGATAGATTTCTGATGATCAGTGGGGGTGAAATATTATCGGGGATATGCAAGAATGTAGAGTTGAGGTTAAAAACAGATCAGCCATGATCTTATTGAATGGGAGAGCAGACGTGAAGGTCCCAGTGGCCGGCTCTTGTTTCTTTGTTCAAACGTTCTTTCTTTATTCATGCCTGCAAGTATTTCATACTTTCTTGGCAATTCTTATTTGTCAGCCTTGATTTTATTAACGGATTGAACCTGCGCAGCTTTTGAGAGAAACACGTGAAAACACTCATGAAAATGAATTTGTTTAGTTCAAGTGTTAACTCTTTTTTTTAGAAAAACAATCTGTCGCTGTTTGTAGTCAAATAACAAACAAAAGAATCCCACACAAATTCCAAGCCATAGGAGACTTCATGAAAAAGTTTGCACCCAACCTTTGATGCGGAAATCATTCATTTTTCATTTATTTCATGTGTGAATCAACTCCTGAATTTTAGTGAAGAAATCAAAACTCCTTTTACTTCCCACTGACAGGTCATTGAAATCATACTAGCCCTGAATCAAACATACTAGATACAATCATAGAATACAAGGGCACTGAATGCAGCCGGTCAATTTATTGGTGTCTGCTCAGATCAACGTGAAATGCTACAGTGACTACCTCACCAGGCACTGTGTTCTCACCAATCCCCTCTCTCACTTATGGCAAAATGGCTTCAAGAAGGAGTAGTCTTTCATAATTAATATAACTGATATTGTAAGGCAGCTGGCAAATTTAACATATCACAGAAAAGAGATAGAATACTGGAGTCAGAGATAAAAGTGTAGAGCTGGAGGAGGAGCATAGTAGGCCAGGCAGCATCAGAGGAGCAGGACAGTTAACATTTCGGGTCGGGACCCAATATGCGATTGGCGAAAGTGCGGTGTGTACATGTAATGCCAATTACTGCCAACCTGCAGTTGGGTAGACAGTCGCTACAATTCTCACTTTCTGCCTGGGTCCTAAGTGCTGACTTTCTTTCCACCCACTGCATCCCTAAACCAGCTCAGTTCGTTCCCTCCCCCCACTGCACCACACAACCAGCCCAGCTCTTCCCCTCCCCCCACTGCATCCCAAAACCAGCCCAGCCTGTCTCTGCCTCTCGAACCTGTTCTTCCGCTCACCCATCCCTTCCTCCCACCCCAAGCCGCACCTCCATTTCCTACCTACTAACCTCATCCCACCTCCTTGACCTGTCCGTCTTCCCTGGACTGAACTATCCCCTCCCTACCTCCTCACCTATACTCTCCTCTCCACCTATCTTCTTTTCTCTCCATCTTCGGTCCGCCTCCCCCTCTCTCCCTATTTATTCCAGTTCCCTCTCCCCATCCCCCTCTCTGATGAAGGGTCTAGGCCCGAAACGTCAGCTTTTGTGCTCCTGAGATGCTGCTGGGCATGCTGTGTTCTTCCAGCCTCACATTTTATTATCAAGGAAAGCCATTGGATGGTTTAATAAGAGGGATATACAGTCGACCACTCGGCCCTTCCAGCCTGCTTCACCCCGCAGTAAGAACACAGCTGCTCTAAATTGAGAGGACGCGGTGGCCTAATGGTTTATTTGCCGGATTGTTAACATAATGTTCTGCTGACCCACTTCAAATCCTGTTATGGCAGATGGTGGAATCTGGATTCAATAAAAAATTGGAACTAAGAGTCTAATGATGACCATGAAACTATTGCTGATTGTGTGGAAAATTTAACTGGTTCACTAATGTCGTTTCGGGAAAGAAACTGCTATCCTTACCTCATCGAGCCTAGATGTGACTCCAGGCCCACAGTAATGTGGATAACTCAAAGCTGCCCTCTGGGCAATTAGGGATGGGCAATAAATGCTGGCCTAACCGGTGAAGCCCGCATCTACGAATGAATAAAAGGAAATGCTCAGTTACAGTGTTGTCTGATGAGACAAAATTTAAGCCAGTGGTGATATTCAAGGGAAAAACTAGCTGATAATTCCGAAAAGGTGTTGTCATTCATGTTCATGATGAAAGGATGGTTGGCAATGTCTTGAAAGTATGGTAATCAGGAAAATAACACCAAGTGAAGATAATAAAGTGTGGAGCTGGATGAACACAGCAGGCCAAGCAGCATGATCTCTGACAACACCAAGTGAAATGTCTTCTCACTGGGGACATGTTCACATCACAGCTTTGCTCAAATATCAGACTCCCTAAACAAGGACAGCACGAGAGAAAAGAACCATACGGGATGATCGACATTGGAAAGAAACTCAGTTTGAATGGATTGGAGAGGTGTCGGAAGTCAGCAAATCATTCCAAAAATTGGAAATATTGAATACAAATGGTCAATGATAACAGGACTGTCAATGGAGATGAAGTTGATTGGCCCTATAATGTTGCCATTGAAGACAGAGATTGGAAAATGCTGTTTAATTTTTATGATGATGCGGATAAGGATTGATAAGGAATTTATTGTGCACTCAATGCATGCTCTGCTGTTAAACAGTGTTTGATTTCTGTGGAGAGAAACATAGATTCACTGATGGACCATTGCTTTGCAGGCTTTGTGCTTAATGAATTTGATAAATTTAATGCACAGAAAATAGCCTCTGTCTTACTGTAGGTTGTTGCATATTTAAAAATAAACATACATTCTATCTTTTTGCAAGATTTTTGGGTTTGGATTCAGTGAAACAGTTTTCAACCCTGCAATAGTGGGGCTATGAAAATGAACAAATCTGACCCCGTCCGAAATGTTACATATGTAAAAATCAACCTCTAATGTTTGACTGAAACTCTTGTCATAGAAGCTCATTTTTATTGTGTTATATGACATAACAATTCTAAAAATAGTTATTGTTGGAGGCTGCAATATGGTTCACCCAACCTGGCAAAGTTATAAGGAGAAGTGGGGAAAAGCAGAAAAAATAAAAATTATAGATGAAGACTAATGCCCACATGTCATCCAGAAGCCTCTTTTTGAATCACCCTGTTCAGAGATGTGTACTTCGACACATCTCTGGGAAGGACAGAATTGGAGCACAGGTCTTCTGTCACAGCAGTAAGGATACCACAGTACGCCACTACACTCCTTCAGCTGACGGTTCCCAGGTGCTCACTCAGCCCTGTCTGGAGTTTACTTCACTTCTGAAATCAGGTGGCTTCAGCCTCATATATCCAGACGTTCCTGTGGTTCTAGTAACAATGTCCAACTTGCTACGTCCTTTCATACATTAATCTTAAGGATAGAAGGCCAGAAGTAGGCCAGTCAGCCCATCGAGCCTGCAGTGAGAGCATGGCTTTTCTGATAATCCTCAACTTCACTTTCCTGCCTTTCCCCCATAATCCTTGATTCCCTTCCGGTTAAAATTCTGTCCATCTCAGCCTTGAACAAACTCTACACTCCTCTGGAATAAAGAATTCCACAGATTCAAAATCTTCTGAGAGAAGAAATCCTCTTCATCTCTGTCTTGAATATGCAACCCCTTACTTTGAGATTATGCCCTCTGGTCCTAGACTACGTCACAAAGCGAAACAACCTTTCCATTTCTACACTAGCAAGCCCCCTAAAACCTTGTATGTTTCAATAATGTCACCTCTCATTCTTTTAAACTCTAATCAGTACAGGTCCAACCTATTCAACCACCCCTCATAACATAGTCCCTCCAAACCTGATATCAATCTCGTGAATTTTTGCTTTCTTCCTGAAAATCTTTGGAATTCCATTCCTCAAAGGACAGTAGTTGCAGAATCTTTAAATATTGTTAAAACAGAGGTAGATGGATTCTTGATGACCAAGGAGGTGAAAGATTAATAGGGGATATGCAGAAATGTAGAAGTGAAGTTAAATTCTGATCAGCCATGGCACTATTGAAAAGGGAAGAAGACCGGAAGAGCCAAATGGCTGACACTTGTTTACATAAATTGCTTTTGGACTGCCTTCAATGAGAAAATGTCTTTCCTTAAATAGAGGCCCAACACTGCGGACAGTATATAGGGAGAGGTTGAATAGGCTGGGGCTATTTTCCCTGGAGTATTGGAGACTGACAGGGTGACCTTATAAAGGTTTATAAAATCATCAGAGACATGGATTTGGTAAACAGCCAACGTCTTTTTCCCCAGAGTAGAGTCAACCAAAACTAAAGCCCATAGGTTGAAAGTGAGAGGGGAAAGATTTAAAAAGGACCTCAGGGGCAACTTTTTCACACAGAGGGTGATGTGTGTATGGAACAAGCTGCCAGAGAAAGTAATGGAGACTCATACAATTACAACATTTAAAAGACGTTTGGATGAGTATGTGACTCGGAAGGCTTTAAAGGGATATGGGTCAACTGTTGGCAAATGGGGCTATGTTAATTTAGGATATCTTGTTGACACAGACAAGTTGGACTGTTTCCATGCTGTGCAGCTCTTTGACCAGTGCCTCATATGGTTTCAGTGAAACTTTGTTACTTTTAAACTCCATTCCCTTTGAAATAAAGGCCAATTTTCACTTGCCTTTCCTATTACCTCCTGAACCTGGATGCTGGCTTTTTGTGATTCATGTGCATGTACCTCAGTGAACCACATATTGTTCAAGGGCTTTTTCTGATTTATCTCGCAGGTGATTTTCCTCTCCCAGTATAAACCAATGGGGACATTAGACCGGCCAAGGGAAACAGCAATGGTGGAGCAAACTACCTGAACCTCACAGCAAATGAATTAGAATATGCTGCAGTATGTTACATGTCTGTTTTATGAAGTTGACAAGGCTTTGCATCATATTGTGCCTGTGCAACATGCTTTGTAGCTTCTACTGCATTTGCATTTGATGCACTCACCATCATATTTTTGAAAGTTATAAATAAAGAGGTTTAGCAAATATTCAATTGAACAAAAATATCTATCTCATCACTTCTCTCAGGATGTGGCAAAGTGTTTGCAATCAAAGACCAATTATTTGCATAGTGCTGTTAGCTTATTATATTCCTCGGAAATAAAATCCAACTAGCAGACTTAAAATCCATAAGTGCTAATTGTCTCGTCCCATCAGCTTGCCTGTTGAATTTTCAGCAGAATCTAAAAAGACATTTTCTCTCTTTCAATTTTGCCCAAGAATAGCACAATTAACTGCTCAAATCATAAAGCTCAACAATAAGGTCTCTTTTCAAACCCATGTCATGTCCCAATCAGGAGATGACACTTGCCTGTTTGCTCAGCATTGTGTCTTGTTTTTTTTTCCTGTTAACTTGCTGAAGCCACTGCTGTTTTGCCACATGCAAAGCAATCTTCAGTGCCCATATTTTTAATTTTCCTGCCCAGGGACATTATTACATTCTTGTGGAGCAGGTGAATCATGGCCCCGGCTCAGAGATAGAGACATTACCACTGCACTGCAATAGTCTCAAATTGCTTTTGGGTCGATTGTGTGGCAGAGTACAAATGCAGAAGGGTGACGTGAGCAGCCACTACTGGCGGAAAAAGCCTATTGCACCTGGTATATCCAGGCAGTCTCTCTACCAAGTGCTAACAAGATCTGAATCTCGCTACTTTCTAAGGTGGATTTCAGACGAGGATGGCACAGGCAAAGAGTTTGTTGCACCTGAGTGATAGTCATTCCAAACATCTGCTGCATTCAGACTGAGTTCAAAATAATTAAGTATTGAACAGATTTCAGCTCATGTGAACTCTTTCACTGACCATTCAGTGTTCTGTCAGCCAGCATGTTTTGAATGATGAGATATTGACATCAACAGCTTTGTTTTGAATCCTCTGTCATTTCTGCAGTAGAAGAGTGGTGTGAAGCCAATGTCTTCATGCAGAGTGCAAAGTAAACAAAGACCTTCACTTCTCCATCATCTTTCATGACATCAAAGTGAGCCAAAGTGCTTTCCATTCAATCAACAAATATTTTCAACATGTATTGATGCAGCAAAGTGTGGTGAAGTGTGACAACCAACATTTGCAGAGCAAGATTCCAGAAACAGCAATGCCATTGAGGCCAGTAAGTGTCAGCTAATGATGCTCAGGGACAAATCTGAGGAAGGACATCAGGACAAACTCATCTATTCTTCTTGGAAGTAGTGTTAGGAAATTGTTCACTGTCACTTGTGGGGCAGATTTTAGTATCTCATCAAAAAGACGTGAGCACTGGTTGTGCAGCGCTCCCATAGTATTACACTGGAGTATCAGCCTAGATTTGATGCTTAGGTCTATGAGGTGACACTTGAGCTAAGAAGCTAATTGCTTCTGGCTGAATGATGGAGTGATGCCACTAAGGTATCACGCTTAAATCAGAGCATGTTCTTCAGCTATGTGAACAAGAGGAGGGAAGATGTACCACTCTCTCCATGACTCCCTTGTCCGCTCCCCACTCCCCTCCAAACCCCCATACCTGGCAGGAAGTGCTACACCTGCTCCCACACCTCCTCCCTCACCCCCATCCCAAGCCGCAAGAAGACTTTCCACATCAAGCAGATGTTTACCTGCACATCTGCCAATGTGGTATACTGCATCCGCTGTACCCGTTGTGGCCTCCTCTACATCGGTGAAACCAAGCGGAGGCTTGGAGACTGCTTTGCAGAACATCTACACTCGGTTCGCAATAAACAACTGCACCTCCCAGTCGCAAACCATTTCCACTCCCCCTCCCATTCTTTAGATGACATGTCCATCATGGGCCTCCTGCAGTGCCACAATGATGCCACCCGAAGGTTGCAGGAACAGCAACTCATATTCCGCTTGGGAACCCTGCAGCCATATGGTATCAATGTGGATTTCACCAGCTTCAAAATCACCCCTTCCCCTACTGCATCCCTAAACCAGCCCAGCTCATCCCCGTCTGCCTAACCTGTTCTTCCTCTCACCTATCCCCTCCTCCCACCTCAAGCTGCACCTCCATTTCCCACCTACTAACCTCATCCCGCCTCCTTAACCTGTCCGTCCTCCCCGGGCTGACCTATCCCCCTCTACCTCCCCACCTACACTCACCTCTATTGGCTCCATTCCCGCCCCTTTAACTTGACTGTCTCCTCTCAACCTATCTTCCCCTCTATCCATCTTTGATTCACCTACCCCTCTCTCCCTATTTATTTCAGAACCTTCACACCCTCCCCCTTTTCTGATGAAGGGTCTAGGCCCAAAACATCAGATTTTGTGCTCCTAAGATGCTGCTTGGCCTGCTGTGTTCATCAGCTCCACAACTTGTTATCTATGAGGGAAGACATATGTCTGATTTTCATGACCATTGCCCAGCCCTAGAATACATGGGTTTCAGCTGATACACAGCATTTAGTTTTATTGGGAATGAAGAGATAACTTCGAAGAAGTCTGGAAATTGTGCCTGGCTGATACTCAGGAGAAAGGCAAAGTGCAGGCACTAAAAATCTGAAATACAAAAGATGCTGGAAGCAAGTGAGCAGAAAGGTTGGTCAATGCAACAGACCCAAACATAAGGTAGCACACTGCACCCATTGCGACAGGGCCAGGAGGAGCTACCTGCAGAGATTATGACAAGGATGTGTTCAGTTGAAACGGAATGTATCAAATGAAGCCACATCACACTTTGAAAGCAAACGTTTTAAAAAACGTAAATGTAAACACTTAGATTGAAACCTGAGAACCAGAAATTAAGAAAATTACTCACTTTGTAAGAAACTTTGCCTTCATGATTGTCTTTTTTCTGAGTTTATAGAATTATCAAGTCTTACATCAAAGAAAATGTCTGTTTGGCTCATTCTGCCTGTCCATTCTTTACTCTTTGTCAATAACTTTGCAATTTTCTCCCATTTAAATGGTTATTGAATTATCTTCTGAAAGTTATCATCAAAACTGTTTCCCCCACCCATTTATCTTCTGGATCAGTGTAAAAGCTGCAAATTACTCAAATGAATTGCACAGGAATTACTTCCTTATGTTTAAATAGTTCTTTGGATTGAGAATGTTGTGCCTTCCCTCTGGTGCAAGCAGTTCTGATGTTGCTGGTACACCAGTGTGTTGGTCACATTCTCTGCCACAGTTTGTGAAGGTGATGTTTGTCAGGTTTGGTAAATGAGTTTTTCGAGGTTTATGTGTTCTCTCCAGTTCTGTGACTTTGTCTCCTTGTATTCCCAAGATGTTCTTCCAAGAAGTCCATCCCATTTCACCACCAGCATCAAGTAAAATTCTATCAATTTTGAGACTGGACAGTGTTCACAAAGCCCTGATGTAATGGGTCTTCTCCACATTCTCAATGAAGAAGAACATATCCTCTCTTAAGATCCCACACTTCAAATAAACATTTCCTCAGTCGGGTGAAAGTTGAGTAGGCATATTGGAGGTGATGCCAGTGTGGCCGAGGTCCCCCAGCTTCATATGAGCAGCTAGCACTATGAGACTACCGTCATTTGCTGAGGCGTAGCAGTTCAGGAAGGCAGCTCATAATCACCTTCTCAAGGGCAATCAGAGATAGACACTAAATCACATTTCCTCTTGAGGGTGTGAGGTGTGTATTCATGCCAAGAGTGAATTTCTCAGGTGTTTATGAATTTCGCAAGAAATTCTGGGAGGGTGACCAATTCCTATGGATGGTTGTATCAGAGATAATGGGAACTGCAGATGCTGGAGAATCCAAGATAATGAAGTGTGAAGCTGCATGAACACAGCAGGCTAAGCAGCATCTCAGGAGCACAAAAGCTGATATTTCGGGCCTAGACCTATGAAGGGTCTAGGCCCAAAACGTCAGCTTTTGTGCTTCTGAGATGCTGCTTGGCCTGCTGTGTTCATCCAGCTTCACAATTTATTATCCTATGGATGTTTGCTTTGTACATGAGCATTTACTATGTTTTTACTTTGTTTTCTTCAATTCAGTTCAGAGTCTAGGAATACTACAGCAAGTAACTCACCTTGTGACTCCCCAAAGGTTGCCCACCATCTACAAATCAACAAGGCACAAGTTAAGAGAGTGATGGAATGCTCCCCGCTTGCCTGGATCCATGAAGTTCCAACAGTACTCAAGAAGCTTGACATCATCCGGGATAAAGCAGCCCGCTTCATTGGCACTACGCTCACAAGCATCCACTCTCTCCACCACCAATGCTCAGTAGCAGCAGTGTGTACTATCTCCATGATGTGCTGCAGAAAATCACCCAAGATCCTCAGACAACACCTTCCAAACTGATGGCTACTTCCATCTAGAAGGACAAGGGCAGCAGACATGTGGGAATACCACTACTTTCATTTTCCCCTCCAAACCACTCACCATCCTGACATGGAAATGTATCGCCATTCCTTCACTGTTACTGGGTCAAAATCTTGGAATTCCCTCCCTAATGGCTTTGTGGGTCAACCCATAGCTCATGGGCTGCAGCTGTTCAAGAAAGCAACTCTCCAGCATTTTCCCAGGGGCAACTAGAGATGGGCAATAAATGCTGGCCAGCAAAGCCCACATCCCACACAAAAAAAATCAATAAATAGACATATTGCCTGCCTAGCCTGTAACATTTAAAGAAAACAAAGAACTCTGTATGGTGGAGATCTGAAACAAAAACTGAAACTGTTGGAGAAACCCAACAGATCTTGCAGTATTTGTGGGCAGAGAAACAGCATTAACATTTTAAGTTCAGTGACTCTTCGTCAGAGCTGAAGAGCAGTGACATTGGGCTCAAAATATTAACTCTATTTTCTCTCCACAGATAATAACAGGCCTGCTGATTTTCTCCAGCAATTTCTGTTTTTGTAACCTGTAACACAGTTCACCTATTCAGTACTCTAACTACCGATTGTTGTAATGCAATTCGTAATGTCATATTCATCTGTCTGAATGAAAACTATTTTAAACTCTGCGTTCAATTCGCTTAAGTTTCATTTTATTTCTGCGACCTTTCATTCTAGATTCAAAGCCATTCAGTTCTACCCCTCATTAGATTTAAACATTCCATAGCCTTCTCTGGTTTGAACCGATCTCCTTCAATTTCTCTCAGGTTTTGATACTGTAGCTATCATTTTCCCATTGCCAAACAGCAGCTGTGTGAATCCATAGCATTATTTCAATATCTTTCCAATGATAGGAATCTTAAAACAACTCCAACTGTAGCCTTACTAAAGTTTTATGAAATACATATTCATTGTTTCAGCCCCTTTTGGGACACAGACTTAAACAATTCAAGAGACCCAAGAATCAATAGAATTTGTCCTAAATCAGGCCGCTTTTGAAGAGAAGAGCTCAGCTGCACATAGCAATGGGCAGTTTAAGATACCAGGCCAATTGGGGACTGCCTAATGATGCAAGACTGAAAGGGAGGAGAGGGGGATGTGGCACAATTTGTTAGCATGGGGTCAGTCCAAGCTCTTTTCAGTCCCTGGTTGTATTCAGGATCAGAAAAAGAGCTCCTGCTGTTTCTGGTGTCCCTAACAATGGAAAAAAAGCCTTTGCCCCATTGTTAGTTAATTTGAACAATATGTGTCTCACTAAAGTGAGTATTTATTGCCTGTCCCTAGATGACCTTGAGAAGGTGTTGGTGAGCTGTCTTCTTGAACTGCTGCAGTCCAGGAGCTGTAGGTTGACCCACATTGCCCATAGAGAGGGAATTCTGGGTTGTTGACCCTTTGAAGGAAGGGCGATATATTTCCAAGTCAGGATGGTGAATGGCTTGGAGGGGGAACTTGAAGTTGGTTGTGTTCACATGTATCTGTTGCCCTCGTGGTCTTGGGTTTGAAAGTGTTTTCTAATGATCTTTGCTGAATTTCTGCAGTGCACGTTGTAGATAGTATGCACTGCTGCTACTGAGCATCGGTGATACTATTGTGTGTTAGTGATGGAGGGAATGATTGCTCTCTGTTCTAACATTTAGACTAAGCAAACAGCCTCAGAGATTCCATCAACTACAATTCTCGATATTTGCTTGTCAATCTTTTCAGAGATGTTATTACACACTTGTGGAGCAGGTGAGACTTTGAACCCTGGACTCCTTGAGCTAGGGCCCCTGGCTCAAAGGTGCTACTGCATCAGAAGACCCTTCACACAATTTCAATTCTGAAATGACAGTGAGATTGGAATTTCCATGGATGGCCTGTGAGTCTAGCTGTTGAGTGTGAGGTTGCTAGTTTGCCATGACATGTGGCCAATGCAGTGGGCATACAGCTTCGGGGAACAGTGTTGAAACTGGCACAAATTTCAAACCATTTCAGCCCCTCAAAGTGACACAAGTTTTCATTCCATCACTGAGTTGGATTCATTTGCCTCATTGCCTAACAATGAGTTAAAAACAGGAACAAGAATATATGCTCATACAGGAACCATATCTCCAATGGTATTACAATACTGTATTTTCCTTGTTATTTAGCCTACTATTATAAAGCCTGCTTCAGTGATTGCTCTCTATCAAAGCTCATTCAATTATGTATGCTTTCTCTGAAATGTTGCTTGCATTTTTCTTCCCATTTCCTCAAAATGCTTTCACTGCGTTTGCAGTTTTAACTTTGCAGCACTTTCTGAGATCAAAGCATTTGTACGGTTGTTTTCTATTCACTCAGCATGTGGGTGCTGCTGGCTATAGCAGTATTTATTCCTCAAAAGGTGGTTAAGGGTCAACTATCCCCTCTGTTACTCTACCTTCTTGAACTAGACAACAAGAATATGAGAAGGAGGACTAAATTTCATCTTGGATGTCCTCTGAGGACTGCATATGTTATAACAAGAGAGTGATCTCTGTTTCAGTCCCAGACAATGTGAGACACGAATGTCATTTTGTCATGTGAAAAAATGTGCTCTTCAGTCAATGTGTCATTGTTAACATACACTTTGTAATCTCCAAAACATTGTGTAAAGCCCCTCAAGATCTGACAAAATAAATCTCATTGGAAGCATTCTTCGCTTAAGCCATCTAAAAATGATGAGATATGAAGGCCAATTCAATGGATCATCTGAGGAGCCTGCAAGTGAATCAAATCAGATAGTGCATTCAAGGACAAACAGTGTCATCGTGAAAACTTGACTTTACATCAATATCAAACAATGAAAATTTGATCTAATGCACTTATGAGAGATGAATTTGAACTCTAATCTTTGTTTTAGTATGGATCTCTTGACCCATTACATCTTACTGAATATCAAAGTAAACAAAATAATCCTGGAATAGTGAGCTTCATTGACAGCCGCACTTTGTTTAGTTAATCAGCGGAAATGAGCAGTTCCGTTGGGCCAGCATTGAAAGCCCATGACTGACTGTCCTGGAGAAGGAGGTGGTAAACTGCAGTTGTCCCACATTGCTTTGGGAGGGGTTATACGAGATAAAACAAAGACAGTGACATCAGATAAGAACAATGACAAGTGCTGAGATTGAAACGACTATTAAGGCATCTTCCTGACGAGCACCATATGGAATGTCGTTGTCCAAAAATGTTGGTGTCGGCCTTAGATCCTATCTGAATGCAATGAGCCTGAACCCCACTGTGATCTCAGGATGGGAAGATTTACAATTGACATGATCTTCTCAGTACAAATGCCATAATCAGAAAAGACGACTATTTTCATCAAGGTCTTCACCCATGATAGCAAAGGCAGTCGAGAGACTCGTGATGATTACAAATCCACTACCAATTGTCAGAAAAACTCATCTGGTTCACTAATGTCCATTAGAGAAGGAAACTGCCATTTTTACCTGGTCTGGTCTAATTATGAATCCAGACCCACTGTAACGAGAATGACTCTAAACTGTCCTTGGGCAATTAATGATAAAAAAAATACATGCTGGCCTAGCCAGTGATACCCTCAACTCATGATTGAAAAAAAAAATGAAAGCTTACTTAAATTGTTGGAAAAAATTGGCTAGCCACTAATCCCGCTCAAGGTATCCATGACAACATGGCAGTCAAGGTCAGCAATGATGGGACTGCACCTGAACTTTTTAAGAAGAACCGTGGGGTGAAACAGGGTTGTGTTCTGACACCACAATCTTGAACATATTCTTCTCTGTGCTATTGCTATCAGTTTTCTCCCATCTATAGTGAGCATCTACTTACACAGCAGGATAGTTGTATTTGTGATCTATTTCCACCAATGTTGTATTATCACTTTTGGAATGACAACCCTTTAAAAGAAAGGCATGCCAAATGAACTAACGTTGTGACTACATGACCACAAGATACAGGCGCTCTGCTCTGCAGCAATCAAGTCACAGGCTGAGTCTGGAGATTACTCTGCATTGTGTGTTTCATTTCAGCTGTAAATAAACTCACCATAGATCATCAACTGAATAGCTCATTTGTGTCACTTTTTGATATTGCATGAATAACATTAAAATTGGAATTTGCTGCAGAAACTCAGCAAGTCTGGAACATTTGTGGAGAGAAATCAGAGTGACCTTTCTTCAGAACTGCATTCACAGTTCTTTAGTTCTTTGTTTAGTGCCATTGAAATGTTTGGTGAAGCAGTGCACCCACATTTAAAATCAAATCCATTAACAAAGTAAAAACTGAAAGAACTGCAGATGCTGTAAATCAGGAACAAAGCAAAGTTGCTGGAAAATCTCAGCAGGTCTGGCGGCATCTGTGAAGGAGAAAACAGAGTTAACGTTTCAGTTCTGAGGAAGGATCGCTGGACCTGAAACGTTAGCTCTGTTTTCTCCTTCACAGATGCTGCCAGACCTGCTGAGTTTTCCCAGCAACTTTGTTTTAGTTCCGTCAACAAAGTGCCATTTATCAAGCAAGCCACCCAATGTTAGGTCTGTTATTCAAATAATTACAGTACGTTTCAATATCATTGAGAATTCAGTCAACATAAATATTTATTCTTTCATTGAGTCGGAGATGTGGCTGTGATGTAGGAAATGTGGGGGCCCATTTGCCTACCTGCTCTCTCTGTTTATACATCCATCTTCAAGGGTAGAGATCTATGCTGAGGGTTTGAAAGGTGCTGCTTAAGTGCCCTTTCTAACGCGAGCACTCCGCCTGAAGAGCTGGAAAGTGCTCCACAGATTCCCAAACAGCAATAAAACAGCATGAGTCAGAAGGGGAGGACACGAGATGAGGAATGAAAGAAAAGCACATTAACAATCAACACACAGCAACCCTGTGTTTACAGCACTCCAAATATGTTTCACTATTGAATCTCCAGCCTTTTTCCTCGTCCACTTTATTACTCTTGAATGGATATTGTCGAATAAAACAATCAGCAAATCCTCCTCTGTTGGAACCGAGACTATAAAGAAAAGAACTCCAACCAGAAATTTATCAAGACCTTTGCGCTACTTAATAAAACAGCAGCAATGAACACGCCTCTCCAGACAACAGTACTGTTACCCCGCTCTCCCCATGCAAGGTATTTTAATATATTTTAGTGAACTAACTAAAACAGACTTTGCACCAGTTTGATTTCTGTGACTGGAGCAAATTACTGCAGATGCTGGAATCAGATTCAGCTTTGATGAAGAGTCATCTCAACTTGACTTAGCTTGCTCTCTCTCCATGGATGTTGCCTGACCCCCTGTGATCTCCAGCATTTTTTTGTTTTCATTACAAATTTCATGACAAACGGCTGTCTTCCAAGTTAGTAAAATGGAAGTTAGCACTGTGGTTGTCATTGCTGCATTTAACATCTATTCTGAAGAGGAGGCATACCAGCCTCGAAATGTTAACACTGTTCGTCTCTCCATGGATGATGCCAGTCCTGCTGAGTTTCACCAGTATTCTTCGCATCTGGTCTCATGTTGAACAGAAACACTTCTGCACACAAAGGGTGGCAAAGGTTTGAAAATCTTCCACAAATGGCAGTGGATGCTAAATCAGTTGTCAATGTTTAATCAAAGATACTTCTTTGTTAAACAAATGTATTACGAGATATGGGCCAAAGGCAGGTATATGGAGTTTGGCCACAGATCAGCTACGGTCCCATTGAATGGTGGAACAGATTAGAGGGGCTGAAGGGTCTCCTTCTGTTCCTATATTCCTATATGGTCTGGTGTGGCTCAGGACCCCCACACTGGTTGATTGGATGCTACCAGATTTGCCTCAGAGGAAACATTTGGGCTGAGAAGACATGTCCTTCACTGGTCTGTAAGTTATCCTCACAGCCAGTCAGGCTTTCTGTTTCTGTTCGCCTCTTACAAACGCCTTCCAGACAGTCAGCCCTTGAGGTCATTGTTGATAACTACTGTCATCTATTGTCAGTGTCAATGTCTAGCATTGTCATATTTCACTCACAGGTGTCCTTGTAACATTGATATGAATGTCTAGGAGGCCATTGCTTGCATGGTCAGGTCACTATATGGAAGATCTTTGAGCCGATGTCCATTAACTGACCAGTAAATATGGCCGTACCACAGTGGATGTACCCGGTGCGGCTTCCTCTACATTGGGGAAACCAAGCGGAGGCTTGGGGACCGCTTTGCAGAACACCTCCGCTCAGTTCGCAACAAACAACTGCACCTCCCAGTCGCAAACCATTTCCACTCCCCCTCCCATTCTCTAGATGACATGTCCATCATGGGCCTCCTGCACTGCCACAATGATGCCACCCGAAGGTTGCAGGAACAGCAACTCATATTCCGCCTGGGAACCCTGCAGCCTAATGGTATCAATGTGGACTTCACCAGTTTCAAAATCTCCCCTTCCCCTACTGCATCCCTAAACCAGCCCAGTTAGTCCCCTCCCCCCACTGCACCACACAACCAGCCCAGCTCTTCCCCCCCACCCACTGCATCCCAAAACCAGTCCAACCTATCTCTGCCTCCCTAACCAGTTCTTCCTCTCACCCATCCCTTCCTCCCACCCCAAGCCGCACCCCCAGCTACCCACTAACCTCATCCCACCTCCTTGACCTGTCCGTCTTCCCTGGACTGACCTATCCCCTCCCTACCTCCCCACCTACACTCTCTCCACCTATCTTCTTTACTCTCCATCTTCGGTCCGCCTCCCCCTCTCTCCCTATTTATTCCAGTTCCCTCTCCCCATCCCCCTCTCTGATGAAGGGTCTAGGCCCGAAACGTCAGCTTTTGTGCTCCTGAGATGCTGCTTGGCCTGCTGTGTTCATCCAGCCTCACATTTTATTATCTTGATTTTCTTGGTCAGATGGTTACTGTTCTGTGTGGGCTGCAGCAATTCAGGAAGGCAGCCATCAACTTCTCAAAGGGGTAAATGGAGACGGTCAAGAAATACTGAGCCAGCCATCGACACCCATGTCTGTAAATGTGGTGAAAATCTCTCCTACTCAGCTCAGACGTACGTTATTTTGCGAAGTGTATGTCTATTACAGCAATATGCCAGAGGTTTTTGGTGATTGTAGAGCCTGAATATGTGAAACTAACAGGAGTACATTGGCAACGCTGGTAGATGGTAGCAACGGCAAAGAGCACCCCCTGATGAGGACTTGGCTTAAAGCTGTCTAGGATCTCAGTCCAAAATGGCTGGGAACGTCCTGTCAGCTCTGGGTATGTGTGTGTTCCTAACGTGCAAGATTCCCACTGCATTAAAGGTGGCCACAATTATTCATCTGCATCTGCACAATTAAATCAGTGATACATCACACCAATAGCATAAAAAATCTTGATGCACTTCCAAAATGCTGTAAAACAGAAGAGGCCCATGCTGTAACTTTGTCTGGAAACTAGTCAGATGAGCCCACACACACACACACGCACGCATGCACGCACGCACATATACACACACACACACACACATACACACACAGACACACACACTTTCTCACTCTCTCTCTCCCTCTCCCTCTCTCTGACACACACACGTGCAGGCACACACATTGAAGCCTTAAAACCTAATGAGACTTGGGCTGCATGGTGGTTCAGTGATTAGCACTGCTGCCTCAAAGCACCAAAGATCCCAATTCAATTCCACCCTTGGGTGACTCTCTGTGTGGAGTTTCTCACCGTGTCTGCCTGGGTTTCCTTTCGGTGTTCTGGTTTCCTCCCACACTCCAAAAATGTGCAGATTCAGTGGTTTTGCCATGTAAATTGCCCAGAGTGGCTTGGGATGTGCCAGCTTGGTGGGCCAGATGTTGAAAACGCAGGGTTACAAGGATAAGATGAGGGTTAGTGTGGACCTGATGGGCCAAATGGCCTGTTTCCACCCTGTAAAGATTTTGCAAAACATAAAAAAGTAAATAAGTTTCAAATGATACTTGAAAAACTTTGTACCAACTGGACAAAATGGGCAAGAAAATTGACTTGGAATTGTAGTATTACTTAGAATTGGGCAACTGACACTTGGAAAAAAAACAAACAAATGTGATACTTAGAAATGACAACATTTCAGCACAAGGCATCAGATTGAAAATGCATGTAAATGTTATGCATTGTATATTTCTATTGTATCTGCTATAAATATTAATCATTTATTAATTATAATATTAATTATGTAACAAGTGACACAAGTTTATGGAAATTAAAGATCAACAACAAGGAACAAAAGCAATCATCACATCTGGAAAAGTTATTATTAAGGTCACTCAGGAAACCTCTAACTAAAATATCAGCTTCAGGGAATAAGAACAGATTTAAAATAATTGTTAACCTGACCACAGTATTGTGTGATATGATGTATGTGACATATATTTAATTCCATTTATTTTGGACAGTAATTTTTTTTAATTAGTGGCAAATGGGGATTCTTTGTGCCTGAATGGGTTTCATTATTAACTTGGAGGCATTTTTGTAGCCATGGTGTTTTTTTATTAGACAGTCTGGAAAGACTAATGGGAATTTGTTTACCTTCGAAGTGTTTACGCCTGATGAAATAAACAGTGTTGTGCATTAGAATTTCAAATAGAAGATGAAGGGATTGTCTTTTTGATCTAAGGGGAAATTATCATAGCTTGGATGAAAAAGTTATTTTTTTCATTTCAATTAGAAGCAGATTTTGCAGAGGCCTTGGCTGAAGCTGGAAATATAACACAGTTATTCCTAGTAATGGAGAGTTAGTTTAGGGCAGTGTTACTTCGTGCAAACACCCCTTTAAAAATTGAACCTGGAGATCTAGCTATGGGGAGGAAGGAAATTGAATCAGTTTTTATGACGGGAGATACTTTAAACATGCCATTAACACTAAAGAGTACAGAGAGGAATTAAGAGCCATCATTATCACTAGAGAAGTACTATTTGATAAACCAAAAGAGCTAGCGTCCCATGGCCTTGATCACTTGGATCCTAAAAAAGACAATGGGTGCATTGGTTGTAACTTCCCAAAAGTTGCTGAATTGTGGAGAATTACCAGAGGATTAATGCAATAGCCCTATTCAAAGAGCGTGGGCGGCAAAAAATACGTAACTACAGGCCAATTGCCTTAACATCTAATTTTGGAAAAGTAATAACTGAACAGTTGGAAAGTCATCATCAAATTAAACAGAGTTGGCTTGGCTTCACGAAAGGGAAATCATGTCTAACTAATTTATTCGAGTTTCATGAGGAAGCATCAGCCTGAGTGGATAGAGGGCAACCAGTAGATGTGTTTGTTTTGGGCTTCCGGAAGGAGCTTGACAAGGTACCCCACAAAAGGTTAAGTCATAACACAAGGGCCCATGGTGTTGGGGCAGTGTAATGACATGGACAGAGAAATGGCTCATAGGCAGGAAAAGGCGAGTGGGAGTAAAGGCGTTCTTTTCCAGGTTTGTAACCTGTAACCAGTGGGGTTGTACAAAGATCAGTGCTAGAACCAAACTTTTCACAATATATATTAATAACTTGGAACAAGGAAGTGAAGGCACTGTAGCCAAATTTTTAGATGATACTCAAATAGTTTGTAAAGCAGGCCTTGTGAGGGATACAGAGATAATGGGGACTGCAGATGCTGGAGAATCCAAGATAACAAAATGTGAGGCTGGATGAACACAGCAGGCCAAGCAGCATCTCAGGGCCTAGGCCTGAAACGTCAGCTTTTGTGCTCCTGAGATGCTGCTTGGCCTGCTGTGTTCATCCAGCCTCACATTTTGTTGTCTTGTGAGGGATACAAGCAGCTTACGGAGAAATAATGATCAGGTAAACAAGTTGGCAAAAATTTACCAAAGGAGTATAATGTGGGAAAATGCGAAGTTGTTCATTCGGGAAGGGAGAACAAAAAAAAATTTAAATGGAGAAAAGTTGCAGAAAGCTGCAACACAAAGGGACTTGGGGAGACTTGTGCAGGGAATACAGAAAGTTACCACACAGCAACAGCAGGTAATCAGGAAGATTAATGGAATGTCAAACCTATTTCAAGGGAGCTGGAGTTTAAGAGTAGGCAAATCTTACCGTGACTGTACAAGTTCATCTCCGGTACCATCTTATTTTTGATTTTTGGTAACTATCACTCTGCTTTAATTAATGAGATCATATTTCATCTCTTCACTTGCTATTTGGCTGTTGACACTTTATTTACATTGTTTTACACTCTTGATCACCTGCAAAGACTTATTATTCAGCCTGTCGACACTATTCTCACCCCAGTTGTACTATTTTTGACACTCTTAGTTCCTTAGAATTAACATGAATTATCTCTCGACCAATGAATTCTGTGCCTGTCCGCTTCCCTCACTTCACCTGATGATAGAGCAGCACCCTGAAAGCTTGTGATTTCAAATAAACCCTTTGACTATAACCTGGTATAGTTTGACATCTGTCTTTATAATTATATAAGGTGCCAGTGAGACCACATCTGGAGTATTGTGAACAGTAATGGTCCCCTTATTTAAGAAAATATATCATTCCATTGGAGATAGTTCAGAGGAGGTTCAGGAGGAAGGTCCCTGGTATGGTGGAATGTCTTGTGAGCAAAAGCTAACCAGATTGACACTCTACTCACTGGAGTTTAGAAGAATGAGAGATGATTGAAATGTATAGGATTCAAAAGGGGCTTGGCAGGGTAAATGTTGAGAGGACGTACATCCTCATGGGAGAGTTAAGGACTATAGTGCATAGATTCAGAACAAAGAGGCATCAATTTCAGACCAAGATGAGGAGAAAATTCTTCTTTCAGAGGGTTGTGAATCTTTGGAACTTCTCAGCTCAGAGAGCTGTGAGGGCAGAGTTCTTGTGTACAGGTAATTTTGCTACAATGCATGTTTCATTTATAATAATTGGCTGTAACATGATTGATGAATAGGGGACACTGTTTGGATAATGCAAACTTTCTGCTGTACAGGTATAGCGATTTTCTACAGCGATTTCCCTTTATCGCGATGTTCATGGGTGATTTTCTATAGTGCAAACTTATATAGCGCAAGGTCACACAAGAATGCAACTATCACATTAAAGGACAATTACTTGTATATTTAAGACTGAGATAGATAGACTCTTGTTCGGTTGGTGAATAAAAGGTTACAGGAAAGAGCAGGAACGTGGAGGTGAGGAAGGACGGATCAGCAGTGATCTTATTGAATGGTGAAGCAGGCTCAAGGGGCCGAATGACCTACTGCTGTTCCTCTTTCTTATGGTCTTATGTTTTATAATCACACTATCCCCTCTCCTCGCTCATGGCTTCTTGCTTCCTAGCTCATACTATTTTCATTGTTCTGTTGTCCCTTGATAGCATCATCTGGAGGCACCTAATCAGCTTTTAACATGCATTGAAGTTCGAGTCGTTTTTTTTAAGTCTGCGATCTTCACAAACAATTTACATTGGCACTCTCTATGATCCAAAAGTTAACCTTATGTCACAAAACATTTCTGTCATGTGCACTGTAGTGCTATAAATTCCCTACGGCTAACTAAGAACAGTGTGTAACAGTGCAGAATAGGTCACTGCGATAACAGTTTCAGAATTGCTCTGAATTAAACCAACAAGAATGAAACTTAGCAAATGTAAAAAAAAATTGCTAAATTGTTATCACTCATTTGGGGTCATAGAATGGAACAGCAGAGAAGGAGGTTGTTTGGATCTTGTGCCTGAACTGTCTCAATGAATTCATCACAATCTTGCCCCTTTACCCATTGTTCCAAATTAAAGGAAAGGGATGTGTCTGCCCTGGAAAAAGAACAGAGATGTCGCAGGAATTTGCCTGGTCTGGAGAGGTTTAATCATGAAGGGAGACTAGGACCCGTGGGCACAGCCTTAGAATTAGAGGGGGTCAATTTAGAACGGAAATGAGGAGACATTTCTTCAGCCAGAGAGTGGTGGGCTTGTGGAATTCATTGCCACAGAGTGCAGTGGAGGCCGGGACGTTAAAAGTCTTCAAGGCAGAGATTGATAAATTCTTGATCTCGCAAGGAATTAAGGGCTATGGGGAGAGTGCAGGGAAGTGGAGTTGAAATGCCCATCAGCCATGATTTAAATGGCAGAGTGGATCCGATGGACTGAATGGCCTTACTTCCACTCCTATGTCTTATGGCCTTATGGAAGATTGGACAGACTGGGCTTATTTACCTTTGAGCAAAAGAGACCGAGGGCAGACATAACTGAGATGTCTAAAATTACGAGGACGCAGACAGAGTAGACAGGAAGAAACTTATCTCCTTGATTGCAGAATCAATGATGACGCCTATAGATTTAAGGTAAGACGCAGGTGGTTTAGAGCGGATGTGAGGAAAATCTTTCTCACCCAGAGGGTGGTGGGAATCTGGAACTCACTGCTTTTAGCAGTGGGAGAAGCAAAAACATCGTAGCACTTAAGAAGTATTTCAATGTGCACTCATGCTGCCAAAGCAAAGGTCCAAGAACTGCAAAATAGAATTTGGATAGTTAGGAGGTTGTTTTTGACTGGCATGGATACCTGGGTCGAAGGGCTTTTTCTTTGTGCTGCAGACCGCTGATACGATAGACTGAGTCCTTCTGAAAGTTGGTAGCTGGGAAAATATTGGTTTATATGCTGAAAATAGTGAGGGGGTTGGGGTAGGATATAAACAACAGGATAGAGCCTGAAGAGAGAGCAGAGCAGTAAGAAAGAAAAAAGAGTTGATAACAATCTGCTCGGTTGGTAAATAGTTGCTAATAGGGACTGTCAGTGGCTAACAATAGGTAGTGTGTAATGGCAGCCTAACTGAGTTCTGAGGAAGGCCATTGGAACCGAAATGTTAACTCTGTTTTTTGCCTTCACAGATGCTGCCAGACCTGCTGGGCTTTTCCATCAACTTTGTTTTTCTTCCTGATTTACCGCGTCCGCAGTTCTTTCGGTTTTTATGTAATAGTGAGGCCTGGTGTGTGGGGTGGGGGGCTGGGACATGGGAGAGTTTCGGCCCTAAAACTATTGAACTCAATATTTAGCCCAGAGGGTTGCATGGCCCCCAAGCGGAAAATGAGGTGTAAAAAAATGGGCCATCTCCAGCACATCCCTCACCTTCCTGGACCTCTCAGTCTCCATCTCAGGCAACCAGCTTGTAACTGATGTCCATTTCAAGCCCACCGACTCCCACAGCTACCTAGAATACACCTCCTCCCACCCACCCTCCTGCAAAAAAAAACTCCATCCCCTATTCCCAATTCCTCCGCCTCCGCCGCATCTGCTCCCACGATAAGACATTCCACTCCCGCACATCCCAGATGTCCAAGTTCTTTAAGGACCGCAACTTCCCCCCCACGGTGATTGAGAACGCCCTTGACCGCGTCTCCCGCATTTCCCGCGACACATTCCTCACACCCCGCCCCCGCCACAACCGCCCCAAGAGGATCCCCCTCGTTCTCACACACCACCCTACCAACCTCCGGATACAACGCATTATCCTCCGACACTTCCGCCATTTACAATCCGACCCCACCACCCAAGACATTTTTCCATCCCCACCCCTGTCTGCTTTCCGGAGAGACCACTCTCTCCGTGACTCCCTTGTTCGCTCCACACTGCCCTCCAACCCCACCACACCCGGCACCTTCCCCTGCAACCGCAGGAAATGCTACACTTGTCCCCACACCTCCTCCCTCACCCCCATCCCAGGCCCCAAGATGACATTCCACATTAAGCAGAGGTTCACCTGCACATCTGCCAATGTGGTATACTGCATCCACTGTACCCGGTGCGGCTTTCTCTACATTGGGGAAACCAAGCGGAGGCTTGGGGACCGCTTTGCAGAACACCTCCGCTCAGTTCGCAACAAACAACTGCACCTCCCAGTCGCAAACCATTTCCACTCCCCCTCCCATTCTCTTGATGACATGTCCATCATGGGCCTCCTGCACTGCCACAATGATGCCACCCGAAGGTTGCAGGAACAGCAACTCATATTCCGCCTGGGAACCCTGCAGCCATATGGTATCAATGTGGACTTCACCAGTTTCAAAATCTCCCCTTCCCCCACTGCATCCCTAAACCAGCCCAGTTCATCCCCTCCCCCCACTGCACCACACAACCAGCCCAGCTCTTCCCCCCCACCCACTGCATCCCAAAACCAGTCCAACCTGTCTCTGCCTCCCTAACCGGTTCTTCCTCTCACCCATCCCTTCCTCCCACCCCCAGCCGCACCCCCAGCTACCTACTAACCTCATCCCACCTCCTTGACCTGTCCGTCTTCCCTGGACTGACCTATCCCCTCCCTACCTCCCCACCTACACCCTCTCCACCTATCTTCTTTGCTCTCCATCTTCGGTCCGCCTCCCCCTCTCTCCCTATTTATTCCAGTTCCCTCCCCCCATCCCCCTCTCTGATGAAGGGTCTAGGCCCGAAACGTCAGCTTTTGTGCTCCTGAGATGCTGCTTGGCCTGCTGTGTTCATCCAGCCTCACATTTTATTATCTTGGAATCTCCAGCATCTGCAGTTCCCATTATCTCTGTTGTTCTTCCAGATTGTGCTGAGCTTCACTGGAACACTGTAGCAAGCCAGAGACAGAGATGTTGGCCAGGGAGCAAGGTGGTGTGTTAAAGTGGCACGCAATTAAAGCTCAGGGCCGTTTTTGCAAATAAAAAGTCGATGTTGTGGGAAACGGTCACCCAGTCTATGTTTTGTTTGCCATCGGAGAGGAGACCACATTGTGAGCAGCAAATGAAGTAGACGAGATTCTGGGAAATGCAGGCCAAGTGTTCCTTCATCTGGAAGGAACATTTATAATTTTAGGGCCTAAACTCTCCAATGTCCTAGCCCTTTACTCATTACACCAGGCCTTGTTACCACGTAACCTGTTCCATTACACATGCACTGTTGTTGGTCACTAACAGTCCCTATTAACATCTATTCACCCTCCTAAACAGATCATTATCAACTCTTTTGCCTATCCAACTGCTCTTCTCTCTCTTCAGGCTCTATCCTATCATTTACTCCCTGCCCCAACCCCTTCTTATTTTATCCATACAAACTGACGTTTTCCCAACTACCAACAATCCTCAGGAAGTGTCACTGGACCTGAAACATTAACTCTGATTTTACCTTTACAGATGCTGCCAGGCCTGCTGAACTTGTCCAGCAACTTCTGTTTTGTTCCTGATTTACAGCATCTGCAGCTTTTCCAGTTCCTTTTTCCGTCTGAAAGTTTCTGTTGAATCAGCTTCAACAATGAATCGAACGAATCCAGATAGCAATGATGTTGAACTTTCTTGTTCATGTTTCCTTTCCTCCTTTTGTCAATTACCTTAAATCTGTGGCCTTTCATCCTCTAAAAATAGTTTCTCATTATTTGCCAAAACCGTTCATGATTTTGAACACTTCTGTCAGTCTAATTTTACATTAACACTGGCACATAAAGTCAAAATTACCCCCATGCCATCCTCACCATCTCTGGCTGATGAAATGCATCACTTTGACAGACCATGAGTTTAAATAGCAAATATCAATTCCATGGAGCTAAGATTGAATTGAAGTAATAGAACGGAGCAACAGATTTGGACAAATTACAGTAATCCACATGTTACACAACAGAGCAATAAAAGTTATAACTCTGTAGTTCTCTTTTGTTGCTAACTTTTACACTTTATATTGTGGTGGCTCAGTGGTTAGCACTGCAGCCTCACAGCGCCAGGGGTCCGGGTTCGATTCCAGCCTCAGGCGACTGTCTGTGTGGAGTTTGCACATTCTCCCCGTGTCTGCGTGGGTTTCCTCCAGGTGCTCTGGTTTCCTCACACAGTCCAAAGGTGTGCAGGCTAGGTGGACTGGCCGTGCTAAATTACCCATAGCGTTCAGGGATATGTAGATTAGGTGGGTTATAGGGGGATGGGCCTGGGAGGCATGTTCTGAGGTTTGCTGTGGGCTTGTTGGGCCGAAGGGCCTGTTTCCACCTGTTGGGATTCTGTGATTCTATGATCTAAAATACAACCAAAAAAAAGAGAAACTTGGAATAATCCTTTTGGAAGAGTTAACAGAATCAATCATAGATGATTTTGCTACTAAATAATAACTGTTTCAATACAGCAATATCCCATAAACAAATGCTTGGCAAAAAAGCAAATTCAGAAAAACAAATTGTCTTGCGTGCATTCCTATCAATAAGAAAGAAATATGAGCAGCAACTCCCCAGGCTGAGAGAGAGAGAGAGAGAGAGAGAGAGTAGCAGCTGGGAGAGATTCTCTGCTTGCCAACCCTGCTGAGACCCCAGCCAAAACTGCTGAAAGAAAACTAAACTAAAAATCCTGGTCAGCCTGCTTCTATTGTTCCAACACCTTTCAAAAAAAAGGGCCTCGCAAGTTGTTTATCTTTTCAAAGACTGTGCATGACCTGTCTCCCAATCTCTCTCTAAAAGAAACCAGGACAAAACATACCTCTTACAGTCACGGCATTATCACAATACCTGCATTTTTTAAGCGTATTGCTCACAGAATCATTACATCACATAAGGAGGCTATTCAGCCCATCGTGTCTGCATTTGGTCTCTGAAGGAGAAAATCACACTTTGTCACTTCCTATCTCCTCCATAGAACCCATACATTCCTGATTCTCAGACAAAAAACCAATTATCCCTTGGAAGTCTCGCTCGAACTTAACCACACTATATTCTCAGGAAACACATTCCGAATCCTAACTACTGAGTGTGAGTGAAAGTTTTTTTCTAATTTTGCCATTGTTTCATTCACCAGTCTGTTTGGACATGTCATTAGGGCAAAACCAACAACTTGAAACACAGTAGCAAAGCCTGACCTTTTAATTTTTAAAAGAAGCTTGTTTGGTTTTGTATTATCACCTTGGAGCCTCATTAAAACATACATTTCCTTCTGAATAATGCATTAGTTGTTTGAGAAATGCACTGGTCTTCTTAAATCAGCAACTGAAAGATGTCACCAATACAAGACACAAAAACAGCAATCATCTGAAATGGGAGCTGTGACTCATTACTCGTGGGTATTACCATCTACTCACATAATGGCTGCAATATCTGCTGCTTGAAGCTGAATCTTTGGAAATCAGGAATGTTAAACCAGTCAATATAACAAAGCCAAGATAATAAAATGTGAGGCTGGATGAACACAGCAGGCCAAGCAGCATCTCAGGAGCACAAAAGCTGACGTTTCGGGCCTAGACCCTTCATCAGATGAGAGGGGTCTAGGCCCGAAACGTCAGCTTTTGTGCTCCTGAGATGCTGCTTGGCCTGCTGTGTTCATCCAGCCTCACATTTTATTATCTTGGAATTCTCCAGCATCTGCAGTTCCCATTATCTCTCATATAACAAAGCCAATGCTCCAAGAAGCTCTTAAACTTTCATCGTGCTGATATAAAGGCATCAATAGGGAATCATTCAACATCACACAATTCACAATCTAGCCTGTGCATGCCATTCTTACACTGAGCTCTATTCATTTTGTCCTGTTCCATTGTAAACATTGGGCATTTAATGCCAACAGCTTTCTCACCAGGATAAACCAGAAATTGTTGAAGAAACTCAGCAGGTCTGACAGCATCTACGGAGAGAAAAATATATAGTTAATGTCTCGAGTCCAGTGACCTTTCCTCAGAACTGACAGTAGTGAGATGACATTTGTGCTGATGGCAGAGGGAGGGGGGCAAAAAGAGCATGATTGGTGAAGATGGAGCCCAGAGATAGAGAAATAACCAAGGCAGATGGAGGGCTTATTCATGGGAAACCAGAAATGAAGCAAAGTTAACTATGTGACCATGGTCCAGGAACCTTCAGGACACAATATTAGGTTCAATAACCTTGTACCCTGAAGGCCTCCTTCCATATCCTTTACCTGAAACCCCAACACCATCACACTGCATCCTTAATGTCACCACCAATTCCCACACCCACAGGGCCTTTACTGTGTGGGCTGCTTTTAGTACAGCCAGTCCATTTCCACCCCACTCCTAATCCCCATTATCACTTTTGGAGGTTCTCTCCTTCCCAGCCTTATTATCAACAATCCAGCATGATACATGTTGAGCTCTGCAGAAGAGTTTTACTGGATCCAAAACATTAACACTGTTTGTCTCTCCACTGATGCTGCCAAACCTGGTGAGTTTCTCCAGCACTTTCTGAATTTGTTGCATTGATATAGAACTTGGAGCAAAGCAAAGCATCCCAAAACTTTTCACAGGAATGTATATCAGGGAAAATCTCACACAATGCTACGCAGGGAGAAATTAAGACAGATGTTCAAAAAATGCTTGATCAAAGTGACAAGTTTTAACAAACCTCTTAATTGAAGAGAATTTTTATGCTAAAGTTCTCACCGAGGCTTTGTATAACTGCAGTAAGATATCCCAACTTCTGAACTCAAATCCTCTTACAATGAAGATCAAGATATCATGTTCCTTCCTAATTGCTTGCTGCACCTGCCTGCCTACTTTCATTGATCAATATACAAAGACCATTTGTGTCACAGGGTCACAGAAGCTAACTGTTTAGATTTGAGGTGAAGAGATATTTCTTGACTGAGGCAGATGTGGCCATAATAATCCTCTGTCCCAGAGCGAGAGGATGCTCAGTATCTGATTACATTCAAGTTTGCAATGTGGAGATTTTTCTGATGGAACAGGTGCCATGAGGTGGGAATGTTTTGGACTCTGCAAACTCTTCAAGGAGGCACCTCGTACAATATCATTTTTACAAGGAAATGGGAAGTGGGTGGTTGCGACCCTTTCATTTCAGGAGGCAATTTAAAACACCACAGATCCTGTAAGATGGCCAAGCAGTTGAAACTTCTCCGCTATCTACTGGGAGATCAAGTGAGTTGAATATCAAGCCCCCAGACCCTCACTTACTCCCATTCTGTGCCTATTCCAATTTCTCCATGGCTCCTTCATTCCCTCTTGCACCACTGCACCTTCTTCATATGCCCTCATTTACCCCATATCATTGATAACAAAGTGTGAAGCTGGATGAACACAGCAGGCCAAGCAGCATCTTAAGAGTACAAAAGCACCACCAATGCATTCTTTGTGCCCACTCTCCTAACATCCACCAGGTTTGAACTAAAGAGCCAAGTAGCAAAGCTTGTAAGTCTTTGAAGTAAAAATTGAAAGAACTGCGGTGCTGTAAATCAAAAACAAAAACAGAAATTGCTGGAAAAGCTCAACAGGTCTGGCAGCATCAGTGGAGAGAAATCAGAGTTAACATTTTGGGTTGACTTTCTCTTCCTCAGAACTTTGAAGTAATTCTAGAACACGCTAATCAGAGATTCGAAAAAAAGTCCTTTACAACAAGTGGGTCAATTTTTGAGAATTTGCAACGCCTTGAAAAGGCCGTACTACAACAGCTATTCTTGATATTAAAGCCAGAAGCTTCATTCTACTTCAGGACTCTTAATGTGGCATAAATAAACAAACAGACTGCAAAAAAATCTCTTCAAAGTGATTGCAGATTATCGCAGTGTGACAGGCATGCCAATCAAACAAAGCATTTTCTCTGAAACTGCAGGAAAGTTCTAGCTGAAATTCATGTCCATGTGTCATCTTTGGAGCTCAGGCAATTCACTCATGGAGTAGAGAGTCATGGGCATGAATCACAAAAAGTTGGTTTGCTGGTGCAGCAGGTAATGAAGAACACAAATGGAATACTGCCCTTCATTGCTAGAGAGATGGTGTTTGAAAACAAAGAGGTTATGTTGCAGCTATATCAGGTGCTGGTGAGGCCACACCTGGAGTACAGTGTACAGTTTTGGTCCCCTTACTTGAGAAAAGCTGCAGTGGCCCTGGAAGGGGTGCAGAGGAGGTTCACTAGGTTGATTCTGGAGTTGGCAGGGTTGGCTTATGAGGCGAGACTGAGTAGACTGGTACAATACTCTTTAGAATTTATAAGAATGAGGAGAGATCTTATTAAAATCTATAAAATTTTGACGAAATCGATAAGGTAGGAACAGGGAGGATGTTTCCACTGGCAGTTGAAACTAAAATTAGGGGCAGAGCCTGAAAATAATGGTGTGCAAGTTTAGGATTGAGCTGAGAAGGAACTTCTTCACCCAAAGGATTGTGAATCTGTGGAATTCCCTGCTCGGTGAAGTAGCTGAGGCTGCCTCATTGAATATTTTTCAGGAAATAATAGATAGTTTTTTGAACAGTAAAGGAATTAAGGGTAATGGTGAGTGGGGAAGTAAATGGAGCTGAGTCCACAAAAAAGATCAGCCATGGTCTTACTGAATGGCAGAGCAGCTGGCCTACTTTTAGCTTCTATTTCTTATACTCTCACATCGTTAAATCTCATGTTGTTATGCTCTTATTGGGCCATAAAACAACTGTATGGACAAAAACAGACTGATGAATCAAGTCTAGTATCCTTGCATAACTTACAACTCTCAATCAAATCAGAAACAGCTCCAGCTAAAATGTAAGGAGATGGGTTTTTGAACTGGGCACGTTTGGAACAGAGCTGGCAAAGAGTTGAGAATGTTACATTTAAGCAGAAGTAGGAAGAGGCCTGAGAATCCCACAATTTCATTCTTATGTACACTTCCAAATTCCAGCTGAGTCAATTGAACTCCACTTACATCCAAACCTTAGTCAGAGAGTCTTTTCAGCAAAATTAAAATGGTCCCAGAGGCTCAAATCTAGAAACCTCACCCAGTCATGACAACTACTATTTTGCCTGGGTTTTCGGGTGAGGGGGAGGTGGAGAGGTGGGATTAGTGGAGGCAAGCTCCAAAATGCTTATTTATTACCTACAGAGGTAACTGTTAAAGTTGTCTCAGGTTTATCTTATCTTTTGATAATAAGATGGTCTTGTTATGGAAGGCCTGAAGCTGCCTGAATGTTTGGGAGATTCAAAGAACACTTTTGGATGTGTTCCTGGCACAGCTCTGAGATGGTCAGATGCCCTGTCAAGTATGAAAGGTGGCCTGTCACATGGTCATGTTTTGACATGAGTGTGCCTCAAAAGTGCGTAAACCTATTGTAACTGAACCCAAAAGAACCACCAAGAGAAGCAGGTAAAAAGGACCTAACAGAAAGAGCCAAATTACTCTGGATGCTGGAGATCTGAAATAAAATCAGAACATTCTGAAGAAACTCAAAACTTTCCGTGGATTGAGAAACAAAGTTAACATTTGAAATTTTAGTTTTATTCATTCACAGGATGCGAGCAACACTGACTATGTCAGCATTTATTGCCCATCCCTAATTGCCCAGAGGGCAGTTAAGCATCAACCACATTGCTGTGGGTCTGGAGTCACATGTCAGCCAGATCAGGTACGGATGGCAGTTTCCTCCCCTAAAGGACATTAGTCAACCCATTGAGTTCTTCAAACAATTTGCAATGGTTTCATGGCCATTGTTAGACTCAGATTTTTAGTGAATTCAGATTCTACCATCTGCCTAGGTCCCCAGGCCATTACTTGGATCTTTAGATTAACAAGTCATCACCTCAGGAGCATTCATCCAGCTCCACACTTTGTTATCTCAGATTCTCCAGCATCTGCAGTTCCTATTATCTCTGAAGTCATCACCTCCACAGGTTGTGGGTCTAATATATTTTCAACCTGCACCAGTTCCAAAGAAGAGTCATATTGGACTCAAACATCAACTCTGTTTCTCTCTCCATATATGCTGCCAATCCTGCTGAGTTTTTCTAGCATTCCCTGTTGTTATCTCAAACACAGTTGCCAACTTATAAAATCACAAAGTCGTGGAGATTTACAGCATGGAAACAGACCCTTCAGTCCAACTTGTCCATGTCGACCAGACATCTTAAATAAATCTAGTCCCATTTGCCTGCATTTGGCCTATATCCCTCTACCCCCTTCCTATTCGTGTATCCACCCAGATTCCCTTTAAATATTGTAATTGCACCAACATCCACCACTACTTCTGGCAGCTCATTCTATTCACACGCCAACCTCTGTGTGAAAATATCACCCCTCAGGCCCTTTTTATGTCTTTCCCCTGTCACCTTAAACTGATGCCTCTAGCTTTGGACTCCCCCCACACCGGGGAAAAGACCTTGTCTACTTACCCTATCCATGTCCTTCATTGTGAGTTATCAGGATATTTAAAACTCATCTGAATTAAATATGAAAATAAAAACGATGGAGTATTAAAAATAAACCAGAGTTTGCTAACTCACACTGTATGTTGACAAAAGCCTGAAGGTTTTGGGTACAGGATTAATGTTCCATGACTGATTTTATAACCTTTTTGTAACATGGTGAAGATGCCCCTTAATTCACAGTTGACTAATAGCTTCAAGTGGCAGCGAATCTTTGATGTAGGACTATGAATTCAAGTTTTTGGTTTATCAGGGATTAAAGGAAGATAAATATAATGAATGACTTTTTGTCAATGAAATTGATATGTTTTTGAAAAGTGCATTAATCAATAGATATTTAAGAACTTACTTTAACGTTAGCATGGTGCTTTGTGTCCTGAACATGTTGGATAGTGAGTGAGTTAGGATGTTGGGTGGAAGTGTGAGTGGCAATGAGTGAGGGTTGTCAGTTGGCAGTAAGTTGGCACAGGGTTTATAAAGGGCGATTCATATATTGGTGAAGGAACACATATTGGAATTGAGGGTAAGAGGAGTCACGGGTTGGTTGGTGTAGTACAGGTTGGCATGGATGTGGCATTACGTCTATGAGGGAGTGAGATTGAGAAGACTGTTAGTTTTCAAAGTGTTTGTACGTTATGATAGTCCTTGCACCCAGCTTGACTCCATGGCCAACAGACTCTATATTGTTTCTGGGTGTCTGCCCTGGGGTAATTACGCCAGGTTGGTTTGGTGGATTTGTTAGTTGCCTTGACTTGGCTCTGACCAACTTTGGGAACAAGCAAAATTAGGCAGAGGGGATATGGGGATTAAGGATTTGGAGGGAGAGTACAGGAGCAAGGGAACATCAATGGAAAGACGAAGTGAATGGGAGATTGTGCAACTTAGCAGTGCTCTTGTTTCTTATATTTTCAAAGATGCCCTGTTTCTCATTCCTCACTTCAGTGCTCAGATTTTCACAAGAGTTTATTTTTGCCTCTTCTTCAGTAAGTTCCAGGTCACTGACTGATTTCCTTTTATTGATTTAATTCCACGCTGTAACATATCCTCTATTTAATTTTCAATTATGCCAAAAACTGGCTTAAAAAATATTATTGGCTGACAATGATAACCAGTACCAATAGAAGTGTTTTTTTTATTATTAATCAGCTGTATGGAGTTCCCAGTGACTAGATTACCAGTCATTCCGTACAGTGTGGAAGCACAGCAATTAAGATGATTCTAAGTTTGATAATGCATTAAATAAATTAAAATGTATTCAGGCTCAGGCATAACAGTTCAAGCCTGCTGATTGACCCCAGTGTGCTGTTTGTGATCATCAAACAATTAAAATGTGAATAATGCAATCAAGATATTTTCAGGGCTATCCATATCAATAATCTTAAATCATGTTGTTTGCCTTTATGGTAATTTAATAGCTAGTTTGCTGGGCCCAAGAGTTGTTAGTTGCACTTCAGACAGGAGCATGTCATTTAAGCCCATCTCAAAGATTATGGATTCCATATTTACTCAGGGAGCCAACACAAGCACTTAGGCTGATGTGGGTTGCAGTATTAAGGGGTCTACACTATTGGAGGTGCACTCTTTCAAGCAAAATATTGAACTGAACTGAACCCCATCTGCTTTCTCAGGTGGATGTGAAATATCCCACAATGCTTTTTCAAGAAACATAGGTCCCCCTGAAGGTCCTGTCCAACAGTTACGCCACAATGAGCATTAGGATTGGGTCATTATCACACTGCCATTAATGAGAACTTGCTGTGTAAACCAGGCTGCCACGTTAGTAATAACACTTTAAAAAGTAGTCACTTGGCTCTAAAGCACTTCAGGATGTATTATAGGTAAAAACATGAAAAGGGTTACAAATTCTTTCTTTCTTTCGTCAGGAGAATGACTGCCTGAAAGTTAATTTTCTCCATAACAAATCATTTTGATTTTTTTGCCCTAGTTATTACTTTACAGGAGAATTTTGAAAGGTTTTGATGATGAACTCGGTCATCGTCATTTATTAAGGGTGTGTCATGTTAATCGCTGCAGTGGAGGCTAGCATGTAGACAATGAAATCTGACATGATTCATGTGCCCCCACAAACAGGAGCAACCAACAACTGAAATATTAAGCTGGAAAATCAAGGATATAAAGGGCAGCCTGCAAAATGATAGACTTATTGTATTTTTACTTAATCAGAGTGAGTGACAATATTCAGCCTCAGATTTAACACTACTTGTGGGCATAGTTATCGAGACATAGGGATCTACAGCACAGCCCTTTGGCCCATTGACTCCACTCTGGTCTGAAACAACCACCTAAATATGTCTTTTCCAAGAGGAAGGTGGCAGGAATGGCAGAGTTCAGCTCTTGAGAATGGGGCTCAGCTGCTCATGGCCCATGTGGAGTGTTCTGCCTCTTCCACATGGTTTCATCGTTGTCCTTCCAGCTCGGTAACAATTTTTGTTTTCTTTTTTGTTGCCCTGGGACCTGCTCCTAATGCCCTCCTGTAGGAGGCTGGGACTCCTTGTATCTCTATCCCCACTCCATCTCAGGTAGCTCCATTGGAGGACAGGCCAGGTCCCTGTTGCTGTTCTGAGCCAGGACCCCGTCGGATGATGCCCAGTGCCAGAGGAGGTGAGAGTCCTGTGTTGCATGACCATCTCCAGCACAGAAACAGTGGATGTGGAAACAATGGCAGTAGGAAGGGAACGTGTTGCCCAGGCCCTGGGGACAATGTCAGATGGTGGTGACTCAAGGAACAGAGAGGGTGAAGACTATAGAGACGGAAAAGATGAACTTTTGAAACATTTTCAGCCTCAGTTTTATCAATTAATATAAATTTATTCAGTACTTTACCTCTTAGACAATTTATTCAGTAACTTATTCTGTAATCCAAAATGGAGCCAGATGTGGTGACATTATCCACTTGTCATTATCCCTAGGTACAAGTGAGAATATTAAATAAATTTAAATCTAAATCACAATGTTATGAGGGTTTCCTCCCGTACCGTCTTTACCAGTAGTGAGTTCCACATTTTCTCCACTGTTCAGGTGAAATTTTGTTTCCTCACGTCTCCTCTAAACATCTTGCCCCTTTGAGGTTGTACACTTGCTTGCTGAGCCAGTGTGTTTAATTGCAGATGTTTTGTAATCCTGCTGGGTAACATTGTCAGTGTGCCTCCAGTAAAGCATTGGTGTTCTGTTTCACTTCTGTCAACTTGCAAATTGACCAAACCAACCTTAATTTTATAAGCTTCTAGCAAGTCTTGCCTCAGCCTCTGCTGCTTAAGAGTAAGCATCCCAAGTTTTTCCAGCCTCTCCTTATAGCTCATACCCACTAATCCAGACAGCATCCTCTAAACCTCTTGTGCACCCTCTCCAAAGCCTTCACATCCTTCTTGTAATATTGTGACCAGAACTGAACGTCATATTCGAAGTGTAGCCTAACCAAAGTTGTATAATGCTGCAACATGACATCCTGACTCTCATTCCCAATTCTCTGACCAATAAAGGCATACATGCATATACCTTCTTTACCACCCTAAGTACTTGTGTGGTTACTGTCAGGGAGCTATGGACTTGAACCCCGAGATCCTCTGCCCATTAATGCTGTCCTGCCATTAACTGTATATTTTTGCTTAGCATTTGCTCTCCCAAAGTACAGCACCTCACACTTACCAGGATTGAGCTCCATCTACCATTACTCACACCTGCAACTGATCTATATGCTACTGTATCCTTTGACAGACTTCTGCACTATTCACAACTCCATTGATCTTTGTATCATCTGCTAACTTACTAACCCAACCATCTACATTTTCACAAATGATTTATATTAGATATATATATATATACAAACAACAGAGATCCCAGTATGGATCCCTGCAGAACACCACTTGGCATGGACCTCCAGCCTGAAAAACTCCCTTCCACTACCCCATTACCCTTGGTTTTCTCTTGGCAGGCCAATTGGGAATCCATGCAGCCAGGCCACTGTGTATCCCATGCATCTGAATCTTCTGTATGAGTCTACCAAGTGGGACCTTGTCGAAAGCCTGGCTAAAATCCATGCAGACAACATCAGCTGCTCCGCTCTCATCAATCGCCTTCATCGCCTCCTCAAAAAATTTAATCTAGTTAGTAAGACATGACTGACCCTACGCAATTCCAAGGGGACTGTCCCTAATTAGGCCATGTCTTTCCAAATGTGAGTAAATCCTATCCCTAAGAAGTCTCTCCAAAGGCGTCCCAACCACCAAGGTCAGACTCAGTTGTCTGGAGTTTCCTGGATTATCCCTATTTCCTTTCTTGAACAGAGAAAGAATATTAGCTGCTCAACAGTCCTCTAAGCCTCTCCAATGGCTACCGAGGACAGGTCAAGGCCCTAGCAATCTCCTCTCTTGCTTCATACAGTAGCCTGGAGTAGATACCATCAGGCCTTGTGCACTTATCCACCTTAATGCTCTTCAAAAGACCCAACACCACTCCTTTCATGATCTCATAATGCCTTAGCATATCTGCGTTCTCCAAACAAATCTCACTGTCCTCCATATCCTTTTCCTGGGTGAATACCGATACAGAGTACTCATTTAGGATCTCTCCCACATCCGCTCCCTCCAAGCACAAGTTCCCTCCTTTATCCTTCTATGGTCTTACTTTCTCTCTAGTTACCCTCTTGTTTTCAATGTGTCTATAGAATGCCTTGGGATTCTCATTAATCCTACTTGGGTCATTCCATGGCCTCTTCTTGCTCTCCTAATTCCCTCTTGAGTACTTTCCTACTTTCTTTATATTTCTCATAGGTCTTGGATGATCTTAGCTTCCTAAACATATGTATGTTTCTTTCTTCTTCCTTTTGACTAAATTCAGAACCTCCCTCATTATCCAATACAGTGCCTAGTATGGGCCCTTCTCAAGTTGGACTATCCATGTACTGATTTTTAAAAAACCCTCTTGGATGCACTTAACAAATTCTTCCCCATCTAAACCGTTTGCTTTAAAGGAGTGCCAGTCAATACCAGAGAAGTTGAAGTCACCCACTATGCCAACTCTGTTTCTGTTGCACCTTTCCATAATCTGCCCACATATTTGTTCTGTAATCTCTCAGTGGCTGTTGGGAGTCTTACTGTATAAGCCAATTGGAGTGATTGCACCCATTTTAGATTGCAACCATATTGCCTCAACGGATGATCCCTCTGGTATGTTGCCTCTGAGAGCAGATCTAATATTTTCCCTGATTAGTAATGCAACTCCTACGCCTCACTGACCTTTCTCTCTATCTCATCTAAAACAATGAAACCTGGAATTTTGGGCAGCCAGTCCCCTATCTTCTGTTCCTCCTGTCTTCACTACATGCTGAAGATTCTGTTGAGTTTCAATCATAGTATCCCTGCAGTGAGGAAGCAGACCATTCAGCCCATTGTGTCCACACCAACACTGTGAAGACTATCTCACCTTGACCTACCCCATCTTGTAAACCTGCATTTTCCACTGCCAATCCACCTAGCCTGCACATCCCTGGACACAATGGGCAATTTAACATGACAGTCCACCTGAACTATACATCTTAGGGGGGAAACTGGAGTACCCAGAGGAAATCCATACAGACACAGGGAAAACATTCCAACTCCACTCCGAGGATGGAATTGAAACCAGGTCCCTGGCACTGTGAGGCAACAATGCTAACCACTAAGCCACTGTGCCATCCCAATTGTGCACTTTTTCAAATTTCTTGGTGAGCTTCCCTCTTCCATTCAAAACCCATGTTCATGTTCCAATCATTCCCTTCCTTTCTGTAAAATCGTTCATTATAGTAAATGTTTCCTTGTTTCCTTGAATGTAGTATTTTTTCTAATTCCTGGTTTGCTTCCTGTGAGAATTCTGCAATGTCATTGGCTGCTTTGGCTTCTTGATTCCATTATTTTCCCGGTCATTAGGGATCCTTAACTCTGGCATCAGAGAGAAATTAAAAGTTGAAAACTGAAATCCATTTTATGGACTTTGGTATTTTGGAGCTTTGGTAAATCTTTGAAGGCAATTCTTTTAGAGTCAACAATGTGCTACCTGAAATATTTAAAAAGTTAAAATATTATTGACTGGATATTTATTTTTATTGTTGGCTTTTTGAAAGGATCACTTTAAAAACAAAGAAGCCTGACTCCAAAAGGGGAAAATGTTCATCAACTAAGAATATGAGCAACTCAGTTGGAGCCACTGAGTCTACAACATTTTCAGAAGAGATCACACGACCCAGTTTATCGTTGTAATAAATCTATTAAATGTAAACACAGAAACTGAAAATAAAATTCCTGAGGAACAGCAATTTTCCTCCTTACTCGCTTTTTTCTGAAAGCCCTCTGAACAATGTTTGTGAGCTGAAAGGCCACGGGAAGAATGCTTCACCCCAAGCGGAGGGTTAATCAAAGGAAAAGTCTGCATTCCTGTAGCCTATAGATTCTTCAAGGAAAATCCAGAATCTATCACCATCTCCAGACAAAAAGAATTAAATCACGCGTACCTGATCTCAGTGTTATTTGTTTTGTAAAGTGACTTCATGTAACATACTTTTAAAAGAACACCACAAAACTTTTATATTTTTTCCAAAATGTTTGTATTTGTGTGCGCTTGCATCTTTGTGCGTACATATGAAGAAGTGACGAAGGTGAACGATGAGGATTGGGCAGTGGATGTTGCCTAGTTGGACCTTGCTAAACCATTCAGCAAGGTCACTCATGATAGGCTGGTCCAGAAGATTAAGTCACGTGAGATCCACAATGAGTTGCTAAATTGGATACAAATCATGGTTGGCTGTAGAAGACTGAGGGTAGTTGTGGAGCCGTGTTTTCTTTTATTCATTGGCAGGATTTGGCTATCATTGGCTTGGCCAGCATTTATTGTCCAGTGTGTAGATAAAAGTCAACCACATTGCAATAGGTCTGGAGTCACCTAGGAACCATACTAGGGAAGGATGGCAGCTTCTTTCCTAAAGTGCATGAGTGAACCAGATGGGTTTTTCTATCAAATCACAATTACTTCATGATCACTCTTAGACTCTTAATTTCAGATTTTTTATTTAATTCAGCTGTTATCATCTGCAATGGCAGGATTTGAACCCAGGGCAGGGTTTCTGGATTAATCATCTAGCAACAATACCAATAGGCTATTGTCTTCCCCTTTCTGAGCTGAGGTCTGTGACCAGTGGTGTTCCCCAAAGACCAGTGCTGGGACCTCCATTGTTTGTAATTTATGTAAATGATTTGGATGAAAATGTGGGTAGTCTGATTCAGAAGTTCACAGATGGCACAAAAATTTGTGGAAATATGGATCGTGAGGAAGATTGTCAAAGAATACAGCAGGATATAGATCAGATGGAAAGTTGGGCAGTAAAATGTCTGATGGAGTTTCATCCAGACAAGTGTGAAGTGATGTATTTCGGGAGGTCAAATGTAGGAGGAAAGTATACGGTAAATGACTGGATCCTGAGGAGCATTGGCATACAGAAGGATTTGGTGGGGGCAAGTCCAAAGGTCCCTGAAAGTAATGACACAAGTGGATAAAGTGGTAAGGAAGGCTTACGGCATGCTTGCCTTATTGTTCAAGGCATCAGGTATAAAAATGGGCGAGTTGTGTTGCAGCTTTTAAGACTTTAATTCGGCCACATTTGGAATATTGTGTGCAGTTCTCAACATCACACTATAGGAAGGATGGGGAGGCTTTGGAGAGAGTGCAGAAGAGGCTTACCAGAATGTTGCCTGGGTTGGAGTGTATTAGCTATAAGCAGAGATTGGACAAACTTGGATTGTTTTCAGTAGACTCAGAATCTGAGTGGCAATCTGACAGAAGGACACAAAATTATGAGGGACATGGATAGAGTGGATAGTCTTTTTCCAGATTGGAAATGTCAAAGGCCAGAGATCATAGGTTAAAGGTGAGAGGAAGAAAGTTTAAAGGAGATGCGCGAGGCAAATATTTTACACAGAAGGTCATATGCATCTGGAATATGGTGTTGGGGGAGGCGGTAGTATCGGATACAATGGCAATGCTTAAAAGGTGTTTAGACAGATACATGAACAGGCAGGGAGTGGAGGAATACGGACCAGGTGCAGGCAGCTGGGATTAGTTGAAAATGGTGCCATGGCTGGAGCAGACATGGTGGGCTGAAGGACCTCTTCCTCGGTTGAATTGTTCGACATTCTAATGTTCTATGTATGCAGTTACATGTGTGTTTGTCAGCATGTGTATGTGTTTGTGCATTGTGTTAGTTTTCCAGAATGCCATCTTTTAGCACACTGTTAACCAGGGCTTCAAAAATCTTAATATCTTTGTTTGAGTAAGATTTGTTTTCAATAAATTAGTACTTCATTTGTGACTAAATTAGCTTATAATATAATATTAGCTATTTCACCTCCCAGTTTAGATTCAAATTTTGTTGCAACCAGTGGAGAAGTGGGTTATGGCTAAGATTTTCTGAAGGTTCCACTAACCACTATAAGGGGAGGTTAAGCCTAAACAGACAAACTTATTGTTGATTTTAAACCCTGAACTCAGAAAAATTTCAGATCATGAGAGGAATGTAGCCAGCTTTACCAACAATAGTCTGGTTCCTATAATGAAATAGAACATAGAACATAAAACATAGAACATAGAACAGTACAGCACGTACAGGCCCTTTGGCCACAATGTTGTGCCGAGCTATTATCTTACAAAGATCAAACTACCCTGCATACCTGACATTTTACTATCCTCCATGTGTCTATCCAAGAGTCGCTTAAATGTCCCTGATGTGTCTGACTCCACTCCCACTGCCGGCAGCGCATTCCACACGCTCACCACTCTGTGTGTAAAGAACATACCCCTGACATCTCCCCTACTCCTTCCTCCAATCACCTCAAAATTATGCCCCCACCTAATAGTCATTTCTGCCCTGGGGAAAAAGTCCCTGACTATCTATTCTATCTATCCCCCCTCCTTCCGCCTCGTGCCCATAAGGAAGTTCTAAACTATCAGATTTTTTTCAGGACAGGATATCCCTGGGGATGCATTTGGGCAGAAGCAGTTTCTGTTTAAACTTGTAAATATCAGCATTTAAGAATTACAGTTATTGTTATTGAGATGTAGACCTCTGCAGAATCTAATGTGAGGCTATGATTTTTTTTGTAATTCTTTATAAATACTTACTGTTATAAATCTAAATCACATTAAAATATTAAATATGGTTATAGAACATCAAAAAAATGATGTGAATATTGTATTTGAAATCAGTACAATGTTTAAATCCTCCATGACAAAATGTAATTAGATATTCAAACAAATCATATTTAAACAAAACTGTATCCACAATCCTGTATAATTTCTTCAGATTCTCTTGTTTCAATGTTTTTAAGGGTTTTTTTTGTGATTCACCTCATCCATTTATCTGCTTTCTGTCAGAGGAGTTTGTCTGCCTTCCAAGCTCCCTCCTTATCTGTAATTTTCACTGCAGTGCTGTACTTAAATAATTACCAGGGCATAGATAAAGCAAATGGTAAGGGTGCTTTCTCTCGTGTGGGGGAGTTCCAAATGAGGGAGCTTTTTTTTTAGTTGAGAGGAGAAAATATCATAAAGGTCACAAGAGACAATTCTTTTACACAGAGAGTGCTTCATGTGTGGATTGAACTGCCAGAGGAAGGTTTAGATGCAGGCACACTAGCAATGTTTAAAAGACATTTGGGTACGTACATGAATCGGAAAGGTTTGGCAGGATATAGGCTAAATGCAGGCAGGTGAGATGATTTGGTTTGGGAACATGGTCAGTATGGACTAGTCAGACTGAAGGGTCATTTCCATGTTCGCTGACTCTATAATTCTTCATTCTCTTACTTAAAAACCTGTCTTCCTTCGCTTTGAATATCCTGAATGAACTAGCCTCAATGGCCCTCTGTGGTAAAGAATTCCATCGGCTCACTACCCTCTAGGAGAAGAAATTCCTCCTCACTTCTGTGTTAAATTCTGTGTCCGGGGCAGCACAGTGGCTCAGTGGTAAGCACTGCAGCCTCACAGCACCAGGGACCCATGCCTCGGGTAACTGTCTGTGCAGAGTTTGCACATTCTCCCCGTGTCTACGTGGGTTTCCTCCGGGTGCTCCGGTTTCCTCCCACAGTCAAAAGATGTGCAGGCTAGGTGGATCGGCCATGCTAAATTGCCCATAGTGTTCAGGGGTGTGTGGCTTATAGGGGGATGGGTCTGGCTGGGATGCTTTAAGGGGCAGTGTGGACTTGTTGGGCCGAAGGGCCTGTTTCCACACTGTAGGGAATCTAATCTAAGCTAAATATGCACCCACTTACTCTGACAATATACCCCCTGCTCAATCTGTTTACAGTGTTTCTTCGGGAATTTGTTGTCATTTGCCTTGTTGTTTTAATTTGGTTTCTGTCACAGGAGTTTGACAAGCCTCCAAGATCACTGAAGGTCCTGTGGTTTTCTGTGCAATGCTTCTTGGCTGCTATTTAAATGAAACTTGTGGTGTGTCTTACCTGAGAATGACTTATTATCTTAATTGGCACCTTAACTTTCTCATTAAGTTGTTCAAATTGATCGCTCCTTGCAAGGAATCCTTCACAGCAAATATTATCCTAAATCCCATGAAAAAAGATACCTGTGAAGTTGTTTTCCATAATCGCTGAAACATCCCAAAACACAACAGAACCTTGAACAGTTCTATCGTAACAACTGTCACTTTTGTTGACAGTACCAGCAACTGCAGTACGCCAAATGGAAGGAATTGACTTTATGTAGCACCGCATTACATCTTTGGAAAATCTCCAAGTCCTTCATAGCCAATTACTTCCAGAGGATGGTCACACTTGTCTTTCTTATCTAGAGGCACCATGTCCATGAGCACTGCTCTTTACCACTGTCCAAAAATCATCGAGCACTTTCACGTGCAAATGTGAAATAAAATATATTGGCATTGAGGTTATTGGAAGAGTTGGTGGGAGCTAATTCAACAGTGATTTAAAAAGAATAAAGTGGCAAATATTTGAAGCAAGTAATCCTGCACGACTATGAAGAAAGGGGAATGGAGTCTAAGAGAAATGTAGGAACAGCAGTGGGCCATTCAGCCCCTCAAGTCTGTTCCATCATCCAATCTGACCGAGGCTGATCATTTACTCAATTCCCTGTTCCCACCTTCTCCTTGTAACCTTCAATCCCTTCAGCCACAAAAGCTTTATCTAGCTCCTTCTGGAAAACACATGCTATACTGGCCTCAACCATCTTCTCTGGTCGTGAATTACACAAGCTCACCACTCTCTAGATGAAGAAATTTCACCTCATCTCAGTCCTGAAAGGTTTGCATATCCTTATACTATGAGCCTCTCATCATTAGGAGCATCCTTCCTGCATCCCTTAGGGCACATGGTATTGGGGGCAAAATACTGAGTTGGATTGAAAATTGGCTGGCTGACAGGAAGCAAAGAGTAGTGATAAACAGGTCCCTTTCAGAATGGCAGGCAGTGACCAGTGGGATACCACAAGGTTCGGTGCTGGGACCGCAGCTGTTTACGATATACATTACTGATATAGATGAAGGCATTAAAAATAATATTAGCAAATTTGCTGATGACACAAAGCTGGGTGGCAGGGTGAAATGTGAGGAGGATGTTATGAGAATACAGGGTGACTTGAACAGGCTAGGTGAGTGGACGGATGCATGGCAGATGCAGTTTAATGTGGATAAATGTGAGGTTATCCACTTTGGTGGCAAGAACAGGAAGGCAGATTACTGTCTAAATGGAGTCAAGTTAGGTAAAGGGGAAGTACAACGAGATGTAGGTGTTCTTGTACATCAGTCAATGAAAGCAAGCATGCAGGTACAGCAGGCAGTGAATAAAGCTAATGGCATGGTGGCCTTCATAACAAGAGGAATTGAGTATAGGAGCAAACAGGTCCTTCTGCCGCTGTACAGGGCCCTGGTGAGACCGCACCTGGAGTATTGTGTGCAGTTTTGGTCTCCAAATTTGAGGAAGGACATTCTTGCTATTGAGGGAGTGCAGCGTAGGTTCACAAGGTCAATTCCCGGAATGGCAGGACTATCATATGTTGAAAGATTGGAGCGACTGGGCTTGTATACACTTGCGTTTAGGAGGATGAGAGGGGATCTGATTGAGATGTATAAGATTATTAAGGGATTGGACACTCTGGAGGCAGGAAGCATGTTCCCGCTAATGGGAGAGTCCAGACCCAGAGGACACTGTTTAAAAATAAGGGGTAGGCCATTTAGAACAGAGTTGAGGAAAACCTTCTTCACCCAGAGAGTGGTGGACATATGGAATGCTCTGCCCCAGAGGCAGTGGAGGCCAAGTCTCTGGATACTTTCAAGAAAGAGATGGACAGAGGCCTTAAAGATAGTGGAATCAAGGGTTATGGGGAGAAGGCAGGAACAGGATACTGATTGTGGATGGTCAGCCATGATCATAATGAATGGTGGTACTGGCTTGAAGGGCCAAATGGCCTACTCCTGCACCTGCTGTCTATTGTCTATCTCAGCCATTTGGTGCTGATAGAATTTTTTTGGTTTCTATAAGATACTCCCCATGAATCTAAACACTAGTGAATACAATCTCTCCTTATATGTCAGTCCTGCCATCCCAGGAATCATTTTGGTAAACTTTTGCTGCACTCCCTCTTAAACAAGAACATGTTAATGGAGACGCAATAGCCTAGTGGCATTGTTGCTGGACTGTTAACCCAGAGAAGTAGGTAATGGTCTGGGGGTCCGGGTTTGAATCCTGCCACAGCAGATGGTGGAATTTGAACTCAATTTTAAAAAATGCTGTAATTAAGAGTCTAACGATGACCACAAATCCATTGTCGATTGTTAGAGGAAAGCCCATCTGGTTCACTGATTTCCTTTAGAGAAAGAAACTGCCATCCATACCAGGTCTGGCCAACATGTGACTCCAGAAGCACAGTGATGTGGTTGAATTTCAGCTGCTCTATGGATGGTTAGCATGGGTAATAAATGCTGGCCTAGCCAAAGATGTCTCTCTTTATGAAAGAAATCCTTCCTCGGATGAAGCGACCAAAACTGTACATAATATTCACATCATTGTCCAATATAATTGCTTCAAGACATCCCTGCTCCTGTATTTGAATGTTCTCCACATAAAGGCCAACATATTGTTTGGATGGCTCTTTCAAGGTACCATCATAATGGACCAAATGGCCCCGTCTTGGGCTATAGAATGGCATGATTCTAAAATAAAACAGCATGAGAATTTCTTGCCAACTATGCAGGATGAGTATCTTAATTTCAAAGCTGCAGCTCTGGAAAAGTTGAATGGATACAATCTGTTTATTTATAAAAGTGGCTGAGCTACAACTGATTGTCTAAACCAATGAGTCTACCCCATCTCGTTCCAAACCAGTTCCTCCTTTAATCGGAAATGATCTCTCTGTTTATACACAATTATAGCTGAGGAGGGTTCCACCTTTGAAAAAGGTTGCTCCACGATCAGATTTTTATTGTCTCTGAAAGCAAAACAGCTTGTTCTGCTGCAAAGAAATCAGTTGCTGTCTTCTTAAATTTGTCTTTAACTGCCAAGGAACAACAGAAGAATAAAAGGTAATTTGTATGCAGTGAATAGACATTCTCCACAGAAACCTTAATGGGATCACTTCCAGCTGGTTTGAGCTTTATGTTTATGTACTGGTTGAGTGAAGTATAAAACAAAGAATTGAGATGCTGTTGTCTCTTAGTTTGAAGACAAGTCACTTGCTGGATACTGAATGGATCTGAATAAACACCGATATGGAACATTGTGAGATGCTAAAATACCTGGGAATCGCAGAAATCTTCCAAAGTCGCAGGAAAAACACTCAGTTGTTGCCTTCCACAACCATCCAAACATCTCAAAAAATATCAAAATGTCGTTGTTGCAAAACAGGCTTCAAGGGCTTGACATTATATAGCATCCAATTATATCCTTGGAATGTACCCAAATGGTTCACATGCAATTGTTTCCAGGAAGCGTTTAGTTTTTGCTTTGATTTAGATTTAGTTTTATTTATGTATTTGTCACATGTACTACATATAGAAATGTAAAAGTACACTGAAAAGTGTAAAAGTCACCATTCTCTGGTTCCAAAAGCCAATATTAAAAGATCTTAGCAAAGCCAAAATGTAAGCAAAAAAAACAGCCCAGAAGTCACAAGTTACATCTCCACAATGGTGCCTCACCAACCCTGCTCACGCCGTCACTACCTTACCAACCCCACTCTCAACATCACCGCCTCACCGACACCACACTCAACATCACTGCCTCACCGACCCCACTCTCACCATCACTGCCTCACCGACCCCACTCTCATCGTCATTGCCTCACCGTCCCCCGTCTCAGCGTCACTGCCTCACTGTCCCCACTCTCACTGTCACTGCCTCACCGGCCCCACTCTCACCATCACTGCCTCACCGTCCCCACTCTCACCATCACTGCCTCACCATCCCCACTCTCACTGTCACTGCCTCACTGTCCCCACTTTCACCGTCACTGCCTCACCATCCCCACTCTCACTGTCACTGCCTCACTGTCCCCACTCTCACCGTCACTGCCTCACCGTCCCCACTCTCACTGTCACTGCCTCACCGTCCCCACTCTCACCGTCACTGCCTCACCGGCCCCACTCTCACCGTCACTGCCTCACCGGCCCCACTCTCACCGTCACTGACTCACCATCCCCACTCTCGCCGTCACAGCCTCACCGTCCCCACTCTCCCCATCACTTCCTCACCATCCCCACTCTCACCATCACTGCCTCACCATCCCCACTCTCACCATCACTGCCTCACCGTCCCCACTCTCACTGTCACTGCCTCACCGTCCCCACTCTCACTGTCACTGCCTCACTGTCCCCACTTTCACCGTCACTGCCTCACCGTCCCCACTCTCACTGTCACTGCCTCACCATCCCCACTCTCACCGTCACTGCCTCACCGTCCCCACTCTCACTGTCACTGCCTCACCGTCCCCACTCTCACCGTCACTGCCTCACCGGCCCCACTCTCACCGTCACTGCCTCACCGGCCCCACTCTCACCGTCACTGCCTCACCGTCCCCACTCTCACTGTCACTGCCTCACTGTCCCCACTTTCACCGTCACTGCCTCACCGTCCCCACTCTCACTGTCACTGCCTCACTGTCCCCACTCTCACCGTCACTGCCTCACCGTCCCCACTCTCGCTGTCACTGCCTCACCGACCCCACTCTCACCGTCACTGCCTCACCGTCCCCACTCTCACCGTCACTGCCTCACCGGCCCCACTCTCACCGTCACTGCCTCACCGTCCCCACTCTCACCATCACTGCCTCACCGGCCCCACTCTCACCGTCACTGCCTCACCGTCCCCAGTCTCACCGTCACTGCCTCACTGTCCCCACTCTCACCATTACTGCCTCACCGTCCCCACTCTCACCATCACTGCCTCACTGTCCCCACTCTCACTGTCACTGCCTCACCGACCCCACTCTCACCGTCACTGCCTCACCGTCCCCACTCTCACCGTCACTGCCTCACCGGCCCCACTCTCACCGTCACTGCCTCACCGTCCCCACTCTCACCGTCACTGCCTCACCGGCCCCACTCTCACCGTCACTGCCTCACCGTCCCCACTCTCACCATCACTGCCTCACTGGCCCCACTCTCACTGTCACTGCCTCACTGTCCCCAGTCTCACCGTCACTGCCTCACTGTCCCCACTCTCACCATTACTGCCTCACCGTCCCCACTCTCACCATCACTGCCTCACTGTCCCCACTCTCACCATCACTGCCTCACTGGCCCCACTCTCACCATCATTGCCTCACCATCCCCAGTCTCACCGTCACTGCCTCACTGTTCCCACTCTCACTGTCACTGCCTCACTGCCCCAGTCTCACCGTCACTGCCTCACCAGCCCCATTCTCACCGTCACTGCCTCACCGTCCCCACTCTCACCGTCACTGCCTCACTGGCCCCACTCTCACCATTACTGCCTCACCGTCCCCACTCTCACCATCACTGCCTCACTGTCCCCACTCTCACCATCACTGCCTCACTGGCCCCACTCTCACCATCATTGCCTCACCATCCCCAGTCTCACCGTCACTGCCTCACTGTTCCCACTCTCACTGTCACTGCCTCACTGCCCCAGTCTCACCGTCACTGCCTCACCAGCCCCATTCTCACCGTCACTGCCTCACCGTCCCCACTCTCACCGTCACTGCCTCACTGGCCCCACTCTCACCATTACTGCCTCACCGTCCCCACTCTCACCATCACTGCCTCACTGTCCCCACTCTCACTGTCACTGCCTCACCGTCCCCACTCTCACTGTCACTGCCTCACTGTCCCCACTCTCACCGTCACTGCCTCACCGTCCCCACTCTCACTGTCACTGCCTCACCGACCCCACTCTCACCGTCACTGCCTCACCGTCCCCACTCTCACCATCACTGCCTCACCGGCCCCACTCTCACCGTCACTGCCTCACCGGCCCCACTCTCACCGTCACTGCCTCACCGTCCCCACTCTCACCATCACTGCCTCACTGGCCCCACTCTCACTGTCACTGCCTCACTGTCCCCAGTCTCACCGTCACTGCCTCACTGTCCCCACTCTCACCATTACTGCCTCACCGTCCCCACTCTCACCATCACTGCCTCACTGTCCCCACTCTCACCATCACTGCCTCACTGGCCCCACTCTCACCATCATTGCCTCACCATCCCCAGTCTCACCGTCACTGCCTCACTGTTCCCACTCTCACTGTCACTGCCTCACTGCCCCAGTCTCACCGTCACTGCCTCACCAGCCCCATTCTCACCGTCACTGCCTCACCGTCCCCACTCTCACCGTCACTGCCTCACTGGCCCCACTCTCACCATTACTGCCTCACCGTCCCCACTCTCACCATCACTGCCTCACTGTCCCCACTCTCACCATCACTGCCTCACTGGCCCCACTCTCACCATCATTGCCTCACCATCCCCAGTCTCACCGTCACTGCCTCACTGTTCCCACTCTCACTGTCACTGCCTCACTGCCCCAGTCTCACCGTCACTGCCTCACCAGCCCCACTCTCACTGTCACTGCCTCACCGACCCCACTCTCACCGTCACTGCCTCACTGTCCCCACTCTCACCATCACTGCCTCACTGGCCCCACTCTCACCATCACTGCCTCACCGTCCCCACTCTCACCATCACTGCCTCACTGGCCCCACTCTCACTGTCACTGCCTCACTGTCCCCAGTCTCACCGTCACTGCCTCACTGTCCCCAGTCTCACCGTCACTGCCTCACCGTCCCCACTCTCACCGTCACTGCCTCACCGTTCCCACTCTCACTGTCACTGCCTCACTGCCCCAGTCTCACCGTCACTGCCTCACCAGCCCCAGTCTCACCGTCACTGCCTCACCAGCCCCACTCTCACCGTCACTGCCTCACCGACCCCACTCTCACCGTCACTGCCTCACCGTCCCCACTCTCACCGTCACTGCCTCACTGGCCCCACTCTCACCATTACTGCCTCACCGTCCCCACTCTCACCATCACTGCCTCACTGTCCCCACTCTCACCATCACTGCCTCACTGGCCCCACTCTCACCATCACTGCCTCACCGTCCCCACTCTCACCATCACTGCCTCACTGGCCCCACTCTCACTGTCACTGCCTCACTGTCCCCAGTCTCACCGTCACTGCCTCACTGTCCCCAGTCTCACCGTCACTGCCTCACCATCCCCACTCTCACCGTCACTGCCTCACTGTTCCCACTCTCACTGTCACTGCCTCACCGACCCCACTCTCACCGTCACTGCCTCACTGTCCCCACTCTCACCGTCACTGCCTCACCGTCCCCACTCTCACCGTCACTGCCTCACCATCCCCACTCTCACCATCACCGCCTCACGGTCCCCACTCTCACCGTCACTGCCTCACTGGCCCCACTCTCACCGTCACTGCCTCACTGGCCCCACTCTCACCGTCACTGCCTCACCATCCCCACTCTCACCATCACTGCCTCACTGTCCCCACTCTCACCGTCACTGCCTCACTGTCCCCACTCTCACCGTCACCGCCTCACTGTCCCCACTCTCACCGTCACTGCCTCACCATCCCCACTCTCACCGTCACTGCCTCACCGTCCCCACTCTCACCATCACTGCCTCACTGGCCCCGCACTCACCATTACCCACTCTCCGGCCCTGCTCTCATTGTCAGCGTCTCTCCGGCCTCTCTGTCACCGTCACCCCCTCTCCGGTCCCTCTGTCACCGGAACCGCTTCACTGGCCCCGCTCTCACCGTCACTCCCTCACGGTCCCCACTCTAACCGCCAACCCCTCACCATCCCCACTCTCACCGCCACCCCCTCTCCGGTCCCTCTCTCACCGTCACTGCCAGTCCGGCTCTGCTCTCACTGGCACCGCCTCAGCGGCCCCGCTCTCACCATCACTCCAGCCCATACTTAATCCAACACTGCTGCAGGACACGGCCCAGACATTCAGCTCCCACCTTGTAGTTCCCAGTCATGACCCGTCTCCTGAAGAAGGTAGTTAAAAGGGCTGTGCGTGGTGACAGGGACAGAATTACTGCAGAGAGAAGAAAGAGAAGAAGAAGGAAAATGAAATGAAAAAGAAAGAGAACTGGCAAGCAGTGTAGAGCTCCAAAGACAGCAACTTACGCTGCTGCCATCGTTCCAGAAGTGAAATTTGCAGCTGATTGGAAAAAGAAAATCACATTGAGGAAAGGATTCATCAGACTGACTTCATAGCTAACAAAATCTGAGTTAAGATTTTCATGGGCTACAACAATAGTGAGTGTGAACTATGCAATATTGAAATAAACAGGAGAATATAATTCCTATGATGTGTAGAAATTTACTCCTTTCTTCAGTTTGGAGTCTGAGGCCAATGATTGTCACAATCTCACATAGGATCATGGAACAACAATAGGCCATTCAGCCCATCGCCCCTGCACCGGTTCTAAAAGTGAATTGAGGTCAGCCAGATGGACTTCATAGGATATGAATTCCCTGACTGGGCAGTTGAAATGGCGTAATTAGGGAGTCCTGGCTGACAGATAAGAGCAGGATGTCTGAGGCTCTGTTCACTCTGAGAGCTGACTCTGAAGGATCAGTGTCAAGAACTCTCCACATGTCAAAATGGGGTGTCTTGGTGGCAGGATACCAGCCTTTGTGGAGCTAAGTCATTACCCAGTGCCAATCTCCTGCCTTTGCCCATTCTCTTGAACACCATTACTATCCAATGCCACTCTTGAATGCCTGAATTGAATCTAACTCCACCACATTTTCAGGCAGTGCTTTGCAGACCCAAACTACTGACTGTGTGAAAAAGCTTTGTCTCACTTCACCCTTCATTTGTACCTCATTTGAAATCTATGACCTCTCAAACTTGTTTCTTGTTTTAGAATATAGAACATAGAACAGTACAGCACAGAACAGGCCCTTCAGCCCACGATGTTGTGCCAACCATTGATCCTCATGTATGCACCCTCAAATTTCTGTGACCATATGGATGTCCAGCAGTCTCTTAAATGACCCCAATGACCTTGCTTCCACAACTGCTGCTGGCAATGCATTCCATGCTCTCACAACTCTCTGTGTAAAGAACCTGCCTCTGACATCCCCTCTATACTTTCACAAAGCCCCATTTCTTCATTGAGCATTTTAAACAAAAGTTTCTATTCAGTCAAATAATTACCCCTCAAGACTTCAATCAGAAATCAGTTTTAATTATTTAGGAGTGACCCTTCACTGAGATTTTCTGCTGGAGTAGCAGCTGTACTGGAACAGTTTAGAAAGAGGCAGGTTCTGGAGCACAAGTCTTTAATACAAAGTAGAATGTTGGCAGAGCCTATAGCTTTTGTTGTGCCTTCACCTTTATTTGAATTGATTTATTATTGTCACATGTATCTAAGTACAGTGAAAAGTTTTGTTTTGCATGCAATACAGGCATATTTTAACATCCAAGAGCATAAAGAACATTGGGTAAGTGAACAGAGCGAGGGATACAATGTAAAAGGCTGCAAAGAAGGTGCTCATAAAGCAAGATATACGGGTCTGGACATGTGTAGAATCTTCAGACCTGAAAGTAGATTTTAAGAGATCATGTTTAGTAATATTTAATGGCTTAGGATTGAGCATTAAACTCTGGTAAGAAATGTGAGAATAAGATCTGCTGTAGAGAGTTCGCAAAGAGTTGTCCTGTGCCGGCGCCATATTTAACGTTGAAAGTCCACCCTATGATGAGGAAAAGTGCTGTGTAAAGTTTGTTCTTTTTCAGTGTTGCATCAGTGAGTCAGCCTATTCTGTATGCTCAGTCATTGATTTGGATCCTGGTCAGAGAACATTCTGGTCCAGAGGGAGAGAGAATATCTTTAGTTAAGCCAAACAACCATTGATTGTGATAGCAGTCATGTTATTCAGTGTAGAGATGAATAACAATGGAAAACAATGCATTCATCTCTGTAATGGAATCTCATTCATTAATTACCTGATGGAGCCAATGTTTTTATTTGTGGTGCATCAGGCAATGAATTGAGTTGTCTTTGACATGTGATTAACTAAAGCACTGGATTATAAACAATCAGTAAAGAGGGGAACTTGTCTGGAGTACTCTCAAAATAACTTCCAAGTATTCTCGCCACAGTTATAAATCAGTTCTCATTTCACAGTGTCATTGCAGTCCAAAAAGAGGTAATTCAGCCCATCAAGTCAATACTCTTTCGATGTAAAATGGATTCAACATTCAGATACATGATATGTATCCAATACTTATCCAAGAGTTGTTAGGTAAGGTTGTGTTTCATCAACAACTGTGTTAACCATCATGACTGCAAGGGAGATGTTCCAATATTGCCTTGCCACACACAAAAAGGCTTTCCTGTGATCACATCCCTCTGGAGTGCTCTCCTTGTCGCTAACATACCACAAGGCACTCTTGGAGCACATTCAATTGATTTGTTGGTGGAGTGTCAGCCAGCATTTATTGACTATCCCTATGACCCAGACAGTAGTTATTGTGTGGATCTGGAGGCAAACATAGACCAAACTGGGTAAGGATGGCAAATTTCATTCCATTAATGATACACAGAGAACTAGCTGGACTTTACAACAAAGTTTTGGCAAAGATCTGTAGCTCGGGTTGTGGGTGAGGTCGTTGACTTGCTTGCTGAGCTGGCTTGTGCTCGTTCAGACACCATGCTTGATGACATCATCAGTGGAGCCTCCAATGAAGCGATGGTATTCTACTCCACTTAGAATTTATACTGTCTGGTCCGTTAATGTGAATAGTGTCATTTCCAGTTTTGATCTGTATGGGTTTGTATATGGGGTCCAATTCTTTATGTTTGTTGATTGAAGTATGGGTGAAGAACCATGCCCCTAGGAATTTCTGTGTGTGCCTGTGTTTGGCTTGGGCTACTATGGTTACCTTGTCCCAGTTAAACTGATGGCCTTCTTTGTCTTTTACAACTATAAGACAGAACAAAGTTACCATTAAATTAGCAAGGTGTATGGAGCTGGATGAATACAGCAGGCCAACCAGCATCAGAGGAGCAGGAAGGCTGGCATTTTGGGCCTAGACAACCATCAGAAACCTTCTGATGCTCCTTCGCCTGCTGTGTCCATCCAGGTCTACACCTTGTTATCTCATTCTACAGCATCTGCAGTTCCTACTATTTCTGAAACAATTTTAACCCCACTGCGAAGCCTCTTCTAAAGATGCCTACCCTGAAGAAGATATCCTCCTTCCTCCGAAACAACCTCAGTGGATCTCCCTCCCACTGCAACTGTCTCATAATCTCTTCAGCCTTGAAACTGTTCGACCATGTCCTGAAGCAAACCAGGTACTACAGCCCCATCACCTTTCTTAGTACCTGCCTACAGAGCCAGATCGTCCCCAAGCGACCACAGCCCACATTCAGGGCTTCCCAATTTGGCCCCAACCATGACAATGTCTACATTCAGAACATTGAGATCCTTCAGAAGCGTTTCTCCCTGCGACTCCTGAAACACACACTCACAGCAATGCGCCGGCATCTCCTGGCACTACAATCAAGCCTACCCCAGCTCAGAGGCTCGCTCTCCCAGACCTGCAAAGGACCTCTCCTGTTTTTTATTCTTTGTAGGATCTACAACCTGAGCTCACAATTCTAGTCAGCTTTATTCGACACTCAAAGCCGAAGTACAGTGAACTTACCAGTGCCCACCACCCAAAACAGGCTTCCTCGACCTCCCAAATCGCCAAACCTACCCAGGACCTTCCCCAAAACGTGGCTGCCACCATTGGCCATGTGGCCACTTTTGGAGCACCCATGGATGACGTGAACCCTTCTGATGCTGCTTGGCCTGCTGTGTTCATCCATCTCGACACCTTGTTATCTCGGATTCTCCAGTATCTGCTGTTCCTACTGTCTCTTAACATTAAGTTAGTTTGTTTATCCAGATTTTCATTGATTTCAGATCTTACCATCTGTTGTGCTGTGATTCAAACGCACAACATCGGACCATTAACCTGGATTACAAACACTGCGCCATGGTTTCAGTATTTTATTTCAAAAATATACTTTATTCATATAAATATCTTTAAATACATACACAGTCACTGAAGCAGTTCAGTTCTGGACAGTAATGCAGAGAAACAAACAAACATAGGAGTTTGACTGTATCCAGCAAACAAACCAAAGGAACAAAAACAAAGTTGCTGGTAAAGCTCAGCAGGTCTGGCAGCATCTATGAAGGAGAAAACAGAGCTAAAGTTTTGGGTCCGGTGCCTCTTCCTCAGAGCCCGACCCGAAATGTTAACTCTGTTTTCTCCTTCACAGATGCTGTTAAACCTGCTGAGTTTTACCAGCAACTTTGTTTTTATTTCTGACTTACAGCATCCATAGTTCTTTTGGTTTTTAAACAAACTAAAGACATTTCTTAGTTGTAAACAATTATTTTTACCTACTTTTGAGGCACCAGGAGTGTCCTTTAACTGGACAGAGCCCCATGTATATTGGCCGTAAGACCTTGGATGCTAGTCTTTCCCCACTACAGCTTGGCAGCAGCTGCCCGGAGCTTTAGTGCGTCCCTCAGCACATAGTTCCGGACCTGGGAATGTGCCAGTCTGCAACGCACAGTCAGGACCAACTCCTTCTTCTGGAAAGCCAACAAGTTTCAGACAGACCAAAGAGCATCTTTCACCGAGATAGTGGTCATCCAGGTAATGTCAATGTTTGTTTGATTTGATTTGATTTAATGCAGTCACATATGTCTAAATACAGTGAAAGTTTTGTTTTATGAGCAGTACAAGCAGATCATGGCAAACAAGGACACACAGATCATTAGATGCTTAGTCAGAGAGAGGCATAGAAGGTTAAATTTGCACAAGAGGTGCGCAGGGCAAAATCAACATCATTTGAAATTAGAGAACCCATTCATCAATCTAGTAATGGCAGAGAAGAAGCTGTTCTTGAACCTGTTGATGCATGTGTACAAGCTTCTGTATCTTCTGTCTGATGGAAAAATTTGGAAGACAATACTACCCGGGTAGTGGGAGGGGTCTTTGATGATGTTGGCAGTCTTCCCACAGCAATGAGAAGTGTAAATGGAGTCCGTGGGTGGAAGGTTGGCTTCTGTGATGGTCGGGGCTGTACGCATCACTTTCTGTAGTGTCTTACAGTCCTGGGCCGAGCAGTTGCCCTACCAGATTACTGTGCTTCTAGATACAATACTTTCTATCATGCATCTGTAAAGTTTGGTGAGGGTTATGCCAAATTTCTGAAGCTTCTTGAGGAAGAAGAGGCATTGTTGTGCTTTCTTAACCATCGCATCTACATGGGAGGTCCAGGACAGACTGTTGGTGATTGTCACTCCTTGGAACTTGATGCTCTCAACCCTCAGTTCCATTGATGCAACGGAGGTGTGTTCTCCTCCTTTCTTCCTGAAGTCAATGATCAGTTCTTCTGTTCTGGTGATTTTGAGAGAGAGATTGTTATCGTTGCACCATGATACCAAGTTCTCTATCTCCTTCCTGTTTGATATCCAGCCACCATGGTGATGCCATCAGCAAATGTGTAGATGGCTATTGTACAGAATTTGGTTGCAGAGACATGGATGTACAGGGAGTACAGTTGGGGGCTGAGAACACATCCTTGGGAGGGTCCATGGTTGAGTGTTATTGTGGAGGAGGTGCTGTTAACTGTCTTCACTGATTGTGGCCTGTGGGTCAGAAGGCTGAGGACGCAGTTGTAGGGGGTGGAGCCAAGGCCTGGTTCTCGATGTGTGTCACCTCACTGCTACCTGAATGTTTGTTAACAGTTTTCAAGGCCCGTTCAATAATAGATTAGGTCTTGTGAGATTGTCCAGAACACTTCCCAACTAAACTACTTTTATATTGTGTTACTAACCTCCCTGATTCACCCGAGTGATACACATACTGAGTGTAATTGTTTCAGAAAGTAGCAATTGTTTACAGCATGTAGAGAAGTGTGTAAATAATGATGATGGTGAGGTGTGACTCAATGGAGGTTCTTTATCTCTCAGAGACTGTTGTCTATAAATCAGAAAGTAGTCAGTTCAAGCCTAGGGATTGAATATCTGTTGACCCCTCAGTGTTGAAGGCACTGTCTATGTCTTTTCAATTTGTTGTGAAATATTTTATGCACACAGAGGTTTGGAGCTCTCTTCCGCAAACAGCAGTGGATGTTGCTTTAATTGTTAATTTTAAAACTGTTTTGTTGAGCATTGGTTTTACGGGATATAAGCCAAAGATAACTGTATGGAGCTAAATCACAGATCAGCAAGATCTCATTTAATGGCAAGACCAGAAGTCACCCGACACAAGGTTATATTCCAACATGTTTATTTGAAATTACAAACTTTCAGAGCATTGCTCCTTCATCAAGCAAAGGAGCAGCACTTTGAAAGCTCGTGATTTCAAACAAATCTATTGGACTTTAACCTGAAGCCTTGTGACTTCTGACCTTGTCCACCCCAGCCCAACACTGGCAGCACCACACCATTGAATGGCAGAACAGGCTTGAGGGGCTGAAAATCCTACTCTTGTTCCGATTTTTGAAACAGAATTGTGGAATAGTCCTGGTCAATATTTGAGTCTAAACAAAGATCAGGTTATTCCATTATTATCTTTTTTGCGAACTTTCTTTTCGCAAATTAATTTCCCAAATTGTGAAATTATAAAAAATTTTCAAAAAATCACCAAAAGTTTGAACATAGCTCCAAAGGATATTTGAACATTCTGAGATCTTAAAAGATGCTTGGCACAAAAGAAATAAAACCAGCGGGTACTGGAAATACTCGGCAACTAGACAGCATGTGTGGGGAAAGAAAATACAGTTTGTGAACTCGCTGTATTCATATTAACAACATTCATCAGTTTTGGCTTTTTTATATTATTCATTCACAAGGTGAGGGTGTCTCTGGCTAGGCCAGCATTTATTATCAATCCCTAATTGCCCCGAGGGCAGTTAAGAGTCAACCACATCAATGTGGGTCTGAATTCACACGCAGTCCACACCAGGTAAGGATAGCAATTTCTTTCCCAAAATGACATTATTAAGCCAGATGGATTTTTCTCAACAATCAGCTATGGTTTCATGGCCATCATTCGAGTTTTAATTCCAGATATTTATTGAATTCAAGTTTCACCATCTGCCATGGCAGGCTTTGCAATGCCAGTACATTACCTGGACCTCTGGATTAATAGCCCAGCAATGGTACCATTAGGCTGTTGGCTCCCTGCAACCCAATGTTAGACTATGGCACTCAACAGCTGACCAACCCTCAATGAATTACACAGCAGTGATGGAGGTCCTTTAGCCTTTCGTGCCTGCGCGGGCTTTTCAATAAATCTGGCCAGTGAGTTCCATTCTCTCTGCACCTCCCTCACAAACCTGCAACATTCCTGCCTTTTGAAATTTACATTTGAATCTGCTTCTATCATGCCTTCGAACTGAACAATTTCAATCATAATACCTCAACACATTGAAACATATTACCTTATCATCCTTCTTGCTTCCTTTGCTGATTATTTTACATCTATGCCTTGTGGATACCGACTCTCCTCTTGATGGGAATAGTTCCTTCATATTTAACAGATCAAAATCCTTCGCAACTTGGAATGTTTCTGTGAAATTCCGCTGGAGTGACGTCAATGATGAGGAAGGTAATGTTTAGTGCTTCAAGTCTCTTCACTGACTCAGGGTTATGGAGCAACATACAGTTTTAATTCATCACCAAAAATTATTCCAAGCAGCATCAGGCAAAAGGGGGATGGAATGGCTTTGTGGTAATGGAGTTGGGTTCGTAATCCTGGCACATATACTAATGCTCCATGATCATGGGTTCAAGTCTCACCTTAGCATCTGGTCGTACTCAAATATATTCAGAATCTGAGATAATAGGAACTGCAGATGCTGGAGAATCCGAGATAACAAGGTGTAGATCTGGATGAACGCAGCAGGCCAAGCAGCATCAGAGGAGCAGGAAAGCTGACGTTTCGGACCATTTCTGATGAGGGGGCCTAGGCCCGAAACGTCAGCCTTCCTGCTCTTATGATGCTGCTTGGCCTGCTGTGTTCATCCAGCTCTACATCTTGTTGCATTCAGAATCTGAAACTGGTCTCATTGATGGAGACCACAATAGTTGTTATTAATTCTTCAAAACGTCCATCTGACTTACTCATGTTCTCTAGGCAGGGAATCTGCCATCCCTCCCTGTCTCAGCCTGTATATGACTCCAGACAACAGCATGTCTTCTGAAATAGCCTAACATGCCACTTAGTTCAAGGGCAGTTGGAGATGGGCAACAACTACGGCCCTTGCCAGTGTCACCCACGGCCCATGAAAGAATAAGAAGGTAAAGACAGCTAATATAGTCTTTTTTTTAATATATGTTGTGAAATCTCTAAACTTTGGCAAGATGGAATCTGTCATTGTACTGTAATGTGCACCTTGTGTAGCAATCTCAGGTGCCCATCATTATAATTGACTGAATTCTGTGATGGCACTGTAATGAATTTTAAATCACTCAAGAAGTTGAATAATTTTGAGTCTGTTGGAAAGGATCAAGTTGTGAGTCTTCTTGGGCAACTTTAAAACAATTTCATTATTAACTGTGTTTAAACTAGTGTCTGGATTGGTACATGTTTTCACTTGCTTGTGAAAGTTTTCTCTCAGTTGCTACATCTTTCTGATAGACAAAATGTTACACAATTAAGATGAAAAGCCAATCCAATATTTCTTCACAATCCTAGGTCTCCTGAATCAGTAAGAGTTATGAATGTGCTTTAAGAAGTACATGTTCTACAGTGACTTGTGATAAAACCTCTATTTCCATTAGATTTTTACAACAGTCTTATCAAACAGCAGTGTTCCTTACAATGGTCAGTAAATCTGTTTCAACAAATGACTCAGTATGTCTTTAAAACTGAGCTTGCTTTTACTCAGAAGCTAATTAGCAACATGTCACACCGTCATTGAATTTTATCTGCTAATTTTTAACACATTTTCCTGAGTTAATAAATTTCTGGTTGATCTTCTGACAAATGACACATGAAATTGGTAACATCCAATGCTACTCCCACCTTGCAATCAGAAATACATTGAATACTGTGGGATTCTGCAGCCACATCCAGATACTCTGAAAGAATATCCTTCACTCTTAAAGTTCTGTTTACTCAATTCTCATTACTTTCAATCCAGGTTCCTTAAAATCCATGTACACTACATCTACAGCACTTTCTTCCTTTATCCAGTACAGTTGACCAACAAAATGCAAATGAGAAATAAAAGCAGAAATTGCTGAGAAAACTTAGCATGTCTGACAGCATCTGTAAAGAGAAACCAAATTTAATGTTCCTGTTGACCTTCCTGGTCTGAGGAAGTGTTACTGGACCCAAAACATTAACTCTGATTTCTCTCCACATATGCTGTCTGACCTGCTGAGCTTTTCCAGCAATTTCTGTTCTTGATTTTGATTTGATTGATTGATTTATTGGTGTGTGTACTGAAATACAGTGAAACGCTTTGTTTACATGCGTTACAGGCAGATCACAGCAAGCAAAGGTTATAAAGATCAAGAAGACTTAGAGGCATTCAGGTTGTATTGCAGGTAACATTATTTGAGATTGAGAGTCTATTCAACAGTCTGAAAACAGCCAGAAAGAAGCTGTTCCTGAACCTACTGGTGCGTGTGTTCAGGCTTCTGTATCTTCTGCCTGATGGAAGAGGTTGTAGGTGGTCATTACCAGGGTGTGGTGGGTCTTTGATGATGTTGACTGCCTTTTTGCAGCAGTGAGCTGTGTAAATGGATGGAAGATAACAAAGTGTGGAGCTGGATGAACACAGCAGGCCAGCAGCATCTCAGGAGCACAAAAGCTGATATTTTGGGTCTAAACCCTTCTTTTCTAGGCCAGAAATGGCAGCTTTTCTGCTCCTCTGATGCTGCTTGGCCTGCTGTGTTCATCCAGCTCCACACTTTGTTAGCTCGGATTGTCCAGCATCTGCAGTTCCCATTACCTCCATGGATGGAGGGTTGGCTTCTGTCATTGCCTGGGTTGTGCACACCACCTTCTGTAGTTTTTTTACGGTCCTGGGCAGCGCAGTTATTGTACCAGGCCGCCATGCACCATGACAGTATGCTTTCAATGGTATATCTGTCGAAGTTGGTGAGGGACTATATGGACACCCCAAATTTCCTGAGCAAATTTACAGCTGCAAGCAGAGTTTGATCCCCTCCCCCTGGAGCTAAAACCAAAACACCCAAAGAAAAACACCTCACTCTCTAACCTGTAAAAGGAGTGTGAAAAGCGAAGTAACTAGGTGTAGAGCTGGATGAACACAGCAGGCCAAGCAGCATCAGAGGAGCAAGAAAGCTGATGTTTTGGGTCAGGACCCTTCTTCAGAAAAAAACATTTTTCTGAAGAACAGCCTAGGCCCGAAACATCAGCTTCCTGGCTCCTCTGATGCTGCTTGGCCTGCTGTATTCATCCAGCTCTACACCTTGTTATCTCAGATTCACCAGCATCTGCAGTTCCTACTATCTCTGAAAAGTGAAGTAATCTGATTTTCAGCAACTTCTAGAGGGTAAATAAAATACATTTCTGACACTCACTTTAAAATCAACACATAAAAACTTTTTTATCTAACTCTAACAGTGAACAAATTAACTAAACTATTAACAAACCAAATGAACCCCTTCTAACTACTAACCGATCCTAAATAAGACAATAATCTTAAGGTAGATGAAAGGCCTAGGCCCGAAACGTCAGCTTTTGTGCTCCTGAGATGCTGCTTGGCCTGCTGTGTTCATCCAGCTTCACACTTTGTTATCTCGGATTCTCCAGCATCTGCAGTTCCCATTATCATCAATAATCTTAAGGTATGCTGTTCTAATAAATACAAGTCCTACTTATATTAAAAAGATAGAATTTATTCTCTCGGAATTACAGCCAGATTATGTGTTTTCACGAATATTCTGTGCCTTCTCCTTTGATTCTTTGGTCAGGAATATTAACTGACTGTGACATTGGTACTGCTGTTATTTAGATGGTGCTTTCTCTGAGACATAGAGAAGGCTGTGAGAGCCAGTGATTATCTCTTGAAAGCTGAGAGCCATTAGTTCTGGCAGATGGCAGCTGGTTCTGGGGTTTTTGTTCAACTTCCCCCTTCTTTTTAAACACTTGATGACATATCAATATTTATTACAACAGGAATGGTCCTATTTTGTCAAAAGCAATCATTCTTAAATTCAGTAAGTTTTTGGTATCTACGTACCTGGTTCAAATTGATTGGCTAAATTCAAAAGTCTTGTGAAAAAAAAATCTGCTTGGCTTGGTAACTGTATGGTCTTTTGGTACAAATATTTCATGTCGGGTGCAGTCTGACTTGGAAGCTTTCAATCTGCTGCTCAAGGATATCCATTTTCAATCTCTAAGCACAGAAAAAAAGCACATTTTAAATGGACCACACAATGTTTTCATCCCTAGGTATTTTACCGACACGAAATTCTAACTTCCTGCCTCCCAATCCATACTTTGCAACACAACATCCACAGTTATTTCTGTTTTTAAAAAGTTAATGGGGCTTGTAAAACGTACTTATCCCTCACTGTTAATTGTTTCAGTTCCTTCTTTACCTCAAATTCCACCCTTAGGCAGAAATTTCATCCTCCACAAATACTGAAGATCACTGGCCTGTGACTATTCAGAGCAGCACATGACTGCTTTATCAAACTTGCTGCAAAATTGTCCACTGAACCGTCCTCCAGCTCACAGTCTTCCTCAGACATTCCTTACAAAGCTTCATATTCCTGCAACAATATGAACAAAGCACTGTCCAAAGCTGCTGCACTTAACAGGGCAGTCTCCCCACGAGACACCCCACACCCCAGTATAATGTTAGCACGCTGTGAAATTGTCAGTAATTTGTCAATTAAATCCTCACATCAGTCATCCACATCTGAGAGTGTGAAATCGAGACTAAATCTCATGTAAACATCCCCAGGGGCGAGCAAAACGCAACGGTCCCCACACCTCTCATCTTCAGCTGCCATTTTTACATTTTCCTAGCTCAATCACAGCCTGTTTCCAAGGGACTGGTAAAATTCAGCAATTGCCTGATGGATTGTCAACAATGTTGATGATCTGGATGAGGAAGTCGAGTGTAACATTTCCACATTTGCTCATGACATAAAACTAGGTGGGAGTGGGAGTGATGTGGAATGGAAGATGTAAAAAGGCTTCAGGGTAATTCAGACAAATTAAGTGAGTGGGCACAGGTTGAGGTGGGGTGTGGGGTGGGGTTGTATGTCCAGATCAAGGCAACACAGCCCCAGTTTGCAAGGTAGGCCTTTTCAGACTGAGATGAGGAGGAATTGGCTGGTAAACCCGTGAAATTCCCTATCACAAAAGGCTGTGGAGGCCAAGCCACTGAACACGTTTGAGAAAGAAATAAATAGATTTATAAAGCTCAAAGATTTAAGTGGATACGAATGCGAAAAAAATGAACACTGTGGTGTAGCTTCAAAGTGATGTGCAAACAAGGCATGAGTGAAGTAAGAAAATACTTTTTCACTCAGTGAGTAGTTAGGGTCTGGAAAGCACTGTCTGGAAATGTGGTGGAGGCAGGTTCAGCTGAGGCATTGAAGAGGGACATTGGATGATCATTTAGCAGGAAATAGCGTGTGGGGATATTACAGTGATTGCAATAAAGTCAGGTACACCTCATAGAATCTGAGGTCCTTGATTGAGGCTGTTAATCTAGTCCAATCAGGGATCACTGGCTGTCAGATATAAACAGCAATGTCAGAGGTTCGTTTGCTCTGAGAGCTGGCTCTGAGGGAGCTGGATCAGCTTCAAGGACCCTCCATGTGTAAATAAAGGGTGGCTTGGTAATACATCACCGACCTCTGTGAAGTTATTTCAGATTTAGTGAAAGGAAGGGAGATTAGCATGAGGTAATAGAACTATTGCAGACACAATAGGCCAGATCATATCCTTCTCTGCTGTAACAATTCTTTGATTCTATGATGACACTGAGATAACAATTGTCATGTTGGATGGGAGAATGGACTCAATGGGCTGAATGGCCTACTTCTCCTCCTAATTTCTATGTTCTAATGATTATCAATGATTTGCCAAGAAATGCAAGTGACATGAGACAAACCGTTTATTTGCAAATGATTAGGTTATGGGATGTGAAAAGTGGTTGGGGCAGATTCAATTGGAAAACCAATTTTATTCCTAATGCTAAAGGGAATTGCAAAACTGATTAACTTAACTAAGAATTGAAAAAAATCAGTTATTAGGATACTGAAAAGAGTGAAGTCAGTGTCAACTGGATTTCGATCGATGTGGCCTGGTGCAATGAATTTGATGCCAGTGTGACTCACTTCTGTTCACTCTTTCATCTCCACATTTGTCCAGCACACAGGCTCCAATGTTTCACTTTTCGACAGCTGTCAATACTTTAAGTCATAAAGTATAAAAATTGCTCCCTGCTGTCGTGGAGAAGCTGGACTGAACAGTGCTGTGGTTATGGTGTTGGTCTCATGCCAGAGGCCTTCTGTTCAAATCCCACCATGGTAAATTGTGAAATTGAATTCAATAAATCTGATAATTTGTGGTCGAGGGGAATGGGGTAATAGTTGTAAAAGCTGCAAGTTTATTTTGTAAAAAAAAGCTTGCTTGTAAACACACTCAGGGGGATAGATAAGAGGAAATGTTTAAATTCATTCAGGAGTCTGATTTCTAATAGCAGCCTTAATAGATGCTGAGGATCATGCCGATGCTGGAGTCAGAGATAACACAGTGTGGAGCTGGAGGAGCACAGGGGGCCAGGCAGCATCAGAGGAACAGGAAAGCTGACATTTTGGGTCAGGACACTCTGGGGTCCAGAATGCTGGCTGAGGTTACCATAAAGGAGTGTCCTTCATAACCACTTGCTTGAATTGTGTTACCCTCAGGTTAAACCACTTTTTCAGTAACCTCTCATTAATGAGAGAACACCTCTGCTATGACTATGGGGGCATAGTAATTTCCTGGAGAGTTTTCCCATCTCCTCTTGCAGAATCAATGATCTTAAATATGGGCTTTATCTGAGTCAGTTAAATTTCATTGAACTTATCTTAGGTTAAGTGCATATCTCAGAATTTTTTTGCTGTTAGTTTTTGAGGTGAGCATCGCTGTTGCACATCATGTAGAAATACCCAAAATGATGTTAAGGAGACAGTTCCAGAATGTTGACCCATTGACAATGAAGGAACGACGATACATTTCCAAGTCAAGATGCTGAGTGGCTTGGAGAGGACCTTGCAGGGGGTGGTGTCCCCATGTATCTGCTGCCCTGGTCCTTCTCGATTGAAGTGGCTATGGGTTTGGTGGGTGCTATTGAATGGAGCTGGTCTTGTGCCACAGACCATGACCTCGCTATCTACTTTGAAAAATGAGACTTTTCACAAAATAGGTGTGAGATGGTTGTTGCAATTAAGGATGTCTCATAACTCAGCTCTTCGGCAGAAGATTTATTTGTAGCCAATGCTGCAATATCCACTGGGATAAGTTACATGATGTTAGGCCAGCAAAAGCTGTGTAAATATTTTTCTTGGCAGCTCACTACAGGTGAGTCTGGCTCGCTACATATTCAGCGGAATGGAACGTACAAGGTGTGTCAGTAACTATCTGGGATTAGGAACATTTTTCCAGATGATTCCATATTTCATGTTATGTTTGAAAATTCAACAGCAGAATATGCTCTTGTCTACTGTTGATATAAAACAAAGACTCAAGGGCATTGCTATAATTTGCAATTTGTCAATCTTGGTGCTGGGAAATGGACTGTGTTTCAATGCAAGCACAGTACACCCAGGTCACATTATACAAAGGTTAAGGGTTGCTCTCTCTACAACAAGATATTGCAACATTTGCCCCAAGAAAATATCCATTTCTGGATGTCAGGGGGAGTGTAGCATTTCCTGCGGTTGCAGCGGAAGGTGCCGGGTGTGGTGGGGATGGAGGGCAGTGTGGAGCGAACAAGGGAGCCACCTTCCCCTGCAACCGCAGAAAATGCTACACTTGTCCCCACACCTCCTCCCTCACCCCTATCCCAGGCCCCAAGATGACATTCCACATTAAGCAGAGGTTCACCTGCACATCTGCCAATGTGGTATACTGCTTCCACTGTACCCGGTGCGGCTTCCTCTACATTGGGGAAACCAAGCGGAGGCTTGGGGACCGCTTTGCAGAACACCTCCGCTCAGTTCGCAACAAACAACTGCACCTCCCAGTCGCAAACCATTTCAACTCCCCCTCCCATTCTCTAGATGACATGTCCATCATGGGCCTCCTGCACTGCCACAATGATGCCACCCGAAGGTTGCAGGAACAGCAACTCATATTCCGCCTGGGAACCCTGCAGCCTAATGGTATCAATGTGGACTTCACCAGTTTCAAAATCTCCCCTTCCCCTACTGCATCCCTAAACCAGCCCAGTTAGTCCCCTCCCCCCACTGCACCACACAACCAGCCCAGCTCTTCCCCCCCACCCACTGCATCCCAAAACCAGTCCAACCTGTCTCTGCCTCCCTAACCGGCTCTTCCTCTCACCCATCCCTTCCTCCCACCACAAGCCGCAACCCCATCTACCTACTAACCTCATCCCACCTCCTTGACCTGTCCGCCTTCCCTGGACTGACCTATCCCCTCCCTACCTCCCCACTTATACTCTCTCCACCTATCTTCTTTACTCTCCATCTTTGGTCCGCCTCCCCATCTCTCCCTATTTATTCCAGTTCCCTCTCCCCATCCCCCTCTCTGATGAAGGGTCTAGGCCCGAAACGTCAGCTTTTGTGCTCCTGAGATGCTGCTTGGCCTGCTGTGTTCATCCAGCCTCACATTTTATTATCTTGGAATTCTCCAGCATCTGCAGTTCCCATTATACCTGAAGACTTGACATCATTTCTCTTTCTTCCTATGTCATTGGTCTCAATATGGACTTTGACCTCCCACTGTTCACCTTCCCCCCCTTTCCAATGCCCTTCGATGACATTCTGGATGTGGGAATCTGGGGAACAACTCAGTGGCCACTCAAGCTCCAAACCCAGAGCTCAGGTTGTACAGCCAGAGCCACTTCCTGCACACGGTCACCCAGACCACCCAGAGCAACCACAATATCCCCATGTCATACAGAATACTCACATCATACGCCTGAGCTCCCTAGATCTTACTAGTCTAAATAGACTACGGAAGTTTTGCTTTTATTGTATCTTCACACTCATTTCAGTATAGATTTGGAAAATTTTATTCTCTCCCATGTACTGAATCTCGATCAGACCTGCCACTGTTCTGTCTCCTTGAGGGTCCTTAGCTCACCCACTCCCCCTAGTGATGCTGATTCTCTGTTCCTTCAGCCTGATGCTTTGGAACCTGTTGAAACCCTCCAGAAAATCCTTCCCCTCAAGATCCTGGGAGCCCATGGCATTAGGGTTTGGTTAGCCAGCCAACACAGCATCTATTAATTCACAATGTTCCCCACTTTCCTTTACTATCGGCTGCTCTGCAGCTACATCCATCTTCCAAAGCCTCTGCTACCAAAGCAGGATCTGATCCATTCCTGATCCAACCCTTGCTGTATCTTTGGTGGCTCTACCTTCAGCTACTGTGCTTGTAAGCTTTCTAATTCCCTTCTGAAAGATTTCTGTTTCTACCTCTTTGTTGGCCTCTACAACACCCCTTAAAACCTATTTCTCTCTCTCTCTTGCTCTCTCTCTCTCTGTTTCTCCTGAATGGCCTTGATAATGTGAATGTAGAAAGGATGTTTTCTCTCATGGGTGGGTTCACACCTGACAAGCATCATTAAAATAATTGGAGGGCACCCTTTCAAGACAGATATCAGATGAAGTGTTTTCTCTCACAGGATTGTGCTACTTTGGTACTCTTTAACAAAATGAATAACTTGACACTGGAGATCTGGAACAAACAAAAACAGAAATTGCCAAGAAACTCTGCAGATCTGGCAGCATCTGTGGAGTGTGATGATTACTATGGTTATAAGAGGTGTATTTTGTTCAGTTTCTTTCTCTGAAGAGAGGTTGAGACAGTGGCACAGAGTGGCCTGTTCCAAGACAACAATATAAACAGCTTGTTTTGCCTTTTTTTTCAAGTGTTGGAACAATATAAGCAGCTTGAATGGGTGGAGCCAGGTTCCCACAGACCCAGGGTTTTAGTTTGGCTTTCAGTAATTGTTGGAGTTTTGAGGCTGCTGTGTCTCTCTCCTTGCTACAACAAAATGCTTGAGCTCTCTCTCTCTCTCTGCCAGAAATTTCTCTTAATGTTCCTTCCTCCTGGACTGGAGAAACATTGCATGGGAGACAATCTATTTTACTGAATTTGCCTTTGCTAAGGGTGTGTTAATGAAATGTTACCATATTAGAACAGGGGCTATTTAGTAATTAAATAATCTATTATTCTGCTATGTTTTCCAATAGAGCTAAAACTAGACCAGTTTTTCTTTTCTGTTAGTATTTTAACTATTCAGTAAGAGTAAAATGTGTTTTGCTTAAAGCTAAGTATTTCCTTCATGTATTTGAAGGGAGTTTGATGTAGTATATGACAGGAGACAGAAACGGGTTAACATATCAAGTCCAGTGACACTTTATCAGAACTTGGTACAGAGAGGGACAGTTAGAAAAGGAACCCAGAGAGGTAGAAAAAAATGTAACATCTATCCGCCCACTCCTTGCAACCTCTCCCCACCCAATGATCAGTTTAACTGTCTCCATTACCCTAAAACCTGGACACCTCTGAAACTATCCATTAAACTGTAGAATTCAGAGGTCTCTGTTATGTCTCAGTTAATTTGTACACAGGAAACATTAAAAGATTGGAAATGAAGTTTAAACTCCAAAGTAACTACTAAATTGCAAATTCCACATGGCAGTTTACACTTTCCACATACACCCTTTACTGCACCTCCTTCAGACCCATTTGTTCCCAACTCTACCCTAAGCCAACAGCATAAACTCCTGATGAGATGTGAAAATGCCTATCCCAGCCTCCAAACTGACAGGTTAACTGCTCTTGGGACATAACAAAACCCCTTTCTTCCAGAGCAGGACACTCACCCCTCCTTGCTCAGGATGCAAAGCCCTCCCAGGATCCAACACCTCCACTAGCTCTTGGGACATTGCACTCCACCCTTTCTTCTGGAACCTGGTAACACCTCATCCAGCAAATTCGATTATGCCCATCCATCCCAACTGATCTGAAATGCTCCAGAACTTCACTTGTTCCGTGATGCCCTATTCACCTGCCATTCAACTTTCCCCTCACCTTACCTACCTGGTAGCATACTTACCTGGCATCCTATGTACCTGGTTCCTTATCTCCCTGGCACCCTAGCTTCGTGCTTACCTTGCATAATTCCTCTTACACAGGACCTCTCAAAGTCTGTGCTGCTGGGCAGTTCACAGAATGACAGAGGCATGAGGGTGTGGAAGAAGGCTATTCAGCCTATCGACTCAGTAAATGAGTATCATTGTCAATAGCCAATCTCCTGCTTTTTCCCCATTTTTCTTAAAATTCAGATAATCATCCAAGACCCTCTTGAATACCTTGAATTTAAATTACAGAATACAGCAGCTACTGCTGTGAGAAATGGGAATGTAGCTTACCTTCTGCTGACTGTCTTGCACTAAGAGGGACCTGTTAGGTTTGAGCTGTACTATATTTCTGAGAAATAGTAATCAGAATCTCCTGCCAGAAATGCAGAGCTCTGTCATAAAAGAGAAATGTAGGAACAAGTGTAGCCTGATTGTTTGTTCATGGAAAATCCAGCCCAATATCTGTGAAACACCTTGAAAATCTTTATTGTATTTCATTGGATTAAGGACACAAGCTGTTGGTGTTGTTCACATAATTTCTGAGGCAGAACTTGTACAGAAAGTTGTAAACAGGTTGCAGATCTTCACATTATGAAGTGCACCTAGATTGCTGCACTGTAGAAGCTTAACAAGGCTCCTTAGACAGCACCTTCCAAACCTAGAACTACTTTCATCCAGAAGGACAAGGACAGCAGGTACATGGGAACACTATCCCTTGCAAGATTCCCACAAAGTCACTCACCATCCTGACTTTGAAATATATTGCTGTTCCTTCACTGTGGCTAGGTCAATATCCTGGAATTCCCTTCCTAATAGCATTATGGGTCCATGAGCAGCACATGGACTGCAGCAGCTCAAGAAGACAGTTCTTCACTACCTTCTCAAGGAGCAACTATGGACAGGCAATAAATGCTGGACCCAGCCAGTGACACCTTTGTCTGATGAATGAGTCAAATAGAGTCTTAGAATTACTGGTCGTACTTCATAATTGTCATTTTTAAACATATATGGACGTACTGAGGATTGGACAGGAAAAATCAACCTCTTCCTTTTACAATAAATGCAAAGGGGCTCTCTGATCACCCAACCAACACATCCTCCATTGCTCCGACAGTTGCAGAATTAGACGTTTAATTCCTCGTCAGCTCAGAATCTCTCGGTTGCCATTCTGAAACATTAGCAGATCCAGAAGCACTCTTCTAAAAACTGTTGCCTACTTAGTGAGCATAACTCATCCCGAGGCGATTTGGCAGTCTATGTGCTGTAAGCAAATGAAAGTTATCAATCATGCTACATGTTCTGACATAAGCATGTGTATATAATCAATAATGCAATAATGTAAGAGAAGGATATTATGAACCAACGTTCTGGTTGTACTGCTGAATATAGGAATTACATTTTGATAATTGTATTTTGTTTATTTGTTGTGCCAGTGGTGAATTATGAGTGTAATTAGGGCTTCTGAGAACTGGGCTGAGAGTTTTCAAACTATTTCTTTACTAGGAAGCTTTTATAAGTAAGGAAAGAGGGAGAAGTGCCCAGCTGGTTAAAAAGGCAGCATTGGAAATTAGTAACTCAACTTAAGAACAACGTAAAGGCTGCATAGTGGAGTTCAGAAAAGTATGTGCTGAAAATCTAGGCCTGTTTAAACATATTTCATTGAATATTGCATCCGAGAGAGAAGCTGTTCACAGCGTGCTGACTCTGACTGAGTTTTCCAATTAGTGCCAAACTCCTGTTCTTTCCCCACAGTGCTATAAGGCTTCTACTCTGCAATTGTTCATCCAGGGTCCTTTTGAATCCGCTGGCACCATGCTGCAGACAGCATTAAATCACTCCATTATAACTCACCGGAAAAATATCTCTTTATCTCATCGCTGTCTCTTTTGGCAATTACCTTAAATCTATCTCCTCCGATTAGCAACCGTTCAGCCAGTGAAAACAGGTCCTGCTTATTCATTCCATTGAAACTCAGAATGGCCTTGAACACCTCTGTCAAATCTCTGCTCAGCCTTTTTAGCTCTTAAGGAAATAGCCCCAAGCTGTTCTCAAGTTGCCCCCTAGCAGCCAAAATACGCCAAATTAAGACCATAAGACAAAAGAGCACAATTTGGCCATTAAGTCCATCGATTCTGCTCTGCCATTTGATCATGGATGATATGTTCCTCACCCCATTCTTGTGTCTTCTCCCTGTAACCCTTGACCCCCTTACTAATCAAAAACCTGTCGATCTCTGTCTTAAAGACACTCAATGAATTGTCCTCCACACTCCTCAGCAGCAAGGAGTTCCATAGAATCACCATTCTTGGGCTGAAGAAATTCCTCTCCATCTCAGTTCTAAAGGGCATCTTTTCATTCTGAGGCTGTGCTCTTGGATCCTACACCCTCCCACCAGTTGAAACATATTCTCATATGCAATCTATCCGGGTTTCTCAGCATTCTGTAAGTTTCAATCAGAAACCGCCCCTCAGTCTTCTAAACTCTATCAAGTACAGACCTGGGAGTCCTCAACTACTCCTCATATAACAAGCCCTTCATCCACAGGATCATTCTTGTAAACCTCCTCTGGAGTCCCTGTAAGATCAGCTCATCCTTCCTTACATGCAGGGCCCAAAATTGCTCATAATATTCCAAATACAATCTGACCAGAGCCTTATACATCCTCAACAGCATACCCCTGCTCTCGCATTCTCACCCTCTTGAAATGAATGCTGACATTGAATTTGCCTTCCTAATTGCTAACTGAACCTGCATATTAGCTTTAAGAGAAGCCTAAACTAAGATTGCCAAGTTTCTTTGTGCTTCATATTTCTGAAACATTTCCCCATTTAGAAAATAATCTGTATATTTAACTTCCTACCAAAGTGCATAGTCTCACGCTTTCCTGTGTTGTGTTCTCTCTACAACTTCTTTTGCACACTCTCCTGGCACACCCAAGTCCTTCTGCAGCCTCCTGCTTCCTCAGCACTACTCCACCTATCATTATACCATCTGCAAACTTATCAATAATAAAGTGAGTCATTGTGATCCCAGCATTGACTCCTGTAGAACTCCTGTAGTCCCTTGGCTGCCATCCTAAAAAAAAGGCTGTTACCCACACTCTCTGTCTTCTGCCAGACAGCCAATCTTCTATCCATGCCAATACCTTGCTCCTAACACCATGGGCTCCTATCTTATTTAGCAGTCTCCTGTGCAGCACCTTGTCAAAGACCTTCTAGAAATCCAAATAGATCACCTCTATTGGCTCACCTTTGTCTAATTTGCTTGTTACCTCCTCGAAGAATTCTAACAGATGTGTCAGACATGACTTCCCATGGATGAGGCTGTGCTGACTCTGCCCAGTTTTACCAGGGACCTCCAAGTAATTTCACTCTCATTGTTATTAATGGAATCTAAATTCTCACCAATACTAGGTCAGGACTATAATTTCTTGTCTTCTGCCTCACTCCTTTCTCAATCAAGGATGTTACATTAGCCATTTTTTGAATCCTCTGGAACCCTCCTTATCTCCATTGTTTCTTGGAAGATTCAGAACTTTGAGGTGTAGTCCATCCAGCCCAGGTGATTTATCCAGCTTCAGATCTTAAAGCTTCCCCAAGGATTAAAATTAGAATCCCTACAGTGTGGAAATAGGTCCTTTGGCCCAACAAGTCCACATGGACCCTCAGTGCATCCCACCCAGACCCATTTCCCCTATGACACACCTAAGCTACACATCCTGAACACTACGGACAATTTGGCATGGCCAATCCACCTAACCTGCACATCTTTGGACTGTGGGAGGAAACCCACACAGACACGGGATAATGTGCAAACTCCACACAGACAGTCACCCAAGGCCAGAATCGAACCTGGGTCTCTAGTACTGCAAGGCAGCCGTGCTAACCATTATGCCACTGTGTTGCCCCAGTACTTTCTGTTTAGTGTTGGCCTCACCTCTGACCCAGACTCTCTTGAAATTCAGGTATGCTGTTGATGTCTTCCACTGTGAAAACTGATGAAAAGTACCAATCAGTTCCTCCACCTTCTCTTTGTTCTCCCACTAAAACATTGCCAGCTTGATTTTTCAGTGATCCAATGTTCAGTCTTGGCTCTCTCTTACCTTTTACAGTTCTAAACAAAAATCTTGCAGTCTTCTTTTATATTACTGGCTGGTTTACACTATCTTTTATATTCCCCCCACCTCTTGTTTTTTCAGTTGTGCTATGCTGGTCTTTAAAGACTTCCAAATTCTCTGGCTTCCCACGAACTTTCACCATGCGATATGTTTTTATTTCACTTTTATGCTGACTTCCCTTCTTGGTCTTGATAGTCTCATTGTCCCCTTAGTATGTTTTTCTACATTGGGATGAATTTCTGCAGAGTGTCTCGAATTACTCCCAGAAACCCTGCCATTGCTTCTCCACTGTCTTCCCTGCTGGGGTCCCCTTCCAATCACCTCTGGCCAGCTCCTCCCTCATGTTTTTGAAGCTACCTTTACTCAGTTATAATACCATTACACCTGATTCCAGCTTCACCCTCTCAAACTGCAGAGTGAATTCTGTCATATTATGGTCACTGCCCCGAGAGGTTCTTTCACTTTAAGCTCACTAATCAAGTCTGCCCCATGACAAATTGCCAAATCCAAAATTGCCTGTGTCCTCGTGGCTTGATTACAAAAGTAAACTATTTCATTGACATTCCACAAATTCCTTTTCTTGGGATCTGCGACCAGTAGAATTTTCCCAGTTCACCTGCATATTGAAGTCCCATGACAGTTAGAATAAAGCCTTTCATACATGCTTTTTATATTTCCAGATTTACTTTCTTCCTCACATCCTGACTACTGCTTGGAAGACTTTACACATGTCCTGTCAGGGTCGTTTTTCCCTTGCAGTTCCTCAATTCTACCCACAGAGATTCTACACTGTCTGCTTCCATGTCACTTCTTGCTATTGTTTAATTTAATTTCTTCCTAACAATGCAACCACACCCTGTCTCCCCTTCTGCCTGCCCTTTCAATAGGACACATAGCCCTTGATATTTAGTTCCCAGCTCTGATCCCCTTGCAGCATCCTGCCTGCCAGTTTCAATCTGCGTTACAAGCTCACTCACTTGGTTTTGCACAATATCCTCAGTCCTGCATTGTCCATCCCCCTTCTCATCATTGCCCCCCGTGCCTGAAGTAAGATTCCTGGCTCTTTCCATGCTCGCAGCCCTTTTATTTGTTCTGGAAACTTTAATAGCTTCTCCTAAGCCATCTGCTCTTTAACTTGTTTGAATTCATTGTGATCACTCTATTTCACCTTTCTGCTCGGATTCTAATCCAAGACTGGTTCAGGTGGAGACTGTCCTGACAGTACAGTTCCTTTCTGTCCAATGACTGGCATCAGTGCCACGTGAAATGAAACCACCAAACCATCCACCTATATCATGGGTGAAATTTCATGCTAATCTATATCTTCCAGGATTTCCAGGACTGCCCTGTTGTGACTGCTGCAGCAAGAACAAGGGCTAATCTTCCACTATTTACATTTGCAAAGCCTTGTATAATGGGAAACACTCCTGAGCCCTCCCTTGACTTTCATGGCTTCAATGAATAAATATGGTGCTAATTTTTCATGTGTTTCAAATTAATAATAACCCATTATCCCTAATGTATCAAAAGCACTTTTTTTTCTGTAGCCTACATGTCCTTTCTCTCATTGTTTTATTTTCCAAGCAAGCTTCAAAATAACTTTACAGAATTCTGCTTTCAGTACATGTTCACAGTGAAAAGAAAAAGGGCTTCTTGAAAGTTTTAAGTAACCATCCTTTTTTTATATACTCCATGCATTTAATTAGCTATGATGGAAATAAAAGCGAGGCTTGCATTTACATATCATCATTTATGACCTCTGGGCATTTCAAAATACTTTTAAAGTGTAGTCATTAATGTGATACAAAAAATGCTGCAGCTAATATTTGTACACTGCAAGCTAACAACAATGTAATCTGTTTATAACTGAGGTTAATTGAAGAAAAAAGCTTGTCTAGGAATCAGACAAACAAGGAACAAGAGTAGGCCACTCAGCCCTTTGAGCCTGCTGCAACATTCAATAAGATCATGGCTGATATAGTAGGAGCTGCCGATGCTGGAGAATCTGAGATAACATGGTGAGAAGCTGGATGAACACAGCAAGCCATGCAGCATCAGAGGAGCAGGGAAGTTTGACGTTTCGGGTCGGGACCCTTCTTCAGAAAGATCATGATCTGATTTAGACTTCGACTCTACGTTCCAGATTCAAGAATAGCTTTTTCTCCACTGTTATCAGACTTTTGAACAGACCTCTCAAATGTCAATTCTGATCTGTCTGTCTGTACTTTCTCTGCTACTGTAACACTGTATTTTTTGGTCTGTTCTACTACCCTGAAGCACTTTGTAGGTAGATCTGGCCATATAACATGTAAAAGAAGAGTTTTCACTGTATACCGGTAAGCATGACAACAATAAATCAATCAAGCATACCCCCAGTAAGGATTTATCCTCTTGGTCATCAAGACCCTACCTCCCTCTGTCTTAAGAATATTTAAAAATTCTGCATCCACTGCCTTTTGTGGAGGGGAATTCCAAAGACTCACAAACTTCTGAGAGGTAAAATTATCGGGTGCAACTGCTATCAATGAACATATAGCACCATGACAATCGTTTGGTTGAGAGACAAAATTTGAGGAGGACGCGTTAGGACAGACTTCCTGAATTTTAATCATCTGGAGAGATTGTAATATTTTATGTAGACACCAGTGCAATTCTCTCAATACGAGTTTGTGCATGGAAATTCTGACATTTAGAACCCAAACAAGTGGCAAGAAATTCCACTAGCAATTGAGTTGTTGCAGATAGAAATCCACCATTCTTAAATTTAAAAAAACATGGAATCTTTCACAGAGGCCAAGAGGGGCTGAGGCAAAGTGCCAACTGAATTTACTGGAGTGGCAACTTATAGAATCATAGAATTAATACAGTGTAGAGGGACCTGGCGACCCAGTTATAGGAAGAATATCATTCAACTGGAGAGTGTTCAAAAGAGATTTACCAGGATATTGCTGGGAATAGAAGGTTTCAGTTATAAGGAGATGCTGAATAGGCTGGGACATTTTTCACTGGGGCACAGGAGGTTGAGAGGTGCCTTTGTAGAGGTTTATAAAATCACAGGTGGTACAGACAGGGTTAATGATGGGTGTCTTTTCCACAGGATGATGGATTTCAAGACTAGTGGGCATATTTTTAAGATGGCAGGAGAGAGGTTTAAAAAGACTTGAGGGGCAATTGTTTTACATAGTGGGTGGTGCTTGTGTGGAATGAGCTTCCTGAAGAAGTGGTGAATGCAGATACAGTTACAATATTTTAAAGACATTTGGAATCGGAAATGTTTGGATGGATGTGAGCCAGGAGCAGACAGGTGGGACTAATTTGGTTTGGGATTATATTCGACATGGACATGAAGAGTCTGTTTCTGTGCAGTTTGAATCTATGACTCTATGACCCTTTATGCCTCCCTCTCTATTACTCAGTGTCAATCTCCTGCCTCTTCCCCACATTTCTGCACACAATTATTAACCAAAAAAACATCCAATGCCTCTTGAATGCTTCATTTGAACCTACCACCACCATCTTCATAAACCTAACTACTCGCTGCATGAGAAAACATTTTTACTCTCATTACCTTGCTTCATCTGCACTTTATTTTAAATTGAATCGAAAAATCTCAGAGAAGACTGAAATCTACCAACTGAGCCACTGCTAGCACTTAGAGGAGCAATTATTCCTGAGGCTGCAAATATGTTTTCAGTGGTATCTGATGCAGATTCTGCATTTCACCATCTATCTTTAAGCTGCTTTTGGCTTGTGTGCTAAATATATGCATATTGAAATAAAAACATTAGCTGAGTTTGTAGAATTTGCTAAACTCCCTGCTATTTTAGCTTGATTCTGAAACGAAACAATTAAATCAGATAAGCAGGAATGATCACTACTTGAAATTAGTCATGTTAAAAGCAATCTTAATTGGCTGTTACAAAAGGCAAACAAATATCACTCCAAAGATTTCTCCAATTGTTTGAAAATCTAAAGCCAACCAAATGTAGCAGTGTTGCTAACAGCTCACCTGATATTTTTTATGTGGTTCAGCACCAACAGTATTGAGCACAGAAACTCAATGATGAAGCTCCTGTTTATGACCTGACTAGAAACATATCTAATTTTCACTCATTTTATCTCTGAAAGCCAATTGAATAATGGGTACTTTGCTTTCCAGTTCATGAGCACTAATTGAGCTATTCCTTTGCAGTACCTTACTTTGATTTTTCTCTTTCATTTGAAAGCCATCATGTAGTGAGTTTTTTGCTTCATACATTCATGGAATTTAGACATTGTTTGCTGGACTACTGTTAAGTACCTGTCCTTAGTTGTCCTGCAGAATCTGGTTCTGAGAAGCTTTCTTGAACGACTGCTGTCCATGTGCTGTAGATAGACCCATAAGGCTGTGAGGGAAGGAATTCCAGGACTTGGAAAGCAAAGTCACACTGGGCCAATTCATCTTCACCACCCCAGGGCTCGCCAGGACCACATATCAGGTATACACCAGGGGTACAGCAGCACAGTGACTATGCCATTAGCATGCTTATCCAGAGACTTCGATTTATTTTGACATTGAAACTTTATTTTAGGGCAACAAAAATAAGAGGACATCGTTTTAAAGTGATAAGCAAATGAAGCAAGGGTGAAGTGCGAAAAAGAGAAAACATTTTATACTCAGCGAGTAGTGAGAGCCTGGAATTGAGGTTTAACTGAGGCATTCACAAGGGTCATTGGATGGTTATTTGGAAAAGGCAGGAAGTTGGCAGTAGGTAGTAGAAGTAGTGCAGACATGATGGGTTGAATGGCCTCCTTCTGCACTGTAACAATTCTGTGATTCTGTTACAAATGATCCAAAGACTTTAAGTGCTAACTCCTCTACAGTGGCTGAGGAATTTAAGCTCAACAAATTGAACATATTGTAACAAAGGTGGGCAGAGTAGTTGTGAAGTGGAAGGCAGGAAGCTAAAATATGTGGCTCCTTTCTGAGAATTGTGTCTTGTTTGTGCGTAGAAATTTTAAAAAAATGTTTGTCTGTGAGCAGCGGCTAAAATTTCCAGCACCGAAACCCTCAAAATGTGAATCAAGTGGATCAAAAAATGCCTTACAAGGTGGTAGGCTAAAAAACAGTTGTTTTGATGTTATGACATTTTGAATTTGGGCAATTAATTTTATTGAAACACCTAGAAACAGAAACCCTATTGAAGTTAAACCTTATGGTGTTGACAACCTGAAACCAATCATATCATAAAAATTTCGTTATGTCATTATGAGCATATAGGATGAGGGCATTGAGAAAATTGGAGAGAGCAAACTGCCATCTGAAAGAGAGAGACACAACTGTCATCTGCTAGAGTTAGCACCGTTAGAGAAAGCCCACCTAATTCATTAAAAGTACCACAGTATTTTAGCTCAATGTCCTCACTGAAGAAATTATAGAGATAAAACATCCCTGACAGCAGAATTAATGAAAGAAAGGTATTTGTGAAGAGATCGAAGATGACAAAATATTCCAGATGATAGTCTGTGTGAATTTGGAGAGACTAAGTTACAATTTATTGCTTCTTATTAATTGGGTTTATATTACTGGGACTAGCCTCCATTTAAACATAATTCCAATAGAATTTAGACCAGTTAGGGAGTAGTTAGTGGTCAAAGTGGGAATTGTTGGTTCGTGAGTAATTTTGCTAATTTGTTCATTGTTGGGTTAAATAAATAAATTGTTTCTTGATACTTGTGAAGTGGAGATTAAGGATTTTCTTTCTTTTAACCACTCTTTTAATAAGTAACAAGGGGGAAAGATGACCTTCTCTGGGTGTTTAGGGTAACTATTGTAGGGAAACCCCAACTCAACTCCAGGACTTGTGTCAACTGCCTTTGACAAAATGATGATGAATAACTTTTTTAAATACAATAGCAGGTTTGCTGACAGATTAAGAGCATCACACATTGCCACTGGTCTGGACTCACACATAGTTCAGACCAGATATGACTTCAGATTTCCTTTCCTAAAGGACATCTTTGTAGCTAAATCTAAATCTAAATCAACTAAATCTTTGTAGCAATCCAAACTGACCGTTATTCTTGTGATAATGGGAACTGCAGATGCTGGAGAATTCCAAGATAATAAAATGTGAGGCTGGATGAACACAGCAGGCCAAGCAGCATATCAGGAGCACAAAAACTGATGTTTCGGGCCTAGACCCTTCATCAGAGAGGGGGATGGGGAGAGGGAACTGGAATAAATAGGGAGAGAGGGGAAGCCCTAAATGAGTTTTTTGCTTCTGTCTTTACGAAGAAACGAACTTTGTAGTGAATGAAACCTTTGAAGAGCAGGTGTGCATGCTGGAATGGATAGAGATAGAGGAAGCTGATGTGCTGAAAATTTTGTCAAACATTAAGATTGACAAGTCGCCAGGCCCGGACCAGATTTGTCCTCGGCTGCTTTGGGAAGCGAGAAATGCAATTGCTTCGTCACTTGCGAAGATCGTTGCATCCTCACTCTCCACTGGAGTCGTACCTGAGGACTGGAGAGACGCAAATGTAATTCCTCTCTTCAAGAAAGGAAATAGGGAAATCCCCGGCAATTATAGACCAGTAAGTCTCACGTCTGTCGTCTGCAAGGTGTTAGAAAGGATTCTGAGGGATAAGATTTATGACCATCTGGAAGAGCATGGCTTGATCAAATACAGTCAACACGGCTTTGTGAGGGGTAGGTCATGCCTTACAAACCTTATCGAGTTTTTTGAGGATGTGACTAGAAAAGTTGATGAGGGTCGAGCTGTGGATGTGGTGTATATGGACTTCAGTAAGGCATTTGATAAGGTTCCCCATGGTAGGCTCATTCAGAAGGTCAGGAGGAATGGGATACAGGGGAACTTAGCTGCTTGGATACAGAATTGGCTGGCCAACAGAAGACAGCGAGTGGTAGTAGAAGGAAAATATTCTGCCTGGAAGTCAGTGGGTTTCCACAGGGCTCTGTCCTTGGGCGTCTACTGTTTGTAATTTTTATTAATGACTTGGATGAGGGGATTGAAGGATGGGTCAGCAAGTTTGCAGACGACACAAAGGTCGGAGGTGTTGTTGACAGTGTAGAGGGCTGTTGTAGGCTGCAGCGGGACATTGACAGGATGCAGAGATGGGCTGAGAGGTGGCAGATGGAGTTCAACCTGGATAAATGCGAGGTGATGCATTTTGGAAGGTCGAATTTGAAAGCTGAGTACAGGATTAAGGATAGGATTCTTAGCAGCGTGGAGGAACAGAGGGATCTTGGTGTACAGATGCATAGATCCCTTAAAATGGCCACCCAAGTGGACAGGGTTGTTAAGAAAGCATATGGTGTTTTGGCTTTCATTAACAGGGGGATTGAGTTTAAGAGTCGTGAGATCTTGTTGCAGATCTATAAAACTTTGGTTAGACCGCACTTGGAATACTGCGTCCAGTTCTGGGCGCCCTATTATAGGAAAGATGTGGATGCTTTGGAGAGGGTTCAGAGGAGGTTTACCAGGATGCTGCCTGGACTGGAGGGCTTATGTTATGAAGAGAGGTTGACTGAGCTCGGTCTCTTTTCATTGGAGAAAAGGAGGAGGAGAGGGGACCTAATTGAGGTATACAAGATAATGAGAGGCATAGATAGAGTTGATAGCCAGAGACTATTTCCCAGGGCAGAAATGGCCAGCACGAGGGGTCATAGTTTTAAGCTGGTTGGTGGAAAGTATAGAGGGGATGTCAGAGGCAGGTTCTTTACGCAGAGTTGTGAGAGCATGGAATGCGTTGCCAGCAGCAGTTGTGGAAGCAAGGTCATTGGGGTCATTTAAGAGACTGCTGGACATGTATATGGTCACAGAAATTTGAGGGTGCATACATGAGGATCAATGGTCGGCACAACATTGTGGGCTGAAGGGCCTGTTCTGTGCTGTACTGTTCTATGTTCTATGTTCTCGAGGGGGAGGCGGACCGAAGATGGAGAGTAAAGAAGATAGGTGGAGAGAGTATAGGTGGGGAGGTAGGGAGGGGATAGGTCAGTCCAGGGAAGACAGACAGGTCAAGGAGGTGGGATGAGGTTAGTAGGTAGATGGGGGTGCGGCTTGGGGTGGGAGGAAGGGATGGGTGAGAGGAAGAACCGGTTAGGGAGGCAGAGACAGGTTGGACTGGTTTTGGGATGCAGTGGGTGGGGGGGAAGAGCTGGGCTGGTTGTGTGGTGCAGTGGGGTGAGGGGACGAACTGGGCTGGTTTAGGGATGCAGTGGGGGAAGGGGAGATTTTGAAACTGGTGAAGTCCACATTGATACCATTAGGCAGCAGGGTTCCCAGCCGGAATATGAGTTGCTGTTCCTGTAACCTTCGGGTGGCATCATTGTGGCACTGCAGGAGGCCCATGATGGACATGTCATCTAGAGAATGGGAGGGGGAGTGGAAATGGTTTGCGACTGGGAGGTGCAGTTGTTTGTTGCGAACTGAGCGGAGGTGTTCTGCAAAGCGGTCCCCAAGCCTCCGCTTGGTTTCCCCAATGTAGAGGAAGCCGCACCGGGTACAGTGGATGCAGTATACCACATTGGCAGATGTGCAGGTGAACCTCTGCTTAATGTGGAATGTCATCTTGGGGCGGGAACTCCCCACCTACGTCCGTGAAACTACCCACGCCCTCCACCTCCTCCAGGACTTCCAATTCCCTGGCCCCCAACACCTCATATTCACCATGGACGTCCAGTCCCTATACACCTGCATTCCGCATGCAGATGGCCTCAAGGCCCTCCGCTTCTTCCTGTCCCACAGGCCCAACCAGTCCCCCTCCACCGACACTCTCATCCGCCTAGCTGAACTCGTCCTCACCCTCAACAAATTCTCTTTTGACTCCTCACACTTCCTACAGACTAAGGGGGTGGCCATGGGCACCTGCATGGGCCCCACCTATGCCTGCCTCTTTGTAGGTTATGTGGAACAGTCTCTCTCCCGCACCTACACAGACCCCAAACCCCACCTCTGTCCCTTTCACCTTAAAACTATGGCCTTTAGTTTTAGACTCTCCAGCCTGGGTAAAAGCCCTTGACCACTCACACTATCAATGCTCCTCGTGATTTTATGAACTTCTCTTAAGTCACCCCTCAAGCCTCTGATGCTCCAGGGAAATTAGCCCCAACCTATTCAGGCTCTCCCTTTTGCTCAATCTCTCCAATGATGGTAACATTCTTGTCAATCTTTTCTGAACCCTTTCAAGTTTACCAACATCATTCCTATAGCAGGAAGACCAGCACGGAACACAGTATTCCAGATCTGGCCGAACCAACTTACTGTACAACTGCAACATGATCTCCCAACTCATACACTCAATGCACTCACCAATGAAGGAAAACATACTAAATGGCCTCTTCACTACCCTGCCTACCTTCCACTTTCAAAGATCAATGAAACTACACTCCAAGATCGCTTTGTTTGACAACTTTCCCCAGGACTTTACCATTCAGAGTATGAGCCCTGTCCTGATTTGTCCTACCAAAATGGAGCATCAGAGGCTTGAGGGGTGACTTTATAGAAGTTCATAAAATCACGAGGAGCATTGATAGTGTGAGTGGTCAAGGGCTTTTACCCAGGCTGGAGAGTCTAAAACTAAAGGCCATAGTTTTAAGTTAAAAGGGACAGATTTAAAAGGGGCTTAAGGGGTAACTTCTTCACACAGAGGATGATGTGTGTATGCAATGAGCTACCAAAGCACCCCACATTTATCTGGGTTAAACTCCATCTATCAAGATCCTGTTCTACTCTGAGGTAACCTTCTTCACTGCCCACTACTCCTCCGATTTTGGTGTCATTCGCCATCTTACTAACCATGTCTCTTCTCCTCATATGCAAATAATTTATATAAATGACTAAAAGCAGGGGACCCAGAACTGATACTTGTGCATTTTCTCAGTCATAAATATGATGAGGGCATCGCTGACAAAACTAACATTTGTTGCCCTTCCCTAATTGTCCAGAGGCCAGTTAAGAATCAATCGTGTTCCTGTGGGTCTGGAGTCACACTTAGAACAGGCTAAGGTAAGGGCAGTAAATTTTCTTCCCTCACGGGCATCCATGAATATGATAATATTTTTCCCCAAAAGCCATCAACAATTTCATGATTATCAAGAGACTCTTAACTCTAGATTTTTTTTTACTGTTGAATTTGAATTTCACTAGCTGCTATTGAAACCAAGTCCTCAGAACATCACTTGGGTTTCTGGGTTATTATGTTAGAGATAATACCACTAGGTCATCACCTCCCCAATGAGATAACTCTTTTTAAAGTTCACAGAAAAAATTAACTGAAACCTTTATGGATTATCATCATGGAACAAATATGATGAAAGTTGTGCATTATATATTGATATTATTTCTGGAATATGAATCGTTTTGAAAAGAGAGGCAGACTGTTCTAAGAAGTCTGGGAAAGAGATTTTAGCAATGAAAACAAGCTGGATAAGCTCAGAGATAGTAGGAGCTGCCAATGCTGGAGAGTCTGAGATAACAAGGTATGGAGCTGGATGAACACAGCAGGCCAAGCAGCATCAGAGGAGCAGGAAGGCTAACGTAGGACTTGAAAAATTAAAAAATATCAGTGAAGCATTTTCCAAAAGAACATCAAGCCACAACCCCACCAACAAAATTCACGTCAGCAGCACACAAAACATGGCAGAAGTTTAGATTATATTAGATTCCCTACAGTGTGGAAACAGGCCCTTCAGCCCAACAAGTCCACACTGCCTCTTGGAGCATCCCACACCCATCCCCCTATAATTTATAATTTAGCATGGCCAATCCACCTAGCCTGCACATCTTTGGACTGTTTGAGGAAACTGGAGCACCTGGAGAAAACCCACGCAGACACGGGGAGAATGTGCAAACTCCACACAGGCAGTTACCTGAGGCTGGAATCGAACCCAGGTCCCTGGCGCTATGAGGCAGCAGTGCTGACCAGTGTTAACCACTGAGCCACCGTGCCACCCCTTTATCTTTAAAGCCAACATGATTGAATAGGTGTATAAATTGTGTTTATTCTGTATTTTTGAACAAATGTTATAAGTCAGGATATTTTGAATAGCATAAATGATCTCTCTCGAACTGCAACTGTAAATAAAAGTTTGAAATGCAAGTAGCTGACAAATTGAACTTGCTAACAATTGCTGATATGAATATATTCTTGTAATGTAATCAAGGTCACATTATCGTCTATCTGTATTTTGGATTGAATCACTGTTAGTTGCTTCTCTTGACACTGGGTGCATTCTATTAAAAATGTACTCTTCTATGTGAGCTTTTTGTTCTTAATCATTAACCTCTAGACATTCTGAGCAGTTGATGATAATATTATTATGTTGAAACATTATTACAGTGCAATAGTTTAAAAATAGGCAAAAGACAAAATTTGAATGAAGCAGTTGAAGTTGACTTTGTTCAGTAACAACTATCAAAAATGTTGCAGAATTGTGATTCGGCGGAAAGAGACTATTCAGTTCATCAAGCTTTCACCTGTTCTTTCCCCTAGTGCCAATCTTGTGTCTTTTTCCCATATCCCTGCACACCACTTCTATCTAAATAACCATCCAATGTCCCTCTCAAGTGCCTCAGTTTAACCTACTCCATCACATTTCCAGGCAGTAAAGTTTTTTTTTCTTACATTACCTTTGTTTTATTTGCACATCACTTTAAATCAATGCCCTCTCATTCTTTTTTCTTTTACAAATTCAACTTATCCTCCTTTGTCTTGTAGTCAATAGCTCCATTGACAAAGTCGAGGACTATCTCCAGCTGCTTTATCAATGGCCAACCACGATCATAAGTTCAGGAGTGAGGATGGTCACTGATGATTGCACAATGTTCAGTACCATTCGTGACTGCTCAGATACTGAAACAGTCCATGTTCAAATGTAACATGTTCTGGGCAATATTCAGGCTTGGGCTGACAAGTTGTAGATAGTATTCATCCCATTCAAAAGCCAGACTCTGACCATCTCCAATGAAACAATTTAACGATGGCCCCTTGATATTAAACGCTGTTACCATCACTAAATCCCCTACTTTCAATATCCTGGGGTTACCATTGGCCAAAAACTTAGCTGGACTTGCCACATAATTAATGGTTACAAGAGCAAGTCAGAGGCTGGGAACACTGCAGCAAGTAACTCACCTCCTGCCTCCCCAAAGCCTCTCCACCATCTACAAGGCACGAGTCAGGAGTGCGATGGAATACTCCCCACTTGCCCGGATAAGTGCAGCCCCAACGACACTCAGGAAACTCACTCCATCCAGGACAAATCAGCAGGCCAAACTTAGGGGAGGCGATGGCCTAGTGGTATTATTGGTGGAATGTGAATACAAAGACCTGGATAATGTTCTGGGAAAACGAAATGTGAGGCTGGATGAACACAGCAGGCCCAGCAGCATCTCAGGAGCACAAAAGCTGATGTTTCGGGCCTAGACCTTTCATCAGAGAGGCTCTCTGATGAAAAGTCGAGGCCCGAAACGTCAGCTTTTGTGCTCCTGAGATGCTGCTTGGCCTGCTGTATGCATCCAGCCTCATACTTCGTTATCTTGGATTCTCCAGCATCTGCAGTTCCCATTATCACTAATGTTCTGGGAACCTGGGTTTGAGTCCTGCCGTGGCAAATGGTGTAATTTGAATCCAATAAATATCTGGAATTAACAATCTTACAATGACAATGAATCCATTGGCGATTGTCAGAAAAAACCCCATCTGGTTCACTAATGACTTTTAGGGAAGGAAGCTGCCATCCTTATCTGGTCTGACCTACATGGGACTCCAGACCCACAACAATGTGGTTGACTGTTAACAGGCCTTTGGGCAATTAGGGATGAACAATAAATGCTGTCTAGTCAGCGACGCCCACATCACATGAATGAATAAAGCAAAAAAAAATTGCTTGATTGGCAACCCATCACAAACATCCATTCCCTCCACCAATGAACCTCAGTGGCAGTGTACTATCTTCAAGATGCACTGCAGAAAATCACCATCAATCCTTAGGCAGCACCTTCCAAACCTGCAACCATTTCCATCCAGAAGAACGAGGGCAGCAGATACATGGGAACACCACCACCTGCAAGAGCCCTTCCAAGTCATTCACCATCCAGACTTGGAAATATTGTGCCGTTCCTTCACTGTTACTGGGTCAAAATCCTGGAATTCTCTTCTTCAGGGCATTATGGTCAACCCACAGCACATGAACTGCAGCGGTTTAAGAGGGCAGCTCACCACCACCTTCTGAAGAGTGACTACGAATGGGCAGTAAATGCTGGTCGAATAGCTGTGTCCATGTCAGAGTGAATAAAGAAACGCACTGTATGTTTTATTAACTGTTGTCTCCATCTATCTTGCCACCTTCCGTGATCTTGCTCATAAACACACTAGTCCATCTGCTCCTGCAACCCCTTTAGAACTGTAGCCTTTATCTTATGTCATCTTTGAGTGTCCTTCCAAGCAAAATGCATCATCCCACTCTTCTGTGTATTAAACTCCATCTGCCACCTATCTGCCCACTCCACCAACTTGTCAATGTCCTTTTGGAGTTCACACTACACCCCTCACAGATTATAATTCTTCCATGTTCCCTCATGTGCCAAACTTTGAAACTTTTCCCTTTACGACAGGATCCAGATCAATACTAACCACTAGGAAACTCCACTAAAAATCTTCCTCAAATCAAAAAAAGTCCAATGATATGCATCAATTTGTTTAAATGGGATTTTGGAGCAGACGGTATCATTTCACTTAGATTCTGCTTTTAGTCTAATGTCACTTGTTTCATTTTCCACCCACACAGTTACTGTACAAAATGCAGATGCTGGAAATCAGTAATCAAACAGAAAGTGCTGGTGACGTTCAATAGATTGATCAGATGTTGTTAAGTTTTGAGTCTGATATAACTCTTCTCAAGGTTTCTCCAGTGTTTTCTTTGATTGCTTTCATAAAATCTAAGAATGTACCCAGCTCCAAAGGAGGTCATTCAGCTGATGATGGGAACTACAGATGCTGGAGAATCGAAGATAACAAAGTGTGGAGCAGGATGAACGCAGGAGGCCAAGCAGCATCTCAGGAGCACAAAAGCCGATGTTTCAGGCCTAGACCCTTCATCAGAGAGGTTTCCTTCATCAGAGAGCTCTGATGAAGGAAACCTCTCTGATGAAGGGTCTAGGCCCGAAACATCAGCTTTTGTGCTCCTGAGATGCTACTTGGCCTGCTGTGTTCATTCAGCTCCACACTTTGTTATCAAGGTCATTCAGCTATTCATTTTCTTTGTTCCTGTTCTCCGTTAAAAAAATCAACGAGTGCTCATCTCCCATTTTCTCCCTTTAATCATGCGCATTCTTCCCTTTCAGTTAATCATCCAAATTTCCCTTGAAAACCTCAAATGAGCTTGTCTTTGCCACTTTGACCGATGCCACATTCCAGATTGTAACTACATGATGGTTGAAAATGCCTTTGCTCATTTAATTTCGTTTTCCAATTAATTCAAATCTATGCCCTCTGCCTTTCTGATTTTTCTACCATTAGGCACTGTGAACTCTGTCCAGATCCATCGTGTTTTTGAAAGCTTCAAAATCCCTCTTTGTCTCCAGTTCATTTTCATTAAAAAAACCTTTCAAGCCCTTTGCAAATTTGCAATGGAGTTAAAAGAATGGATGCATTAGTTGTTGGTCCACAATTGTTACAGGCAGTAATTTTTATGCTAATATCAATTTTTGTCAATATAATCCTGGCTGGCTTTATATTGGCTCCTTTGATGATAATATGGCTTTAAGAGGTATATTTAGTCCTCTTATTTTGAAGGAAGGTTTTAAGATCGGGATGCCAAGCTGTCGATTTGAGACCAACAAAGTAAACAGTTTCTGAGGCCTTGGGGTTTTTTTAAAAGTTGGAACAATAGAAGCAGCCTGAATGGGTGGGGACAAGCTCCCACAGAACCAGGATTTATAGTTTTAGTTTTTCAGTAACAGTTACTGAGGTTTTGAAGTTAGATTTGGAAGCTGCATCTCTCCCTGCTGCTGTCTCACTCAGAAATTTCTTTTGATTTTTTTTTTCCCTCGTGTACTGGAGAATTGTATATGAGACAATCTATTTTACTGTATTTCCCTTTATAGGAAAAAACCATATTGGGACATTTACTGTTTAGGGGTTAAACCATCTATTATTCTGTTGGTATTCCAATTCTTTCTTTTGTTGTATTTTAACTGGTGTGTATGAATATAGTATATTTTGCTTCAAGCCTGGAAGTTTGACCAACTGAATTGCATTTGGAAGACAGTTCCTGGCACTTTCCCTTAAAATAGAAAAAGGTTAGCACGTAGGTTATCCTCTTAAAATGTTTACAGTGTTTGGTCTGGTTTGTAATGTCCCTGTCCAAAATTGTCGAGTCATTAAAACTCTAATCATGTACATTGCATGTTTTTATTGATGGCATCCAGCTCTATTTCACCACCACATCTCCATTTAACTCCCTGACAGTTGTTCAATTAACTGATACTTATCTGACAAACAGCTCCAGAAGTTGAGAAATGGCCTCCAATTTAACACTTCAGCCCTTGCTCCGAACTCTCTACTCTCGCAACCAAAACAGAAATTGCTGGAGAAGATCTGGCAGCATCTGTGGAGAGAAAGCAGAGTTAACATTTCAGATCCAGTGAGCTTTTCTCAGAAGGCAAGTTAGAGTCAAGGGTTACAGCCTGAAAGCAGGAAAATGGGGTTGATAAATATATCAACCATGATTTAATGTTGGAACAGGCTCAACGGGCTAAATAATTGAATTGTGCTCCTTTATCTTCTGATGTCATAGGTGACCGCTTTGCAGAATACCTACTTTCTGTCCACAAAAATGACCCTGAGTTTCTGTCAGTCTGGCACTTCAACATAACACCTGTGTTCCCTGGCTAACATATGCGTCTCAGGCTTGCTGCAGTGCTTCAGCAAATGTTAGTGCAATTTGGAAGAACAGCGTCTCACTTAGGAACCCTAAAGCCTTCAGGACCACATATTGAGTTCAATAATTTTAGGACCTGAGCACTTATTTGCATGTCTTTACCCAACCACCATACACCAGGCCTTGTCATCACAGGGGCTGCAATCATAAATAATTCATTGCCAATTACTAATAGCCCCTATTCATAGCTATTCACTCTTCCAGGCTGATCTTTACCCATTCCTTTGTTTGAACAACTGTATTTTTTCTCCCTCTGGGCTCCATCATCATCTATCATTTAAGCCTTAACCCCATCCCCCACTCCACCTTTAGCAGATATATCAACCTTTTGCTAGTTACACACAGTTCTGAGGAAGGGTTGCTGGTTCTGAATTGGTGACTCTGTTTTTTTTCTCTCCACAGGTCCTGCCAGAGCTGCTGAGGTTTTCCTGCATTTCTGTTTTTATTTCAGATACACATTGATATATTGTGCCTTTAATGTAATCAAAACTCCCAAGGCATGTCATAGAACATAGAATATAGAACATTACAGTACAGTACAGGCCCTTTGGCCCTCGATGTTGTGCCGACCTGTCATACCGATCTCAAGCCCATCTAACCTACACTATTCCATGTATGTCCATATGCTTATCCAATGACGACTTAAATGTACCTAAAGTTGGCGAATCTACTACCGTTGCAGGCAAAGCGTTCCATTCCCTTACTACTCTCTGAGTAAAGAAACTACCTCTGACATCTGTCCTATATCTTTCACCCCTCAATTTAAAGCTATGCCCCCTCGTGCTCGCTGTCACCATCCGAGGAAAAAGATTCTCCCTATACACCCTATCTAACCCTCTGATTATTTTATCTGTTTCAATTAAGTCACCTCTCAACCTTCTTCTCTCCAATGAAAACAGCCTCAAGTCCCTCAGCCTTTCCTCGTAAGACCTTCCCTCTATACCAGGCAACATCCTAGTAAATCTCCTCTGCACCCTTTCCAAAGCTTCCACATCCGTCTTATAATGCGGTGACCAGAACTGTACGCAATACTCCAAGTGCGGCCGCACCAGAGTTTTGTACAGCTTCACCATAACCTCTTGGTTCCGGAACTCGATCCCTGTATTAATAAAAGCTAAAACACTGTATGCCTTCTTAACAGCCCTGTCAACCTGGGTGGCAACTTTCAAGGATCTGTGTACATGGACACTGCAATCTCTCTGCTCATCTACACTACTAAGAATCTTACCATTAGCCCTGTACATTGCCTTCTGGTTACTCCTACCAAAGTGCATCACCGCACACTTGTCTGAATTAAACTCCATTTGCCACCTCTCAGCCCAGCTCTGCAGCTTATCTATGTCTCTCTGCAACCTACAGCATCCTTCGTCACTATCCACAACTCCACTGACCTTAGCGTCGTCTGCAAATTTACTAACCCATCCTTCTACGCCCTCATCCAGGTCATTTATAAAAATGACAAACAGCAGTGGACCCAACACCGACCCTTGCGGTACACCACTAGTAACTGGTCTCCAGGATGAACATTTCCCATCAGCTACCACCCTCTGTCTTCTTTCAGCAAGCCAATTTCCGATCCAAACTGCTATATCTCCCACAATTCCATTCCTCCGCATTTTGAATAATAGCCTATTGTGGGGAACCTTATCGAACGCCTTGCTGAAAATTTCAGATCGAACGCCTTGCTGAAAATTTCAGAAAAACATTACCAGCAACATCCAAAATGCTCTACTATGACATAAAAGGGATAATTCTTTGGACAAATTGGGAGTGATGTGTACCTCCTAATGAGATGATAACAGGCAGATAGTGATTAGAAAGACTCATGATAATTAATATATTTTGCTGTGCTAACTGCTGACAAATACAGGAGGAAGTTTTAACCCAGTAACCATAGTGAGTGGGGGTGTTGAGCAACCTGGAGGTTGGTAGAGCAGATTGACATTTTAAAACTAAAGCATTTCCCATGTGAGTTTACAAAGGGCGATCTCTTTCACTTTCTTCCATTTCGCATTGGACTATTGCATCTTTGCTCTGGGACTTGGCTCCTCAAATATTTCTTTAGTTCTCCAGAACTCCACCAGCAAACATATGGAACTGGACCCCGATGTACAAACCACTGAGAAACAAAACCGGAAGTGATACCAATCGTCCCAGCAAACCGAGGCATATGAATAAGAAACGGGACAGAACACCGATGCTTCACTGGAGGCACATTGACGATGTTACTCAGCAGGGGAACAAAACATCTGCAATCAAACACACCGGCTCAGTGAGCAAGTCTATAACGTCATCCACAATCCAAGCTACAAACCTTCCCAAAAATTTTAAACCTCTTTCCCAGGCAGAGACCACAATAGAGATACAATTCAAAAAAAACATTTTGGCCACCACAGAAGAAAATATTTTCTCCAAGCTATGTCGGATTCTAGCTCAAGGGCAGGCTTATTTGTTGTCCAGAAACAATTTCACGTGACATTATGCCACTGTGGGCCACTTAGGGATCACAAAGTAACAGAGCTGAGTTACTTGATCTCTGATCGTAACTGTGGTATACAATACAAAGACACAAACAATATGAACACGTCACATCAGTTCTACAGCCATTCAGAATCGCTGTTAACTACTTATTGATTTTGGGCCATTGTTTAACACGTGCAGTTTACCAGGATGACAGAGAGATAAAGGAGAATGGACATTGCAGGTCTCTATCTAAATAGACAAGTAAAAATATATAGTCCTAAGGAAGACACTGTTACATCCTTGTCAATGCAATTTACCAAAATATGTGTCTTAACTTTCCTCTCTGATGTCACATTTGTTGCTTAAAAGCCCTTAAAAATTATTTATTATTTCAGGTGCAGACTGGAATAAAATGTTGCTGCTTTAGCTCCTGATGCACTGTTGTTGGACTGGCTGCTATAGATCAGCCCCACAATATATCACCAATTCCTAGAAGCTGGGGTAAAGCAAAAATCCCAGAATCTAACTATAAAGAAGATCAACAACCTGATAACGTAACAACTACAGGTCATCAATGATTTTGGAAGAGACAATGAAGACACATGAAAATACAATGAAGACCCTCCCAGTCTGATTGTTAGCAACTCCTTTGTCTGACCAACTGTCTTTCTCTTTGGGCTCTATCTTATCGTTTACTCCCTACCCCACCCGCCTCCCTATTTTCTGCATATAAACGGATACTTTCCCACCCACTATCAGTTCTGAGGAAGGGTCACTGGGCCCGAAATGTTAACTCTATTTTCTCCTCCACAGATGCTGCCAGACCTGCCGAGCTTTTCCAGCAACTTTGTTTTTGTTCCTCATTTACAGCATCCACAGTTCTTTTGGTTTGTATGAAGACACAGGTGTTAGATTCGCAGACAGCACAAAGATTGACAAGAAAGTGTGTTGTGGAAGTGTAAATGTTGTAGTCTGATATGGGTAGGTTGACAGAGTAGATAAAGATATGGCGGAGTATATGCTGGAAAAATGCAAAACTGTTCACTCTGGTAGGAAGGATAACAAAGCAGAGTATTACTTTAATGAGAACAACTGGAGAATTCAGAGTTGCACAAGGATCTAGTTAAAGTATATGAATCACGAAATGAGAGCACGCAGCTAAAGCACATAACCAACAACACTTGAAAGGTCAAATGATCCATATCTCCTATTTCGTATACTTGTATATTCATACAGATCCTCTGAACCAAAATATTCCTCCTTATCTCTATATTAACTGGAGGAGCCCTTGTTTTTAAGCTGTGTCCCCTAGTTCGAGTTTCATTGATGATTCTAGTCCTTCACTGTTTAGGAAAGGAAATCCACTTGGTCTAGCCTACATGTGCTTCTGTGCTCCTAAGATACTGCTTGGCCTGCTGTGTTCATCCAGCTCCATTTTTTTTATCTCAGATTCTCTAGCATCTGCAGTTCCTATTATCTCTTAAACCCACTACAACTTGGTTGTCCTCTGAAATAACTGAGGAAGATGCTTAATTAACGTTAATTAGGGATGGACAACAAATGCTAACATTCCATTTAAAAGAATTTTTAAAAAGTAAGTTTTAAAAGAGTATCTTAGAGCATTAAAAAAGATCAAAGGTTCAGACAGGGAATTCTAGGGTCTCCATTCAGGCAGTTGAAGGCGTGACCCTGATGTTGGATTGATTAAAACTGGAGGCGTTTCAAGGGACCAGACCTAGTGGAACAAAATATTTCTGAATGTTTGTGGGGCTTGAGAGGTTACAGATTTAGCAAGGGGAGAGGACATGGATTTGAAAACCCAAATAATCTTCAAATTGAGGTCTTAATTAACTAGGATTCCATATTGATTACTGAGCACAGGGGTGATCGATGAACAAGGCCTAGTCTGAGTTAGCATGTATCAGGTTTTCACTTTATAGACTATGGGCAATGAGAAGTTTTGGAATAATTAAGCTCAATTTGACAGGAACATAAACCAGGGCATTAAGAAGAGGTGAGCTAAAGCAAGTGCAGGGTTGTAATGTTGGTGGAAATCGATGTTCTTCGTGGTTATATGATGAGAAGAAACATGACATTGAAGTTTTGAATAATCTGGTTCAGCCTTGGACAATTGCCAGAGACAGAGATGGAGTTGGGAGCTAGGCAACGGTGTTGATAGTGGGGACCACAGACAACATTTTCAGTCTTTCCAAGATTTAATTGGAGGGAATTTCATGCTGATCCTGCATACAGTTACACAATTCAGGCACACCAGAGGGGTCAAGAGAGGGGGAGAAGTGAAGTGAGCTGGGCTTTTTCAATGTACAAATGGAAATTATTGCAGTGTTTTCAGATTTTGTTCTAAGGCAGAGCAAGTGGGTGAGAAACAGCCTTGGGGATCACCAGAGGCAACAGCTCAGTGCAGGGAGAGAAGTCATAGAACATAGACCAGTACAGGTCCTTCGGCCCATGATGTTCATTGATCACAGAATCCTGACAGTGTCGAAATAGGCCTTTCAGCCCAACAAGTCCACACCAACTTATGGAGCATCCCAGACAGACCCATTTACCCCCCACATAAGCTACACATCCCTGAACACTACAGGCAATTTAGCATGGCCAATCCACCTAACCTGCACGTCTTTGGACTGTGGGAGGAAACCGGAGCACCCAAAGGAAATCCACGCAGATATGGGGAGAATGCACAAACTCCACGCGGACAGTCACCTGAGGGTGGAATCAAACCTGGATCCCTGGCGCTGTGAGGCAGCAGTGCAAACCACTGAGCCACTGTTCTGCACCACGCCCCACAAATGTTGTGCCGACCTATTGTCCTACTAAAATCAAACTACCCCGTATTCCCTACATTTTACTATCTTCCATGTGCATATCCAAGAGTCACTTAAATGTCCCAAAAGTATCTGACTCCGCTCCCACTGCCAGCTGCTCATTCCACACACCCACCACTCTCTGTACGAAGAACCTACCTCTGACTTCTTCCCAATACCTTCCTCCAATCACCTTAAAATTATTCCCCCTTGTAATAGTCATTTCCACCTTTGGCAAAATGTCTCTGCCTATCCACTCTATCTATGCCTCTCATCATCTTGTAAATCTCTATCAGGTCACCCCTCATGCTTCTTCACTCTGACAGGAAATCCTTAGCTCCCTCAACCTTTCCTCATAAGACCTGCCCTCCAGCCCAAGCAGCTTCCTGGTAAACCTCCTCTGCACCCTCTCTAAGACTTCCACATCCTTCTAATAATGAGATGACTCGAACTGAACACAATATTCCAAGTGTGGTCTAACCAGAGTTTTATCAGGCCGCAGCTGAACGTCACAGCTCTTAAACGCCATTCCCCTGCCAAAGAGAGTCAAACCCTTGCAACTGATTCCTGGGCTCTGCTGAGGTCAGTAATTTTTCAATAGGTGAGTGTAGAAAACAGGACAGCACGGTGGCTCTGTGACGAGCATTGCTGCCCCACAGCCCCAGGGACCTGGGTTCAATTCCACTCATGGGCACTGGTCTGTGTGGAGTTTGCATGCTTTCCAAATGTGAATTTCTTCCCACAGCCCAAAGATGTGTAATTTAGGTGTATTGGCTATGCTAAATTGCTCATAGTGAGCAGCTCAGGTGGACTAGCCAAAGGAAAATGTCTGGGTGGGATGATTGTTGGAGGGTTGCTGTGGATTTGATGGGCTGAATGGCTTGCTTCCACACCATGTAGGGAAATCTAAGCAATTTTGTATGTTATAAGAGAGATATTGCATTTATATGGCATCCTTCATGACCTTGAGATGTGTGTCAAAGCATTTTACATGTGATGAAATTCTTCAGAAGTACAGTTATTGTAATAATGTAGGAAATGTAACAGCCATTATATGTATAGAATTTTCCAATCAGCAATGTCATATCAAAGAGGTAATTTGCTTCAAAAATGTTGCTGAGGGGATAATTATTGTCCCGGGCACAGAGCAGGACTCTCATATTCATCATTGAAATTATCCTCACAGATCTTTACATCACTGCAAGAAAGTAGATGGGACCTCAGTTTCATATCTCACCTGAAATATACAATTAATTGACCTGAGTAATAAGTTAGTTTGAAATGAGATTGGTTGTGGGTAAACGTTTTGCAGGCAAATTAAGAGGTACATAAGTCTTACATTCCGACAGCTCATGCATTCTACAGCTGCCAGATGTCTCATTTTGCAGCCCATAAAGTACTTTTTCGGATGTAGTCATTGCTGTAATGTAGGAAACATCGCAGCCAGAGAGCACACAGCAAGATCTCACAAACATTGACATGATAATGACGAGATAATGCAAGTGAAATTAATCCTAGCCACTTTCTTAAATCTTTGTCATTGTTCCCACCAGCTACTTTTTATTTGCAAAAGCCTGAAAGGTAAAACAAGAAGGAATGCTGGAAGATCTTTGTAAATTGACAAGTGCCATTTAGGAATCGACAAGCCTGCAACTCCTTCGCAGAAAGTGCTCACTTGTCTTTACAGAAGTCAAGATATTGATATCTTTGCTGCACTGAAGCAGTTCAATGCAATTACTCGTATAAAAAATAACACTATGCCAATCACCTTTCAACATCTAAACATTGGAATTAGGGGCAAAGCGCTGATTAAAGCAGAAAGGCAGAAGAAAAGCATTTAAATTAGCTGATGTTGCTCTTTTTGAGAAAGGAACTTGGGCATAATATACTGTGATAGCAGTAAATAATTGAGTTTTGTTTACTGAAGTGTAAACTATTTGAATATATGTTATTCCAGCATGTCCTGAGGTCCTGTCAGTTAGGGGTGTGATACTAGTCAATGTCCTGATGCTACAAGAGGCAGGAAACTATAGCTCGAGGAGCTCAGTGTTAAGGACAATGATTAATCCACTCTAGGGCGATTTAAATTGGAAATCTGTCCTGTTAATTCTTTGAGAAACTGGCAAATCATCTGCAAACCAAGAGTCTCTAAGGTTCTTGAGCAGATTTGTAGCTCGCGTTGTGGATGCTGTGGTTGGTTCACTCGCTGAGCTGGTTCGTTAGTTCGCAGACATCTCATTACCGTGCTGGGTAACATCATCAATACAGCCTCCGATGAAGCGCTGTTGTGTTTTCCCACCTGGTATTTAAACTCTGGGGTCTGTTGGAGTTGGTTACTTCATTTCCATTTTTCACATAGATAAGGAGAACCACCAGTTTGATTGGGACAACACCAAAATCCTCGGACAGGTCAAACAGAGAGAACACGGGAATTTCTAGAGGCTTGGTTCTCCACCAAGCAGGCCATGAATAAACAAGTAGAAGTTGACCTTATGTAGACATCAGAAATATTGCTGGGGATCTGGAGTCACATGGAGGCCATATCTGGTAAAATCAACAAATTTCCTTCCTGAGAGAACATTGGTGAACTAGCTCGGTTTTCCATGAGAACCAACAGTGATTCCATGGTCAATTTTTATTCCAGATCTTTATTAAATTCAATTTTCACCATGTGTCATGTCCTCAGACCTTAACCTGGGGAAAGGGGTTACTAATGCAATGGCATCACCACGAGACCAAAGCATTCCTGGTAAAAATCTGAACTTAAAACTCATTTTATAATTTGGAATTCAATGCCAGACCCATCGGCTTTTTTGGGGAGAAAATTCTTAATTTCCTCCATCCTTTGGCAACAGTGTGGCTCAGCTGTTAGCACTGCCGCCTCACAGCACTCGAGATCCGGGATTGATCCCACCCTCGGTCAACTGCCCGTGTGGAGTTTGTACATTCTCCCTGTTTCCTCCAAATGTTTCAGTCTCCTCCCACAGTCTAAAGGTATGCAGGCTAGATGGATTGGCCATGCTAAATTTCCCTTAATCTCTAGAGTTGCATAAGTTAGGTGGATTTTCCATGGGAAATCCAAGGTTATAGAGTAAGAGGGTAGGCTTGGGCAAGATGTTCTTTGAAGGTTCAGTGTGGACTTGATGGGTTGAATGGCCTGCTTCCACATTATAAGGATTCCAAAAAAAAAATTTAAATGAGTTTGGCATGATTCAAAAATGATTCAGAAACTTAATGGAAATGCCAGGAGACAGCTGGGAAATTAAGATCAGTGCATTAAATAAATCTGGAGACAAAAAGCTTGTGTTGGTGATGCTAACAATAATCATGAAAATGCTAAATAAAAACCAAAAGAACTGTGGATGCTGCAAATCAGGAACAAAAACAAAGTTGCTGGAAAAGCTCAGCATGTCTGGCATCATCTGTTAAGGAGAAAACAGAGTTAACATTTTGGGACAAGTGATCCTTCCTCACAACTGATGGTGGCTGGGAAAATGTCAGTTTATATGCAGAAAATAGGGAGGTGGGTGGGGTAGGGAGTAAACGATAAGATAAAGCCCAGAGAAGTTGCTAATGATCAGGCTGGGATGGTGAATAGTTGTTAATGGGAACAAAAACAAAGTTGCTGGAAAAGCTCAGCAGGTTTGGAAGCATCTGTGAAGGAGAAAACAGAGCTAACGTTCCGGGTCCGGTGACCCTTTCTCAGAACTGGGGGCTGTTGTTAATGGGGACTGTTTGAGACTAAAAACAGAGATTACATAATGGCAGGTTATGTGGTAACAAGGCCTGGTGTATGGGGTGGGGGGCTGGGACATGGGAGAGTTTAGGCCCTAAAATTATTGAACTCAACATTGAGTCCGAAGGGCTGTCGGATCCCCAAGCGGAAAATGAGGTGTTGTTCCTCCGGCTCATGCTGGGCTTCACTGGAAAACTGTAGCAAGCCAGAGACAGAGGTGTTGTCCAGGGAGCAGGGTGGTGTGTTGAAGTGGCAGGCATCAGGTAGTTCAGGGTCTTTTTTGCAAGTAGAATGTAGATGTTCTGCGAAGCAGTTGCCAAGTCTACGCTACGTTTCTCCAGTGTAGAGTCGACCACATTGTGAGCAGTGAACGCAGTAGGCTAGATTCTTAGAAGTGCAGGTGAAGTGTTGCTTCACCTGGGAGGTATGTTTGGGCCCTTAGATAGTGGTGAGGAAGAAGGTAAATGGGCAGGTGTTGCACCTTCGCTGATTACAGGGGAAGGGGCCGTAGGACTGTAGGGGTTGTTGGGGGTGAAGGAAGTGTGCACCAGGGTGTCCCGGAGGGAAAGGTCCCTGCAGAAGGTGGATAAGGGAGGGGAGGGGAATATGTGTCTGGTGGTGGCATCTGCTGGAGGTTGCAGAAATGGCCTCTGATGATCTTCTGGGTGTAGATGCTGGTGGGATGGTAGGTGAGGTTAAGAGGACACCTATCACTGTTGTGGGAAGGAAGAGAAGGGGTGACGGCAGAAGTGCGGGAGATGGGTCGGACCCAAATGAGAGCCCTGTCGACAACGGAGCTGGGGAGTCCGCAGTGGAGGAAGGATGTGGACATTTCGGAGGCTCCATTTCGAAGTTGGCCTCATCTGAACATTTCACAATTTCCAGAATTTCCTTGTTCCAGTTCTATTCCAGCTCCCACCCACAACTCTTTCTCCAATACATCACTGATATCATCAGTCCTGCTTCCCTCTCTCATCTAGAATTGAAAATCCTCGTCAATTTCGCCTCCAATTTCCAAACTACCCTCATTTTCACCTGGTCTATCTCTGACTCCTCCCTTCCCTTCGTCGACATTTCTGTTTCCATTTCTGCAGATAGACAGGCCACTAATATTCATCATAAACCCACTGACTCCCACAGCTGCATGGACTATACATCCTCAGACCCCACTTCGTGTAAAGACTCCATCCCATTCTCTCAGTTCCTCTCTCTCCGTCACATATGTTCAAATGGACCCAACAGTCCTCCGGACTCAATATTGAGTTCAATAATTTAGGGCCTAAACTCTCCCATGTCCCAGCCCCCCACCCCATACACCAGGCTTTGTTACCACATAACTTGCCATTACACATCCCCATTGTTAGCCACTAACAGCCCTCGTTAACAACTATTCACCCTTCCAGCCTGATCCAACTGTCTTTCTCTCTCTTTGGCCTCTATCCTATTGTTTACTCCCTCCTACACCCATCTCCCTATTTTCAGCAGATAATTTGACATTTTCCCAGCCACTATCAGTTCTGAGGAAGGGTCACCAGACCTGACATGTAAAGTCTGTTTTCTCTTCCACAGATGCTGCCAGACCCGCTGAGCTTTTCCACCAATTTTGTTTTTGATCATGAAAATACTGGTTGTCATAAAAACCCAGTGAGTTCTGAGTTCTACTCAGCAATAACACATTCACAAATTTGTTTTTTTTTCTTCTGTATCAATTGTAACTAGAAATCACTGAGCTCCTCATCCAATAGAGAAAGGGTCTTTCTCCAAAGGGGAAGAGAGAGACTTCCATTCACAATGAGGCAGCATATGATCAACTTTCGCATCAAGGAGCATGAGAAAAACCAAAGCCAAATGCATTGTTTTTTCCTTTATTCTTTAATGGGATGAAGGCATCACAGGCTAGGCAGCATTTATTGCCCATCCCTAAATACCCAGAGGGAAATTGAGAGTCAATCACGTTGCTGTGAGCCTGGAGTCACATGTTGATCAGACCAGGTAAGGATGGCAATTTCCTTCCCTTAAGGACATTAGTGAACCAGATGGTTTTTCTCCTCAACAATTGATGATGGATTCATGGATATCATTAGATTCTTAATTCCAGATATTTTTAATGAATTCTAATTCAAATTCCTACCAGGGTGGGAACTTGAACCTGGGTCCCCAGAATGTTACCTGCATCTCTGGGTTAAAGGTCCAGCAATAATACCAATAGGCCATCGCCTCCCCAAGGTTAGCCTTCTTTTCAAGAGGGTTAGAATACAAGGTCAGAGATGGACTGCTGAAGCTGTATAAGGTTATGCTCAGACTGCTTTTAGAATATTGTGAGCAGTTTTTGGCTCCATGCCTAGGAAAGGGTATGCTGGCCTTAGAAGATTCTAGTGGAGGTTTACAAGAATGATCCTGAGGATGAAGGGCTTGTCATATGGGAAGTGGCTGAGGATTCTGGGTCTGTACTCGATGTGTTTGATGAGGGGCGATCTGATTAGAATTTACAGAATACTGAGAGGTTGGACAAAATGAACAGTGAGAAGCTGTTTCCACCACTAGGAGAGTCTAGGACCCAAGAGCATAGCCTCAGAGTGAAGATACAACCTTTTAGAACTGAGATGAGGAGGAATTTCTTCAGCCAGAGACTGGTGACTCTGTGGAACTTATTGCTGCAGAGGCCTGTGGAGGCCAAGTTATTGATGACACTTAAGATAGGAAGAGATATGTTCTTGATTAGTAAAGGGACTCTTCTTCAGTGCTTTTTTTTTGAATGAAATCAAACTTCACCACATGTCATGTCTGCAGACTCTGACCTGTGGTTCAGCTTCCAAAGAAGAGCCATGCAAGACTCAAACATTGACTGTTTCCTTCTCTACCAATGCTGCCAGATCTGGTGAGCTTCTCCAACATTCTCTGTGTTTGGACAAGTAGACTGTAAGTTCAAGGGTTATCATCATGTTTAGGCATATTTGGGCTTGTTTACAGTTAGTCTATGATAAGTACAATGATGCATGGTAATCTGAGATGTAACAGACTCTAATCTTGCTGTTACATTATTAAGACTAATCTCTACATGTGCTTTTCTATCATTCTCACACGCGCCACTCAATCTAACTAGCTCTGCCCACTATGTGCCATTTATGTCGGACGGGGATCATCTCTATGACATCATCACATGGCTGTTCCAGGGTCCTAAAACCCTGACATAGCAGTATCTTGAACCCAATCCTCTTTAGTTGTTTTATGAATGATCTTTGCATCAATTCTTGAGATATCACAAGTATAAATGTAGAGCCTGTGTTGGTTACAATGTTATGGAAACAATGATCTTTGGGATACTATATTGTAGCATGTCAGCACAGCTCTGGTAGAGTGATGCATTGATGCTGTTTGTTCTTCAGGTGATGATCCACCCTGGTGGATTGCTGAGATCCCATGGTTCTATTCAACAATGAGCAGGACATCTTCTTCTCTCCACTTTCTTTTCTCAAAAATGGCCACCTCCCATGGACTCGCTGGCTGTACATGTCCTTTATACGTTTTGAAGTCTTGCTGTGCACATATTTCGTGCTTTGATGGTAATGGCTGCATTTCAGAAGTAATCTCCTGATGGGAAAGATTTTTTTTTTAACTGTTGAAGAATGAGACAAGGCCCTGCTTAAAGGCAAATATTGTCTGGTTTTAAATTACAGAATAGAAATTTGACCCTTGCTGAAAACAAGACATTATGCTTTTGTTTCAGAGATTGTAGGAACTGCGGGTGCTGGAGTCTGAGATAACAAGGTGTAGAGCTGGCTGAACACAGCAGGCCAAGCAGCATCAGAGGATCAGGAAGGCTGATGTTTTGGGCTTTGACCCTTCTTCAGACCCTTTTTTCCTGAAGAAGGGTCTAGGCCCAAAACATCAGCCTTCCTGCTCCTCTGATGCTGCTTGGCCTGCTGTGTTCATCCAGCTCTACACCGTGTTATCTCACATTATGATTTTGTTTTGCCTTTTACTCATCAGGACAATTCATAGGAGATAGAACATAGAACATAGAACATAGAACAGTACAGCACAGAACAGGCCCTTCAGCCCACAATGTTGTGCCGACCATTGATCCTCATGTATGCACCCTCAAATTTCTGTGACCATATGCATGTCCAGCAGTCTCTTAAATGACCCCAATGACCTTGCTTCCACAACTGCTGCTGGCAACGCATTCCATGCTCTCACAACTCTCTGCGTAAAGAACCTGCCTCTGACATCCCCTCTATACTTTCCTCCAACCAGCTTAAAACTATGACCCCTCGTGCTAGCCATTTCTGCCCTGGGAAATAGTCTCTGGCTATCAACTCTATCTATGCCTCTCATTATCTTGTATACCTCAATTAGGTCCCCTCTCCTCCTCCTTTTCTCCAATGAAAAGAGACCGAGCTCAGTCAACCTCTCTTCATAACATAAGCCCTCCAGTCCAGGCAGCATCCTGGTAAACCTCCTCTGAACCCTCTCCAAAGCATCCACATCTTTCCTATAATAGGGCGCCCAGAACTGGACGCAGTATTCCAAGTGCGGTCTAACCAAAGTTTTATAGAGCTGCAACAAGATCTCACGACTCTTAAACTCAATCCCCCTGTTAATGAAAGCCAAAACACCATATGCTTTCTTAACAACCCTGTCTACTTGGGTGGCCATTTTAAGGGATCTATGTATCTGCACACCAAGATCCCTCTGTTCCTCCACGCTGCCAAGAATCCTATCCTTAATCCTGTACTCAGCTTTCAAATTCGACCTTCCAAAATGCATCACCTCGCATTTATCCAGGTTGAACTCCATCTGCCACCTCTCAGCCCATCTCTGCATCCTGTCAATACTAATGTAAAGGTAAAACAACATGTATGAGAGGACAGTGTTGATTATTTGACCAATGAACTCTGATCAGCAGAGGCTGACCGTGAAAAATTTACCATTTGGACAACATTTGCTCAATAACCCTGAGTGTGTTAAAATTACACTGACCACATATGTAAGGTTTCTAGTCAGTATCCCAGCTTGGCACTTTTGCAAGTACTGAAATTTACAAACATTAATAAACAAGGATTCTGTTCTTTGCAGGCAGAATTAATATGTACACATAGTGCGTGTGCTTCAGCTCAAAAAATAAGGGTGACAGCTGTTGTCTGGTTCATTTCCAAGAACAATAACTGGACCAACCAGAATCTGCTTTCTTCAAAAGTTACTCAAAACTTGGAAGTGAAATGTCAATCATCACTGCTTGATACATTCATTCTCCATGGCAAATCATTCTCTACTCACACAGTATGAAGCAACATTTTCCCTTCACAATAGCATTATTAAGAATTGCCTTAATGAATGCAAAAAAAAAATCTTCAGTACTAATCAAATAAAATAATATTGCAAATGGGAAAAATTTAGCAAAAATTCTTCTTTAGCAGTGAATGGCCATGGTAATTTATTACTTCCCAAAGATTGTTGAGGGAATAATTTTGAAGACAGGGGTGCAGGAGGGATAACAGTTTGTGATGACAGTGTGAGACACAACAGATAGATTTGGAACAAGCTCGATTTGAGCTATATTTCAGCATCAGTTCATTTTTTTCCCTCAGCTGTAAATACAATTTATGAATTGGTAATTACCCCATTAGACTCCATTTCAGTTACTTATTCCAGTATCTTTTAATGAAACTTATTTATTAGAATAGAACTGTTCTTACAAATCAATGTAGTATTTCACACGTATGTTCCGGCCTCGATAAACAGTGGCATATTTATAATCACAAACTACTTTTTAAGTCTTTCATAAACTGTGAGTTGTAACCAAGTTTTCAAGCTGAATTGGTCCAAAGAACCTAGAACATCAGCAGTTTATTCGTTGCTGAGAGTCGGACGATGAGGATCCAATTGCCACTGGGTGAGGGTGAAAGTCCTACAGAGAATTTCCATCCCTCACATTTATTCAGGGAGGGAAATCTGTCATGCGGACATGGTCTGGCCTTAAAGTGACTCCAGACCCACAGCAACATGGTTGATGCTCAATTAGGGGTGGTTAATAAATATTAGCTAAGACAGCAGTACCAGCATCCCATGATGAATAATGAAAAGTGTCAGGAGCTTTTAACAGAAAATACTGTTTGGTCAATCTGCACGACGCCTGAGAAACATCGGAAATAGGTGCAGGGTGTTTGGCCCTTTGAACCTGCTGTCCATGGCTGATCATCCAATTTAGCACCTTTTTCCCCATAACATTTGATCTGTTTTTCGCTAAGAGCTGTATCTAATTCCTTCTGGAAAACATTTAATGCTTTTACTGCGATAATGGGAACTGCAGATGCTGGTGAATCCAAGTTAATAAAGTGGGAAGCTGGATGATCACAGCAGGCCAAGCAGCATCTCAGGAGCACAAAAGCTGACATTTCGGGCATAGACCCTTCATCAGCGAGGGGGATGGGGAGAGGGTTCTGGAATTAATAGGGAGAGAGGGGGAGGCGGACCGAAGATGGAGAGAAAAGAAGATAGGTGGAGAGGAGAGTATAGGTGGGGAGGTAGGGAGGGGATAGGTCAGTCCAGGGAAGACGGACAGGTCAAGGAGGTGGGATGAGGTTAGTAGGTAGGAAATGGAGGTGTGGCTTGGGGTGGGAGGAAGGGATGGGTGAGAGGAAGAACAGGTTGGGGAAGCAGAGACAGGCTGGGCTGGTTTTGGGATGTAGTGGGGGGAGGGGAAGAGCTGGGCTGGTTCTGTGGTGCAGTGGGGGGAGGGGATGAACTGGGCTGGTTTTGGGATGCTGTGGGGGAAGGGGAGATTTTGAAGGTGGTGAAGTCCACATTGATACCATTGGGCTGCAGGGTTCCCAAGCGGAATATGAGTTGCTGTTCCTGCAACCTTCGGGTGGCATCATTGTGGCACTGCAGGAGGCCCATGATGGACATGTAATCTAAAGAATGGGAGGGGGAGTTGAAATGGTTCGTGACTGGGAGGTGCCCCCACACCTCCTCCCTCACTCCTATCCCAGGCCCCAAGATGACTTCGCATATTAAGCAGAGGTTCACCTGCACATATGCCAATGTGGTATACTGTATCCATTTCACCCGGTGTGGCTTCCTCTACATTGGGGAAACCAAGCGGAGGCAGAACACCTCCACTCGGTTCGCAATAAACAACTGCACCTCCCAGTCGCAAACCATTTCCACTCCCCCTCCCATTCTTTAGATGACATGTCCATCATGGGCCTCCTGCACTGCCACAATGATGCTACCCAAAGGTTGCAGGAACAGCAACTCATATTCCGCCTGGGAAGCCTGCAGCCCAATGGTATCAATGTGGACTTCACCACCTTCATAATCTCCCCTTCCCCCACCGCATCCCAAAACCAGCCCAGTTCGTCCCCTCCCCCCACTGCACCACACAACCAGCCCAGCTCCTCCCCTCCACCCACTATATCCCAAAACCAGCCCAGCCTGTCTCTGCTTCCCTAACCTGTTCTTCCTCTCACCCATCCCTTTCTCCCACCCCAAGCCGCACCTCCATTTCCTATCTACTAACCTCATCCCACCTCCTTGACCTGTCCGTCTTCCCTGGACTGACCTATCCCCTCCCTACCTCCCAACCTATACTCTCCTCTCCACCTATCTTCTTTTCTCTCCATCTTCGGTCCGCCTCCCCCTCTCTCCCTATTAATTCCAGAACTCTCTCCCCATCCCCCTCTCTGATTAAGGGTCTATGCCCGAAACGTCAGCTTTTGTGCTCCTGGAGATGCTGCTTGGCCTGCTGTGATCATCCAGCTTCACACTTTATTATAATCTTTTACTGCAACTGCTTTCTGTGACAGAGAATTCCAGAGGCTCACCATTTTCTGAGTGAAGAAATTTCTCCTTATCTTAATCCTAAGGGCACTTCATGCCCTGAGAGTTAGACCCCCTGGTTCTGGGCTTCATGCTCATCAGAAACAGAAGTTACCCTGTCTAATCCCTGGTTGAATTTTATAAGCTTCTATGAGATTCACCCTAATTATTTTTAAATCCAGTGAATATAATCCTAAATGATCCAGCCTGTCTTCATATGTCAGTTTTGCTGTCCAAGAATCAGTCTGGCAAACTTTTGCTGTACTCCCCCCATCTCCAGAACATCCTTCCTCAGAAAAGGTGACCAAAACTGCACAAATATTCCAGGAGTGCTCTCAACAAGGCTCTGTACAAATGCAGCAAGACATCCCTGCTCCTGTATTTGAATGCTGATGATATTAAGGCCAATGGAAAAGACCCTTTCTTCATTGCCTGTTGTACCTGGCTGCTCACGTAGAGCGACTGGTGGACGCGGACACCCAGGTCATATTGCATCTCCACTTCTCCCATTATACCACCGTTCGGATAAATTTAGATTTTATTGTCACACATACACAGGAACAGGGATACGGGTGTACAGTGAAAAGGTACAAAGTTGCCATAAAAAAAAACAACAGAAATAAAAGAAGCAAAAAATATTGAGATTTGTCACATGTACTAAGTACAGGAACACATAAGTGCAGGGAAAGGTGCGCAAAGTCGCCATTCGCTGGCACCCACTAAGTTATGAAAGCAGATGTAAAGGACTTAATGGAGTCAAAACATAAATCAGAAAAAATGAACTCCCAAATCTCGGAGTCCCAACATCCATCTCCACAAGGGGACAGGCAACACTTGGATCAATAGTACACCATCATTGTCGACTGCTGCTGCCTTGCTGGCACACTCTCATCGCCACTGCCCCATCCTAATACTCTCATCACCACTGCCTCATCCTCCTACTCTCATCGCCACTGCCCCATCCTAATACTCTCATCACCACTGCCTCATCCTCCTACTCTCATCACCACTGCCTCATCCTCCTGCTCTCATCACCACTGCCTCATCCTCCTACTCTCATCACCACTGCCCCATCCTCCTGCTCTCATCGCCACTGCCTCATCCTCCTACTCTCATCACCACTGCCTCATCCTCCTGCTCTCATCACCACTGCCCCATCCTCCCACTCTCATCACCACTGCCCCATCCTCCTGCTCTCATCACCACTGCCCCATCCTCCTACTCACATCACCACTGCCTCATCCTCCTACTCTCATCACCACTGCCCCATCCTCCTACTCACATCACCACTGCCTCATCCTCCTACTCTCATCACCACTGCCCCATCCTCCTGCTCTCATCACCACTGCCCCATCCTCCTACTCACATCACCACTGCCTCATCCTCCTACTCTCATCACCACTGCCCCATCCTCCTACTCTCATCACCACTGCCTCATCCTCCTACTCTCATCGCTGACATTGCTCTGGTCCACATTGTGTCTCCTGCCACTGCAGGACAGCACCTGCATAGTCCAGCCCCACCATTGCAGTTCCTAGTCATGACCAAACTGATCCTTGGCTCCTTTGGGAAATAGTTAAAATGCTGTTGGTATGAAAATCATTAGGACCTTAAAGTCTCCGTCTCATCTCCATGAAGGTGTTTGAAACCACCGATGCAGGTACCCGGGCCTAGCCGTAGCTTCGAGTCTCGTTCTGCTTGTGGGTTTGGCCTCGATTACCAGGAGGAGCCACATTTCTTGATGACATTGATGTTGCTCCTGCCATCCACGCACAGCCTGCTGTCGCTGCCAATTCCATGCTGCTGCCATCCCCCATCGCCTAGGGGCCTCAGGTGGAACCAAATCCACTGCAACTGCCTCTGCCACCTCAAACTGCCAGGGCACTGCTGCCACTGTGTGCACAGCCAGCTCTTGCCATTGTGCCGAAACAGCCGTTTGGTGGATTTTCGATATATAAGGGAGCTATAGGTTGTAACAAGCAAACAGGGTACTGGATTTGAGAGCACAATCAGATCAGCTCTGATTCTACTGAATGTCAAGGCAGGGCCAAGAGGCCGAATGGACTATTTCTGCTCCTAATTTGTGTGATTTTGTGATTCTGTTTATTAGGTGGAAGCCTCTGGCTGTTTTCCTGAGTTTGATGTACTTTACTGCTGCAGAACACTAAGACACTAAGCTCTGAATGACAAAATCTGAATGTCTCTGACTCACACACTGGAATTGAACAAATGCAGTGATTTTAACCATAAGGCCTGGAGTGCATTTTGCATATGAGGAATTGCTTTGGAGTTACTGTTGTGATGTTGGTAAATTCGGCATTATGGCGAGCTCGGAGATAACTTGAATCATAGATTGACCTGGTGCAGCAGGAAGCCTTTACCTGTTGTGACTCATCTCCTGTGCAGCCAATTATTGCCACAAGCTAACTTTTTCCCCACAGCCCTGCAATTTGTTTCTCTTGATGCATTTATCCAATTTCTTTCTGGAAGTTACCCTTGAATCTGCTTTTGGCCAGTGATTTCCAGATTACCAAGTGAAATAAATATTCCAAATGTTACATTTTTCTCACTTGAAAATTTCTTGTGGCCAATCTCTATTGAATAACTGCTCTCCCATTGGAAAGAGGTTCTCCTTATTTATCTTCTCCAAATTGCTCATTATTTTAAAATTGCTACTGAATTTTTGCTTTAAGGAAAACAGCCCCAACTTCTCAAGTCTCACATCCTCATTAGTATCTCCATTTGATGTTCCTGCTGTTTTTGTTTGATGGAACGTGCACAATGTTGGAGAGAGTGCAATGTAAAACAGTATTGTATTGCATTGAGCACTAGATTGAAAACGCAAGAGTTTCTATCTAAAAGATTGTAATGGTGATGTCCTCGTCCTGCGGATATGAAAGCTTGCTTTCTGGAACATATTTGTTCAATTTCTTATGACAACATTTAGAATTGAACACAGAAGGAGCATTTCTTTTCAAATTAACTCATGATGAGACTGTGGCCTGATATATAGTCATAGAGTAATGCAGCATGGAAGCAGGACCTTCAGCCCAAACTGGCCCATGCTGACCATGGAGAAGGTTTCTGAAGAAGGGTCTAGGCCCGAAACTTCAGCTTTCCTGCTCCTCTGATGCTGCTTGGCCTGTTGTGTTCATCCACCTCTACGCTTTGTTTTCTCAGATTCTCCAACATCTGCAGCTCCTACTATCAATGAACCAAATGAGTTTTTATTATAGCAATAGCCACAGTTAATTATCACTGACCCATTTCACGTGCCAGGTTTTATTAGAATCGTAGAGATCTACAGCAAGGAAACAGACCATTCAGCCCAACTTGTCACAATGCAAGATAACAAGATGTAGAGCTGGATGAACACAGCAGGCCAAGCAGCATCAGAGGAGCAGGAAAGCTGATGTTTCGGTCCAGGCTCAAAATGACAGCTTTCCTGCTCCTCTGATGCTGCTTAGCCTGCTGTGTTCATCCAGCTCTACGCCTTGTTATCTCAGATTCTCCAGCATCTGCAGTTTCTATTATCTCTGCTGACCATGGTGCCCACTCAGCTAGATCCAATTGTCCGCATTTGGCCCATGTTCATCTAAACCCTTCCCATCCACGTACCTATCCAAATTTTGTGTTTAAATGTTGCTATCGTACCTGCCTCAACCACTTTCTCAGGCAGCTCATTTCATTCACACACCATTCTTTGCGTGAAAAAGTTGCCTCTCAAGTCCTTCTTAAATCTATCACCTCTCTCCTTAAACCAATGTCCTTTCGTTTTCAATTCTCCATCTCTGGGAAAAGGACTATAAGTATTCATCCCATCTCTGCCCCTCATTATTTTACATTCCTCAATAAGGCCATCCCTCATTCTCCTACATTCCAAGGAATAAATTCCTACACTGGCCAACCCCTCCCTATAACTCAGGTCTACTTGTCCTGGCAACATTTTCATAAATCTTTTATGCACACTTTCCAGTTTAACTATGTCGTTCTGAAAACAGCGTGACCAAAAACAGTGACCTACCAATTACTTGTACAACTGTGACGTAACGTCCCAACTCCTGTGCTCAACGCCTCGACTGAAGAAGGCCAGCATGCTTAATGTCTTCTTCACCACCCTGTCTATCGGTGACATTGCTTTCAATGAAGTAAGTACTTGCACTCCTAGGTTCCTCTGTTCCACAACACTTCTCAGGATCTTACCATTTACTGTATAAGCCTTACCTTGGTTTGACTTTCCAGAGTGCAACACCTTACAGTTACCTGTTTTGAATTGCATTGACCAATCCTCCGCACCACTTCCCCATCTGATCACGATCCCTCAGAAATTTTTGACCATCTTCCTCGCTGTCAGCAATATCTCCTAAATTGTATCACCCACAAACTTACAAATCACACCTTGTGCATTCACATCCAGACAATTTATGTAAATAACAAATCACAAAGGACCCAGCACCAACCCCTGTGGCACACCACTAGTCACAGGCCTCCAGTCCGAGAAACAACCTTCAATTATCACCTCGGTCTGGCAGCATCTGTGAAGGAGAAAACAGAGTTACTGTTGGAGTCTGGTGACTGAGGAAGGGTCACCGCACCCGAAACGTTAACTCTGTTTTTACCTTCACAAGCGCTGCCAGACTTGCTGAGCTTTTCCAGCAACTTCTGTTTTTGTTCCTGAATTACAGCTTCCACAGTTTTTCCAGTTTTTCTTAATCTATCGCCCTGCGTTTCCTACCCTTGAGCAAGTTTTGGATAATTCTGTTGTTGTATAAATCTGTGCAAACAGCCAGAAACAAAATAAGTCCACACTCCAGCTAGCACTTAATATCAGGGAGGACTGTACACACACTCACACACACACACACACACACACACACACACACACACACACACACACACACACACACACACACACATGCACACACACATGCACACACACGCACACACTCACACACACGCACAGACAGACACACACAGACACACACACACACAGACACACACTCACACACACGCACAGACAGACACACACAGACAGACACACACAGACACAGACACACACACACACACACACACACACAGACAGACACACACAGACACACACACACACCCCTGCAAAGGTGATGATTATGGAATATAGAATCATTGCACACACAGCCCTCTTCATTGCATTCCACACACCCTTCCCAGAGCCCTCTCCTATCTATCAATGTTTGATGGGACAACCCCTCAATACTCCAGCAGCATTTCAATTCCATACGCTTCGTCTTTGACAACACAGTACGGACATGAGGATCAGTGTGGTAGAGAATTGAGGTTAGGGCATAGAACCTGTCACTGGTTCTGGCCTTAGACTTGGCCAAGTTGCCCATCCACAAGCCATCCCCATGATGGGCAAGGAAAGGAGTTCATAACACAGTGAAAATCCGTATCCCTACCTTCCCTCTCCTTCGCCATTGCCTTTTCCGCAACCAGCCTGCAGCTGGAGAAAGAGCATGCAGTCTCCCTCAGGCCTGGAAGGCATTGACGATGTGAAAAATGTAAATGTAGTTTTCTTTAGTATGCTCTCTATGATTTAGCTTTCCCAGTGCAATTGCACTTTAAGATGGGAACATTTTGTTTGATGACACTGGCATTTTAATGACTCCTACTGTTTCAAATCAAGGGAAATAATTTCTTTGACAAATTTGGAATTGGCAGGCTGGATGGTGATCTGTACAACCGTCAGCCAGTCTGTGACAAAGCCAAAAGTGCTGGAGAAACTCAGCATGTCTGGCGGCCTCTGTGGAAAGAGAGACAGAGTTAAAGGTTCAGAATCCAATGACTCTACTTCAAATCATCAAATCTACATTCAGACTCCCCATACAGAGCAGACCACATCCTGAGCAGTGAATACAGCACATTCGGCTTGAAACACAGGAAAACAGAGACTTCTGTCTAATTAGCAGAATTATTCAATCTCATAAATAAGAACAAGGTTATTTCATTCGGCCCCTCGAGCATACCTTGCCATTCAATCAAATCGGAGCTGATCTGATTGTGTTCTTAACTCCGCTATCTTGTTTGCTTCTTATAATCCTTAACTCCCTTGTCGATCGAAATTCTACTCAACTCTGCATTGAATATACTCAGTGGCCCTGTAACCATCACATCTGGAGAATCGGATAGACTAATGACTTTTCAACAGAAAAAGAAACTAATTTCTGTTGTAAATGGGTAGGGAGGAGTTAGCAATCATTGTTGGATTCCCCGTGCTCCAATGCGGTGGTGACCCATGTGTGGGAATATCTGTTCCTTTCTATCAGGGATGAGGGCATCACTGGCTGAGCTAGCACTTATTGCCCACCCCTAATTGTCTAAAGGGCAAGTTCAGTGTCTGTGGGTCTGGAGTCACATGTAGGCTGGACCAGGTCAGTGTGGCAGTTTCCTTCCCTCAAGGACATTTGTGAATCAGAGGAGTTTTTCCAGCAATCATTAATGGATTCATGGGTCATCATTAGACACATAATTCTAGATTCTTTATTGAACTCAAATTCTACCATCTGCCTTGGCAGAATTAGAACCCAGGTCTGCAGGACATTACCTTGGTCTCTAAATTAACAGTCCAGTGAAAATACCACTGGGCCACTGCCTCTCCTTGTTGGGAGTGATAGGATAAATGCATCATGATATCAGAGAGTGGATGTTTACTTCACAATTATAATTGGTCTGAATCTCCTCACAATTTATTTTTGTCTGCCTTGAAAGGTAACAGTGGAAATTGGCCTTGATTTAAACCCATGTCTCAGAAGTACAAAGTAATTTTGGATTCATTATCACTTCAGAGAAATTGAGCCTGCTCATCCTCAGTGCTGTGAGACAAAGAGCTATTTTAAATCCCCTCTGATCTTTCTGTGTTGGCACTGTAAACTGTGAACAGGAAGAAACACTCAAAGGATCTACTGAAACCTACACAAAAAAACCTCATCACCAGCCCACTGACTGTTACATAAATATCAGCAGGTCCTGAGTGTGACGCAGATAATCAGCATTTTAACTTCACTGTCTGCTGGCACATTATCGATGTCAGTCTCTTCACCATCCGCCCGCCCGGTCCAAATGTGCCGGCACAGCAACACAGACTCTGCTGGTGATGCAACAACAATGGCAGCCTGTGTTAATACAGCAACATTAACAAGCTGCACTTATATAGCACCTCTAACATAATAGAAACATGGAAAATAGCAGCAGTAGCTGGCCATTCAGCCCTTCGAACCTACTCCGCTATGCAACCTGATCATGGCTGACCGTGCAACATAGTAACCTGTTCCTGCTTTCTCCCCCTTTTTCGGGTCCTTGTAGCTAGAAGAACTTTATCTAACTTCCCCTTGAAAACATTCAAAGTTTTGGCCTCAACCACTTCCTGTGGTAGAGAACCCCACAGGTTCTCCAATCTCTGAGTCATGAAATTTCTCCTCATCTCAGCCGCTAATGGCCTACCCTGTATCCTTCGACTGTGACCCCTGGTTCTGGACTCCCCAGTCATTGGGAACATCTTTTCTGTGTTTACCCTGTCTAGCCCTGTTAGGAATGTTAAGGGTTTCAACGAGAACCCCCTTATTCTTCTAAATTCCAGTAAATATAATCTTAACTGAATCAGTTGTCTCTGTACCTCGGTTCTGCCAATCCATGAATCAGTCTGGTCAACCTTTATTGCATTTCCTCTGGAATATCCTTCCACAGATAAGGAGACCAAAACAGCACACAGTACTCCAGGTGTGGTCTCTCCAAGGCCCTGTACAATTGCAGCAAGACATCACTGCTGCTGTACTCGAATCTTCTCACTGTGAAGGCCAACATACTATTTTCCCTGTTAAAACTTTTCTGAAACAGGGTCTAGGCCGAAAACGTCAGCCTTCCTGCTCCTCTGATGCTGCTGGGCCTGCTGTGTTCATCCAGCTCCATACCTTGGTAGCTCAGATTCTCCAGCATCTGCTGTTCCCACTATCACTGACACCATTTTCCTTCTTGGCCTGCTGCATCTACATGCTTACTGCAGTGACTGGCACACAAGAAGATCAGGTCACATTGCACATTCCCTTTCTCTCCGTTTAAAGCCATGTTCTATATTTGCTCTTTTAACATTGGATTGGTGGCATGATAATCGAGAAGATAGAGAAACGATCTAAATCAAATGTTATGAAAAGAACATAAAATTAAGTTAAAAACAGTGAATTAAAGGGCAGCCCTGGAAAATAAGACAAAACAAAGTGTGGAGCTGGATGAATGCAGCAGGCCAAGCAGCATCTTAGGAGCACAAAAGGTAGGTTTGTAGGTTGAGTGGAACAGTCTCTCTTCCGCACCTACACTGGCCCTAAGCCCCAGCCCTTCATCCGTTACATTGATGACTGTATCGGCTGCACCTCCAGCTCAGACAGTTCATCCACTTCACCAACACCTCAAACCCCAACCTCAAATTCACCTGGACCATATCTAATACCTCTCTCCCCTTCCTGGACCTCTCTGTCTCCATCTCAGGCAACCACCTAGAAACTGATATCCATTTCAAGCACACGACTCCAACAGCTACCTAGAATACACATCCTCCCACTACTATCCAGCAAAAATTCCATCCCCTATTCCCAATTCCTTCACCTCCGTTGCATCTGCTCCCAGGATGAGGCATTCCAATCCCATACATGTCAGATGTCCTCGTTCTTCAATTTCGCCCCGGCAGTAGTTGAGAATGCCCTTGACCGTGTCTCCCGCATTTCCCGCAACACATCCCTCACACCCTGCCCCCGCAATAACCGCCCTAAGAGAATCCCCCTCGTGCTCATGTACCACTCCACCAACCTGCTGATCCAACGCATCATCCTCCAACACTTCTGCCATCTACAATCCGACCCCACCACCAAAGACATTTTTCTATCCCCACCCTTGTCTGCCTTCCGGAGAGGCCACTCTCTCGGCGACTCCCTTGTCTGCCCCACACTCCTTCACCTGCAACCTCAGGAAGTGCTACACTTGCCCCCACACCTCCTCCCTCACCCCCATCCCAGGCCCCAAAATGACTTTCCACATTAAGCAGATGTTCACCTGCACATCTGCCAATGTGGTATACTGCATCCACTGTACCCAGTGTGGCTTCCTCTACATTGGGGATACCAAGCGGAAGCTTGGGGACTGCTTTGCAGAACACCTACGCTCGGTTCGCAATAAACAACTGCACCTCCCAGTCATGAAACATTTCAACTCCCCCTCCCATTCCTCAGACGACATGTCCATCCTGGGCCTCCTGCAGTGCCACAATGATGCCACCCAAAAGTTGCAGGAACAGCAACTCATATTCCGCTTGGGAACCCTGCAGCCCAATGGAATCAATGTGGATTTCACAAGCTTCAAAATCTCCCCACCCCCCACTGCATCCCAAAACCAGCCGAGCTCGCCCCACCGCCTTCACCTGTTTTTCCTCTCACCTATCCCCTCCTCCCACTTCAAGTCACACCTCCATTGTCTACCTACGAAACTCATCCCGCCCCCTTGACCTGTCTGTCCTCCCTGGGCTGACTAATCTCCTCCCTACCTCCCCACCTACACTCACCTTTGCTGGCTCCATCCCCACCCCTTTAACTTGTCTGTCTCCTCTCCACCTATCTTCTCCTCTATCCATCTTCGATCCACCTCCCCCTCTCTCCCTAATTATTTCAGACCCCTCTTCTCCTCCCCCTTTTCTGATGAATGGTCTAGGCCTGAAACATGAGCTTTTGTGCTCCTAAGAGGCTGCTTGGCCTATTGTGTTCATCCAGCTCCACACCTTGTTATCTTGGATTCTCCAGCATCTGTCATTCCAATTACTCCTGGAAAATAAACTGGCTCTAAGAAAGAACTTGTCTTTATATAGCTCCCCCTGGGATCCAAAGACATCACAAATGCCAATGAAGTATCTTTGCAAAGAAATCAATGTTAAAAAAAACTGAAGTAGGGTCACTGGACCGGCAATGCTAACTCTGTTTCTCTCTTCACAGAGGCTGCCAGACCTGCTGAGTTTCTCCAGCAATTGGTGTTTTTGATTGTAAGAAACGCTTTAGCCAATTAACACTGGGTGAGTAAATGAACAATGTGATATGGACTAGATCGGTGATTTTATTGTTTGGAGATATCATTACAACCTTAGTTCAAGGTCAGAAATCACATAACACCAGGTTATAGTCCAGAGATAATGGGAACTGCAGATGCTGGAGATTCCAAGATAATAAAATGTGAGGCTGGATGAACACAGCAGGCCAAGCAGCATCTCAGGAGCACAAAAGCTGACGTTTCGGGCCTAGACCCTTCATCAGAGAGGGGGATGGGGGGAGGGAACTGGAATAAATAGGGAGAGAGGGGGAGGCGGACCGAAGATGGAGAGTAAAGAAGATAGGTGGAGAGGGTGTAGGTGGGGAGGTAGGGAGGGGATAGGTCAGTCCAGGGAAGACGGACAGGTCAAGGAGGTGGGATGAGGTTAGTAGGTAGCTGGGGGTGCGGCTTGGGGTGGGAGGAAGGGATGGGTGAGAGGAAGAACCGGTTAGGGAGGCAGAGACAGGTTGGACTGGTTTTGGGATGCAGTGGGTGGGGGGGAAGAGCTGGGCTGGTTGTGTGGTGCAGTGGGGGGAGGGGATGAACTGGGCTGGTTGAGGGATGCAGTGGGGGAAGGGGAGATTTTGAAACTGGTGAAGTCCACATTGATACCATATGGCTGCAGGGTTCCCAGGCGGAATATGAGTTGCTGTTCCTGCAACCTTCGGGTGGCATCATTGTGGCAGTGCAGGAGGCCCATGATGGACATGTCATCAAGAGAATGGGAGGGGGAGTGGAAATGGTTTGCGACTGGGAGGTGCAGTTGTTTGTTGCGAACTGAGCGGAGGTGTTCTGCAAAGCGGTCCCCAAGCCTCCGCTTGGTTTCCCCAATGTAGAGAAAGCCGCACCGGGTACAGTGGATGCAGTATACCACATTGGCAGATGTGCAGGTGAACCTCTGCTTAATGTGGAATGTCATCTTAGGGCCTGGGATAGGGGTGAGGGGGGAGGTGTGGGGACAAGTGTAGCATTTCCTGCGGTTGCAGGGGAAGGTGCCGGGTGTGGTGGGGTTGGAGGGCAGTGTGGAGCGAACAAGGGAGTCACGGAGAGAGTGGTCTCTCCGGAAAGCAGACAGGGGTGGGGATGGAAAAATGTCTTGGGTGGTGGGGTCGGATTGTAAATGGCGGAAGTGTCGGAGGATGATGCGTTGTATCCGGAGGTTGGTAGGGTGGTGTGTGAGAACGAGGGGGATCCTCTTGGGGCGATTGTGGCGGGGGCGGGGTGTGAGGGATGTGTCGCGGGAAATGCGGGAGACGCGGTCAAGGGCGTTCTCGATCACCGTGGGGGGAAAGTTGCGGTCCTTAAAGAACTTGGACATCTGGGATGTGCGGGAGTGGAATGTCTTATCGTGGGAGCAGATGCGGCGGAGGCGGAGGAATTGGGAATAGGGGATGGAATTTTTGCAGGAGGGTGGGTGACGACGCCGACGGAACCCCGCCCACGGTCGACGCCGACGGAACCCCGCCCACGGTCGACGCCGACGGAACCCCACCCACGGTCGACGCCGACGGAACCCCGCCCACGGCCGACGGAACCCCGCCCACGGCCGACGGAACCCCGCCCACGGCCGACGACATCATCGCTCCGCCCACAACCTCCACAGCCTGCAACCCCAGAGGAGACAGCCACCCTGAGCCCTGCCGAATCTTCACCATCCCCCCAGACCTCCCACTGACTGAGGACGAACGGTCAGTCCTTAGCAAGGGGCTCACCTTTGTCCCCCTACAACCACACATCAACGAATACCAGTCACGGTCGGACATAGAGCAGTTTTTCCGCCGTCTTCGCCTGCATGCCTACTTCTTCAACCGGGAACCTAACCCTCCTTCCACTGACCCCTTCACCCGCTTCCAACACAAGTCCTCCTCCTGGACACCACCCCCAGGCCTCCTACCCTCCCTCGACCTCTTCATCTCCAACTGCCGTCGAGACATTAACCGCCTCAACCTCTCCACCCCTCTCACCCACTCCAACCTCTTGCCTGCAGAACGGGCAGCCCTCCGCTCCCTCCGCTCCAACCCCAACCTCACCATCAAACCCGCAGACAAGGGTGGCGCAGTGGTAGTATGGCGTACTGACCTCTACATCGCCGAGGCCAGACGCCAACTCTCCGACACCACCTCCTACCGCCTCCTCGATCATGACCCCACACCCGAGCACCAAACCATCATCTCCAACACCATTCATGACCTCATCACCTCAGGGGACCTCCCACCCACAGCCTCCAACCTCATTGTTCCCCAACCCCGCACGGCCCGTTTCTATCTCCTTCCCAAAATCCACAAACCTGCCTGCCCTGGTCGACCCATCGTCTCAGCCTGCTCCTGCCCCACCGAACTCATCTCCACCTATCTGGACTCCATTTTCTCCCCTTTGGTCCAGGAACTCCCCACCTATGTCCGTGACACCACCCACGCCCTCCACCTCCTCCAGGACTTCCAATTCCCTGGCCCCCAACACCTCATATTCACCATGGACGTCCAGTCCCTGTACACCTGCATTCCGCATGGAGATGGCCTCAAGGCCCTCCGCTTCTTCCTGTCCCGCAGGCCCGACCAGGCCCCCTCCACCGACACTCTCATCCGCCTAGCGGAACTCGTCCTCACACTCAACAACTTCTCTTTTGACTCCTCCCACTTCCTACAGACTAAGGGGGTGGCCATGGGCACCCGCATGGGCCCCAGCTATGCCTGCCTCTTTGTAGGTTACGTGGAACAGTCCATCTTCCGCACCTACACAGGCCCCAAACCCCACCTCTTCCTCCGGTACATTGATGACTGTATCGGCGCCGCCTCTTGCTCCCCAGAGGAGCTCGAACAGTTCATCCACTTCACCAACACCTTCCACCCCAACCTTCAGTTCACCTGGGCCATCTCCAGCACATCCCTCACCTTCCTGGACCTCTCAGTCTCCATCTCAGGCAACCAGCTTGTAACTGATGTCCATTTCAAGCCCACCGACTCCCACAGCTACCTAGAATACACCTCCTCCCACCCACCCTCCTGCAAAAATTCCATCCCCTATTCCCAATTCCTCCGCCTCCGCCGCATCTGCTCCCACGATAAGACATTCCACTCCCGCACATCCCAGATGTCCAAGTTCTTTAAGGACCGCAACTTCCCCCCCACGGTGATTGAGAACGCCCTTGACCGCGTCTCCCGCATTTCCCGCGACACATCCCTCACACCCCGCCCCCGCCACAACCGCCCCAAGAGGATCCCCCTCGTTCTCACACACCACCCTACCAACCTCCGGATACAACGCATTATCCTCCGACACTTCCGCCATTTACAATCCGACCCCACCACCCAAGACATTTTTCCATCCCCACCCCTGTCTGCTTTCCGGAGAGACCACTTTCTCCGTGACTCCCTTGTTCGCTCCACACTGCCCTCCAACCCCACCACACCCGGCACCTTCCCCTGCAACCGCAGGAAATGCTACACTTGTCCCCACACCTCCTCCCTCACCCCCATCCCAGGCCCCAAGATGACATTCCACATTAAGCAGAGGTTCACCTGCACATCTGCCAATGTGGTATACTGCATCCACTGTACCCGGTGCGGCTTTCTCTACATTGGGGAAACCAAGCGGAGGCTTGGGGACCGCTTTGCAGAACACCTCCGCTCAGTTCGCAACAAACAACTGCACCTCCCAGTCGCAAACCATTTCCACTCCCCCTCCCATTCTCTTGATGACATGTACATCATGGGCCTCCTGCACTGCCACAATGATGCCACCCGAAGGTTGCAGGAACAGCAACTCATATTCCGCCTGGGAACCCTGCAGCCATATGGTATCAATGTGGACTTCACCAGTTTCAAAATCTCCCCTTCCCCCACTGCATCCCTCAACCAGCCCAGTTCATCCCCTCCCCCCACTGCACCACACAACCAGCCCAGCTCTTCCCCCCCACCCACTGCATCCCAAAACCAGTCCAACCTGTCTCTGCCTCCCTAACCGGTTCTTCCTCTCACCCATCCCTTCCTCCCACCCCAAGCCGCACCCCCAGCTACCTACTAACCTCATCCCACCTCCTTGACCTGTCCGTCTTCCCTGGACTGACCTATCCCCTCCCTACCTCCCCACCTACACCCTCTCCACCTATCTTCTTTACTCTCCATCTTCGGTCCGCCTCCCCCTCTCTCCCTATTTATTCCAGTTCCCTCCCCCCATCCCCCTCTCTGATGAAGGGTCTAGGCCCGAAACGTCAGCTTTTGTGCTCCTGAGATGCTGCTTGGCCTGCTGTGTTCATCCAGCCTCACATTTTATTAACCAGGTTATAGTCCAACAGGTTTACTTGAAGACACAAGCTTTTGGAGCCTCAGTCTTTCTTCATGTCATGTGATTTCTGACCTTGTCACCCCTGTCCAACACTGGCACCTTCACTTCACAATCTTGATTCAAATACAGACAAAAGAGCTGAATTCCAGAGGTGAGGTGAGAATGACAGCCTTTGACATCAAGGTCACATTACTTGAGTATGACATCAATGATCCCTTCCAAAACTGGAATCAGTGCATATCAAGGGGCAAACTCTCCACAGATTAAGAGCCAAATCTGGTACATAAGAAAGTGGTTACGGTTGTTACAGGTCAATCATTTCAGCTCCAGGACATCTCTGTAGGAGTTCCTCAGGGTAGTGTTCTCATCCAACCATTTTCAGCTGCTTCATCAGTGACCTTCCCTCCAACATAAGGTCAGTAGTGGGGATGTTCGCTGATGATTACACAATGTTCAGCAATGTTCAGGACCCATCAGGGACTGAAGCAGTTCATGTTCACATGCAACAAGGTCTGGGCAATATCCAAGTTCGGGCTGACATTCACACTGCACAAATGCCAGGCAATGATCATGTCCAATAGAGGCAATCTAATTACTATCCCTTGGAATTGAATGGTGTTACCATCGCTGAATTCCCCATTATTGACATCCTGGGGGTTACCATTGGCTAGAAACTCAACTGGATTCATTGTGTAATGCAATGGCTACAAGAGCAGATCAGAGGCTACAAATACTGCAGTGAGTAACTCAACTCCTGACTCCCCAAAGCTTGTTCACCTTCTGCAAGGCAAGTCAGGAGTATCAAAGATCCTCAGGCAGCACCTTCCAAATACACAACAACTTCCTTCCTGAAGGAGAAAGGCAGCAGATACGTGAGAACACCATCATATGCAAGCTCCCCTCCTAGCTACCCACCATACTGACTTGGAAAAACATGGCCATTCCTTCACTGTTGCTGAGTCAAATTTCTGGAATTCCCTCCCTTAGGGCATTGTGGGTCAACCTATACCACATAGAGTGCAGAGGTTCAAGAAGACAACTCAACACCATCTTCTCAAGGACAACAAGGGACAGACACTAAATGCTGTCCCAGCCAGCGATGCCACACTTCACTAATGAATAAAAAGAAGACACTGTAAGGGGGACAAAACACCTATCCTTCTTCAGACACATCACCCCAGTTAAAAAATTTCTTTAACCACTACTTTTGTCATCTGATCAAAAACATTTCAAATGTGTTAGTGTCAAATTTTATCCAGTAACCTCTTAAGTTTGATTTGTTTTTGAGATGCGGGCATCACTAGCTGGACATTTTTATTACTCATCGTTAGTTGCCCTGGAGAAGGGAGTGGTGAGTTTCCTACTTGAACTGTTGCATTCCATGTGCTGTGGGTTGGTTCACTTTACCTTTGGAGAGGGAATTCCAGGATTTTGACCCAGATGATGAAGGAATAGTGATATATTTCTTAGTTAGGATGATGAGTGGCTTGGAGGGGAATGTGTGGGGGTGGTGGTGTTCCCATGAGTCTTCTGTCCTTGCCCTTTCTAGACGGTAATTTTGTGGCTTTGGAAGGTACTGTCTGAGGAACTTTGGTGAATTTCTGCAGCACAGCTTGTAGATAGTACACACTGCTACTGAGCGTCGGTGGTGAAGGGAGTGGATGCTGGTGGATGTGGTGCCAGTCGAGTGGGCTGCTTTGTCCTGGATGGTGTCAAGCTTCTTGAGTGTTGGAGCTGCACTCATCCAGGCAAGTGGGGAGTATTCCATCACACCCCTGACTTGCTCCTTGTCGATGGTGAACAGGCTTTGGGGAGTCAGGAGGTGAATTCAGTGCAGGATTCCTAGCCTCTGAATATGCTCTCGTAGCCACTTTATTTACACTGTATTTCACTGCAAATACTACATATGGGTAACACACAATGAGAAATAAATATGTCCAAACACTGGCACCATTTCTCAGCAAAACTCTCTTTTGTCACACACTAATCTTGCTTATCATCTTCTCCTGAGCCTGGACCTCAATCATTGAACCTGCCATCTTTCACTGACAGGCCAGAGACCATGTGGGTCAGTGTCACTTTCATGGTTGGAATTGCATCCATATCCTGATCAACTGGTAATTTTTCTAAAGCACTATGACCAGAATTATTTGTAATAGACCAGCTCATTCATAACTAGTGGCGTTTAAAATTTGAGCATGTTTTTTGTGCTCTGCTCTCTCTCCCTCTATTTACAACCAGCAGAATCTCAAAGGCAATCTTCACTACCTCATCAACCTTTCCTGCTATCTCTAAAGATTTGTATCTGTAAACCTCCAGGTATCCCTGCTCTGCAAATTTTTTAGAATTGTGCCTTTTGGTTTATATTTGCTCTCTGCTCTCTTTTTCCTAAAATTCACCTAATTTGCTGGTCATAGAGCTTTCTGACATGGAATGAATAGAAGAAGTTGCCAACAGAATACTTCAAAGGTAATCCATTTCCTTTGATGGCCATTGATTTTTTTTCCTCATTCTTTTGTGAGGGGCCCTGGGATATTTTCCTGTGCAAAATGTGCTATAATAAGTCAGAGGTGGTCTTTGAGAGTAAATTTCTGTAATATAACTATAGCGGTAAGAACCAGAAGATGGGAACTGATTTCAACGTAAAGACCCTTGCTTCATCATATTATCTGTTTCTGAATTTCATCCATTCCTCGCAACAAGCTTCCAGTCATCTGGCATATTGAAGCTGATGGGTTTGTCAGTGGTGAATGACTCCATTGAAAGCAATATATCATAACAAAGTATTGGCAGGTTGATCAATATTTTAATTGTTGACACATTTCTTTCTGTCATATCCTACTATTTGCCAACAACTTATAAATCATGCACTGATTCAATCAGCTGCTGACTATTCGTGCCTATGTCGCAAGTTTGCAGAATAAAATAAAACTCATTCTCCTTAAAGGGACATTGTGTCTTTTCAAAAGAATAGCCATTTGAAAAATTTATAGATGATACAAAATGATGTCCTTTTTACACTGGTCCCCTCAGTCTCCCACCATCACACACTCTGATTAGTCAGCTCTCTTCAACGATTCGCTGACCTTTAACACAGCACTTCACCCTCTTCTAGTTCAAGCCATGTTATCCCGAAACAGCATTCCCCACTTCCTCACTACTTTGATTCATCCCATGTTGACAGCAACGAATGAGGCCATTTGGCCCACTCTGCTGTTGCTGCCTCTTTGAAAATGCAATTCTCTTAGCAATACTCCACTTCCACTCCCTGCCTTCCGCCTACAACCTTTGACTCTCCTCTTCTTCAAATAGCGTCATAGAGCTGGAGAGCATGGAAACAAACCCTTTGGCCCAACTCATCCATGCCAACCAGACATCCTAATTAATCTAGTCCAATTTACCGGCATTTAGCCCATATCCCTCTAAACCCTTCCTATTCATGTACCTATCCAGATGTCTTTTAAATGCTGTAATAGTACCAGCCTCCACTTCCTCTGGCAGCTCAGTCCATACACACACCACCCTCTATGAAAAAGTTTCCCCTTAGGTCTCTTTCAAATCTTTCACCTCGCATCTTAAAGCTGTACCCTTTGGTCTCGGACTCCTCTCCCCTGAGTAAATGACCTTGGATATTGTCCTGGATCACAGGATGTATCCAAGTGGTTCTTTTGGATCTGTTAAGTATAGTTAAGCGAAGACTCGACAACAGCAATTTGCTTAAATATGAACATTCATTGAGTAATAATAAACGACAGAAAAAAGGAACATCTATTGAGCAAATAAGAAGAATGAAAAGAGAGGAAAGAAACAATAAGCCTCATACCCTTCTGCCTGTGAGAGACCCCTTGATCGATTCTGGTCTACAGGCTGAGGTTGTCCCTAACACCATTCATGATGTCAGTCCGAAGTGAAGTCCAGCACTTGGATTGAAACTCTCTTTCTTATGCAGTGTAACAAACAGCCAGGCACGGAAAAACAATTACAGAAAAATATCTTCACCACACACAGGAAAGTTCACAAGACTCATTCAAGGTCATGCTGCTGTTGAGTATCATCAACAATTTTAGCCCTTCAGCCCATCCTATACTCCTACCTTCGTGGAAGAGAGCCAGCCCTCTGATATTTGACAGTACATGTTACAATTTCAGAAGCAGATGCAAATCAGTGACTGCCGTGCGAGAACATAGAGTATGAGTCTGTAACCTGTACCAGATGATTAAAACTACAGTGAAAACAACTGTCATCAATATAAACAATACAGCAACAGGGTGTGTCGTCAAATTAACAATCTCAATGGCCTTTGGGGACCAACCCTTAAATATATAGCCCACCCTGATGTAGGGTCAAGGCCATGATGGAATCAGCAAGTCATACCAAGTGCCTGACTGCCTCCAATGGGCTCAAAATTGACAGGAGCCCACAGGGGATTAGTGTTTTCATACTTACACTAATGACAGTAATATCCTTAATTACAATCACCATGCAATCACATCATTTACATACACTCTATTTATTCCAGCTCCCCTCTCGGGATCGAGGATCCCATTCTTGCTGAGACCCAAAAGCTGTGAGAGGGACAGGGGGGAAAATAAAGAGTGTGCCAGACTGGGTGACTGTTAGTCTATTTTACATCTTTTCAGTTAATCTATTTACATAATTTGCTGTAAAGTGCAGTATATTCCAGATTCAGGTTCCGTAATTTGCTTATTTTTTATTCTCCAGTTCCCTCTCCACAGATCACTTTATCCATTAGCAGTAAAATAACATCACATTCGGACTTCCTCCGGCTCTCTTCACCTGTATCGATTGACAATACTTATTCAATAGTTTCCCTTTTTTTCTGATTTTATGAGTGATTGTGTTATTGACTGCTAATTACCTCCACAAGCAGATACAGCCTTTCTGTTACAATTTCCATGGGATCAAACAATGCAGCTGTACCGTTCACCAGGCTTTCCCTTTGACTTATACTTCCCCCCTTTTTATTCTTCCCGGGGATTACCAGAGACTCCCACACCACCTGAGTCTTGGCTCAGCCTTTATTCACATGCACTAACTGTCCTAATACATTACAGTTTCACCTGCTGGTTTTGCCATACAAACGCTCAAGATAGGTTATCTGTATATCATTGCATACTTCTCCTCAGTCAGTCTATTATTACTCCTCCCAAAATCCATATTTTTTCATTTCTGGAAATGACAAAATAACCAATCATACCTTTTATTTTGGTCATAATTCTTCTTACATCCCTTTCACGAATACTACTTTCATTGTTTCAAAGTCAGTTTCACTATGGATTTTTGGTCAGTTTCATATTGTTTAAATTATGTTTTTGTGCCCTTCCAAGCCACACCAATCCTTTTGTGAAAAAAGTCTACGCCTGAGACCTGCTCTTCAGCGCATGATTTTTATTGTCTCAGGTTTGTTACCTCTGAGGTAGTATTCACTTTTGCACATTTACATCGGTATCCCAAGACCGTGTCACACATTCTTGGCTTTCATATGACCTTATCAAATGATCTATGAGGTTTTACTTACCTCTCCATGTATGGTCCTGATGCCTCAGGTAGTGGCTTGATCACCAATGAGCCTTTCTTAAAGAGAAAGACAAGGACACAACATCACCAAAAGAAAGCTAACGGTTTGCTGCTCTCATCTAAACTTCCTTTTCACTGGACCTTAATTGTCACTTCAACCCAATGTTTTTTTTTTGTCTTCTGCCATCGGTCTCTACCTGGAACTACTTCATCTCATCCAATTCTGCAATTTGCCTATTACCATCAGATCTAATTCCAGAGGTCTGTAGAGATTTGAAAGTACATGAGACATAATCTGATAATATTTTAAAACTGAAGTCATACATTTCTATTTGATTGAACACAGCATTCTTTGTTCTTTCTCCAAGATGACACATTTTTTTAAAGGTACTTGATAATTCATTCTAGATATATATCTCTATGTAAATTTATCCAAATACAATATTCTGTTTACTCCCTTAAAGTCACCACTTATTATTATATGCATTGAAACCACTGAGACTGTGCGCATGCACTCTATCATTTCCCAAAATTCCTTTACATTTTCAAGTAACTATTCCATTCAAATGTTTTGGAATACAAGAGTATATGAATCTTAATACAGTTTATGTCATGATGTGCTTAACAGTATCCAGGATCACTGGTTGAGATTCCTGACACTCACCACAATGCATATTTCCTCACACTGAAACGTGTTATCAATGAATGGTTAAGGGTGCCTCATCATTGTTGTGTTGCGATGTTGAAATTCTGCAAATGCGTTCAGCCTTCAATCTGTCCAATTTCTGGGACAAAACTTGCTCCATCCATTCCACATTGAGCAGAATGGATTAATTTGTATCAACATAGTACCGATTCAAAAAAAAGGGTCGGGGATAAACTCTGCGTGTAATCCGTTCTCGCCTTTGAACGAACGAAAGATAACCCTTTGTTAAATTTACCTTTCTTAAACTCCTCACCCACAGGGAGTTGTATGTTCCACATTCCAATGTTGCTATCACTTGGATATTAACAAGGAGTTAATTCTTTCATCCGGAATTAAAGGTTCACTCATTTGTCAAAACAATATTTCGAAGTTCATTCTGGCCAGAAAATGAAATCCCAAACACAGTAATTTCTGGAATTAAAACTTACCCCCCTCCAAACACAACACAGACCCAATTCCTAATGGTAAATTTTTACTAACTTTTACAAACTAAATTTTTGAATCAATATTTCACAGATTTTTGCTTTACACAACCACTGATGGCTTTTCCACACAGAAAAGGCACGCAACATACTTCAAATCACCATACTTTCCCAAAATGCAAACTAACTTCAAAGTATCAGAGATAATGAGAACTGCAGATGCTGGAGAATCCAAGATAACAAAGTGTGAAGCTGGATGAACACAGCAGGCCAAGCAGCATCTCAGGAGCACAAAAGCTGACGTTTCGGGCCGATACCCTTCATCCAAATGATCATCCGGATGAATGGTCTGGGCCCGAAACGGCAGCTTTTGTGCTCCTGAGATGCTGCTTGGCCTGCTGTGTTCATCCAGCTTCACACTTTATTAACTTCAAAGTATCCCCAGATCTCGAGCTCCAAGGAATAAAAAGACTCAAGTAGTAAAGACAACATTTAGCCAGCAACAACCAAAGGTATATTCAAACTAGAGCACAAGGAGTTAACGCTTCTGCAAAGTTCAGTGCGCTTGCACAGTGCAGAAACCCAGCCTCCTGTTCTCTCTTTTTCCGGTTATAACTGTGCCCCATCCTTTTGGGGGTTCTAATTGTGCTAACATATTAGCTATAGATCTGAGCTCAGAGTCTGCTGCATTCCACCCTGGAATATGGAAGGCCTGCTGAACATCAGGTTGCTTTTCCCTTCTCTTGCCCATTTTCCCAAACCCCGTCCTTGTTGCCAAAAATGTCTTGGATCACAGGGTGTATCCAAGTGGTTCTTTTGGACTTGGTTAAATGAAGTTAAGACGATAGCAATTTGCTTAAGTATGTATATTTATTGAGTAATAACAAAAGACGAAAAAGGAAAGCAATATTTACCACGTAAATAAAACTGAAATCAATAAGCCTCACACCCTTCTGTCCATTGGGGAACCCCGCGATTGTTGGTTGGTCTAGAGGTTGAGGTTCTTCCTGGCACCATTTGCGATCCCGGTCCAAGATGAAATCGAGCAACTCGGAACAAAACTTTTTCTCTTACACAGTGTTAAAAAAAGGCCAGGCACTGACAAACAATTAAAGAAGATTGTCTTTGGCGCAAACAGAAATGTTCACAGGACTCATTCAAGGTCGTGCAGCTATTGAATATCATCAACAATTTAGCCTTCAGCCCATCTTATATAGCTATTCACTCTGTCCATGCTCCTCTTGATTTTATAAATTTCCTTAGCTTCCAATGCACCAAGGAAAAAAAGCCCCAACCTATTCAATCTTTCCCGATGGCTCAAACCCTCCAACCCCAGCAACATCTTTGTAAATCCTAATATTGATCCAATTCCCATTTAACGTCATGGTTGGACCTGTGCCCCATAGACTCCAGATCCAAATCATTCCCCTTATAACAAAAGCTTTTCTTCATGTGGCAATTGATTTTTTGGCAAATCATCCTGAGTCAGCCTGGTTTGCTTCTCAAATCTTCCACTGACAGAAAGAGCATCACCATTTCACTTGCTCAGGAAATCTACCTCTTTTTGTTTAAATTTGTTTCCCTCAACTTCCTCTATTCATTGCGTACTGTGCCAAATGTATCCCTTTCTTTAGGCAATGATTAACCCATCTTCAGAATATAATCCGTCCAAAACTGAGAAGCATGTTGTAGCCTCATGGTCTCCCATTTTTCTACATTCAAGACCCTTAATGAAGATTTCACCACACAACTCCTTGCTTTTCCCAATGAGACCCTCCAGTGTGCAAAGAAACCATTCAGCCCATCAAGTCCACACTGACCCTCCAAAGAGCAGCCCACCCAGACCTACACTCCTGCATTCCCCATGGCTAACTCACCTGGCTTGCACATCAGTGGACACTATGGGAACTTTAGCACAGCTAACCAATCTAACATTTTGGGTCTGAGCCCTTCTTTTTTAAATGAAGAAGGGTCCAGGCCCAAAACATCAGCTTTCCTGCTCCTCTGATGCTATTTGGCCTGCTGTGTTCATCCAGCTCGACACCTTGTTATCTCAGATTCTCCAGCATCGGCAGCTCCTCCTATCTCATGATACTTCTGTGATTCATTTGCATCTTCAACCAAAGGTGTCAACTAAATGTTGCTTTTCAGCCTGCTTCTGAGACGTCTAAGGTCATAAATGCTAATTTGTCATCTATTCGATTCACTCTATTGACATGAAGAAATGATTAAAGATAATACACTCTGCAAAGACTACACGTACCAGTCACACCTCAGCAATTGCACAGAAGGCTTGTAGCCCAGAACTAATTGCATCCCTAGCCAAGCTGTTCCAGGACAGTAACAGAACTACGTATCTGCGTGACGATGTGGAAAATCGTTATGTCTGTAATGAACAGGATCAGTCTGACCCAGCCAATCACCAATCAATAGTCTACTCCAGGTCAATGGCAAAGTGGTGCAAGGTATCGCTAGTGGAGCTATCAATTGGCACATACTCAGCAATTACCAACTGTCCACTTGGCTCAGCCCCAGAACTTGTCGGGCTAAGTTGACAAAATAGCCCACTTGATTGGCACTGCATCCAGAAGCCTCCACTCCCTCCACCACTGAAGCTCAGTAGCAGCAGTGTGTACTACCTCCAAGATGCAGAAATTTGCCACGGCTCCTTTTGACAGTACCTTCCAAACCCATGAATGCTTCTATATGGATTGACAAGGGCAGCAGAAATGTGGGGACACCATCCCCTGCAATTTCCCCTCCGAGCCACTCATCATCCTGACTTGAAATTATATCACTGTTCCTTCACTGGGCGAAAATCCTGGGCTTTCCTCCCTTAGGGCATTGTGGTTCAAACTACAACACATGGACTGCAGTGGTTCAAGAAGGCAGCTCATCACCACCCACTCACAGGGCATATAAATGCCAGCTCAAAGGCAAGAGAGGCAACTGGTGGTTGTTTGACCTGAGGAGTACCACATCTCAAGCATAGGGGAGAGGTTAAGAAGGAGGGACTTTAATGGTAGCCTCAGCTGGTACAGGAACTGAGCTTGCACTGTTAGCGTCACTGAGCAGTCATCCAGCCATGTGAGCTAACTGAGATAATGGGGACTGCAGATGTTGGAGAATCCGAGATAACAAAGTGGATGAACACAGCAAGCCAAGCAGCATCTTAGGAGCACCTTAGGAGAACAAAACGATGCTGCTTGGCCTGCTGTGTTTATCCAGCTTTACACTTTGTTATCTTATGCGAGCTAACTGAACCCCTTGGAATCAAGGGCACTAGGAATGTAACAAAATGATCATTGGCAGATCGCTTTCTTTCAGGCGCACTGTGGCTGCCTCTTTCTTTGAAACAAATCACCACATATAAAGCAGAAATGCTCGTTCCAAATCTTTTTCACATTGGCTTTAAAATCAAAAAAGAATACTGGGTTCGGAGAAAAATAGAGACGAAATGCTGATCCCTTGGGGGTGGAATTTGATTTGATTTGATTTATTGTAGTTATGTGTACCTAAGCACAGTGAAAAGTTTTGTGTCGTGAGCAGTGCAGTCCAATCATAGCAAACAGGGATGCACAGATCACAGGGTGCTTAGAGAGAGCAAGACATACAAGGTTACAGCTACACAGGAGATGTACAAAACAAGATCAACATTAGCAAGATCAATATTACTGAAGTTAGAGAGTCCATTCATTAGCAGGAGAGAAGAAGCTGTTCCTGAACCCATTGGCATGTGTGACCAATCTGCAGTATCCTCTGCCTGATGTGAGAAGTTGCAGGGCTACGTTACTGGGGTGGGAGCAGGATGCTCCAAGCAGGACGAAGTCTCACCCTCTGCCTGACCTGCATCATTTATGTGACTCACGTATTAACTATAAATGTCTTAGTCAGACCAAGAGGTGAGGCCAGTGCCTAACCAGTGACACTAAGCCTCTCCATGGGATGGGAATTGCCTGCTTGCTGCCATTAGTAAAGAGAGGTGATCATCACGCTTGTTCCCACCATTGCTTTGCTGTTTACAGCAGGAAATTCCTTAGAATACAATGTTTACAAAGGTAGCTGCCTAGTTATAGTGCAGCACATTGTTTGATTTGATTTCTGCATTATTGTCATGTGTGTTCAAGTCCAGGGGAACAGTGAAAAGTGCGCAATGTCACCACACATGGATCCATCTTAGAAACGAAGGGAACTAGGTACAAAATCCATGTAATATAGAGAAACAAATTTGAAAATAAGGCAACAAGGTGTAGAGCTGGATGAACACAGCAGGCCCAGCAACAAGGTGTAGAGCTGGATGAACACAGCAGGCCCAGCAACAAGGTGTAGAGCTGGATGAACACAGCAGGCCCAGCAACATCACAGGAGCAGGAAAGCTAACGTTTCGGGTCTAGGCCCTTCATCAGAAAAAAACCACCTTGTTATCTCAGATTCTCCAGCATCTGCAGTTCCTACTATCTCTTAAAAATAAGGCATTACTGTTGTTCTTAATGTAAGTAGAAAAATGAAGAAATAAAGTTAAAAAGTAACATTACAGTCCTTCCAAGTATTAAGTGGAAAAACAAAGAAATAAAGGTAAAATTTGTGACAGCCTTCCTTAACAGCACTCCCTGCAAGATCTCAGTTTCCTTCGCTTTGGTCCACTCCCTGAGAAACCTCAGGCTTCTGCTCTCAATGCTGCAGATACCAGGGGGACATCCCTCACCATTTTTTCACAAATACAAGTAAACTTTCTGATGTTGCTAGAATGAATCTGAGAGCTGGAATGTTGTTGCCAAGGTCAGTATGTAATGGCCAACCCTCACGTGCTCTGAGAAGATGGTCTGAGCTGCCTTCCTGAACCATTGCACTCCATTGTGCGTCACTATGCCTAGAGTGTTATTTGGGAGACACTCCCACGATTTGAATCCAAACTCTAGGCTGTTAGGTTCAACCAGACAACAGGAAAAGTTGCATTCCCAAATCATACAGGTGTCTTAACAAATTCTTTCAAGTGATTAAAGGACTGTTAACCCACACTAATCCAGTTGCCTCCAATCCCACTTTGGGTTCTTTGAAAATTTCAAACTGCACCAGAGGCATCAGGGTCCTGGGGTGAGGGCCAGGACTGGAATTCTTTAAATAGCACTTACACAGGTCCCAACCCCATGAGAACCCTTTCCCTCTCCCCCTTTTCTAATGAAGGGTCTAGGCCCGAAATGTCAGCTTTTGTGCTCCTAAGATGCTGCTTGGCCTGCTGTGTTCATCCAGCCCCACACTTTGTTGTCTAGAATTCAAAACCCTGTCCTGTTGTGCCAACATGTCAACATCTGTGATTGTTTGCTTCATGCTGGTTTGTCAATATAAGTTTTATTTCACAGGATGAGGGTGTCGCTGGCTAGACTAACATTTATTGTCCATCCTTAATTGCCCAGAGGGCAGTTAAGAGTCATCTGCATTGCTGTGGGTCTGGAGTCACCTGTAGGCCAGAGTTTCCTTCCCTAAAGGTCATTAGGGAACCAGATGGGCTTTTCCTAACAATTAGCAATGGATTCACAGTCATCATTAGATTCTTATTTTCAGATTTTCATTGAATTCAAATTCCACCATCTATCATGGTGGGATTCAAATCCAGGTGCCCAGAACATTAGCTGGATCTCTGGATCAACAGACCAATGATAACACCAGTCGGCCATCGCCTCCTTATCTTTACCATAAGCAGACTGAGAGGATCACAGCAACCCCAGGGGGTGTGAGGCTGGAGAAGATGGCAGAGATGGAGGGGGTAGTGAGGCTGTCATAGAGCTGTCTGGAAATAGAAACGCAAATTTTAAAACTAAGATGAAAAGATTGGGAGAAGTGTCTAGGCCCGAAACGTCAGCTTTTGTGCTCCTGAGATGCTGCTTGGCCTGCTGTGTTCATCCAATTCCACACTTTGTTATCTTGAAAAGATTTGGGTGCAGAATTAGGCCATTTGGCCCATCCATCATTCAATGATACTGATATGTTTCTCAACCCCATTCTGCTGCCTTCTCTCAATAACTCTTGATCACCTTAATAATCAAGAACCCATCTATCTCTGTCTTAAATACCCTCAATGACTTGGCTCCACAGCCCTCTGTGGCAATGAGTTCCACAAAGTCACCACCCTCTGGCTGAAGAAATTCCTCCTCATCTCAGTTCAAAAGGGTTGTCCCTTCACTTTGACGTTGACTGTCTGGCCCAGGAGCCAAAACCCTATGGAGCAAGGGTGGTGAAGTGTGGAAGAATTCTGAAATAACACATTTGCAAATTTAAAAAACATGTTTTTATACTCATGTTTAAAGGTAGCCCATTGCCATTCTAAAACAAATCATTGGTGAAGGAGTAAGTGTTGGGAATTCCTAATAACAATGTGCTCTTCTAAGAGGTAAAAGGGCTAAAGCTGTTAGAAAATAGATGGCATTTCACATTCTGATTTATTGTAGCTGAATGATTAATAGCCTATATACAGGAACATAGCAGTGGAATTGTAGTGGATTACTGCATTGTGATTAAGTAAATACTGTTGCTGAACATTGTAATGCTGGTGGAACACTGTGTTGTCTTCAGCACCTACTCATCAACTTTTCTGTGTAGTGTTTCCTTGGCTTGATCACAGCTACAGGAGATTGATTTTTCTGCGAAATGCAAAGGTTCTCATTTCTACTGCTGAATTTGTTCCAACAAGTAACGAACAGTGCAACATCAACATGAGTCACCAAAGACAATGTCCTTTCTTTCAGTTGAAACACACGGAACACTTTGTAAAGAGATGATAGGAAGGGTCCAGGCCCGAAATGTCAGCTTTCCTGCTCCTCTGATGCTGCTTGGCCTGCTGTGTTCATCCAGCTCCACACCTTGTGGTCTCAGGCACTTTGTAAAACCTGCAATTAGATATCACCAAGCACATTTCCCAAAGCACCTTGAAAGTGTTTCTCATTGTGACTATGCAGTGACTGCTGATGCTGGATGGACGGGTCCCCTCGCTAATTGTATTTTATTTTCCTGAAGGTTTCCCAAATCAACATTCACCACCATCAGCCCAAAACATCACAGCTAAAATTTTATAGAAAATTCTAATCCCAACTAAACAGAGTAAATGCTGGAAGGACATTCCAGACGACTGTGGAGTCCAGGTCCTAGGGACTGTAATCTAAGGACACTAGGTAGACAATTTAGGATAAAAATGAGGAGAAATTTCTTTGCCCGGAAAGTGGGGAGCCTGTGGAATTTGCTACCACAGAAAATGGTTGAAGCCAAAACATTGGAGATAATGGGAACTGCAGATGCTGGAGAATTCCAAGATAATAAAATGTGAGGCTGGATGAACACAGCAGGCCAAGCAGCTCCTGAGATGCTGCTTGGCCTGCTGTGTTCATCCAGCCTCACATTTTATTATCTTGAAGCCAAAACATTGAATGTTTTCAAAAATGAAATAGGTTTAGTTGTTAGGGCTACAGAGACCAAAGGATATGTGGAGAAAGCAGGAACAGGGAACCGAGATAACAAAGAGCAGATCTGGATGAACACAGCAGGTCAAGCAGCATCAGAAGAGCAGGAAGGCTGACGTTTCGTGCCTAGATCCTTCTTCAGAAAAATTCATTTCAGATTCTCCAGCATCTGAAGTTCCTACGATCTCTGAAGCAGGGAACTGATTTGGATGATCAGCCATGATCCTATGGAATGTTGCAGCAGGCTTGAAGGGCTGAATGGCCAACCCTGTTCCTATTTTCCCTGTTTCTCGATTGTTCGGTCCTGGGTGGGAGGGTCCGGGTGCAAGTTTCCTGACAAATTAAGGTCCTTAAACATGGTCAATGAATGGGTACTTAAGGACCTGAACTCAACACTGGAACAATGACTAGGCAGGTATAGGGCAAGTGAGAAAAACAGTTGCTTTACTAACAGGGGAACCAGGGTGGCCTGCTTGTGGATGAAAGAGGGTCTCCATATGACCCAAATGGGCACAAATGTTGAGGCAATAGGTGAGCACTGAGGCCCCTGTACTCTTTTCCCCGAGCCTCAGCTCACCATTTTCTCCACAACCTGCATCCATAATGTCCCCCAAGCCACCGCACCCCCCACCAAAATTAGCAGTTAAGGCCTCATCAGTGAAGCCTCTTCTAGCTGCTCAGCCTGGACCTGTCCAACACTCCATCTCCTACATGCAACCAGCTTCTGATTGGCTGACAGTTTCAAACGGAGCAGGAATTCAATGGTGAGGTGCCTGATAGGCCCAGAAGCCCAACAGTGATCACCAAACTGTATGATTGAGGGAATCCTTCTCTGGTGGCAGCTGATGATAGGGGAGAAGACTATTAATTCTGAGACCCAGGAATGTTTTAGGGACCTGGGTTCTAATCCTGCCATACCAGATGGTGCAATTCTAAATTAATAAATAAGAGACTATAATTAGGAGTCTAGTGATGATCATGAATCCATTATCAAAGGTTGAAAATACTTACCTAGTTTATTGAGATAATGGGAACTGCAGATGCTGGAGAATCCAAGATAATAAAGTGTGAGGCTGGATGGACACAGCAGGCCAAGCAGCATCTCAGGAGCACAAAAGCTGACGTTTCGGGCCTAGGCCCTTCATCAGAAGGCCCAAAATGTCAGTTCTTGTGCTCCTAAGATGCTGCTTGGCCTTCTGTGTTCATCCAGCTCCACACTTTGTTACCTAGTTTACTGAAGCCCTTTAGAAAAGGAAACTGTCAGCCTTACCTGGCCTGGTCCAAACCCACACCGATGTGGTTGATCTTTAACTACCCTCTGGACAATTAGGGATGAGCAATAAATTCTGGTCTAGCCAGCGACACCCTTGTCCTATGAATGAATAAAAAAAATACATTTTACATTATGTCTCAACTTCTGAGTGTGTTACTAATATCCATTCAGGAATTAAACCTGCTGTCCTTGGCTACACGACTCCTGTCAGAACTTTATGAAACCCTGTAGCTTCATGGTCATTTTAACTGATACCAGCTCTGTATTTTTAAACAAAACTGAATTCATTAACTGCTGGGAGTTGAGAATATTTTCAGTTCAGTCTGAATCAATTAGATGACTGGACCAACAACACAACCACTGTACTACCAAGCCTTTTAGACAAAAAAAACTCTGCAAAGTTCCATATATAGTGACTGTGGGAATGGGCATATTTTGGAAACCCAGTAATTGTGACTGAACAGTAATGTTGGTGCATTCAACTTGGCTGTGCTTTCAGTTCCCTTAATGGTTGATTTTATGACATCCTTCCCTGCATTCACTGAATGTGACTGAGGTACAGCCAGTTTATTGGAGACTATAAGAGCCCGGTGCTTCCTGTTCTCTGAACGGTGAAAAATCCCAGACTCACCTGTTTCTCATACAATAAACACACACACAAACCTTTCAGATGAGTGTGTAAGGGCCATACTCTAAGGCAAATCAGAAAGCTAATGGTTTATCTTTTTTGCAATTTAATGTTTTGAGCAAAACATTAAAGGGATGAATCTCTTCCCATAGCACAGTTCACTGGGCTGCAGTTCTGTTCAGGAACTGCTTCATGAGCAAACCCAGACAGCATACTCACACCGACAGAGCATTAAATAGCAAAAGTTCTGTCAAGCCTCAGGCAACAGACCCTTGAATACTGTGTCAGTCTTCACCATCAATATACAGTCTGCAAAAACAAAATCAAAGCATAGAATAGAAACTGGATTGTGTGACAGTAAAACCAATGAGAAAGATTATTGTTTTTCCATATGAATTCTAACTATTCCTCCTGGAAGATACTTTTTCAGCAAGCTTTCAACCTCTTGATTTATTACCTGCTGTGAGGCTCAGAGACAGATCTTGTGTGGAAACACACGTGTGATGTACCTTAGTGATAATGGGAACTGTAGATGCTGGAGAATCCAAGACAATGAAATGGGAGGCTGGATGAACACAGCAGACCCAGCAGCATCGCAGGAGCACAAAAGCTGACGTTTCGGGCCTAGACCCTTCATCAGAGAGGGGGATGGGGTGAGGGTTCTGGAATAAATAGGGAGAGAGGGAGGGGCGGACCGAAGATGGAGAGAAAAGAAGATAGGTGGAGAGGAGAGTATAGGTGGGGCGGCAGGGAGGGGATAGGTCATTCCAGGGAAGACGGGCAGGTCAAGGAGGTGGGATGAGGTTAGTAGGTGAGGAGATGGAGGTGTGGCTTGGGGTGGGAGGAAAGGATGGGTGAGAGGAAGAACAGGTTAGGGAAGCAGAGACAGGTTGGACTGGTTTTGGGATGCAGTGGGTGGAGGGGAAGAGCTGGGCTGGTTGTGTGGTACAGTGGGGGGAGGGGACGAACTGGGCTGGTTTTGGGATGCGGTGGGGGAAGGGGAGATTTTGAAGGTGGTGAAGTCCACATTGATATCAGTGGGCTGCAGGGTTCCCAAGCGGAATATGAGTTACAGTATGAATACGAGTTGCTATACGAGTTGCTTGGGGACCGCTTTGCAGAACACCTCCGTTCGGTTCGCAATAAACAACTGCACCTCCCAGTCGCAAACCATTTCCTCTCCCCCTCCCATTCTTTAGATGACATGTCCATCATGGGCCTCCTGCAGTGCCACAATGATGCCACCCGAAGGTTGCAGGAACAGCAACTCATATTCCGCTTGGGAACCCTGCAGCCCAATGGTATCAATGTGGACTTCACCAGCTTCAAAATCTCCCCTTCCCCCACCGCATCCCAAAACCAGCCCAGCTCGTCCCCTCCCCCCACTGCACCACACAACCAGCCCAGCTCTTCCCCTCCACCCACTGCATCCCAAAACCAGTCCAGCCTGTCTCTGCCTCCCCAACCTGTTCTTCCTCTCACCCATCCCTTCCTCCCACCCCAAGCCGCACCTCCATTTCCTACCTACTAACCTCATCCCACCTCCTTAACCTGTCCGTCTTCCCTGGACTGACCTATCCCCTCCCTACCACCCCGCCTATACTCTCCTCTCCACCTACCTTCACCTCTATCCATCTTCGGTCCTCCTCCCCCTCTCTCCCTATTTATTCCAGATACCTCACCCCATCCCCCTCTCTGATGAAGGGTCTAGGCCCGAAACGTCAGCTTTTGTGCTCCTGAGATGCTGCTGGGTCCACTGTGTTCATCCAGCCTCACATTTCATTGTCTGTGATGCACCTTAGCATGGCTGGTGTCCACAATAAATGTAAGCCATTGACGTATCTCCTCTTGGCTCTGAGCAATACTAACCATAGTCCACCTTTTCTGTTGTATGAGACATACAGCAAATTCCACACTTTAACATTCAAACAAAATGGGCTGGAAGTGATGAAGGATAACACATTTTATTTTTAAAAAGTTATTTGAGTCACCTGACAAAGGATGCCAAAGTGCCGCGCAAAGACCTGCTCTGAAACAAGCACAGAGGTTGCTGGAGAAAATCAGCAGGTCTGGCAGCATCTGCAGAGAGAGAAACAAAGTTAATATTTTGAGTCCGATATGAGTCTTCAGAACTGCTCTTTGAGGCAATAAAAACAAATTATACTGGCCAATTTTCATTCAGCAATGAGTTCTGGGTTGTTAGCAGCACTCTCAGTAACGAGTCCTGAATGCTGCAGGGTACCCAACAGGAAATTAGATGCTGATCTCCCAGCTTATGCTGAGTTTCGCTGGAGCACTACAGCAAGCCTAAGACAGCAATGTTGGCCAGAGAAAGCGATGGTGTGTTAAAGTGGCAGGTAACTTGAAGCTCAAAGGCATTTTTTGGCCAGAACATGGGTACTCAACAGAGTGGTTGCCCAGTCTGATATCCATCTCCACAATCTCGGGGACACATTTTTTAATTCACTCATGGCTCATCAATTTCGCTGGCTGGGTTGACATTTGTTGCCTGCCCCAGTTGTCCTTCGGGAGGATGCTGGTGAGTCATCTGAGTGACTTGCTACACCAGTTCAGTGGGCTCATGTAAGTCAACCACATTGCTATGGGCCCGGAGTCACATGTAGGGCCAGACCAGGTAAGAATGGCAGATTTCCTCCCTAAAAGGCCATAGTGAACTACATAGGTTTTTACAACAGTCGATGTGGTCACACTAGGCTAGATGTTACTTCCTTGTTTTCAGTTGAATTCACAGTTCACCAATTATCATGGTGGAATTCACACACATGTCCCCAGAACATTAACCTGGTGTTCTGAATTCCAAGTCCAATGACATTACCAGCCTCCCAGGCTTCCAACCCAGAAATCAATCCACTGAACCTTCTCTGAAATGTCTCCAGTTCCCCTAACATACAAATAAGAGCATGCTGCACAAACCACGCACTCACAAAAATCCCTAAAGAACTAAATATTTCTCAGCACCATTTGATCCTTTCCAGTCAAGTAGTCCAGTTGGCTACAGATTCAGCCAAATGGAATTATCTTCCATCTTTAATATTTGCTGGTGTGTATTTTAGCCAATGGCGCAGCTGATTATTGGAACTTCCCAGACAGTGAAATTGATCACACACAGCCAGTTCATTTTTCTGTGTTTCAAACTCAGCAAGGGCTAAGGTGCAATTGGATGAGCGACACGAGTCCATAATTCTCACAGTTTTAAGGGAATTGATTAGGCTTTGAGAAATACAAGTGTACTTTTGCACTCTGCTGAAATTTCTCCCCAGGCTTTCTGTGCTCCCACAAGGGCAGGGGCTTGGTTGCAGCCCACTTTTGTGATGAATTGTAACAACTTTATTGCCATCGTAACAAACCTTCAAAGCATAATCCACAAAAACACCACATTGAAATCACAAGCTTTTACATATCATTTTTGATGAAGCTTCTGGTTTCGTAAAATTAAAGTAGGATTGCAATATATATACACTGCCAAACTTATGTAATACAAAAAAGCAATGTAGCATGAAGCCTGTTAACACAAAGGAAGAGAGTGAAAAATGTCTTAAAATGTTTAAACTCACCCATCCAATCGGCAATAGAGGAGCAGCAACTCAAAACACCACCAAACCACCAAAATAATTCAACCATCAGCTCATTTGTTAATATGGACTTAACTCCGTGAGCCATAGGTTGCCCACAAAAACATCCAAAATTAAAGATGGTTTTAAAGCAATTTGGGTACGATGCATAATCTTCAAAAGACTGATAACAGGTTAGGAATGTGTACTGGCCCTGGATCTGCCGATAGGATGGGTTGCAAGGAGATAGGAGTGTCAATGGGAGCATATAAGGCGACATACTACATGTATGTGGGAGGATTGTTTTATTTGTTCATACGACAAGGGAGTCACTGATTGGGCCAGTGTTTATTGCACATGCCTTATTGGTCAGAGGGCAGTTAGGAGACAACCACATTGCTGCAGCTCTGCAACCACTTGTAGGTTAGATCAGGGGAGGAGGGCAGATTTCCTCCCTTGAAGGATGTCCATGAACCCATTCATGGGTTTTTCCCAACAAACAGCAATGCATTCAAGGTCATCCATGGATTCTTATTTCCAGAATGTTATTGAACTCAAATTCTATCATCTGCCGTAGTAGGATTTTAACCAAGGCCCCTCGAACATTAGCTGGATCTCTGGGTTAACAGTTCAATGATGATACCACTAGACCATTACCTCTGCATATATGAATGTATATGTATGTTTCCTGATATATGTAGGTTGTGGGAGGATATGAGCATAGAAGTATTACAGCAAACTTTGTTTTAACTGACACCTTATGAACTCTTATAAGTTCTTGATAAACCAGCAAAAATGATATGCCTCAAATATGCAAAGTTTATTGCATTCTTCTGCTCAATAATTTTTAAAAATTTTATTTACCTTAATGTGAATATACTTGTTGCTCGCTGAAATAGCCACACAAAATATCAACACTTGTTTCAAATTCAAATCAAGATTTCCTCAAATACAGTGACTTACTTCAATGTCTGAGTAGCCAGCTGAGAGTGAGAGTGAGAAGGCTAACTGCTGGTAAGTTTTATTTAAGGCAAAGTTGCATTTTTATTTAAGTGATTTTTGTTTTAAGTTATTCATTTATGGGATGTGGGCATGTCTGGCTAACCAGCATTTATTGCCTGTCCCTAGTTCCTGTGAGAAGGCGATAGTGAACTGCCTTCCTAAACAGTGGCAGTCCATGTCCTGTATAGCTAGTAGAATATATAAAACAAAATTGTAAGAGTTTTTTCAATACTTCAGATACTTTAGAGACTTTTGAGCAAATCTTGGATAGGCACATGAAGGATAGTACAATGTAGGGTGTGCAGGGTGGCTTGATCTCAGTAGGATAATAGGTCAGCACAACACCATGGGCTGAAGGGCCTGTACTGTGCTGTACTGTTCTGTCCTATGTTCTATGTAAAGGGAAAATGAGACATAAAAGTGGGCATTGAGCCACTGGAAAATAATGCTGGAGAAGCAGTAATATGGAACAAAGAAATGAAGAACTGAATAAGTACTTTGTGCCAGTCTTCAGGGTGGAAGGCACAAGCAATATCCCAAAAGTACAAGAGAGCCAGGGGGCAGAGGTGAGTATGATGGCCATTACTAAGGGGGAGGAGCGAGAAAACCTGAAAGATCTGTAGGTGGATAGATCACCTGGATCAGATGGGCTACATTCCAGAGTTCTGAAGGAGATGGCTGAAGAGATAGTGGAGGTGTTAGTGGTGATCTTTCAGGGTTTACTGGAGTCAGGGAGGGTCCTAGGGGACTGGAATTGCGAATGTAACTCCCTGCAAAGAAGGGAGTAAGGCAAAAGACAAGAAATTACAGGCCAATTAGCCTGGCCTTGGTTGTTAGTAAGATTTTGGAGTCCATGTAAAAGATGAGATTTCTAAATACTTGGAAGTGCATGGTAGAATAGGGCAAAGTCAGTATGGCTTTGGAGGGGAGGTCATGCCTGAAAAATCTGCTAGAATTCTTTGAGGAAATATCGAGAAGGGTAGACCAAGGACGGCCAATGGATGCTACCTATCTGCACTTCCCAGAGGGCCTTTCATAAAGTGCCACACAGGAGGTTGCTGAATAAGGTAAGAGCCCACGGTGTTAAGGGGCAAGGGCAGCAGGAATAGGCAATTCTGGCAGAAAGCAGAGACTGGCAGCTGGTGACAAGTTGTGTTCCGCAAGGATCAGTGCTGGGACCACAACTTTTTACTTTATATATCAATGATCTAGACGAAAGAACGGTGGGCATTCTGGCTAAGTTTGCAGATGACACAAAGATAGGTAAAGGAACAGGTAGTATTGAGGAGGCAGGGAGGCTGCAGAAAGATTTAGACAGGTTAGGAGAGTGGGCAAAGAAGTAGCAGGTGGAATACAATTGGAAAAATGTGAGGCCATGCACTCTCGTAAGAAGAATAAAGGCATGGATTATTTTCTAAATGGAGAGAAAATTCAGAAATCTGAAGTAAAAAGGTACTTGGGAAACCTACTCCAGGTGTCTAATCTTCTATCCGCCTCCCCCTCTCTCCCTATTTATTTCAGAACACCCTCCCACTCCTCCTTTTCTGGAGAAAGGTCTCGACCTGAAACATCAGCTTTCCTTCTCCTCTGACGCTGCTTGGCCTGCTGTGTTCATCCAGCGCTATACCTTGTTATCTCAGATTCTCCAGCATCTGCAGTTCCTACTATATCTGAAATTATTTAAGACAAATATAATGTTGTTATTTATCCTGAAAAGACTAGGATATAAGAACAGGAATGTGCTTCTGAGGTTTTATAAAGCTATGTTTGACCACATTTAGAACATTGTGAACAATTATGGGCCCCATATCTCAGGAAAGATATACTGGCCCTGCTGCAGGTCCAAAGGAATTTCACAAGAATGATACCAGGGATGAAGGCTTAATGTATAAGAAACATTTGAGGGCTCTGGGCCTATACTCAATGGAGTTTAGAAGGATGATAGGGGACCTAATTGAAATGTACAGAATAATAAATGGCCTAGAAAGACTAGACAATGGGAAGATACTTCCATTGGCAGGAGAGATTAGGATCTGAGGGCACAAATGTAAAGGGAAGACCCTTTAGAAAGGAGATAAGGGGAACTGTCTTCAGCCAGAGAGTGATGAATCTTTGGAATTCTTTAACACAAAGGCTGTGGAGGCCAGGTCTTTTAGTATATTTAAAACAGAGATAGATAGGTTCTTAAACAGAAGTTAATGGAAAAGCTCAGCAGGTCTGGCAGCGTCTGTGGAGAGAAAATCAGAGTTAATGTTTCAGGTCCGGTGACTCTTCCTCAGAACCAATTCAGAGCCAGTTCTGAGGAAGGGTCACCAGACTGAGCTTTTCCAGCAACTTCTGTTTTTGTTCCTAATTTGCAGCATCCACAGTTCTTTTGTCTTTTATAGGTAGGTAGGTTCTTGATGTCAAGGGGATCAGATGTTACAGGGAGAGAGCGGGAGATTTGTGTTGAAAAACTAATCAGCCACAATTCAACGGCGGAGCAGACTCAGTGAGCCAAATAGCATTATCTCTGCTCTTGTGTCCTTTGGTCTGTATGTGTATATACTTTATGCTGTAAATAAAATGTAACTGTGATGTGTATATCTCTGCATTATGTTTCTATATTTAATGTATTTTTTTTCCCATTGGTTATCTGTAAGATTTGATCAATTGGCACACTCCTGGTCCCATAGGTACCAGTTCATGAAAAAAGGTTTACTCTGTATGGGAGCATATAAGCATTAATGTTGTAAATTGGATGCTATGAGTAAAAATATTGCATATAGGGTTAGTAGCTATGGGCTTATTATTACACTGCATGGTCAATAAAGTTAGTGATCCCTTATCATATGTGATTGGGTCTGAATAAGAAGGATTTAGTGAGGTCTTGCTCAAGCCCACTTCCCTACCTTGTGGAAGTCGCTGATAAATGTTCATCCTGTTTACACCAGTATAGTTTCCCACCTAAATGAAACATCCACACTTCTGTTGAGATACAATAAAATAAGAACTTGGAGCAGGAGTTGGCCATTTGGCCTCTCCAGCCTGTTCCATTGTTTAACCAATCATGACTGATCTCATCTCAACCCCAACTCCAATCTCCTGCCTGCTCTCTATAACCCTTCCAATCCACGATTAATTAAAACCCTGTCTATCTCTTCCTTAAATTTACTCAATGTCCCACAAATCCACTGTACTCTGAGGGTTGGGGAGTGAATTCCACAGATTTACAACTCTTTAAGAGAAATAATTTATCCTCATCTCTGTTTTAAATCTGCTGCCCTTTATTCTATGACCTCTCATTCTAGATTGCCCCACATGAGGGAACATTCTCTCTACATTAACTTTGTCATTCTCCTTTAGCATCTTATATACCTCAGTCCCCTCATTTTTCTCAGCTTGGAGCTCTGGATGACTAGCCAAGTAATGTTACGACTAGGTCAAAAAGTCCCCTTGATATTAATATGGAAATGCTCTATGGCTGATGGTGGTGGTCTCCTCAGAATAGTTTAATGACGATGGATTAACAAAAGAGAGAGATCATGCTGATCTTCATGGCCAGGAGCTGCAGTTTCTTCTGCTTTATGCAATTGTCTTGAGCTAGTCAGACTGTTAGTCTGAAGCCAGCATGAGGAAACTCTCGTCTGTTTGCAGTGATTTTTTGCCCCTAGCGAATCTGTTTGTGGACCTCATTTCTGGGAGGCTTAGACAAATCATTTATTCAATTTGCCTATTGGCAAATGAAGTCAACTTGTGGTTCATTGTTAGCAAGGACATCCTGTTTCAGCCAGCTGGCTAATTTATTGGCCGTGAGGCTATCTCTTTTTCTTTTTATTGCCTCCACCAAACACACTACCTTAGCAAGGATAACAGCCTCTGCTCTGGCTTTTCAGATCGGACAATTGTTATGTTGAATCTCTTTCTTAAAGAGACAAAAAGAGAGCTATTTCTATAATATTCAATGAATTTCTTGGAATGTTACAGTTCTTGTGCAACAATTTCTCACACATGAATAAAAACAAAATACCATTAAGTTGGGGAGTATGGACTGGCCTACAGAGATTCCCCTCCCTCAGAATGAAGGGTCACTGGACCCAAAACATTAACTTTGATTTCTCTCCACAGATGCCGCCAGACCTGCTGAGTTTTTTTCCAGCAATACTGTGTTGTCGAATATATGCAAAGCCTGGTTATTGTCATAATGTGAAGAATGAAGCTGACTCAATTTTCACAGGTAACAAGGCGTAGAGCTGGATGAACACACCTGGCCAAGCAACATCATAGGAGTAGGAAGGCTGATGTTTCGGGCCTAGACCTTTTATCTGAATGGCTACAATGAACAAATCACTTATTTCTCAACATGTCCTTCGAGGTCTAAACTGCACCTGGGCACAGGGCAGAATTCTCCTGTATGCCTCCACAGAGAGGGATCTCTTGCATTTATCTGTGGGCAGAAGTGACCTCAGCTTAAAGAGTGAGATAACATTTCTGAGAGTGAAATATTTCTCAGGACAGAATTCTCAAACTTGATTGTTTAATTAAGTTTCTGAAGTGATACACAATTCACGACTCAGAAACAAAAGGGGCAAGACTGATCAGCCATTGATAATTATTGTCAGTAAGATGTCGCACCATGGATTGTCTATACATTAGCAACAGCAGCAGCAAAAAATTCCAATTGCAAACCTTCAAACGCCATTTCACATATGTAAGCTCATGTCTGTACAGGTCTTTCTCTGTTGCTGTCAGTGCTCTGATATCGGAGCCAGAATACAAACAGCGCAGACTTCAAAGCATCAGTATATGACACAACCGCTCCAGACAAACATAAAGAGCCCATCCAAATGTACTCTCCGCATTTTATCCAGAAGCCTACAATATCGCTGAGTGCCAGTTTGCTCTAGAAAGCAAGAATCCATTAGAATAACATATCACTGAGGGCGGTATTAACTTACATTTAGGTCACCGTTGTTGTCACCATTTATTGCGCAATCAATAACACTTCCCCTCGTGCAAAGCATTGTGTGAACTCTGGGCACAAAGACAGACGTAGATTAATCAAGATTTTAGAAAGCTGACGACTGAAGAAATTCTGTTGATTGCTTTAATGTAATGTTTCAAAAGGTGGGGTTGAAGGACAAAGGCAATTATTCAGCAGGGAGGTTTCAAATGGACATTTATCTCTCAAATGTAACCTTATCAGCAGCACAGACATCTAGAATATATTTCAGTGATATTAATGTGGAAAAGCTCAATACTTTTCAGGGGCTAACATTTTAAACTGACAGAGGCTTCCATGAAGATAGTGGATATGGACTGTCCTGCAAAGCTTTCATGTTGTATGGACCAACATGACAGAGTCAGGTTTCTCCTCAGGTCACCTGGCTGCAAATAACAGCTTTGCCTCCCCCGGTTCCATTCACGTAGACTAAAATGTCCAGGCTGAAAGCACACATTGTACGGAGGTGGTGCCCAGGAATGAAATCAGAACATGTTACAGAACTGTTATGGTGCAGAAGGAAGTGATTCAGCCCATCATGCCTGCACTGGATCTCTCACTTTATACCAATGTGCTGCCTTTTCCACATAACCCTGCACCCCATTTCTGTCCAAATAGCCATCCAATGACCCTCTGGAATTCCTCAGCTGAACCTGTTTCCAACACATTTCCAGGCATCGTGCTTCTTATCCTTACAATTGGTAGAAAACTGGAACTTTGCCCCAGCCAGCGAACAAAGTACAACAGATGCTGTTCCAGGCTATAGCCTGGGGAACGTGATGGTAATGTCTTGTGGATATTTCATATAGAAGACAGATCCAAATCTCACCATGGCAGCTGGTGGAGTTCAGATTTGTTTAACAAATCTGAGTGATAAAACTATTCTCAGTACGAATTGACTAGGACAAGTATCAATTATTATCTTAGAACCACATCTGGTTCACCAATATCTCTCAAGGAAGGAAATCTGTTATCCTTAACTGGTCTGGCCTCAATGTGACTCTAGATCCATACAAATGTGACTGAGTCTTAGATGCCCTCCAAAATGGCTTAGCAAGTCAGTCAGTTCAAGGGTAATTAGAAATTGGCAACAAATGCTGGTGTTTGTCAGTGATGCCTACTTCTGATGGAAGAATAAAAGAAGTGAAAGTCAAGATTATTAAGGGATATGAAACAAAGGCAGGTAAAGCAAAGTGAAATACAGATCAGCCATTATTTAACTAATTGTTGGAGTGGGCTCTGTTATTGACCACAAGTTAAATGCTTTTAAACAAAGTCCCAGTAAGTGCTTTCTGATACGAATTTTATTTCAATTAACTACACAACTAAGGATGGGTAGACAAGACCATGAAACCACCCATTTCAGTCGAAAATCCTCACCTGGGCCAGCACAGCCTCCATTGTTCAGAGGAATGGTCAGCAATGCCGAACCTGATCACCAGGGGAAGTGCCCACTCCTCTTTCCATGAACTCACACTCATTCGACTTACTCACTCTGATAAGAAGAGCTCAAACGCATATCCTGTCCAGGTATAATTGTTCCCGAGGTTGATCAACCAAATCTCCACAGCCAATGGGCTCCACCCACAGCTGCAGACCCTGGGTCAACACTGAGACATAGTGAGACGGAGAGAAAGAAGAAGAACATTGTGGTCACTTTGGTGGCACAGGTTACAGTAGACTGTAGATGAAGTATCATGTTTGTCTAAACTCGATTGTTTTTATGCTTCTGTTTGTTTGATTCTCTACATGGCTCTAACTTCACCATCATACAGGATAATACATGGATCAATGTCAATGCCTCTGTGGACAGCTTGCTGCAGAAAGTGTAAGTAATAGGAACAGGATGCTGCTGACCTCATTGCATCACTCCTAAAACATCCCAATTCTGTCTCATTGTCTGGTCCGAAGGGGCAGGTGGCCAGTGATATCTGGGACAGGGAAATGTGCAGCAGACAGGGAGTTAATGCTTTCAGGTCCCCAGGGTTGGGGACCGTACATGATAAATACAAGGTGTTACAGTTTGATGAGACAAACCGGGGCAGGACTTACACAGTTAATGGCAAGGCCCAGGGGCTTCACACTTTGCCAGGTGCCCACCGCCCCATCTACATGCTCCTATCCCCTCCCTTTCCACCCTCAGCTGCTGGCATGCAGGATAACCAGGCCAGCTTTCATCGTCCAACACCTCCCCCATCTCTGGAAGTCAGGCTGTCTCTGACTATGCTCAAACCCCATCTAGAAATATCTTCTCTCAACCATACTTCACCATATCTCCCCTTCTCCACCTTAAAAATAACATTGGGCCGCTTCACAATTCTCATCCCTCCATCCCCCCAACTCAGCCTCCAATCCTGAGCAATACGCTTACAGTGTCATCCCCCTCCCCAGCCCCTGTGCACTAGTTTCTCTGGGCCGGCCCAATTGACTGACTATGACCCATTCTCTGGAGATGTCTAACCAGACAGGCCTGGGCAAAAATCACCCAGACACCTGCCTAGTCGATGTATATCACCCACACTCTGTTAACCTCAGTACCTCCTTCCCACCCCATCCAGCTGCAATGAGGCCACAGGGCTGACCATGAGCTACTGCCCTGCACTGTAGAGGCATTGGTCCCCTGACTGAGATCACCCTGGCTGGATGCTTGAATGTATCCAATCCCCTGGGCTGGTATCAGAGGCTGTTCCTGGCATTCTGTACCATGATAATTTCTATAAACGCTGCAACTTTTGAGCAGCATCAAACATATGTCAGGATTTCTGGACTTTTCTGGTTTCAGACTGTTGAATTTGGGACACCATTTCTCGCCTCCAGTGACAAAGGGAAGCTTTAATTAAAGCTGTAGGTTATCTTCAAATCATTCTTATTTTCTCTGTGATAGAGTTTGGTTGCTCTGGGGGCATTTACATAATTGCAAAAGCCAATCAGTGGATGACCCACAGAGATGAAGAATTTCAGGAATTAATAAATTCTGAAAAGAAACCACTACCAATCCTCTTCCTCCAATTTATCCGATGTTGGAACAGTCTGGTGTCTTCCTGCAGTGAGACTGGAAAAAGAGACATGAATAGACTTGACTGGGTCTGGTCATACATTCACTAATTCAATTAGGTTTCAAGCCATGGGGAAAACCTTGAATTCTAAAGCCAGCAACCTGGAAATTGTACATCCATGCTTCTATCAGGACTGAAAACAAAAAAAGAGATGGCTTTTATATAGCACTACGTAGAATTCAGCAAGTCCTAAATTGCTTTACAGCTAATGAAGCCCTTTACAATGTGCAGTCACATGGACAGGAACATAAAAAGAGCAGTCAATTTGTGCACAGCAAGGCCCCACCAACAGAGCCCCACTGAAACTCTTATCCATACTCTCTCTGTCATTTCCAGTCCTGATTATTCCAATCCCTTTCTTGACCACCTCCTAGTGTCACATCCTTGAGAAGTAGTGACTTCATCCTGAAATCTGCAGCCTGAATCTTAAGTCACATCAACTACAGTTCTCAATGATCTTTGTCCTCATTGTGGTACTTTCCCCGATGACCACTCCTGGTACATTGTAGCATTTGCCACCTCTACCAGGTGGCAGCACTGGGTAGGGGATGCTTGGGGCAATTTTCCACAACCAATGTCTCCTTTGTCTTGGGCCCTTTTCTTAACTGAAGAGGAGAATCAAAGTGAGTCATAAAGTATACTCAAGGCTGAGACAGACAGACTTTTCATCGATAAGGGAATCAGGTCTTATGGGGAAAAGGCAGGAAATTATAATTAAGGGTTATCAGATCAACTGTGATTTTATTGAATGTGGGCACAGCATCAATGGGTTGCATGGCCTATATCTGCCTGTATGTCCTATGGCGTACATATAGATTCTGTTTTGCTTTATCGTCTATGGGATGTAGGTGCCGTTAGCAAAGCCAGGGCTCATTAGCCGTCCCAAAGTAGCTTGGATTTCATTGATTATCCAGGCCACTTTAGAGGGCACCGAAGAGTCAGTCATATTCCCATGGATCTGGAGTCACAGGTAGGCCTGACCTGGTAAGTATAGCAGCTTCCCTAAACAATACGATTGAACCAAATTTTACAACAATTTATAAGGGTTTCATGGTTGCCAACAAACGAACTCGTAATTCCAGAGTTAGTTGAATCCAAGCTTCACCATCTGCCATGTTAGGATTTGAGATATGACTGCAGAGCATTAGCCTGGGGTTGTGGATTATCATATCAATGAGATTACAACCAAAGCACCTGCCCCTAATATCTGTAATAGGGTGAGAGTTGTGGCAGAGTTGTAAAGGGTATATTGAAAACCCTAATGTGATCTCTCCTTCCCTTTCTCCAGCCCTTTTACACTTTGAGATTCCTGTGATCCTCCAATTCCCTGATTTTAATCACTCCATCATTGGTAACCATTCTGCAACTGCCAAGGATCTAAACATTTGAAGCTCCTCTCAAAAGCTCTGTGACCTGGAGCGTGTCCAGCGGAAATTCACATGGATGATCCCTGGAATGGTAGGTTTAACGTACGATGAAAGGCTAAGGATCCTGGGATTGTACTCAATAGAGTTTAGAACGTTGAGGGGAGATCTAATAGAAACTTACAAGATAATATATGGTTTAGAAGGGGTGGATGCTAGGAAGCTGTTTCCGTTAGGTGGGGAGACTAGGACACGTGGGCACAGCCTTAAAATTAGAGGTGGTAAATTTAAAACTGAAATGAGACGACATTTCTTCAGCCAGAGAGTGGTGGGCTTGTGGAATTCATTGCCATGGAGTGCAGTGGAGGCCGGGACGTTGGATGCCTTCAAGGCAGAGATCGACAAATTCTTGATCTCAAAAGGAATCAAGGGCTACGGGGAGAGTTCAGGGAAGTGGTGTTGAAATGCCCATCAGCCATGATTTAAATGGCGGAGTGGACTTGATGGGCCGAATGGCCTTACTTCCACTCATATGTCTTATGGTTTTATGTCTTATGGACCTCTCTAGATTTAGGTTTTAGATGTAGGTTTTATTGCCATATGTACTTAAGAATGAGCTACTTATCTGTTTTCTATAATTATGTCTCTCAAAAGCTTACTGTTTGATCCAAATGTCTGTTTTTGTGACCAATTTTGTTTGATAACACTGCAGTAAAGCATCCTAGTGGCTCCTCATCTTGTTTTAGCTTCTCCCATTTTACTCAGATTGACTGCAATGCTGGGTGATCTCCCACCCATCTCCCATTGCCTGACACTAATCCATCTTCTCATCTTGCTGCATTCAACTCTACCTTTGGCCTTCCTCGTATCCTGCTTTCTGTCTGCCCAAACCCATCGGCTCAACTTTTTTTTGCTCTTTTTTCGCAAAACATACTATATCATTTCAATATAATGAAACGTGAGGCTGGATGAACACAGCAGACCCAGCAGCATCTCAGGAGCACAAAAGCTGACGTTTCGGGCCTAGACCCTTCATCAGAGAGCTCTCTGATGAAGGGTCTAGGCCGGAAACGTCAGCTTTTGTGCTCCTGAGATGCTGCTGGGCCTGCTGTGTTCATCCAGCCTCACATTTCATTATCTTGGATTCTCCAGCATCTGCAGTTCCCATTATCACTATATCATTTCAACCACTTCTTATCTACTTTCTTCAATGTTCCCATCGTTTCCATTGATCTTTGATGTGCTAGCTCTGATTTTGTCCTTTCTCATTACTCCAGGCACCCATCTGCATCTCGTTACTTTCTAACATTATTCTTCCTCGGGATATTGCCTAAGTTTAAGAGCATAAAAACTAGGAGCAGAACTAGGTCATTCTGCCCTGCCATTTAATGCTAACTTGGCAGATCTCATCTCAGCCTCAACTCCACTTTTCTTTCCACGTCCATAACCCTTCAACCCATTATTAATTAAAAATCTGACTGTCTCCTCCTTAAATTGACTCCATGTCCCAGCATCCACCGCACTCTGACAGAGTGATTTCCACAGATTCATGACCCTTTGAGAGAAATAATTTCCCTTCACTTCTGTTTTAAACCTGCCACCCTTATTCTAAAATGATGGCCTCTTGTCACATAAGGGGAAACATCCTCCCAACGTCTATTTTGCCAATTGGTGTTAACATCTTCGATACTGATTAGATCTCTTCTTATCCTGCTAAATTTCAGGGAGCATAGACCTTTATTGCTCAAATCCTCCTCATAAAACAAGCCTTTCATCTCTGGGATTAATCTGGTGAACCTTCTCGGAACTGCGTCCAATACATTTAAATTTCTGCTCATATAAGGGATTCAAACTGTATGCAGTTTCTGAACGATTTAACAAATCTGTTCTCACAGCCTCCCTGTAGACTTTTCCTTTCAGTGTCAGAATTACTTCGAGCCATAGAGTCATGCGGTAAGCAAACCAACCCTTCAGTTCAGCTGGTCCACATTGACCATGTACCCACTTCTTTAATGCGCTTTCTCAAATTACTCCAATCAGTTAGAATATGTTACTTAAATTCCACTTCCAGATGTTCGCCATCTCTATGACAGACCACAGCTACTTGGAACAATTCACCTTCTCCGAGTCTTCTCCTAGAGCCTTTATTCCTGCTTTCACATCCTCTTCCCTAGGCGCAAACTAACAGAAGGCAAATTGAATCTGGGATGTTTGACTCCAGTTCAGGCTGGAGTGTCACATCCTTGAGAAGTAGTGACTTTATCCTGAAATCTGCAGCCTGAATCTTAAGTCACATCAACTACAGTTCTCAATGATCTTTGTCCTCATTGTGGTACTTTCCCCGATGACCACTCCTGGTACATTGTAGCATTTGCCACCTCTACCAGGTGGCAGCACTGGGTAGGGGGTGCTTGGGGCAATTTTCCACAACCAATGTCTCCTTTGTCTTGGGCCCTTTTCTTAACTGAAGAGGAGAATCAAAGTGTTGTAAATAATGACCAGGTCATTTGGATCGGGTGTGAGTGGTTTAGCATTGATATTCTTTCCCTTTGCCTGAATTTGTAGGTGACATGAACTTGGACGAACTGCAAACTGTGAGGAAGACATAGACTAGATGGTAGACTGCATACATAGATAGCAGGTGAGGTTCAATGTAGAAAGGAATGAGGTAATGGATTTTGGTAGGAAGAATATTCAAACTCAATTTAAAATAGGCAGCATAATTCCAAAGATTATACTGGAAGAAAAGGAGATGGATGTACATGTGCACACAAATTGAAGGTGGTAGGACAGGTTGAGTAGGAAATTAATAAAGCATAGAGTATCTTTTGCTTTATTAATAGGGACGTAGAATGTAAGAGCAAGGAGGTGATGGTGAACTTGTATAAGACATTTCCAGTACTGAAGGACAGTCATACCTGAATCAAAACATTAACTACTTCTCTTTTCACAGATGCTGCCAAACCCATTAAGTTTTTTGTGCATTCCTTGTGTTATTTTTTCTGATTTCCAGCATCCACAGCATTTTGCTTTCACTATTGTATAAGTCACTTGTTAGAACTCAGCTGGACTGTGGTATACATTCTGGGTGTCGCTTTATAGGAAAGATGAAAAAAGAGTTTTCACCCACTGATTAGTGTCTGAAATGCACAGCCTGGAGAAGTGGTGGAGACAGGTTCCATTGAGACATCTCATGTATTATTACCTGTGCTAGCATTTGCATTATAAAGCAGACCAAAAAATCTGAAAGAACTGCATTTGCGTGCAAGTATTGCACAGGATAATCACACACACCAGCTTGCTGCACAGATCCTAGGAGCTAATACTTTCCCAGTAAGTATTGGTGAAAGACGAAGTTGTTTTGTTGGCAAAACAGCGCAGGCTCATGAATGCGCATGACAGAGTGTCTCTATTAGTGGAGAAAATATCTTGATGAGAAAAAAGGATCATTTTATCCATTATTATTCCTGGATTATGGCTGCGTGAAGAGAGCAGGCTAAAAACTTCAATGCACTCACAGCTAAGAATGCTGTAATATAATGCAGCGCAGTAATAACACTGTCGATCCTGTAGCAGTGGAGATGTGAAAATGCTCCTCTCTAATACAACAGAAGATGTGACTATGATAAATGTTATGTATTTTACTGAATGTCCAGGGCTACTTGCACTTCATTCTAAATAATGCAATTCTTGTTTTTACTCTGCGACGTCGAAATATTTCACCTTTTTTGTCTGATGGGGAAGTTGCCCCTTAACCTCCTCCAACATTGAAACCCTCTAAGCATTGTCTCAATTGTGATCTTTTGTAACCCTTTTCCTCCACCCTGCCCTGGGGGGAGGGGAGGGGGGCGCGCGGTCTTCAGGAGTTGTCCTTCGAATGACACTCAAATCCTGACAGTGAACTCAGACGGGCACAAAGAAATTCAATTATTTCCCAACCAAAACCAAGCAGAGATGACCATCATATTGTTGCTTCGGAAACTAGCTGCTCAAGCTGGGCTGTGGAGTTTCCTACACTATCTACTCATCAATGATGTTTTACTGGCTGTGACACACTTGGGGGAGATTCTGAGTTAAAAAGCCCACCAAGAATGCCATACAACCTTATTTTAGTACAGGTCTCCAATCAAGGAACCAGGATCTTACATGCATGAATGAGCACTTGTGAGACTGTGATGCAAGTAGTTGCTACAAGTTTGGAATGCACACAAACACACCTGCATACAAAGTGGAAAACGAGAAAAGTCAGCTCAAGGGGACAATAATCTCCATGAACCTGCTAACAGTATAAAGGTCAAATAAATTACTCAGATTTATTTGATCTTACAGAATCAAAAACAATAATGAGCTTATCCATGCTGCGATCATCTGTTTTCCAGCTATTACCAGTTTCTGTCGCAGTATATCCACATTGACAGAATCGGCAGCAATGAGACCTTCTGAGGGACTTTGCAAAATTATGTTTAAATATTTAATGTTTATTAGCTCACCCAAACAGACACAAAATGATTAAAGAAGGAAAAATGAAATATGGAGATTGAATAATACATAATAATTATAAGATAATTAAACATAAGGAGGACATGAAAGGACAAAAACTGAAAGCAATTGTGGGTCGATTGTACAAGAGTGTATTTGCCAATCGAATGGCTGCAGCACCATAAAATAAGAATAGATAAATGTAGAACCTTACTCACTAACAATGAAACATGACCCCAGCCATCAAACTATGAATAAGAATGACTACAGCCTCTACTATTCTGTGCCTCCAACCTGTTTCCGAGGTTCTTTCTTGTGAATCTCTGGAACTGTTTATTCCAGAAATGCTGCAAGCCAGCTGCTGACTACATTCAAGGCTGAGATTATTTAAGTTGGGCATTTTAAAAGAATTAACAACACTAAAAGTGTACTGAGGTAGAAAATCATTCATGGTTTTGCTGGACAGTGTGAAGGTCTCACAGGCTGTGTGGTCAACTTGTGCTCTGAACTGCTATGTTCTAATCTTTAACATGCACTGACTCTAATCGCTTCTGGTCCTTTGCTTGCTCTCCATGTCGAAACTATGACTTTCTTCAGAAAACTGAAAAACGATCTCAGAATGATGGTCCAGTATATTGGATCTCTGCAGAGCTTCAGATTTATTCATGTGTTGGAGACTTATTAACAATTGTGATTTCACACCAGCTCCTTCCTTCTGTCTGATGTGAAGGGGTAAGTGTTACATATTTTGCAATCGAGTTTTCCAATCTATGTTGTCATTATGTTCCTGATGCCATACGTGAAGTTTAGAAATCTTTAGACACCCAAACCTGTCACTGTCCTATGTCATATTACAGATGGTATACAGTCAGTTCTGGTCTAATGCATATTCCAGCAACATGAATTGGCTGTAAATGTGACTGACGAATGAGGCAATGTTATTTCTAAAACACGAACTTGTGTCGGCAAAAACGCAATTCTATTGGTTCACGGAGGACTATGCGCGGAGGATGAGTCGTGGCCGAGTATGAACGGAGGAGTACACCTTAACATCACATGATCGTTTTGCAGGCTTTTTACAAAGCTTGTACAATATTAGCGCTGAAAAAAATCTCCATGTTGTCATCACATGATCAACATGAACAATAGACCAACCTCAAAACCTCCCCATCAAGTCATCTTGACATTTTTTTTCAAGTTAAGGTGTTAAATTTACTTTTATTTCATATTAGATATGAATTAAACATTTAATCAAACTCGGCTGTCCTTTGCTTTAGGCTATTGGGTAATTTTTGAGCAATTTTGAGTGAAGTTTTTTAGTGCTCTGCCCCTAACTCCACTTTTCCCACAGGCCCTATTATTTCTATAGCACAATTCTCTATAATGCAGTACCAAACAGGAACACTACTACTGTGTTATTGCAGAATATTTGTAAGTCAGAAACTTTCAGAAACTGCAGGCTGCTACCGTGTTCAGATCTTTGTTTTATATATGGGTGCAACAATCATATTAATTGGTGCAATAATGAAGAAGTTTTTTGATTTGTAGGTAAGATTATATACAGGTAATGTTCACTGAGAGCTAAATAGGATTAGCTTGATTCCTGTTGATTCAGATTGCTTGCACATACAGAGCTAACACATCACATGCTGTTGAGGTGCACACTGAATAAGATATACCTTGTTAAAGGCACATGCACATAATCATAGAATCCCTACACAGTGTGGAAACAAACCCTTTGGCCCAACAAGTCCACACCGACCCTCAGATCATCCCACCCAAACCCATCCCCATAATCTACACATTCCTGAACACTGCAGGCAATTTGGCATGGCTAATCCACCTAATCTGCACAATTTTGGACTGTGGGCGGAAACCGGAGCACCCAGAGGAAACCCACACAGGCACAGGAAGAATATGTAAACTCCACACAGACAGTCACCCTATCGCAGGTGGAATCAAACCCAGGTCCCTGGTGCTGTGAGGCAGCAGTGCTAACCATTGAGCCATCATGCTGCCCTAAATCATATCCCAGCATAAGCTACTCTAGTGGGAGGAGTACTGCTGAGCACATTTACACGGAGTCCTTTGCAAAATCTGATTGACATTTATTTCCCTGAGGTCAAGATCCTCAGGGCCAAATATATGACTCTTGGCATTCTTTAATTAGATAAGTGTTAAATGAAGGCAAAATACTGTAGAATCCTGACAATGCAGAAAAAAAAGCATTCAGCCCATCATGTCTGCACTGACCATCTGAGGAGCATTCCATTCAGACCCCAACCCTGTAACCACATGTGGGACTTTTACCATGGAGAACACCCCCAATCCCAAACTGTAGGAGGAAACACACATACAGGGAGAAAGTGTGATCTCCACAAAGACAGTCACCAAAGGCTGGAATTGAACCCAGATCCCTAACGCTGTGAGGCACAGCGCTACCACTGAGCTACTGGATGCTAGAAATCTGAAACAGGCACAGAGAATACTGGAGAAACTCAGCAGGTCTGGTAATTACTGCAGAGGGAGAAATAGAGTTAGCATTTCAAGTGTGGTATGACTTTTTTTCAGAACTGAATCAGTAAAAACAAAATCTATGATTGGACAAGGCTGTGCCCTACTCTGTGTAGATCATGACCATGCATTTGCACCTCCAACGGGCGAATACATCCACGGAAAGAGAAAAGGGACTCATATGTGTACAGCATCTTTCGTAGCCTTAGGTTGTCCGAGGGCATTGCACTTCAGCATCTGAGGAGTTGTTAACTTTTTTTTGATTTATTCATTTTGAGAAATGTGGGCGTCACTATCAGCACTTTTTACCCACCTCTAGTTGCCCTTGAGAAGGTGGTAATGATCTGCTTTTTTGAATCATTGCAGTCCACCTGCTGTAGATTGACCCTCAATGCCTTTAGGGAGGGAATTCCAGAATTTTGACCCAGCGACAGTGAAGGAATACTCTCGATATTGATCTAATATTGAAAGATACTGATTATCCATAATGGATTGTTACAAGAGAAATACTGATGGGATTTTAGCTCATAATTTGTAGGGGAATACAGCATATTATGAGCATGAGATTGAATGTACATTGAAAGGAGAAACTGAGACTTTTTTTTCCTTTATTCGTTCATAGGATCTGGGTGGCGATGGCAAAGCTGGCATTTGTTGCCCATCCCTAATTGCCCTGGAACTGACTGCCATGTTAGAACGATTTCAGAGGGTAGTTTAGTATCCAAGACAATGATATAGGTCTAGAGCTTCATGTAGACCAAACCAGATAAGAATGACAGATTTTCTTCCAAAAAGGAGGTTTGTGAGCCAGTTAGGTTTTTTTGCAACAACTGATGATTGTTTCCTGGTCACCATCACTGAAAATAGCTTTCATTTTCAGATTTAATAATTTAATGTAAAAATCTCACAATGTAGCTTCTGATTTCTTGCTGAGTGTAGGTTGGCCACCACATTTCCTATCATATAACAGTGATTACTCTTCACAAAATCTTGGCTGGAAAGTGTTTGAGATATGCCAGAGAAGGAAGCAAGTTCTTCCTTTCTGCTTTAATTGTGTCAACATCACTCAGTCATGTTCATAATCTACTAACAGTTTCAAATAAGACCATAAAACATAGCAGCAGAAGGAGGCTATGCAGCCCATTGAGGTTGTGCTGTTTTTCAATCAGATTATGGCTGATCTGTTCATCCTCAACTCCACCTCCCTGGCTTTTCCTCAAAACCGTTTATTCCCTTACTGATTAAAAATCTGTTTATCTCAACCTTGAATATGCTTAATGATGCAGCCCTCTATAGCCTTAGAATCCCTACAGTGTGGAAACAGGCAATTTGGTCCAACAAGTCCACACCAATCCTCCAAAAAGCATCCCATCCAGACCCATCCCACTCTCCCTGTGTTTCCCATGGCCTTTAATGCACATAACTTACACACTGCTGAACACAATGGGACAATTTAGCATGGTCAATCCACCTAATTTGCACATCTCTGGACTGTGGGAGGAAACTGGAGAACCCGGAGGAAACCCACATAGACACTTGGAGAATGTCCAAACTCCACATAGACAGACACCCGAGGATGGAATCGAGCCTGAGTCCCGAGCACTGTGAGGCAGCAGTGCTAACCACTGAATCACTGTGCTGCCCTTAAAATCTCTACACTAAAGATTTCCTCAGATTCACTACCCCCGAGAGAAGACATTCCTTCTTAAAGGTTGAATGGGAAGGTTGAATCAGATTTAATGCGTGATGCATTATTCTGAGATTATGCCCTCTGGTCCGAGACACTCCCACAAGGGGAAACAACTTCACCACATCTCCCCTGTCAAGTCTCCTGAGAATCTTGCATGTTTCAATTATATCACCTGTCACTCGTTTTAACTATAATGAATACAGACCCAACCTACTCAACCTCTCCCTATAAGACCAAATCATAAGACTGCAATAACAGTCTCAAATCCTTCTGTAGATTTCTACAGTCTACCACCATTTAAATAATATTCAGTTTCTTTGTTCTTCCTGCTAAAGTACAACATCCTAGCTACAGCATAGATCAATCTTTCAGGGCTGTAAGAGCACAAGAGGAGAAGCAAAGCTGAGAGACAGACCTTACTTCCAGACTGAAACATGGATAAGTGGATATTGCAGAGAATGGCAGTGCAAGCCAGACTGGACCTTCAACAATGCGAGTGCCGTTCAAAAGCTTTCTCACAAGAGGAAATGTTCAAAAGGAAAATGGAAGGAAAATGTTGGCAGCATGGTGACTCAGAGGTTAGTGCTGGTACTTTACAGCGCCAGGTACGTGGGTTCGATTCCACTCTCAGGTGGAGTTTACACATTCTCCCAGTGTCTGTGTAGTTTTGCTCTGGGTGCTCTGCTTACCCTTCAATGTCCAAAGATGTGTACCTTGGGTGGATTAACCATGGTACAAATCTCACACAGGGCTACAGGAACGGTGTGGGTGGGATGCTCTTCGGAGACTTGATGCAGATTTGATGGGCTTAATGGCCTCTTTCTGCACTGTAGGGATTCTAAGAGAATCTGATTCAACCTTCCCATTGACCAATCCATACTATGCCAGCAGCCACCTATCATCATCCCACCTTTCCTCAGTCCCACCCCAACTCTCTCGCCTGCCTGACTGTGACAACCTGTCCATCTTCAGCCTCACCCTTCCCCACTACTCCCTACCTGCATCCACCAATCACCATCCCACTCACCTTCTCCCAGACCCACCCGTCCTCTGTCTATTTATTTCCCATCTCCCTTCCCCTCCACAGTTCTGATGAGGGGACCCAACCAGAAATTATCGTCTTTCCTGCTCCTCTGATGCTGCCTGACCTGCTACATTCATCCAGCTCCACACTGTGTTGGCCCTAACTGACCCATTCTCTCTTCATTTATTAGCCCTGCCATCCCAGGAATAAGCATTTGTTACATTTTTGCCATAGCTTTTAATCATTTATGGGATGAGGCATCCCACCCAAACCCATCCCCCTATAACCCACACACCCCTGAACACTATAGGCAATTTAGCATGGCCAATCCACCTAACTTGCACATCTTTGGACTACGGGAAGAAACCAGAGCACCTGAAGGAAACCCATGCAGACACGGGGAGAATGTGCAAACTCCACACAGTCAAGGACTGGCTCGGCCAACATTTATTGCCCTTCCTTAAATGCCCAGAGGGCAGTTCAGAGTCAAATACATTGCTGGCCAACATGTGGCTCCAGACCAGCAAGGATGGAGTTTCCTTCCTGAAACATTAGTGAAACAAATAGATTTTGCCAGCAGCTAACAATGGGTTTATGGCCATCATTAGATTCTTAATCCAATGGGCGGCACAGTGGCTCAGTGGTTAACACTGCAGCCCCTCAGCACCAGGGACCCAGGTTCAATTCCAGCCTCAGGTGACTGCCTGTGTGGAGTTTGCACATTCTCCCCGTGTCTGCATGGGTTTCCTTCAGGTGCTCTGGTTTCCTCCCGTAGTCCAAAGATGTGCAAGTTAGGTGGATTGGCCATGCTAAATTGCCTATAGTGTTCAGGGGTGTGTGGGTTATAGGGGGATGGGTTTGGGTGGGATGCTTCAAAGGACGGTGTAGACTTGTTGGGCTGAAGGGCCTGTTTCCACGTTGTAGGAGAATCTAATCTAATTCCAGATTTTTAAAATTGAATTCACAGAACATAGAACAATACAGCACAGAACAGGCCCTTCGGCCCTTTATGTTGCGCCAGCCTGTGAACTAATCTAAGCCCCTCCCCCTACTTATTATGGAATAATCTCCCCCCCATCATTATCCATATGGTTATCCAAGGACAGCTCAAATGCCCCTAATGTGGCTGAGTTAAATACATTGGCAGGCAGGGCGTTCCACGCCCTTACCACTCTCTGATTAAAGAACCTGCCTCTGACATCTGTCTTAAATCTATCACCCCTCAATTTGTAGTTACGCCCCTTTGTACAAGCTGAAGTCATCATCCTTGGAAAAAGACTTTCATTGTCCACCCTATCTAATCTTCTGATCATCTTGTACATATCTATTAAGTCCCCTCTTAGCCTCCTTCTCTCCAATGAGAACAGACCCAAGTCCCTCAGCCTTTCTTCATAGGGCCTGTGCTCCAGACCAGGCAACATCCTGGTAAATCTCCTCTGCACCTTTTCCAATGTTTCCACATCCTTCCTGTAATGGGGTGACCAGAACTGTATGCAATATTCCAAGTGACTAGCGTTTTGTACAGTAGCAGCATGACATCACAACTCCGGAACTCAACCCCTCTACCAATAAAACCTAACACACCGTAAGCCTTCTTAACAGCACTATCAACCTGGGTGGCAACTTTCAGGGATCTATGTACCTGGACACCAAGATCCCTCTGCACATCCACACTACCAAGAATCTTTCCATTGACCCGGTATTCTGCCTTCCTATTATTCCTTCTAAAGTGAATCACCTCACGTTTATCCCTATTAAACTCCACTTGCCATCTGTCGGCCCAATTCTGCAGTTTATCCAAGTCTCCCAGCAACATTCTTCCACACTGTCCACCACTCCACCGACTTTAGTGTCATCTGCAAACTTACTAACCCATCCACCTATGCCTGTGTCCAAGTCATTTATAAAAATGACAAACAGCAGTGGTCCCAAAACAGATCCTTGAGGCACACCACTAGTAACCGGACTCCAGGCTGAATATTTTCCATCAACCACCACTCGTTGCCTTCTTACAGAAAGCCAGTTTCTAATCCAAACTGCTAAATCTCCCTCAATCCCATGCCTCAAATTCCACCATCCACCACGGCATGATTCGAACCCAGGCCTCCAGAACTTTATTTGGACTTTGGATTAACAGTCTAGAGATAATACCATGAGGCCATCGCCTCCCCCTGGATCTCAGACAAAGAGACTAAAACTGCACACAATACTCCAGGTGTTGGAGGAGACATAGGCTTTCAACAGCAGGGCAGCCTCTGTGGTCGGTGTTGGTCAGCTGCAGCGATGTGATAGGCCCGAATCCATATTCTGGATGGATCAACAGCAGCAGTGGCATGTTGAGCCTGGTGTAGGGACTCCTGGACTGGTCTGTGTGGGGAAAGCATGGCAAAGGGGAGCAGAGTGAGTCCCTGTAGGAAGTGCGCTCCCAGCATGGCTAAGCACTTTGAAAAGATTGTAATGTTTGACTTTTAGTTGAATTTCCTCCTTAATACTAAGAATTACTGTAATGTTTAGCTTTCAACTTTGCTCTTTATTTCTAACTTGTTCTTACAATTCTGTACCTAAGGTTGTGCATTATATGGTGACATTGTGCAGCTTTCGCTGTCCTGTTGTATTGTTGTACATGAGTATCCAACAATTAAAAAAAACTAAGCCTAAAATCTAAAAAATTTAAAATCACCAAGTCTCTGTACAATTGCAGCAAGATATCCCTGCTGCAGAACATGAATCCTCTTACTATGAATGCCAACATATCATTTACTTTCTTCACTGCCTACTGCCTCCACCTACTCACTTTAGCAGCTGGTGTATGAGGACTCCCGGGTCTCATTTCTCCTCCTTCTTTCCCAAACTATCACCATTTCAGATAATAATCTGCCTTCCTGCTTTTTTGCTACCAAAGTTAATGTCCTCTCACTTTTTCACTTTATACTGCATCTGCCATGCATTTGCCGACTCACTCAGATTGTCCAAATCACACAGAAGTATCTGCATCATTTTCTCACTTTACCCTTTTCACACAATTTTGTGTCATCCAAACTGGGAGACATTTCATTTCATTCTGCCATCTAAATAATTAACACACATTACATAAAGCTGTGGTCCAAGCACTGAACCTCAAGGTGCTCCACTATTGTCTGACTGCCAGTTAAAAACGTCATTGATAGAAGTTAGAGAGGAACGGGAGAGAATGCAAAGTTAAGGTTCCAATCAGGTCAGCCATGGCTGTATTGAATTGTGGGGCTGAGGCTGAATGACCTCCTCTGGCTCCAATTCAGTTATGATTTTATGATGTGATTAAAAATAACACTAAGGGAGAGAGGCAGCCAAGATTGTACTGAATAGCAGAGCAGGCTTGAGAGGCATCTGATCCAAGTCTGTAATCATTTCTTAAGTTTCCAGCAGGTTGTCCTTTGCGTGCATGTTCAAGTTTGGGCATAAGGCCTGGAAATCCAACCCAATGTGTTTAAAAGACACAGATCAGAGCGCTAGCTTTAATGATGGGGAACTTTTGAAGTAATAACTGGAGAGATAAGTGCAGCTCATGACCATAGAAAATTAATTAGAATGCTTGCCTCAAATTGAAATCATAGATTCAAAGATTAATTTAGTGGAAATTAATAGTTAAAATTTGTGTTGTCAGCCTCAGGCTAGAAGTGCAGCTACTTTGGAATCTGCCAAGGATGATTATGTGGAGCCTAGCTGCTGCTCAAAGTAAGGGGCTATACTTGAGAATGTCATAAATGTTTGTGCAGAGTCTGTGGAAAAACTATTTCCAGCTGAGATTTGTTAACTGGGATGTGGGAATGGCTCAATTGAGCTTTGACCTTTTTGCAATACCTGCATTCAGTGTCAGCCTTCAGCCTGAGGAGCAGGAGCAGGGAGATGAATTTTAATTTTATTTGCTCTGAATTCCATTTGATAGACTACTATGGCTGTTGAAGTCTTGTCATCTTCTCAATAACTAAAGTCATAATTCATGGGTGAGGCTGTGTCTGCTGTCATGGGGGCTATCAACTCCTGGAAACTCCACACTAATGACATTAGGGGCACTGAGTCAGTTTCTAGAAGCAATATTCAAAGCCAATGAAGATAATCAGGATTTACTATGCCCAGCTGTAAGTGACACATTTTAAGGGAATTGTGAATGCATCAGAGAGAGTGTAGAAGTGGTTTACAACAATGGTCCCAGGGATGAGAAATTCAGTGAGGAGGACAAATCTCAGATGATAGGACTGTTGTCCTCAGAGATGCAGCCTGAGCAAAGAACAGGATAGGGGGTTTCAAAATCATGTGTGGGCTGGGCAGAGTAAATATGGAGAAGTTGTTCCTGTTCGCGAAGGAGAAAAAAGTCAGGAGGGCAGGGATTTAAAATGATGCACAAACAAAACATGGGTGATGTGTGGGGGAAAAAAAACTTCTCCCGTCAGTTAGTAGTTAAGGTCTGGAATGCACTGCCTGGAAATGTGGTGGAGGCAGATTCAATTGAGGTATTCTAGAGGATATTGGATGCCCATTTGGAGAGAAATGGTATGCATGGAAATGGCAAGAAGGCAGGAGATTGGTACTGGGTAATGATGCTTGTTTGAAGAGCTAGTACAGGCACGATTACTCAAATGACCTCCTCTACACTGTCATAATTCTGTGTTTCTCTACAGGTACAAACCATCTAGTTGTCAACTATATCATATCATAGCACAATGAGACTGATAACTCTGCTGTCAGTCTTAAGCACTTAACTCAGATCTAACTGCGGGTCAGACCAGAATGGAATGTTTAGCTATACAGAAAAATGAACAGGAGACACACACAGCTCCTCAGATTTACCTGCCATTTAATTCGATCATGGCTGATCAAACAGTATCAGGGAGAGGAAGGGTTACTTTTGCCCACTGGTTCATGGTGATTGCTCCTGGGTCTTGTACTTGATGCAAAACCCATGTCTCCAGGCTAATATATCTCTAATATTGTTCTTTTCCTCCTCTGGTGATTTCAGTCTTGTAGGAATACTGCATGATTAATGTGCACACTGAGTTGTTAAACACCTCCAGTGATAAAATACATCTGGTATTTTCATTACCCTTGATGTGGCAGCAAAGGTCAAAAATCAATGTTTTATTAAGTTAAGGTTTTATTTTTGTTCTGCGATGAATAATCCATGTTATGAACTCACAACCACGATAAATGACAGCCAAACTCTCCAAGCGTTTGCCTTCTCTCAGTAAACGCTGACTTAATTTACATACAAGGGCATTTTCATTGGGAAAAAAAAATGAACAAAGGCTGAGACAGGCAAAGCAAGACAGAAGGTTGAAAATTGTCCCTCCTCCCATTGTTTTCAGACAGGTACTTGTTTCCTTTGGGAATCAATTGGCTGGACAGTTGGTTTGTGACATAGTAACACCAAGGCAAGTTTAATTCCTACATCAGCTAAGGTTACTATGAAAGACTGTCCTTCTCAGCCTATCCCTTCATCTGAGGCATGGTGACCCTCAGGTCTTTATCTGTTTCTCTCTCTCTCATAAGAGCTGCCTGATGGCCTGGTAAGACTATGGCAACTTTATTTCCATGACTTTGGGTCCAAGTTTCCTCCTAAATGTTGATGCAAATGTCAAACTCCTCGAGAATAAAATTCTCTTGAAATATTATTTTAACATACTTGAACTCAGGATCGGTTGCGCCAATGCAAATGTGCTCCATTTATTCTGTAACTCAACACTTAACTGAGTCTGCACATTATAAAGTTTGCTACGTAAATATTTGGATGGAAGTTTGAACTGATCCTCAGTGAAGAGCCACAGATGGTGGTTAATGTGCGGAATGAGCTTCCAAAGGAAGTAGTAGATGAAGGTACAGTTACAGTGCTTAAAATACATTTGGATTATTTCATGAATAGGAAACGTTTAGAGGGATATGGCTCAAGATCAGGTTAGTGGGATTAGTTTAGTTTGGGATTATGGTCAGCGTGGACTAGTTAAACTGAAGTGTCTGATTCCACAGTATATGGCTCCCTGATTCTATAAGAATTATTGGCATTAATCTTGATGTCCAAAATACTTTTTGTAATTCACACCATCAGTTCTTGCACCTCAAAAGAAGCACGTTAGCCCATTGTGAATTTTCTGGCTGTTTGCAAAGCTGTCTGTAGCTTCCCAACTCCTTTTGCATCTTCCCCAGTTATTCCTATCCCAGGCATATTTTTCCAACTCCATTTTTTTGAAAGTTACCATTGAATCTGATTTATTCGACCTTTTCAGTTTGTATGGAACCATTGGCTGTGTAAAATCAATTCAACTCCATTTCCCCAACAGCCTTTTTACCAAATTTCTTAGCTCTGTTTCTACTGTGGTGGGTTTTTGCTGTTAAAAATCTCAAAGCAACTCATAATTTTGCTCACATCTGGCCTTCATCCTTTCTTTTCTAATGAATATATCTCAGATTCTCCATTCTCACCCACTGACTGATGTTGCCATTCAGTGAATCTCGTCCTCTTAACATCCTTCCCAAAATGTGGTGCCCAGATTTGAACAGAACGTTTTGATGTAAAATGAATTATGTCACCAACCCAAGAACACTAGTGACATGAATTACAAAGCTATGTCTCCATTGTATTATGGTTTTATGGTCACATCCAAAGGTTTAAGTTCAAGGCAGGTTGATTGAGGTGAAAGCAAAGTCAGAATTGTCTTCAGGCTTGGTCTTCTAAGTAACATGGTTTATTACTGATGAAGATTAAATACTGCAATACATGGTGCTCAGGGATAGGCAATAAGGAAAGGACAGGAAAGTGGAGTCAAGGTTTATTAGATCATCCTGATCTCTCTAAATTTTGGAGCAGGCCAGATGGGTCAAATGACAAATTTTTTCTCCTACATCTTTTCCATGAACTCTACAGTTCATTTGTTTCAGACACTACCTTGTCGGTGTATGTTTCCAACTTCTTCACTTCATGTATTAACATTGTCCACACTGTTGGTTATGTCCAGTGAGAAGCAGCTTCATGACATCATTACCAAGTTACTCCAGGCTCCTAAAGTCCTGACATAATGAAGACTGTACAATTTACTTCCACCTGACCAACTGGTTGGTTTCTACCACTTGGAATTCCGTGGGTTTGATAGAGATCGGGTTTAGGTGCATGGTGCAGGTATTACTACTCATGGGGTAGTGCACTGGAAGTGATGCCTCTCTCATCCAACAGTCATTACAGAAGTTTTAAAAATGTATCTAAGTATACAAAGTCCCCAATTTACCTTACTGATAGATTTAAGTTAACAGGAAATATGATCAGATTTCTCTACTTAGAAAGACCTACTATTTATTACAGGAAAATACATCCGAACCACAGGAAAACGACTGAACTATTGCAGTACAATTTTACTAGTTAAAATCTAACCGCTTCCTAAAGCAACCCCAACTGCTCTCTCTCGCACATGCACACGCGCACACACAAAATAAAACAAAAACAGAAGGTGCTGGAAAAGCTCAGCAGGTGTGGCAACATCTATGAAGAGAAATCAGAGTTAACATTTCATGTCCAGTGACCCTTCTTCTAAACCTGTGGTAGCTAAGAAAATGTCAGTTGATATGTAGCAAATATACATTGCCTTTGCTACCATCGGTTCTAGAGAAGGGACACAGGACCCAAAGCATTAACTCTGATTTCTTTTCACATGCTGCCAGACCTGTTGATTTTTTTTCTAGCAATTTCTGGTTTTGTTTCTGATTTATAGCATCCACAGTTCTTTAAGTTTTTAGACAAAACAAAACATTGGTATTATGGATGGAGGGGAAATAAATACTGGGAAATCAATTCAATAGTACCAACCCTCAGGATCTGAAACAGTGCTCCTTCTGTTTTCCAAGTCCATTAATTCTGTGAGCTTATCCTTTTGGGCCTTTCACTTCTTCATAGGAGGCACAGAACAACTTCATAAAGTATAAATTCTCTGACTTATTGGTTAAAAACAATAGCTTACAGTAATGAGTAACAGACCTGGGAGAAAACAGCTGGCTATCTTAAGCTTCAGGTATTTGATGGAGAGAAAGAGAGAGACAAAAGAGACACCATCTTCCTTCGAGTGGTCTCGGGCCTTCTTCCTATATCATTCACACACTCAAACTTTTTGTCTTCCCAGAAACCAATCAGAATTGCTTTCAGACATTTGCCTCTCAAACCAGTCAGCAACCTGCTGCTGGCTGAATCATACAAAGCCACTACTTGCAAAGCAACAATGTAAACACTGCTTACAATGAGCATCAGGAAGTTGCTTTTTAAAAGTACAGCAATTCCTTCCTCATTCCTCTGCCATAAAACATTCCTTTTCCCAATTCAGTCCACAACCACAAAGTGAAATTTTAAAAAAGATGTTACATCAGAGGCAGCTCTCAGTAATTTTAGCTCCAAGGTGAGCATTCATTGAACACTATGAATCAGAACAGCAAAGTTTCTAAGAAATATTTGCTTTTCAACTTTAACATTGGTGCAAAAGTGGTTTAGGTGCTGATGAATCTCTTGGATTGAATGACAATTTGGCAGCTGCATCTACTCTTTGGGTGTTAAAGATCCAGCGCTCTGTCCAAGGAGAGATGGGATTTATCTCCAGTGTCCTCACCAATGCCTACCTCAAGAAGTATCACAACATCTGATTACCCAGTCTTTATCACAGTGCTGTTTGTGAGGTGCTTAACACACATTTCTGACATTTATGACAGTGACTGAAAGCATTTCAAGAAAAGACTATATTGACTGCCATGCAACCTGTTACATCCCAAGGTCATAAAATGTGCAAGTTTTGTTCTTTCAGTCATTCAAATGATATGAGTATCAATAGCTGAAGCAGCATTTGCTGCCCACCCCGAATGCCCACAGGCTTGATCAGGTGAGGATGGCAGACTACCTTCTGTGAAATAGCATTAATTAGATCAGTTTCTAACGAACAAATATCACACAGTCACAGTTTAAAAGACTAACGTTTAAATTTCAGAGCTTTTGTTTGATGGTATTCAAATTACATCTCCTGCCACGGTGGGACTTGAACCCATGGCCCTAAAGCATTAACCTGGAGTGACTCAGTCATTCCCATCTCCACTATGCCACTAACTCTCTGCTAACAGATGGACAATTGTCCTGATACATCTGTTTGAATGGCCTATTTACCCAGGGAGAGGGCACAAGAAAACTGAACTCAACGCGAGAGTGTGAGAAGGCCACCAAGAAACAGCACTTCTAACTCAACTCTGCTATGAACCGTACCTTTCTTAACACAGTGCTGGTTTCTACATGATACCTGTTCAACAACAAAACCCATCGTCATGTTTGTAGGCATGCACCCTCGCCCACAATTTAGCTGACCATCATCATAACCCAATCATTTGAAGAAGATTGAAGTACGCATTTGTCCAATAAATAATCTGTTGTGGACATATTCTTGATAATCAAGTGATCTCACTTTCTTTCTATGAATCTCACTTCTTGGCAGTCTATCTGATATGATGTCCATCTGTTGAGTCTGTGTTCTTGTGTCTGCAGAATATCCTGTCCTCCACTCTCCATCAGCTCTGAAGGCCCAAGAGGGAATTGATCCATAATTGTCACTTTGTGCAAGTTGACAAACATCCATCGTGACCTTTGACCCCAGTGACTTTGAGAGGTCAAGTCATAATCCCCACAGGCTTTAATTCATTCCTGTTCGCCTGGGTAATGCTTCAGGTTCAGACTTTATACAATTCGCTCCGTAACAAAAAATGATGCTTGAGATCCGAACTGAAAAAGAAAACACTGGAAGACATTTGATAGATCTGGCAGCAGGTGACCAGAGAGCAAAACAGACTAAATACCTCATATTTGTGACATTTCATTAGAATGTAAAGGTTTTAACCATGAATGGATTTGAAGTACAGTGGCAGAGGAAAGGAACAAGGTTTGCGAAGAACAGAAATATATGGGCTGTAACAAATTTGGTAACACTGCAATTCAAAAAGCGGTAACAATATAACAAGATGAGGAATAAAAGCCAAATTTTCTAGATGCTTGAAATCTGAAACAAAAACAGAGAATGTAGGAGAACCTCAGTAGATCTGGCAGTATCTGTGGAGAGAGAAACAGGGACCTGAAGAGGTATGTGTACAAACCTCCAAATATTTCAACCACCCAAATCCTTAAGCAGCGTCTATTCCATATGACCCAGTTTGCAGATTACGCATGAGAATTAAACATAGAACATCGATCAGCACAGCACAGTACAGGCTATTCGGCCCATCATGTTGTGCCAACCTATTATCATACTAAGATCAAACAACCCTCTTTACCCTACATTTTACTATCATCCATGTGTTTATCCAAGAGATCAACATTCTTTGCCACCTTTGTGTTACAATAAAGAAGAATATTTTTCTTTATCCTATCATGCCCCTCCACTGAGTTTGAATATTGCACATACAGTGTACTACTTGCCCACCTAGACCTGCCTGCCACTGTTGTCATGGTGTTTGGAGACAATTAGAAGGTTCAGCTCTCAGGGCATCATTCTGCAACCTCTGATATTTCACATTTTTTTTTGGTTTGGGAGGGCATTCCACACCCATAGAAGTTTTAGCACTTGTGTCAGGCAAGTTGAGGTCTCAACCTCTATTGGCTACCCTTCTGCCTTTCACTCTATCCCACTCCAAATTTAATCATTCCCCTCCCATAGGTCTCTTGATCAAAGGCCTTTCCCTCACTGCTGATTCTGGATGTACATATTGAATCATTATGAATGCCCAGTTGACCAGCATGTCTACTCCTGCTCCAACCTCTCGTGCTCCTGAGTGACATTGGCTCCTCAGTGTTGGGATTGTGTGTAATTCCAGCTGTGGCCACCATACCTGGGAGCGCTGCTGGGACCATACAGCTGCCTGTAAAATGATTGCCCATCAGCATTCTGTGTCACAAAATCAATGAAGATTTTGGCCCCACTATCTCTTCAAACAAGCAACATTACCAGTGCCAATCTCCTACATTTTTCCCATATCCCTACACACTATTTCCAATTAAATAATCATCAAAAGCCCTCCTGAATGCCTCAATTGAACTTTCCTCTACTACATTGTAAGGCAGTGCATTCTAGAGCCTAATTACTTTGTGTGAAAAAGGCTAACCTCATTTTACCGTCACTTTGTCTGCATTCACTTGAAATCTATGTCCTCTTGTTCATGTTCCTATAATGAGATGGAATCGTTTTCCTCTCTCTCCTCTAGCCCTGGCCCAGATGGAGTCCCCAGGCTGTGCTCTCAGATCCCATATTGACCAGCTGGTGGGATTATTCATAGACAACATTAACCTTTTCTGATTCCAATTTGATGTTCCCACCTGCTTCATGAAGACCACTATCATCCTAGGGCCCAAGAAAAATCAGGCAATGTGGCTTAATGACCACTGTCCAATGGCTCTAACATCCATCATTATGAAGTGCTTCAAAAAGTTAGTCATCAACTTCAGCCTCCCAGATTGTCTTGATCCACTACAATTCACCTATAGCCACAATATGTCCACAACAGACACCAGCTCCCTGGCCCTACACTCAGCCCTGGAACATCGGGATAACATGGGTGCCTATATCAGGCTCCTGTTTGTTGCCTTTAGCTCCACCTTCAACACTGTAATTCCAATCAAACCCATATCCAGACTCTGAGACCTGCGGCTCTGCTCGGCCTTTTCCAACTGGATCCTTGATTTCCTGACCCATGGACAACAAACAGCAAGGGTAGGCAACAACACAATTTCCACAATGTTTCTCAGCACAGGTGGCCCACAAACCTGTGTACCCAACCCTTTACTGCGCTCCTTATGCACTCATGACTGTGTGGCCAAAGTTTGCTCTCACTCCATTTTTTGAATTTGTTGATGACACCACATGGTAGAGGATCAGACAAGACAGACTACGGGAGAGAGGTAAACAGATGAGTGGCATGGTCTCCCCCTCAATGTCAGGAAAAAAAAAGAAGCTGGTCATCAACTTTAGGAAGTGGAGTGGAGGACACGCCCTGTCTGTATCAATGGAGATGAGGTAGAGTTGGTCGAGAGATTCAAGTTTCACCAAATCCAAGATCAGCCTCTTCCCTGCTGTTATGAGATGTTTGAATGAACCTCTCACATATTAGAGTTGATCTTTTTCTGCACTTTCTCTGTAGCTCTAACACTATACTCTGCATTCTGTCCTATTACCCCGATGTTCTTGTGTGGTTTGTCCAGTTAGCAAGCAAAACAGTACTTTTCGCTTTAACTCGGTGCATGTGAGAATAACAAATCAAATTAAATCAAACTCTGCCCAACCACTCATCATTCTGAAAAATTCTCTCAAAACTCCCCTTAGCCTCCTTCTTTCCAAGGACAGCAACCCAACTTCTTCAATCTATTCTCATCACTGGAGTCCCTCATCCCTGGAAACATTCTTGTAAACCACTTCTGAATTTTCTTCTTTTCTGTAATGTGGCACCCACAATTGTACACAATGTTTCAGCTGAGGTTTAACAAGTGTCCTGTATAAATTCGACATCACCACCCCCTTACTCTGTATTGCACTCACCTATTCATAAAGCAGACCATAATGTTAGTTTTAACTGTGGTCTCTCCGCCTGCTTTGTGACTTTCAATGACCTGTCCACATGTGCACCCAGCTTCCTCTGCTAAAGGCAAAATACTGTGGATCCTGGAAATCTGAAACAAACACCGAGAATGCTGGAGAAATTCAGCAGGTCTGGCAGCATCTGTGGAGAGAGAAACAGATATGTGTTTAACAATTGGTTAGCTCCCCCTGGATCCCTGGTCTTACGGCTAATACTGGAGACAACTTATAGGAACTGTGCCAGTGTCTTCACCATCAGGACAGCAACAGTTCCCAAATAAGACCCAATACACCCCCTCAAGACCAACTAGTGATGGACCATAAATCCTGACCTTGCCAGAGATGCTTACAACCACCCAGTGAATAAGAAGAGTCAACAATGAGGAATAGAATTTAAGTCAATATATTAAAAGCAAGATTAAAAAAAATTGGACCATTTAAAAAGGAAAGTGAGAACAGAGAGGAGAAATTATTAGGCCGTTTTTGATGGACTTATTAAGATAAGTATTCAGGTATACATTATAATAGATCAATATGTCCCGTTGTTTCATTACCAACAATGAATGTCATACAATGCTAAGAGTTAAGAAGTCCTAAGGGAGCAATTGAGTCCTCAGTTAGGGACTAATTAGACTTGGAATGAAGGCTGCACAGCTGACTGTCATTCTTGAACCTCATGCATACAAACACTGAAAAACATCATTAATCTTTCATGTCCATGAAACTGGTCATGTGCCACAGCACAACTGAGATAATTTTCCTTCCACTGAGGCAAGAAAACTGCGCCACTGTTCTGTCAGTTACAGGAAACAACAACAACTTGCATTTTCCTAACCGCATTCCAGGGAACAACACAGGATTTGTTATTAGGGCAAATTTGGCACCTTCACCATATTAGGATGTATTTGGACGGGTGATCTAAGAGATGGATTTAAAGAAGAGTGAGTGGTTGAAATGCAGTGGCTGAGGACCAAGTGAAGGCCAGAGTTGAGGCTGTGTGGTTGTCTTAAATGGTTATAAGTCAGGAGAAGATATAACAGTGTTGTTTCTTTTGGGAGAATTTAGAATGAGTGGTCACTTTTTAAATATAGGGAGTTGCCTATTTAAGAAAGAGATAAGGATTTTTTTTCACTCTCAGAAGGTCTAAAGTCCTTGGAGGTCTCTCTCCCAAAAGATGGTGGATGCAGAGTTGGATAGATTCTTGTTGAACTCATAGTTGAAAGGTTATCACTGGTGGACAGGAATGAAGGTGAAATCAGGCCAGCTATAATCTTCCATGATGGGTGAACAGGCTTGAGGAGTTGAATGGCTGTTACCATTTCATATGACTCATATGCTCGTATTGGGTGACAAGAGCTGAAGCTTACCATAATTTGGCAAAGTATCACTTTCTTCGACATCTGCCATGGCGGAATTCAAACACGAATCCGCAGAACATTAGCTGAGATTCTCGATTTGTAGTCAAACAATGTCACCACTAGGCCATTGCCTCCCCTCAGTGCTTCCTCCCAACTCTGCTGAGTGGTCTGACCCTAAGTCTCAGACTATGTGCCCTAGTTCTAGACTCCCCAAAAAGTGGAAATAGTTTACCTCGATCTATTATGTCTTTTCATGTTAACATCTTGCGCGCTTCAATCAGATCACCCCTTAAACCTTCTAAAGTCCACAGAAGACAGGCCTAATTTGTGTCATCTCTCTTCATAACTTAACCTCTAAAATCCAGGGATCAATCTTGTAAATTTATGTAATAATCCCACCAAGACGAATATATCCTTCTGAATCTGCGGCGCTCAGATTTGTTCACAGTACAGGAAGTTACAGATCTTGAGCTGCACAATGCAGGTGAAATGTCCCCTAAGATAAAAGAAATGTTACGAGAGTCATTACAGTATAAAGAACACTGGTTTCTAGAGGCATCAGCGATCACCCCCAAGTAAGGAAACGTGGAATTAAGAGGGCTAAAAGGGGTCATGAAATACCTTGAGCAAACAGGGTTAAGGAAAATCTCAAAGCCTTTTATTCATACATAAGGAGCAAGAGGGTAACTAGAGAAAGGGTTGGCCACTAAAGGGCAAAGGAGGGAAGTAATGCGAGGAGTCAGAGAAAATGAGCGAGATTCTGAATGAATACTTTGCATCAGTCATCACCGAGGAGAGGGACATGAGAGATGTTGAGGTTAGGGATTGATGTTTAATTACTCCAGGTGAAGTTGGCATAAAGAGGGGGCAAGTGTTGGGTATTCTAAAAGGCACTAAGGTGAACAAGTCCCCAGGTCCAGATGGGGTCTACCTCAGGTTATGAGAGAAGTGAGAGAGGAAATAGCTGCGGCCTTAACAGATATCTTTGCAGTATCCTTGAGTACGGGTGAGGTCTCAGAGGACTAGAGAATTGCTAATGTTGTTGCCTTGTTTAAGAAGGGTAGCAAGGATAATCCAGGTAATTATCAACCGGTGAGCCTGACGTCAGTGATGGGGAAGCTGCTGGAGAAGATATTGAGGGATAGGATCTATTTACATTTGGAAGAAAATGGGCTTATCAGTGATAGGCAACATGGTTTTGTGCAGGGAAGGTCATGTCTTACTAACTTGATAGAATTCTTTAAGGAAGCAACAAAATCAATAGATGAGAGAAGGACAGTGGATGTCATATACATGGACTTCAGTAAAACATTTGATTATGTTCCCTATGGTAGGCTGATAGTCGCATGGGGTCCATGGTGAACTAGCTAGATGGATAGAAAACTGGCTGGGCAACAGGAGACAGAGTTGTAGTGGAAGGGAGTTTCTCAAATTGGAGACCTGTGACCAGTGTGTTCCACAAGGATTTGTGTTCAGACCACTGTTGTTTGTGATATACACAAATGATCTGGAGGAAGGTATAGATGGTCTGATTAGCAAGTTTGCAGATAACACTAACATTGGTGGAGTAGCAGATAGTGAAGGGAACTGTCGGAGATTGCAGCAGAATATAGGTAGATTGGAGAGTTGGGCAAAGTAATGGCAGATGGAGTTCAATCCAGGAAAATGCAAGGTGATGCATTTTGGATGATCCAATTCAAGAGCAATATATAAAGTAAATGGAAAAGTCCTGGAGAAAGTTGATGCACAGAAAGATCTGGGTGTCCAGGTCCATTGTACCCTGAAGGTGGAAATGCAAGTCGATAGAGTGTTCAAGAAGGCATACAGCATGCTTTCATTCATTGGACAGGGTATTGAGTACAAGAGTTGGCAGGCCATGTTACAGTTCCATAGGACTTTGGCTTGACCACATTTGGAATACTGTGTACAATTCTGGTCACCACATTACCAAAAGGATGTGGATGCATTGGAGAGGGTGCAGTGGAGTTTTTATTCCTGAAGAAGTGTCTAGGCCCGAAATTTCAGCTTTCCTGCTCCTCTGATGATGCTTGGCCTGCTGTGTTCATCCAGCTCAATACCTTGTCAGCAGGGTGTTGCCTGATATGGAAGGCGCTAGCATTGAAGAGAGGTTGAGTAGATTCGGATTATTTACATTAGAAAGATGGAGGTTGAGGAGGGACATGATTGAGGTCTACAAAATCATGAGAGAAGTAGACAGGGTGGATAGCAAGATGTTTTTTCCCAGAGTGGGAGACTCAATTACTCGGTGTCACGATTTCAAGGTAAGAGGGGAAAAGTTTAAGGGAGATATGCGTGGAAAGTTCTTTACACAGCAGGTGATGGGTGCCTGGAACGCATTGCCAGCGGAGATGGTAGAGGCGGACATGATTGCGTCATTTAAGATGTATCTAGACAGATAAATGAATGGGCAGGGAGCAGAGGGATACAGATCCTTGGGAAATAGGTGACAGGTTTAGATAGAGGATCTGGATCAGCCCAGGCTTGGAGGGCTGTAATTTTCTTTGTTCTTTTGTTCTCTTTGTATTTGTGGAAATGTGGATTCTGACAGTCTCCTGATGCAAACAAATGTACCTCCTCTATCTCTTGCTAGTAAGGATATGGTCTAAGGATGTGTGGTAGAGCGTTTAGGACCGAGGATGAGGAGAACTGTCTTCACCCAGCCAGTAATACGGCTGTAAAATTCATTACTATTGAAAACAGTTCGAGCCAAAACATTGCATAACTTCAAGAAGGAGTTGTATGTCACTTGGGTGATAAAAGGATCAAAGGATATGTTGGGAACATAGGAACAAACAGTTGGTCATCCATGATGATATTGAATGGTCGGCAAACATGAAGGACAAAAATGGTAGACTCCTGTAGTCTATATAGTGTATATATGTATAGCCTATTTTATATGTTTACTGTTACATAACAAACCTCATTGTGTTATCAAGTGCGCAAGCGTCTTCTGGTAAGACTTATCTCTGGTCCATCCTTCAACACTGAACAGGCTGTCAGACTAGCGTAGTGGGAGAATTGGTGAGAGCACACTACTCCAACTGGAAGCCACTCCTCCAACTGGAGTATTTGGTACTCAAGCAATTTGCCACTGATTTAACAAAAATTACTAATAGCGCTGGCCAAACAATCTCCCCTTCAACAGGAATCGGTCAGGCAAATAAAGTGGTGGATACGTGTAATCACTTCATCAAGTTTAGCCCATACGCAATCTGACACTGTAGCTACTGTGATGTTTGCATTTAGGAAACACAGAGAGCTACACCAGCCAGGAGATAGCTGGCTGCCTTCTGATCCAGTAAGCTGTACGCTGCATGAGAAATGAAATTTCGCTGTGTGTTTAATCCTTTCATAAGGCCAGTTCACCATTAATAAATTGCAAAAGCAAAGCAGAGAGATCACATCGATCCAATGAAGCTTGAATTGCCAAAAAACACCAGACTTCAAACATGCTGAGGTTTCAATTTTGCAAAACTATTACCAGTTGCCTGAGAGAATCATGTCTGCAGGGTGGCTTTGAGATGGAGGTATGGGGCTAAGGTTGTGGCAAAATCAATAGGCCCCCTTTGCAACTCCTTTTTTTCACGTTTATAAACACAAGCACACAAAACAAGGGCTTTAGGTGTTACTGCCCAGATGCATTTCCTGGTTAAAAGGCATTTTGTTTCATTAACCACGACTGGTTGACATGCCTTCAACAACTGAGGCATGAACATCTTGAATTCCTCCCTCTACCTCTCTGCTTCTCAATGATGAAATGACTTCTCATCACCAAGTCACCAATGTTGTCTTGTGCCAGTTCAAATTTACATGGTCTGGCTTTTTGCTGCTTCGGGTAGGTGCCAGTCCCAGTTGTATACTGTATACAAACAGACAAGAAAAACCACACTTTCAACTGGGACAACACTATTATCATTGGACAGGCCAAGCAGAGGATAGCCAGGGAATTTCTGAGGCTTGGCAATCATCCGCGGATGCCATTAACAAAAACATGGAATTAGACTCAATATACCAACCATTACGACACACAACCGGAACTGGCACCAGAAGCAGCAAAAAGCCAGACCACATAAATTTAAACTGGCACAAGACAACAGCATAAACAGGGCGCTCCACAGCACTGAGGATGTCAGCTAGTAAGGGGATGAAACATCTGCTATCAAACCTCCCAGCTCGGCAAACACACCAACATCCACAAGGACAGAAACTGACTACGTACTTCCAAATATGTACAACAAAATAAAAGTTTCAGAATTTTGCTTCTGACAATATGATTTTGACAAGCTGTCAATGTTGTAATGTAGGAAACACCACAGCAATTTGAACATTAGAGTACAACAAAGAACAGTGAATGCTGGAAATCTGAAACAAAAGCAGAAAGTCCTGAAAAACTCAGCAGATCTGGCAGCACCTGCGTCGAGAAAAACAGTTACCATAAATGGATCCATTTTGGCAATTTGAACATAGCAAACTGGCAGATATAGTTTTGAAATCATAGAATCACTACAGTGCAGAAAGAGGCCATTCAGCCCTCCAAAGGGCATCCCACTGAGACCCAACCCCCTACCTTTCTGTAACCCTCAGTTCCCATGGCTATCCCACCTAGTGTGCATATCCCTGAAAACTACGAGCAATTTAGCATGGCCAATCCACCGAACCTGCACAGGTTTGGACTGTGGAGGAAACCGGAACACCTGGAGGAAACCCACGCAGATACAGGGAGAATGTGCAAACTCCACACAGACAGTCACCCGAGGGTGGAATCAAACCCAGGGCTCTGGAGCTGTGCTAACCAGTAAGTCACTGTGCTACATTTTGATGAGATTGTGGCCATTTTCTTCCACAGATTGATAGAGGGATACATATTGACCATGTCAGCAAGGACAATCACACCCTGCTTCGAATACTCTGGTTGGGGTCTTTGACGTCTACCTGAAGAGCACAGGTAGAGGGTCTGTTTAGCGTTTCATCGAAAAAATGGGCCATCTGCCAATGCAGTCCTTTCTTGGTATTCTTCTAAAGCCTCAGCCTGGATCATGTGCTCAAATCACAACAGTAGAACTTGAACACATAACCTGTAGAGCAGATGAGAATGCTACCACACACCAAGGTGTATCATCAGAATTGCAGCTAATGGTCAAGAAATCTCAGTCTTACCAGGCCACACAGCTACCCTCTTATTAGAAAGACACAAGCTGTGATGGTTTAACTTGAAACTCACCACACCACAGGATATGGGAATAATTGAGAAGCAGAATAATTTGTGTAGCATCACCTCATCTAGGAATTAAACCTGCGCTGTTTGTATCGTTCTGTTTTGCCAGCTAGCTATCCAGCCAGCTGAGCTAGCCATCCCTATGTTTTCATTGGTGGTAAGTGGAAAGGCCTTTGAAATGACTTAACTTTTCCTAACTCCATCGAGTCAAATTGACATCAGGGAACTCTTCAGTCTTTCCAAACTAAGGGTGTTTGATATTAAGATACAAAGTGCAGTAATTCTTTTCCTTTCCAATATTGTAATCTTCATTTTATTTTAGTAATTGCCCAAAGTAGACTAAAGTGAAAATCTGTCTCAATTTTGTTCTCAGTAAACATTGAGCCCATTGTGTTCAAAACTTCCTAATGCTATCTCATTCAGCAAGAGGCTGGTAATACATGTCAAATAATTCTGTATTGCGAGAGAAGCTCCATGGACCTGCAAAAATGTGGAGTTCTGAGGCAGAGACACACCAAACTGGAGTCATATCTGTTCTCTCTCCAAAGATGCTGCCAGATCATTGAGTTTCTTCAGCATTCTCTGTATTTGTTTCAGAATTCCAGTGTCTGCAGTTTGTTTATTTTTTTAAAATCAATTGTTCGAGTGTGAAGTCTGTACTTTCCAATCACTATGAGCACCCTAAATAAACCAAAGAACTGTGGATGCTGGAAATCAGAAAAAAGATCAGAACTTGCTGGCAAAACTGAGCAAGTCTTGCGGTATCAGTTCTGAAGAAGGGTTACTGGGCCCTAAATGTTAACTCTGCTTTTTCTCCACTGATGTTGTCAGACCTGCTGATTTTTTTTTTCCCAGCAATTTCTGATTTTGTGACGACTAATATCTCTTTCTCCACTCGGGTAAAGGTTGAAGATCACATGAGAATGCATCCTGGAGTCTTCCTGATGCTTATTCTGGTCAACGGGACAGCAGGCCAAGGACAGGAGTATGCCATTTTCCCCCAAGAGTCTTCTCTGTCATTCTGTCTAAGTTCCATTTCTCAATCCAAGCTACATATCACCTTTTGCATTGGCACAGTCATCTCCATCTGATCTTCATCTCATCCCACTTTAACCGATGGTGAAGGTATTTCATTTTTATTCTAATTTGAATGTGAAAGGTGCCTCTCCTTTCCCAGATGTGTAGTGCTCACAGTCAAAATGGTGATGGTGCAATAGTTAGAAATAACCTTGATGCAGGAGATAAGGATGGTGAAGATGAGAAATAGCGAGGGAATAAAGTTAGATGTAAGAGTGATCTACAAGCTCTCTGACAGTATTCAAAGTTAGAGAAAGATTACAAGAAGAAATATTAGATGTACATGATAATGGGACAGCAATAATCATGGGAGATTCTCATCTACATATAAACTAGAAAAATCAGATTGGTAATAGTGGCATGAATAAGGAATTCATTGAATGTTTTTAAGTTGCTTTCTGAGAACAGGACTTTGTAGAACCAGCCAGACAGCAGTTTTAAACTAGACTTTGAGTTACACAATATGACAGATAAATTAATGCCCTCAGGTAGCAGTGATCTAGTTTGAAAGGGAGAAAGATGGATCTAAGACTAGTATTTGAACTTAATTGACAGCATTTATGTAGGCATGAACACTTAGTCCACTGAAGTGAACCAAAATATTAGACTTGGAGTTAGATTGGAAGTGAAGCAAAGGCAGGCATTTAAAGGGCTACTTGAGGGTATTCAGAACAATTCCATTCCAACAATAAAGAAAAATCCTAAGGGTAGCATACACATCCTGACCTCTTGAACCATGATCATCTCTAACTCTCACATCAACAGCATTGTTGACCATGAGTGCGAACTAACTGAAAACATTCAGGGGAAAAATATCAAACCAAAGAAAAAGCAACTAAGTTTGAAAAGTGAGCTACAAATAAGATGACTGGCCAGAATACAATGAATGACAGAAAATAACAAAATAATTAAGTGAACAAATAAATTACAGCATGAAAGGGAGAGAGATAGGAATATGGAAGAGGATAATAAGCATTTCAAAAGGTATCTAAAAAGGTAAGTAAAGTGAATGTTATACCTCAAGAGATTGAGTTTGTTGACTTAATTGTAGATAATAAAGAAATAGTGGATCATAGAATCCCTACAATATAGAAGCAGGGCATTTGGCCCATTGAGACCACATCAACCCTCTGAAGGGTATTCCACCCTGACCCACATCCCCTGCACTATCTCTGGAACCCAACACTGACCATGCCTAACCCAGCTAGCCTATACATCCCAGGACATTACAGGACAATTTTAGCATGGCCAACCCACCTAACCTGCACATCTTTAGACTGTGAGAAGAAACTGGAGCACCTGGAGGAAACCCACACAGACATAGGGAGAAGGTGCAAACTCCACATGGAGAGTTGGCCAAGGGTAGAATCAAATCTGGCTCCGTGGCACTGAGATAATAACGCGAACCACTGAACTGCAGCTGGGTGCAACCAATAAAATACCCTTTCTGTCTTCATTGTAGGGGAATCAAAAACATCGTGACAAACCCTGTAACTCAAGAGTTTGAAGGAAGATGACACCTTGAAATTATAATCACAGGAGGAGTGATACTGAAAAAACTGATTGGTCTGCAGCTTAATAACCCTTGAGGTCCACGTGGAATCATTTCAAAACAGGTGACTAGTGAGACAGTAAATTAATCAATTACTAGGGGTCATGATTTCAAGGTGAGAGGGGAGAAGTTTAAGGGAGATGTGCATGGAACGTTCTTTACGCAGAGGGTGGTGGGTGCCTGGAACAAGTTCCCAGCGGAGGTGGTAGAGATGGGCAAGATAGGGTCATTTAAGATGTACCCAGACAGATACATGAATGCGCAGGGAGCAGAGGGATACAGATCCTTGGAAAATAGGCAACAGGCTTAGTTAGGGGATCTGGATCGGCACAGGCTTGGAGGGCCGAAGGGCCTGTTCCTGTGCTGTAATTTTCTTTGTTCTTTGTTCTTTGTAAATGAGCTCTGAAAAATGATAAAGATAAATCTCTCATTCAAAAAAGGGAGTAAAGCACAGTTTCCATTATCTCTGATACTGTTTTAACCTCACTGCGAAGCCTCTTCCAGGGATGCCTAACCTGAAGAAGTTACCCTCCTCCCTCCGGACCAACCTCAGGGAATCTCTCTCCCATTGCAACTCTCTTGCAATCTCTTCGGACTTGAAACTGCTCGACCATGTCCTGAAGCAAACCAGGTCTCCACCTATCTTCTTTACTCTCCATCTTCGGTCCGCCTCCCCCTCTTCTCCCTATTTATTCCAGTTCCCTCTCCCCATCCCCCTCTCTGATGAAGGGTCTAGGCCCGAAACGTCAGCTTTTGTGCTCCTGAGATGCTGCTTGGCCTGCTGTGTTCATCCAGCCTCACATTTTATTATCTAGGAAACGAAAAGCCTGTTAGCTTGACATCTGTGCTGTCAAAATTAGAACTGATCATGGAGGTTATAATTGATCCTTGGAGAAGTTCAAGGTAATCAGAAAGGTTTGGCCTGGTTTATGAAAGGTCAGCTAAGATTGACCAAATTTATTGGGATTTGCTGAAGGAATGACATGCGTTGTGGATAAAGCAGAGCCGTTAATTGGACAAATTTGGATTCCTAGAGTCTTGCTAAAGACCAACATAAAGCATCACTGTGCAAAGTGAAAACTTGTGGTATGGGAATAAGACTCTAGCATGGAAACAAGATTGGCTGGCTGACAGAAAACAGAGAATATTCATGAATAGATTGGCAGGATATGACCAGTAAAGGTTCCTGCAGAGGCCTGTGTCAAAGGCAGGGTGGCTCAAGTTTGCTGATAGCATAAATACAGGTAGGAAAGTATGCTGTGAAGGACATGTGACAAGGATGCAGACCGGTACAGATAATTTGAATGATTGGACAAGAACCGGGCAGATGTGTATAATGTAGAAAAATGTGAAGCTGTTCACTTTGGCATGAAGAATTATAAAGCATAATGTTATTTCAATGAGGAATGACTGCCAAATATTCTGAGGGGCAGAGTGGTCCATGTTTACAGTGCATGAGGCAAAGATCTGTTAAAATACAGGTATAGGAAGGGATTACAAAGGTTAATGCTATTAATGGAATGCTATTCTTCATGACAAAAAGAAATTGAATATAAAAGTAAGGATTTTATGTAGACAGGGCAATAGCAAAATTCCATCCCGAATAGCGAATGCAGTTTTGCTCTCATTGTTTAAGAAAATATGGAAATATGTTGGAGATGATTTAATGGGTATTAACTAGATTTGCACCTGGAATGAGTGAGTTGTCTGATGAGGAAAGGTGGGTTTGTTTCCATTGGACTATAAAAGAATGAGGGGTGACTTGATTGAAGTTTATAAGATCCTGAATGCTCTCGGCAAGATGGGCATAGCAAAGAGGTTTGCTGTTGTGCGTGGTTCTCCCTGACTGGGAGGCACTGTTTGAGGTCAGAGAGGAGGAGAATATCTTCTTCTCTCAGATGTTTGTGCAATTCTCTGTCCCATGAGGCAGTTGAGGTAAATAATCAAATATTTTTCAAGATGAAGGTAAATACATTCTTGTTAGTCAAGCCGTTCAACATTTTTCAGGGGTAAATTGGAATATGGAATTTGGAAACTAAATAGCTCATCAGAAAACACAAATTACTGGAAAATCTCAGCAGGTCAGACAGCATCAGTGGAGACGAAGCAGAGTTGACACTTTGGGTCCAGTAACCCTTCCTCAGAGCTGTACTTTTTTTTAAACCAGCCATGATCTTGCGGAAAAGCAGAGCTTGTTTGAAGAGCTCCAGGGCGTATCTCTTTTCCAGATTAGTATGTTTTCAACAGTGTAGCCCTCAAATCTTTATCCCTTATCAGAGGAAACATTTCTGTGTATCAAACCTATCCCATAAAACTTATGTGCGATATACCTTGATCATCGTTACCTTCTATGTTGATGGGGATACAGGCAGGCTTCTGCATCATGTTCTCCAGAGTTAGCCCCTTAAGTTCTGATATCATTAAGATGATTTTGCACTGCGCCCCCCTTCAAGACCAGCATATCTTTCCTGAGATGCAAAACCGAGAAGTAATGACTCAACAGTGGGTCAGCCATGGCTCAGATCAAATGCATCACAATTTCTCTCCATGGGAATCCAGTCCTCTTGAGATAAAGGCCAGAATTCTATTCATTTTTTGATTGCTTTTTGTTCCTGTCTACAGGTTTTAAATGATTTGTGTACTTGAACCCGCTGATCTCTTTGCTCTGCTACAGTTCTTAGTTTCTCATCATTTAGAAAATGCGTTGATTTATTTTCCCTGTGTTCAAAGTGGACGACCTCGCTCTCACCCACTGTAAACTTTCTCTGCAGGGAAAGGGAAAATTCACCATCTGCCAGTTTCACTTAATGTCATGGTGTTGCCAACATTGAATTTCACAGCCCAGTCGTTAGTTAGAATGTATATTTATGTAACAACAACTTAAATTTACGCAGTAGCTTGAACACTGTTTAAAAATCCCAATTTACAGCACAGGAGTATCACCAAATCATATTTAACTCCAAGGCACAGGAGGAGGTGTGAGGGCATTAAGATAGAGTAGCCTCTTCATGGAAGGTCCTGGAGAGGTTCAAGGAGATATTTACATAGCATAGTTGAAGCAGTTGAAGGCATGGCCAACAATGGCAGAACAATGAAAATTGAGGAAGCCCAAGGGTCAGAATTAGGGGACAGTGGAGATTTTGTTATGTGGAAGGTCTGGAGCAGTAGCAGAGATACAGTGGATCTACCATCTTTACCCTCTCAGTGAGGCGAATTCATTCTGCTAAACCTATTGCCAATCTCAATCCATGACTATGAGTGATTTTCAAATGTTATTAGACCTTGAAATCATTTGGCAGAAGAATATCAGCCCATGAACCCAGCTCTGACATTCAATGAGATTATGCTTGAGCTAATAATCTTCAACTCCACATTCCTGCCTTTTCCCCCATAAAACTTGATGACTTTACTGGTCAAAAATCTATCGAAATATATTCAAAGCTTAATGACCCAGCCTTGACAACTCTCTGTAGTAAAGAATCCCAAAATTTTACTGACCTCTCAGAGGAAATTTCTCCTAGTTTCTGTATTAAATGTGTGACCGCTTATGATGAGATTATACCCTCTGGTCCAAGACTCTCCCACAAGGAGAAACAACATTTCTGCAATTTCCCTGCCAAATCCCATAAGAATCTCATATGATTATAAGAACTTAGTCAGCATTATCAGCTATAGACTTAGTCCTAAAATAAAATGTCCTCACTCTCAGGTGTATTTTAAATAAAGGAAGATATCTCAGAATAAAATGTACTGACTCTGTAAATTGAAACACAAGAAATTCCCAGGAGCTACTCTGCAGTATGTCAAATCCTCCATTTTAAAATTCGAGTGATGCTTTAGGGTCCTGAGGTAGAAAGTGTGAGTCTACAACACTCATAATGATTCCTTCATTATATTTTATGATAAGTATCATTCATGGATTACATTAAAGTAATGGCTACAATTTCATAAAGTGTAGAATAATTAAAACATTCTATTCATTGAGAAATAAATGCAGAATTGCAAATCCCATCTATAAATAAATTAAGGCTTTACAAATTCATGTCCAAAGAAGTGTAATGTAGGAACAAATCCACTCAGAAGTGGTGAATAACCAAAAAGAATCTGCTGCGCACACAGCCACAATCCAAGTTTAAATTGTTGTGTTTGTCTTTGTTCCAGTGAGAGAAGATCTTCATCTAAGACCTCCGCTGGTTCAGTGAGGCTATGTCTCAACTTCATGCTTAGTTAAAGGTGACATTTAAATGAAATCTCTCTCTTTACAGGAACACTTTGCCATTGTCTTCTTGAATTCCTTGAGGATCAAATCAATGTTTGGGTGACAGGGTCTTTGTAGCTTGTTTTAAGGCTCTTAGCTTTTAGCAGCTTCAAGGCATTTTGCATCTCCCCACATCTTATATGAAGTTACTTACCCCTTTGCTTCTGACAAAAAAAATCAAATTCCACATTAGTTGAGAACTCCTTAATGCTTTATGATAACGATTCTGTTTTGTTCTGAAGAATGGTCACTAGTTCCGAAATGTTAACACTGCATTCTCTGCACAGATGCTGCCAGGCGTGCTGACTTTCTCCAGCAATATGACAGCGACTCTTAGTTAAAAGCACCATGCTTCTGAATTGGGGTGATGGCCTAGTTAACAGCCCATGAGACTGTTAATCCAGAGACACAGTCATAGCTCTGGGTTTGATTCCCACCAAGGCAGTTGATCACCATCTAATGATGACCTTTGCTCATTGTCATCTGGTTCATAAACTTAATCTCTAGGTCAGAACTACATGAGCCATTCAGTGGCCAGTGATCCAGTTCCCAAAAACTCAGCCAAGATTTAGCAAGACTAAACTTCTTATCAGAGTTTCTGCACCCTTACATGAGAAAAGGTGTAATTGCAGAGATAGGGATGAGACCATGGAGCTTGCTTCCGCAGGGGCTGTTTGGACTGAGTAATGCACATGTATTTGAGGAGGACCCTTGATAAATGCACAAGGAGGAAAAGGATCAAAGGGTATGCTATGATGGTGAGATATAACAGGACAGGAAGGAGGATCACATTTAGGATTAACACCAGCATAGAGGGTTGGGATAAATGGCCCATTTCTGTACACGTTGCTCTATGTGACAGGCTCATGGGGCTGTTTCCAGCAGAGTAAAGGACTGGAATGCTGTCAGTGACTGTCAGAGGAGGAAAGCAGAAACTTGACCAGAACTCGGAAGGGATGCTAGAGCACATTGAGTCCGCAATTCTACAATAGCTTCAAAGGCAATGTACGTCGTGCACCGATCCTGGAAAATTTAAGATCATAAGCATTCAACAAAAGATTTAAAATCCAATGAGGTCAATTGCTCATTTCACTAAATAATTCTTTTTCACCAAACTGAAGTGCACAACACTTCATTGAGATCATGTCCTTTGTAATAATGCTGTTGTCTTATGACTCCCAAAGGGAGTGTTATATGAAGGGTTACTCCCTGTAGTGATATATCAGTCTGAACCACCATGAAGTGATATTACCTCACAGTTCAAGCACATTTTGTGACAAATATGATATTCATTCAAAGCTGAACTGAACAGCCATTAAAACTATGCTACACCATGCTCAGCATATTCAATGAGAATGTCACATTGGAGGTATTAATTAGGTCATTGGAGCCTCTCTATTTAAACATTTTACATGTTACTGGTGTGATAAATACTCATTGGAGATTCAAGCTCTGTGTTCATTATTAATAGTTTTTGAAGCAGGATATAATGTCAATACTTAGTTGAATCTATCTTCTTCAGGGATTTAATCAATCAAGTGGTTCTATTCATCCTCCTGAATTTGTCTGCTCCTGAAGTGAGTGTCATTATCTATTGGGCTGTAAACTGGATTATGTGTCCAAACAGAAGCTCATCTCAGCATATCACCAACAAAAAACAGGGCTAAAATGTGGTCGACACAATCTGAGAGAGCAGCTGAGTTGAATAACATCGACTCGTTTGGTGGGCAGTTGGAGAAGCACAGAAGGGAAGAAGGAATGGGAATATAATCCAAAAATAACATGCTTTTAAGTGCTTCTCTATTTCTACAATCTCCTCCAACCTTACACTCTTCTATATATATATACACAACTGATACGTTTAATTTTGCTGTTTTAGGTATTTCCTATTTTAGTTTCATCGCCATTTTTTGAATTCACTCATGGAGTGTTGTTGGATGGACCAACATTTATTGCCAGCCCCGAGTTACCCCTTGAGAACTTGGTTGTGAGCTGCCTTCTTGAACTGCCACAGCCCATGCACTATTGGTAGACCCACAATGCCCTGAGAGAGGGAGTATTCCAGGATTTCCTGCAACAATGAAGGAAGGATGAAATATTTCTGAGCCAGGATAGTGAGTGGCTTGGAGAGGAACTTGCAGGGGCTGGTGTTATTCTGCTGCCCTTATTCTTCTAGGTGGAAATGGTTGAGGGTTTGGAAGGTGCTGTCTGACAACATTTGCTGAATTCTGCAGTGAATCTTGCAGATAGTGCCCACTGCTGCTATTAAGTTCAGTGTGGATGGTGTGCCAAATATGCAGACTGCTTTTTCCTGTTTGGTGTTGTTGAAGCTACAACTATCCAGGCAAGATTTCAAAGCGCTAACCTCTAAAGCTTCTTCCCTAAACTTCCCTCACTCTCTTTCTTTCATTTGAGTCTCCCGTCAACCTAATGCTTTGCCCATTTAATTTTCCATGTTCCCAAATATCTCCATATACAGCTGGTTGTGGGTGTTAAGGTAAGGATGTGAGAGAGCTGAAGCCCTAAATTTATCAAACTCATTATTGAGTCTGGAGGGATGCAGGGTCCACAAGTGGAAAATTGTTGTTCTTCCACCTTGCAGCAAGCTTCTCCAGCTTCCAGTCTTAAATTTACAATCAACAAATCAACAACAGTCATTTATATAGTGGTGCTCATATCCGAAGATGCTACGTCAAACAAAAGTAAACACAGCTGTATACAGAGAAATTCTGGAACATGGCCAGCAACAAAAGTCTGACAAATGGACTATAACATTGGAAAGCGTGTCAACTTTGGAAGGATCAATAAAAAGAATACATTATATAAATGTTGAGAAATTACAGAAGTCTGCAATGGCCCTCGTGCATAATTTATAAAATGTTTGCTTGCAGGTGCAGCAAGTAATCAGGAAAGCTAATAGAACTTTTTTTCTTTTCATGAGGGAAAGCTAATACAAAACTGGAAGTTGGTGCTTCTGTTATGCAAGGCAATGGTGAGAACACTGTCTGGAGTACTGGACAAAATACTGGTCATTTTATTTGATGAAGGATGTAAGTGCACTGGAAGCAATTCAGAGAAGCTTTATAAGACTTACATTTGGACTCAAAATGTTAACTCTGTTTCCCTCTCCACAGATGCTTCCAAACCAACTGGGTTTCTCTAACTTGTGTATTTACTGATTAATGTCATGAAATTTGAGTGTTACCTTGAAATTTTGGCACAACACCTTAGGGTGGATATATTGTCCTTGGAGGGAGTACAATGTAGGTTTACAAGAATGATACCTGGACTTCAGGGGTTATGTTACGAGGAGAGATTGTACAAACTAGGCCAGTTTTCACTAGATTTCAGAAGGTTAAAGGTGATCTGACCAAAATCTTCAAGATATTAACAGGAAAAGACAGATACAAATAAACTATTTAAAATGCTTGGAAATTCCAGAATTACAGAGCACAGTTTGAAAATTAGGGACGGACCATTCAGGGCAGATACACTAAGGGTGGGTGAGTTTTGAAACTGTCTTCTACAAATGGCAGGGGGTTTTATATGGACAAGCATATGGACGTACATGGAATAGTGTAGGTTAGATGGGCTTCAGATTGGCCAGACAGGTCAGCACAACATTGAGGGCCGAAGGGCCTGTACTGTGCTGTAATGTTCTATGTTCTACGTTCTATGTACTAATTTTAGATTTGAGATAGATAAATGTTTGTTCAGCAATAGTATTTGGGGATATGGACCAAGTATAAAGAGTTAGGCCACACATCAGACATGATCTCATTGAATGCTGGATTAGGCTTCAGGAGCTGAATGGCTGACTCCTGTTCCTAACTTCCCAAGTGGAAAGGTTGGACAATCTAGACTTATATCAGCTGGAGACAGCAAGAACTGCAGGTACTGGAGTCAGAGATAACACAGTGTGGAGCTGGAGGAACACAGCAGGCCAGGCAGCATCAGAGGAGCAGGAAAGCTGATGTTTTGGGTCAGGAATCTTCTTCAGAAATTTCTGGAGAAAGGTCCCAACCTGAAATGTCAGTTTTCCTGCTCCTCTGATGCCACCTGGCCTGCTGCGTTCCTCCAGTTCCACACTGTGTTATCTTTGTATCTGCTGGAGTTCTACAGGACAAGAGCAGACCTGATTGAAATATAAAAGATCCTCAGGAGTCTTGACTGAGTGGATGTAGGGAGGATACTTCTTGATAAAGGAGGAGCACTATTATAAATCGGGTGTCAGCCATTTAAGGCAGATAGGAACATTTCTTTCTCAGAGTTTGCTGAATCTTTTGAACTTTGATTAGAACAGCGAACATTTTAAAGGCAAATGTTGATAGATTCTTGATAAACAAGTCGGTGAAAAGTATCAGAGATAATGGGAACTGCAGATGCTGGAGAATCCGAGATAACAAAGTGTGAAGCTGGGTGAACACAACAGGCCAAGTAGCATCTCAAGAAGCTGACGTTTCGGGCCTAGACCCTTCGTCGGAGAGGGGGATGGGGAGAGGGTTCTGGAATAAATAGGGAGAGACGGGGAGGCAGACCGAAGATGGAGAGAAAAGAAGATAGGTGGAGAGGAGAGTATAGGTGGGGAGGTAGGGAAGGGATAGGTCGGAATAGGGAAGATGGACAGGTCAAGGAGGTGGGATGAGGTTAGTAGGTAGGAAGTGGAGGTGTGGCTTGGGGTGGGAGGAAGGGATGGGTGAGAGGAAGAACAGGTTAGGGAGGCGGAGACAGGCTGGGCTGGTTTTGGGATGCAGTGGGGGGAGGGGACGAGCTGGGCTGGTATCTTGGGAACAGGTGGGAACATGCAGTAATTAATCAGATCAGCCACGATGTTAATGAATGACCAACCAAGATTGAGGAGATGTTGGTTTATATTCCTATGTTTGTACAGAACAAATCCGGGAAGGAGAATTTAATCAGCCGACGATTTCTTTCAAAGCAGATCACAATATAGATCTTGTCATAAGGGCACATATCAGAAAATGCTTTGCAAGGAGATGCTGGCATGGTGGTAATGCTACTAGACTAATAATTCAGAGTAATATCATTTGGTGGTTGTTTTTGGCTGTGTCAGAGCCAAGGGACAGAAAGATCTTTTTCTGTGCGATATACCTCTATGATTCTATGGGCATTCTGGGGATATGAAGTCTGAATCTGATAAATAGTTCATTTAATAGTACCATATAATTATTGTTGGTTGATGTAAGAACTTTTCTGGTTCACAGCTGTCCTTTAGGGAAGTAACTCTGATATCCTTACCTCGTGTGGCCTACATGTGACTCCAGATCCAGAGCAATTGGTTGACTCTTCACTGGGCAATCAATAAGTGTTTGTTAAACTAATCTCCTCCACATCCAGGGAATGAAAAATTAGGCTGTTCATTCAGCTACAGAACAAACAAACAAATACTGAACCACTTATAATGTAAAAGATAAATTATTTTTGACGCACATCTTTAAACAGTCTGTCAAAATGTGAACACACTTATCTGGGATAAATTATTCTGGACCTCCTCAACCTAATCCAACAGCTCCAAAAGTTATAGATGCAACTGATTATAATCATCAAAGAATTCTTGGATACTGGAAAAATCCCAAAGGATTGGAAAACTGCATATGTGTCACCTTTATTTATAAAGGGAGTGAGACAACAAAAAGGTTAACATTAACATTTATTATTGTAAATATATTAATATTATTTAATATGTATTAATATATAAAGTAGCAGGTGTGGGGAGGCTGTTTATGTTGTGGAAGGGTCTAGGACCAGAGGATGCAATCTCAGAGTGAGGGGTTGCATATTTAAAACAGAGATGAGGAGGAATTCCTTTTGGAGGTTTGTAAATCTGTGGAATTCGTTACAATACAGGGCCTTTGAGGCTGGATATTTCAGTATATTTAAGGGCAGGATAAACAGTTTTTGGTCAGTGAGGGAAAGCAAAGCTTATGGGGAAAATGCTGGAAAAGTAGAGTTGATGATTATCAGTGATAATTAAATGTCATAAAATATGAGGCTGGATGAACACAGCAGGCCCAGCAGCATCTCAGGAGCAGTGAGGTTAAAATTGTATCAGTGATAATGGGAACTGCAGATGAATCCAAGATAATAAAATGTGAGGCTGGATGAACATCCATTCCCAATAGGGAATGGACATTTTATTATCTTGGATTCATCTGCAGTTCCCATTATCACTGATACAATTTTAACCTCACTGCTCCTGAGATGCTGCTGGGCCTGCTGTGTTCATCCAGCCTCACATTTTATTATCTTGATGATTATCAGATCGGCCATGATCTCACTGAATGGCAGAATACTCAGTAGGCCAAATGTCCTATTTCTGCAGCTCTGTCATATGGTCTTGTTCACAATCATTGTAGCAGTCAAAGAAAATCCTTGGAAAAGGAAAACGCAAATCTACTGAAATCACAATACATAATGGAGCTTTTTAAAAATAAGTAACTTATTACAATCCCCTGTTGAAAATGAAGTACAGAAAGTGTTGAACTTCTTTTGCCAATCCACAGCTGGCTCAGTTTTTCAAAGCTGATGATCACTGGATACTTAGATCTCAGTCCAACATATGACAGGAGAGTTTCCTTCCATTTTTCTATTGCTTCAATGCAAAATGGCACTTTCTTCTTTGAGGAAAGTACTGTAGTGCATGCCAGCAATTGAATAATGCTGATAAATCTGGTTGTCAAATTAATGCTGCATTAAAGAACCTTGTAGCCAATAAGTACAGAAAATAATACAATACCTAACTATCATTTTTTTTATATTTTACATCCCAAAAACTGCCAACGAAAAGATATGAGAAGTGATCCTTCCTTTGTTAGGTCTACACTTGACCCTGCAGTTCCTGAATTCTCTTTTTTTTCTAATGTCCTTTCATGGGATATGGTGACCCTGTAAGGCCTGTGTTCATCATGAATTGCCTGTGAACTGAATGATTTGATTAGCCATATCAAGGGGCAGTTAAGAATCGGCCACATTATTTTGTGTCTAACATCACATGTAGACCAAATAAGGACAGCAGCAGATTTCCGTCTCCCTGACAGATATTAGTGAAGCAGATGGATTTGCACAACAATACTTTCCATGCTTACAATTGCTGTGACTAGTTTCCAATGGAATTTATATTTCCCCATTTGTTGTGGTGGGCTTTGACTCCCATGTTTCTGGAGCATTGATCTAGGCTATTAGATGGCAAGTCCAGTAACAACATTACTGAGCACCTTCGGTCCTCTGAGGTGTAATAAACTCCTACCAGAATGGAACTGATTGCGTGAAAAGACCTAGGAAAGCATTCAGAGATGTGGGTGTTTCCCCTCCATGCACTGGAGCAGGAAGGGGAAGGATTGCTGACTGAACCCTTTACATAAGAACATAAGAACTAGGAGCAGGAGCAGGCCATCCGGCTACTCAAGGCTGCCTCGCCATTTAGTAAGATCATGTTTGATCTTTGAGACTCAGCTCCACTTACTCACCCACTCACCATAACCCTTAATTCCTTCACTGTTCAAAAATTTATCTAACTTTGCCTTAAACACATTCAGTGAGGTAGCTTCAACCACTTCACTGGGCAGGGAATTCCACAGATTCACCACCCTTTGGGTGAAGAAGTTCCTCCTGACCTCAGCCCTACATCTGCTTCCCTTTATTTTGAGGCAATGCCCTCTAGTCCTAGTTTCAAGTGCTAGCAGAAACAACCTCCCTGCCTCCACCTTATCTATTCCCTTCATAATCTTATACGTTTCTATAAGCTGTCCCCTCATTCTTCTGAATTCCAATGAATATAATCCCAGTCTACATGAGCCATACATATCTTGTTTGACGGGAATGGTGTATCCAAGCAGTATTTCTGCTATTTTCCTGAATCTCTTCCATCCACCCACTTCCATTCCCATTGGAAAACTATAGCCAAACAATGGGGAGTTGAAATCATAAGCTTCAGAGTGGAGTGTGAGTGTCCTACCAACCAGATACAGCAAGAAAATACATCCCCATAAAAAAGTGATATGGCTACAACCCCATCAAAAAATAGACAAGGGGAAATCGAACTTATTAACAATATATAACAATAATATAAAAATATTGTAACAATTATAAACAAGATTAAATTATGTTTAAATTTACAGTGATTGAGTGTATTTATTTTACTAAAAGCAAATTTCTGCTGATGCTGGAAATCTGAAATAAATGCAGACAGTGGTGGAGAAACATTGCAGGTCCTTTTCTTCATTTATTCTCTGGATGCGATCATCACTGGCCACGCCAGTGTCCATCCCAAACTTCCCAAGGAGCCAGGGTCTGGAGACACACATAGGCCAGAGCAAGTATGGATGATAGTTTCCTTCTCTAAACGACTTTCATGAATCAGATGGGAATTTCCCCTGACAATTGGTCAGATTCTTAATTCTGGGTTTTTAATTGGATTCAAAACCCACCACAACCTGATTTGAACCTGGGTTCCCAGGACATGATCTGGGTCTCTGGATTAATAGCCTAGCGATAATACCTCTAGGCTATCAGCACCCTTTAAGAGCACTGAAAACATCAGAGCAAATGCTGGAGAAACTCAGCGGGACTGGTGGATCTGTGGAGAGAGGAAAACAAAGTAAATGTATCAAGTTCAGTATGACTCTTCTTCAGAAGTCCACAGATACTGCCAGGCTTGTTTAATTTCTCCAGGAATCTCAATTATGTGTTTTTTTCTTAATGTTTCCATCCCAGATTTGGTATATGAAAGATATCTTGCCATTAACAGTTGAATAGTTTGATGAAAATCATATATGGATTGCGTTCCTACAAATTTCAATTAAATAAAACGTGCAACAGGATGACGAGGTAGTAATTAGATTGGAGATAATGGGAACTGCAGATGCTGGAGATTCCAAGATAATAAAATGTGAGGCTGGATGAACACAGCAGGCCAAGCAGCATCTCAGGAGCACAAAAGCTGACGTTTCGGGCCTAGACCCTTCATCAGAGAGGGAGATGGGGGGAGGGAACTGGAATAAATAGGGAGAGAGGGGGAGGCGGACCGAAGATGGAGAGTAAAGAAGATAGGTGGAGAGGGTGTAGGTGGGGAGGTAGGGAGGGGATAGGTCAGTCCAGGGAAGACGGACAGGTCAAGGAGGTGGGATGAGGTTAGTAGGTAGCTGGGGGTGCGGCTTGGGGTGGGAGGAAGGGATGGGTGAGAGGAAGAACCGGTTAGGGAGGCAGAGACAGGTTGGACTGGTTTTGGGATGCAGTGGGTGGGGGGGAAGAGCTGGGCTGGTTGTGTGGTGCAGTGGGGGGAGGGGATGAACTGGGCTGGTTTAGGGATGCAGTGGGGGAAGGGGAGATTTTGAAACTGGTGAAGTCCACATTGATACCATATGGCTGCAGGGTTCCCAGGCGGAATATGAGTTGCTGTTCCTGCAACCTTCGGGTGGCATCATTGTGGCAGTGCAGGAGGCCCATGATGGACATGTCATCAAGAGAATGGGAGGGGGAGTGGAAATGGTTTGCGACTGGGAGGTGCAGTTGTTTGTTGCGAACTGAGCGGAGGTGTTCTGCAAAGCGGTCCCCAAGCCTCCGCTTGGTTTCCCCAATGTAGAGGAAGCCGCACCGGGTACAGTGGATGCAGTATACCACATTGGCAGATGTGCAGGTGAACCTCTGCTTAATGTGGAATGTCATCTTGGGGCCTGGGATGGGGGTGAGGGAGGAGGTGTGGGGACAAGTGTAGCATTTCCTGCGGTTGCAGGGGAAGGTGCCGGGTGTGGTGGGGTTGGAGGGCAGTGTGGAGCGAACAAGGGAGTCACGGAGAGAGTGGTCTCTCCGGAAAGCAGACAGGGGAGGGGATGGAAAAATGTCTTGGGTGGTGGGGTCGGATTGTAAATGGCGGAAGTGTCGGAGGATAATGCGTTGTATCCGGAGGTTGGTAGGGTGGTGTGTGAGAACGAGGGGGATCCTCTTGGGGCGGTTGTGGCGGGGGCGGGGTGTGAGGGATGTGTCGCGGGAGATGCGGGAGACGCGGTCAAGGGCGTTCTCAATCACCGTGGGGGGAAAGTTGCGGTCCTTAAAGAACTTGGACATCTGGGATGTGCGGGAGTGGAATGTCTTATCGTGGGAGCAGATGCGGCGGAGGCGGAGGAATTGGGAATAGGGGATGGAATTTTTGCAGGAGGGTGGGTGGGAGGAGGTGTATTCTAGGTAGCTGTGGGAGTCGGTGGGCTTGAAATGGACATCAGTTACAAGCTGGTTGCCTGAGATGGAGACTGAGAGGTCCAGGAAGGTGAGGGATGTGCTGGAGATGGCCCAGGTGAACTGAAGGTTGGGGTGGAAGGTGTTGGTGAAGTGGATGAACTGTTCGAGCTCCTCTGGGGAGCAAGAGGCGGCGCCGATACAGTCATCAATGTACCGGAGGAAGAGGTGGGGTTTGGGGCCTGTGTAGGTGCGGAAGATGGGCTGTTCCACGTAACCTACAAAGAGGCAGGCATAGCTGGGGCCCATGCGGGTGCCCATGGCCACCCCCTTAGTCTGTAGGAAGTGGGAGGAGTCAAAAGAGAAGTTGTTGAGTGTGAGGACGAGTTCCGCTAGGCGGATGAGAGTGTCGGTGGAGGGGGCCTGGTCGGGCCTGCGGGACAGGAAGAAGCGGAGGGCCTTGAGGCCATCTCCATGCGGAATGCAGGTGTACAGGGACTGGACGTCCATGGTGAATATGAGGTGTTGGGGGCCAGGGAATTGGAAGTCCTGGAGGAGGTGGAGGGCGTGGGTGGTGTCACGGACATAGGTGGGGAGTTCCTGGACCTGGTTTGTTTTACTGTGTTCTTTTGGAATGAACCCAACAATCAGAAACACTCGATCACAGTTAACCAGCTTTAACACCAAGACCAATTCTATTCTACTTGTACAATGAGCTCCAATCAGTTTCTGGAATGTGCTACGTCAGTGTTTAATTGATTTTTTTTTCTCTCTGATACATTTCCAAGGCTCTTGCAATCACATGTAATTTTTTAACTTGGTGTTTCATTATCTCTGCAGTATACATGCTTTTGATATTAATTACCAAAGGAGCTTAACCACTGATAATTTTTTTGGAGATTGTATTGGGATGTGTTTCCTCATCTGAACAATAGTTAGGACAGGAAGATGTACCTCATTGTAAATCTGCCAAAAACTGCTTGAGATTTCTGGACCTTTTGGACTTTTTCATGAGTTGTATGGTTGAGATAAGCGTTGAATTATTTGAAACCAATCTTGTATTGTCAGTAGTACACAGTAGTGGATGATTGCTGTACTTTCATTCAAAAAGGGCCCATCCTGTAGAATTAACTGTGGCTCGGTGCATGCTGTCCTCCTTTTGTCAGTAGGTCATGGGTCTAAGCTGTACTCAAGAGTTTTGAGTATGTAATCTCAGCTAAATTACAAACAGAGTACTGCAATGCCAAAGATGATGTTATTTGGGTGAAATGTTAAACAGAGATTAAAACAACACAGAATTTGGGGGAAACATGCATTACACTATAAGACAGAAGCAGAGTTACGATTTCAAGCCTGTGAATTTTCATTCATTCCAAAGGATTCTTCAGTGGATGAGCTTGGAGGGTGGAGGGTTGATGAGTAGGAAAATGATGCCTCCGAAATCTCCACCTGAATGAGTCTCTCGGTGGGAAGACCCATGATCAGCCTTCCTATCCCACTGCCAACTGAGGCCTGCACACGGCTAATCAATGGCCTCTTAAAGAGCCTCAACTCACCACTGTTTGAATAAACGCAATATCAGTATGGCCTGTCATCAAGTCACTTCCATAGAAACCGAGGCCATGCGCAACGTTTGTCATCCTGGCTGAGAGGGTGGGGGCTGGTGGTGTCAAGTGATCAAGGGTACTCAGACCCTGACCAAAGGACCAGACACCGGACAGCCATGCACTTGTCATGTCTTTGAATGTCAAGGGGCAGTGGACACATTAACCTCTTGTTGGAGATGGCCATTGCCAAACATTTGCTATTACTTGCTATTGGTCTTTGCTGCAAGCTCCTTGTTCCCTGTGAAACTCACCACGTAAAACAGATCCTCCCCTTTATTCCCATTTTTACCTGTGACCTGGGTTACTCCACCCTCATAGAGTTTTCGAAGCAAGGAAAGAGGCCCTTTGACCCATCATGTTCATGGTATCAACCATCCCAAAAAATCCCATTTTCCATTGTTTAGCCCATAACGTTGTGAGCAATGGCGTTTCTGCAAGCATTTATTGAAACAGTTCTTAAATATCTTGAATGGTCCAGCATCTACACCCTTTTAGAGGATGCATTTCAAATACTGGCAAATGGGACTAGATTAGTTTAGGATATCTGGTCGACTTGGTTGAGTTGGATTGAAGAGTCTGTTTCAATGCTGTGCATTTCTATTACTCTATGACTATATGGGTTACTGATACCTAATATCATCTGGGAGAAAAACCTTTAAACATTTCCCTTCTGAATCACATTCCTGGGATTTTGGTGGGTATTCTTCCTGTAGCAGACACAGCCTCCATGAGGCGCTACTGAGCAGGAAAGCTGCCAGCCTCTGATTGCTCATCAGTTTTCAGTGGATCATGCAGGTACTCATAGGATCTGGGTCCCTGGAAACAGTCACAGTTTCACCACAGCTGGTATGGTCTGGAGATGGTGTCCCTTCCCATAAAATAACTCTATGTGAAGCCCATTGATTCAGCACAACATGCGGGATCTTTAGCCCAGGAGCCTAGAGCACGTCTACTCCATCCATTTATTTACGCTTTTCCCTGGGCTCAACAATGAGAAGGCTTACAAGATGAGGCTGGCCATCTCAATCTGTGCGTTGACCTCATTCTGAAGAGGAACATCACTGAAACCTCAACATTTTGACTAAGAAATGATCCATACCTGATCCAGCCAGTACACAAAGACCTTTAACAAGATGTTGCATCTATTTCACTATTTTAAGATAATGTACAAAGTTAACATTATCCCCTTGGAAGAGTAGATAGGAGAAAATGAAGAACGTTAAAATTGCAGACAGAGAAACAACTCTTTTCTTAAAACAACCTGTTCAGAGATGTCATTACACACCTCTGGAGCAAGTGGAACTTAAACCAGGAATTCCTAGCTCAGAGGTAGGGACACTATCATTGCTTCACAACAGTTTAAATGAAATGCCAATGCAGTGATCATCTAAGACTCACTCATGTCTCGCCAAATTATTATTTTATTTTGTCCTTCAAGCAATTAAATGCCAAAAACATGCTCACATTTTTTTTGTTAAATTCATTATTTGCTACCTTTTTTGGAAGAAAATCCCAGTTGAAGTAAAATTTCTCCAGCACCACACAAGGTAAGAATCTTTCACATGACCAATCTTTGAGTCATGGTACATCAAACAGCCACTTTACCATTTAAAATACAATGACCGCTCTATCAGTCTGGCTGCTGGATAACTCCAAGGAAATGCAACTTGTGACTTCTACGGGCTATTTTAAGATTGTGTTGGAGTTAGGCCAAAAGATTGATGGAATGATTAGCTTACGTGGTGAATAATCTTAGCCAAGAAAGCACTAGTGAGAAGAAGTTGGTTGGCATCAGTTTGAGGAACATGGACACTTTTCCATTGTCCTGGTCAACATGAATCACTCAACCAACAGACTACACAAATATCGAGTTATTTGTTTAATTGCATTTATAGAACCTTCTTTGTGTGTGTAATGTGTCTGCCATTCTTCCTACAAGAAATTGACTTAACTACTTTATTGACGAAAAGGATATCCTGTAGTTGTTCTCTGTGAGTACAAGTCTTTGATCTTATCATTGTTTTCCATTGACCACTCTTCTCCTTTATCTTTGGGCAGTTGGTCAGGATGAAGATTGACTATATCTACTGGAGAGCTGAGAATGTGGGGTCAATGAGACAGCTCAGTGGTCAATCCACACACCCTGGCACAGATGGGGACCTGACGGTTACTGAAGGGGCTGGGTGGGATATTTGGGTTTTCACAAACTCCTTTGGTTGTTGCATGAGATGCCCATCTGGGCCTGTTGCACGCGTTCAAGATGGATAGCATCTTTATGAGTGCTTCTTTCCAGGGCACGAGTCAATGGGGATGTTATAATATTTCTGAGAGGGTCTGGGGACATCTTTGAAGCCCACTTACTATCCATTTGTCATGACTGAGCTTGCCCAAGAGGACTTGTTCTGGAAGCCTGTGTCAGACATAGCCTGCTGATTGCAGTAACTCGTATCAGAATACTGGGGATCAGATATGATAGAGGATACAGAAATCAGAGCATCTACGCTGTCAGTGGATTTGTAGAATTTTGCAGAGACATTGTTGATGATACTTCTCAGGGGATTTGAGGTGCAAGCTATAAATTGTCCATGACATACAAAGAAGGCCAGGTAACACTGCCGTCCTTTGGCATTTGAGGTCTTTGTCATAAACCACTCTAAAGTTCTTTACCCATATATCTGTTACATCAAGCTATTTAATTCCTGAGAAAATTATTTCTGTACCTCTGAAATCAAAATTGAATGACTGTTTATTTTAATTTAGATCTTGCAGATGGCTTTCTTGGTAGAGTTAAGCATTTTTGAAGCAGTGGAGGTTGGGCCATTTGTAACTAAACAAAATTCCACAGGTGAAAGCAAATGCTTTTCATGATGGTGCAGATATGTAACTTATAGCCCATCTCCCTGGGTCAATTATGGCACCAAGTCAGGTTGTTTCAAAGCTTATGGAATACAGTGTTCCTGTAGAGTAAAGGGTTCAATGTAAATCTAACTAATGATGACCTTTTAATTAATTTGTGGGATATGGGCATCACTGGCTGGCCAGCATTTTTTGCCCAAACCCAGTTGCCCATGAGAAGGTGGTGATGATTTGCCGTCTGGAACTGCTCTAGGTTGACCCACAATGCCCTCAGGGAGGGAATTCCAGGATTTTGACCCATTGGCGGTGAAGGAACAGTGACATATTTCCAAGTCAGGATGGTGAGTGCATAAGAGGAGAATTTGGAGGTGGTGGTGTTCCCACATATCTCCTGCCCTTGTCCTTTAGAGGGTAGTGGCCATGGATTTTGGAGGTGCTGCCTGAGGATCTTTGGTGAATTTCTGCAGTGCATCTTGTTGGTAGTACACACTGCTGCTACTGAGCATCAGTGGTGGAGGGAGTGGATGCTTGCGGATGTGGTGCCAATCAAGTGGCTGCTTTATCCTGGATGGTGTCAAGCTTCTTGTGTGTTGTTGGGGCTGCACCCATCCAGGCAACTGGGGATTATTCCATCACACTCCTGACTTGTGCCTTGTAGATGGTGGATAGACTTTGAGGAGTCAGAAGGTGATCTAAGGAAATAAGGGAGGCTATCAAATTGAAAGAGAAGGCATACAAAGTGGCCAAAAACAGCATGAAACTAGAAGATTGGGAAAACTTTAAAGATCAACAGAAGGCCACAAAAAAACCTATAAAGTAAAGCAAGATAGAACATGAGGAAAAACTAGCACAGAATATAAAGGCAAATAGCAAAAGTTTCTATAAATATGTAAAACGAAACAGAGTGGCTAAAGTAAATGCTGACCCTTTAGAGGATGAGGAGGGGAATTTAGTTATGGGATATGTTGAAATGGCCAAGGCATTGAACAGGTATTTTGTATCAGTCTTCACAGTGGAGGGCACTAATAACATGCCAGTAATTGACAAAGAGACGAAGGTAGGTGAGGACCTGGAAATAATCATTATTACAGAAGAGGTAGTGTTGGGCAAACTAATGGAGCTAAGGATTGATAAGTTTCCTGGCCCTGATGGAATACATCCCAAGGCACTAAAAGAGATGGCGGGAGAATGGCAGGTGCACTGGTGATAATTTTCCAAATTCGCTGGACTCTGGGGCAGTTCCAGTAGATTGGAAAACAGCATGTGCCGCCACTGGTTAAAAAGGGTGGTAGACAAAAGATGGGGAATTATAGATCGGTTAGCTTAACCTCTACAGTGGGGAAGATGCTCAAGTCTATAATCAAGGAAGAGACAACAAGGCATCTTGATAGAAGTTGTTCCATTGGGCAGATGCAGCATGAGCTCATGAAGGGCAGGTCATGTTTGACAAGTCTTTTGGAATTCTATGAAGACATTGTGAGCCAGGTGGACAATGGGGACTCAGTGGATGTGGTGTACCTAGATTTCCAAAAGGCCTTTGACAAAGTGCCACACAAGAGGCTGCTGCATAAGATAAGGATGCATGGCGTTAGGGGTAAAGTATTCGCGTGGATAGAAGATTGGTTGACTAACAGGAAGCAAAGAGTGGGGATAAATGAGTGCTATTCTGGCTGGCAATCAGTGACTAGTGGTGTGCCTCAGGGATCGGTGTTGTTACACAATTTATATCGATGATTTGGAGTTGGGAACCATGTGTAGGGAGTCAAAGTTTGCAGATGACACTAAGATGAGTGGCAGAGCAAAGTGTGCAGAGGACAGTGAAACTTTGATTAGGAACATCGATACATTGAGTGAGCGGGTAAAGGTCTGGCAGATGGAATACAATGTAAATAATTGTGAAGTCATACATTTCGGCAGGAGTAATAGTAAAAAGGATTATTACTTGAATGGTAAAAAGTTGCAGCATGCTGCTATGCAGAGGGACCTGGGTGTCTTTGTGCGTGAATCACAGAAAGTTGATCTGCAGGTACAACAAGTAATTCGGAAGGCAAATGGAATTTTGTCCTTCATTGTTAAAGGGATTGAGGTTAAAAGCAGAGAGGTTATGTTGCAGCTGTACAAGGTGCTGGTGAGGCCACACCTGGAGTACTTTGGTCTCCTTACTTGAGAAAGGATGTACTGGCACTGGAGGGGGTGCAGAGGAGGTTCACTAGGTTGATTCTGGAGTTGAGGGGGTTGGTTTATGAGGAGAGACTGAGTAGATTGGGATTATATTCATTTGAATTCAGAAGATTGAGGGGGATCTTATAAAAACATATAAAATTACGAAGGGAGTAGATAAGATAGAAGTAGAGAGGATGTTTCCAATGGCAGGTGAAGCTAGGACAAGAGGGCATAGTCTCAAGATTAGAGGGAACAGATTTAGGTCTGAATTGAGAAGGAATTCCTTCACCCGGAGTGTTGTTAATCTATGGAATTCCTTTCTCAGTGAAGTAGTTGACGTTACTTCAGTAAACGTTTTTAAAGCTAAGGTAGATTTTTTTTAACAATAAAGGAATTAAGGGATACTGTGAGAGTGCAGGTAAGTGATCTGAGTCCACAAAAAGCTCAGCCATGATCTTATTGAATGGAGGAGCAGGCTCGAAGGGCCAGATGGCCTACACCTGCTCCTAGTTCTTATGTCTTGTGTTCTTATGATGGTCTAGTGGTATTATGGTTAGACTGTTAATACAGAGACCCAGATAATGTTCAGGGGACCTGGGTTCAAATCCTACCATGACAGATGATGGAATTAGGATTCAAAAATATCTGGAATTAAAAGTCTAATGATGATCGTGAGTCTATTGTCTTTTAAGAACAAAGAAAATTACAGCACAGGAACAGGCCCTTCAGCCCTCCAAGCCTGCACTGATCCAGATCCTCTATCTAAAGCTGTTGTCTGTTTTCCAAGCATCTGTATCCCTCTGCTCCCTGCCATTCGTGTATCTGTCTAGATACATCTTAAATGGCGCTATCGTTTGCCCGCCTCTACCACCTCCGCCGACAATACATTCTAGGCACCTACCACCCTCTGTGAAAAAAACTTTCCACGCATATCTCCCTTAAACTGTAATGCTGGGGACCACTGGAGGAGGCCAAGATAGAATGTTCACTTGGGTCTTCTGGCTGAAGATTGCTGTGAAAGCTTCAGCCTTATCTTTTGCACCAATGTGCTGGGCTCTTCCATCATTGAGGATGGGGATATTTGTGGAGTCTCCTCCTCTAGTGAGTTGTTTAATTGTCCATCACTATTCACAACTGGATGTGGCAGGACTGCAGAGTTTAGATCCGATCCGTTGGTTGTGGGATCACTTAGCTCTGTCTATCACTTGCTGCTTTCGCTGTTTGGTGTGCAAGTAGTCCTGTTTGGTGGCTTCACCATGTTGATACCTCATCTTCACATATGCCTGGTGCTGCTCCTGGCATACCCTCCTGCACCACCCCTTGAACCAGTGTTGATCCCCTGGCTTGATGGTAATGGTTGAGTGGGGGATATGCCTGGCCATGAGGTTACAGACTGTACTGGAGTACAATTCTGCTGCTGTTGATGGCCCACAGCGCCTCATGGATGCCCAGCCTTGAGTTGCTAGATCTCTGCAAAGTCTGTCCCATTAACACGGTGATGGTGCCACACAACACGATAGAGGTTATTCTCAATGTGAAGGCGGGACTTCATCTCCACAAGGATTGTACGATGGTCACTCTTACTGATACCATCATGGACAGATGGATCTGCAGTTGGCAGGTTTGTAAGGATGAGGTCAAGTTGGTTTCTTCATCACCTTCTGCAGACCCAAACATGTAAGCATGACATTAACAAAACAGTCTGAACTAGAGTCTTGGAAACACACAATACCCTGTATCTGGATATAAATGAGTCTAAAATGAACTGTCATAATGTACCCAGCCTGATCATAGAATTAGACTTACTCCACTCTCAGGCAGCATAGCAGCTCAGTAGTTAGCGCTGCTGCCTCACAGTGCCCAGGGCCTAGGCTCAATTCCACTGTTGGGTGACAGTGTGGAGTTTGGACATTCTCCTTGTGTCTGTGTGGGTTTCTTCTGGGTACCTTGGTTTCTATGATATTCTTATGCCCATATTATGGCATAGTAGACCTGTCTACATCTATTAATTGAACAAACAATATGAGAACACGGGCAATTCAACCTAACCATTGAGGGAAGATTGGAACATGGTCGCTAATACCTGATCCAAGGTCACCCCAATCCCAATCTAAATCCGGATTACTATGTACAGCGCTGCTCGCCATAATTACAGAAACATGTCAACGTGTTGCATGCAGTTCAGAGAAGGTTTACTTGTGGATTGTGTGATGAAGAAAGGCTGGACAAGCTAGATCGCTATCCTCTGAAGTTTCGAAGACTCAGAGGTGACTAAATTGAAACAAGTAAGATTCTGAGGGGACTTGACCAGGAGGGATAATCTAGATATGAGGACGTGCACACTAAAGACAGAGATGGGGAAACATTTGTTTCTCTGTCTGAGTGTTGTGAGTCTGGAATTCCCTTCATTTAAAGCTCATGGATGTAGAATCTTTATTATTTTTTACGCAGAAGTAGATATATTCCTTAAAGCCAAAAAAAACTACGGATGCTGTAAATCACAATAAAAACAGAAGCTACAAAAACAAAGTTGCTGGAAAAGCTCAGCATGTCTGGTAGCATCTGTGAAGAAAAAGAAGATAGATTTTCGATGGCCAAAGGGGTGAAAGATTATCTGGGCTGTGCAGGAATGAAGGGGTGAGGTTAAAATCTGGTCAGCCATGGTCTTATTGAATGGTGGAGCATGCTGAAAGCGGTGTTTAGCCTCTTCTTTTTCCTTGTTTGAATGTTTGTCAGTTTGTGGTTCTGCTGACAGTGTTGCTCCCATATCCTTCTCATTGCTGATCTTTATCTCTAAGCAGGGTAAGGTAGAGAGGCTCACATCACATTTAATCTCAAGTTGAAAAAAAGATGTGTTAATCTCTTACTTTTCCATGACTTATAATCATATAGTCTGTGATAACATACTTGTAATATCTATTTCTCAAGATTTTGCAAACCCTTGATCATATTTCTTCATCTCCTTTCTGTAATAACGCAAGCTCAGTTCTGAACTTTGTTTCTTAACTAAAAGCAATAAATCTCATAGATGTTAGTATTGTCGTTGTCTGAACTCCCTGACATGTTAACAGCATTTGGAGGCACAATTTCAAAATCCTGTGTATAATATTGCAAACACCAGCTTCCCCATGTTGTACAATTAGTTTACAATAATACGTTTTACCTTCTATGACCTTACAAAGAGTAATCTCTCAGTACATCCAGAATTGTAAGTCTTCTAGGTTGGGGCCAGCCCACGTTTTAATAAGATGAATCAAGAAAGACTTTGAAACATTCTTTGTCTCCTGTTCTCTCTATTGGGGACCTGGACCATCAAAAGTTACAGGCACATTGTTACTTCAACTTATCCATCCCTTTGTAAATTAAGGGAGTGTCTGATATCGGCACAAAATTCTCTTGGTCCTGAAAGCCTTTGATTTCAGATAGCAATTATATGGATATGATTCTGAATAATGGGAACAACTCTGCCTAGAATCTTTACTCATTAACGTGCCTTGGTATCCTGTGTTTCTGGCTTGGACGGCCCATTCAAAGCACTTGAGAAATATGGGTTCCACCTGAATCCCGGACACTTCCAATGTTGTGCTGGAGGCCGAGCCACACTCGCTTTTTTACAGCAGTAACTGCTGCATTCTAGACATTCGGTTCCCAAAGGCACTTTGACCGTTCTGGAGAGAAGGCAGGTGTGTGAGGTAAGTGGGTCAGGGGGCAAGGTAACAGGTGCTGGAGAGAATGTTTGATGGGTGGGTGGGCGAAGGGGTATTGTGTCAGGTGCGTGAGAGTGGCAGGTGAGTGCGTATTCACAATGACATTTTGTTTTGGTATCAGTGCTGTGCAAGGGCATGGGGAAAAGGCAGGAGATTGATTAGATTACCTACGGTGTGGAAACAGGCCCTTCGGCCCAACAAGTTCACACCGCCCTTTGAAGCATCCCACCCAGACCCATCCCCCTATAACCCACACACCCCTGAACACTACGGGCAATGTAGCATGGCCAATCCACCTAGCCTGGACATCTTTGGACTGTGAGAGGAAACCAGAGCACCCGGAGAAAACCCATGCAGGCACAGGAAGAATGTGCAAACTCCACACAGACAGTCGCCTGAGGCTGGAATCGAACCTGGGTCCCTGGCACTGTGAGGCTGCAGTGCTAACCACTGAGCCACCGTGCCGCCCATTGGCACTCAGTAATAGAACCTAAACAGGCACAACGGACCAAATGCCTTCTACACTGGAACAATTCTGTGATTCCGAGGGAGCAAGGTGTGTTGTAAAAAGTACCAAGTCAGGGGAATATTAGGGTAATTGGCAGGGACAGTTGGGCCTTGAGATTGTTAGGGTAGAGTGGGGTTCAGTGGTGCCCCCAGGTGTGTTGGTGGGGATGGGGAAGGGACGTCTTGGTCAGTTTCATAGTTACCCAGGAGTTAGATTGTAATCTTCGAACTTTTCCTGACTAAGGTAAGTCAGCCTGAACCCTTTGAAGTCTGTGACACACAATTAGGCTTTCTGGATGGGTTCTATTTACAGGGCATTTAAACTTCATTGGTGATCCATGTGCCAGGATTTCCAAGTGGTCTTTCAGAGTAGGTCCGTACAACAACTACATTCCAATGTCTTTCAGCCACTGACTCAACACAGAGAAAGATGGGAGTAACATCATTATTGAGCTGTATCTGAGGGGCATTGACAAGGAATGCCATTGGCCACCAGAGGCTGGTTCAATCCTCCCCACTCCTGGAATGGGGATGCTTTAAGTAGGTTTGCCTACTCCTCATGTCAACGAAGCTCAGAATGGTTCAATCAGTAAAGGACAAGGGCTAATGCAAGACCCTTTCTTAAATCTTCGTTAACCAGCTCTGGTAAAAAGTCAAAATCTGAAATGTGCTCTTTCTCTCTCATCAAAAACATCACCAGATCTTCTGTATATTTAAACATATTAAACAGGAGCAGGAGTAGGCCATTCAGCCTTTGAGTCTGATCATCCAATTTAGTGCTCTATGCTTACACTGTCCCCATACTCACTAATCCTTTCAGATGGAACAGATTCTGTTTCTGAGGAAAGGCCACTGGATCCGAGACGTTAACTGTGTTTTCTCTCCACAGATATCTCCAGGCCTGCTGAGTTTCTCCAGCAATTTCTGTTTGCGTTTCGGATTTCCAGTATCTGCAGTTTTTTTTTTAGCTTAGCATCTTCTGTGGGTTTCCCTTTATCATTTGGTTCATTAATAGAACACATGTTGCATTAATTCATCAAGCTATGAAGAAAAGAGTTTGCTTCCAATATGCTCTTTTAAAACAGAAGCTAATGATATCAAATTCTACCATCCTTGAGCCCTGAAGTTTAAGTCTCAAAGAACAGAAGGAGGACAGGATGGACTGGAAGAATCTCCAGAATGGTGGTGTTAGATGAAACAGTCACACCATCAGAGCAAGATAAAACCAATATCTCAGATCTGGGAGTGAGGAATGGTAAAATGTAATTTCATCACAAGTGTCAGGAATAAAGCCACGTTCCTCTCAACCACATAAAACAAAAAACCGTGGGAGGATGTTCTTGTCCTGTCAGATGCTGAACATTTCTAGGTTCTTCATCTATATTGTCAACATCAAGTGATACAATATTGTGTATTTTATAAGTTGAAATTGAGTGAAGTTCTCTTTCCCTTTCTAATGTCAAGAACATTTTCCTGCTGCACAAAATGTCTGACATTGATTTAAGAAAAACATACCATCGTCCTTTTGCCTTCTTCAAATACAATTGTTGATTTATCCTTAATTGGGCACTGTTTTTCCTTTAGTCTCACTCTCTTGTGAAACAATGTGAAGGCTACCCTCGGCCACGCTTCATGAAGTGCCTCAGGAGCCAGCAAGTGGACAGTTTAAAAGATGGGTCACTGAACTGAAACATTGAATACTCTTTTACTTTCTCTGCAAAGGTGCTGCCTGACCTGCTGAGTTTCTTCAGCAATTTCTCATTCATGTTGACTTGATATTGGATGCATCAAACAAAGGAACCCACTTCCTGAAAAGAGCGTAAGAAAGTAAGAGTAGGCCATTCAGCCCCTTGGACCAACTCTGCTATTTAATACAATCAAAGCTGATCTCACCTCGACTTTCCTGCTTGCTTCCCATAACCCTTCAATCCATTGCGAATAAAAAAAACCTGTCACCTTCTTAAATTTATTCTATGTCTCAGTGTCTGCCACAAATCCATTAGAGACAGGGAGGGTGATAGCTAGTGGTATTACCATGAGGATGTTAATCTAGAAACTCAGTTAATATTGCAGGAATCCAGATCCTAGTTCGATGGCAGGTGGTCTGTCTCATTCCATTTCTTTGTTTAGACTTCATTGTCATTGTTACAACTGAATGGTTCTTAGGCCATTTCATAGGGCTGTTGAGAGTCAATCACATTGCTGTGGGTCTGGACTCGCATGTAGGCCAGACCAGGTAAGGATGTCAGATTTCCTTCCCTGAAGAACCAGACACACACCATCATCATTCCTGGATATATCCTGTTCCACCAGCAGAGGTGGTGGCACAGTGATATACAGTCAGGAGGGTGTTGCTCTGGAAGTCCTCAATATTGGTTACAGACCCCATGAAATCTCATGGCTTATTTTCTAAACGGTTAGAAAATTCATAAAGCAGAAGTACAAAGGGATCTGGGAGTGTTGGTCCAGGATTCTCTAAAGGTTAACTTGCAGGTAGAGTCCGTGATTAAGAAAGCAAATGTAATGTTGTCATCTATCTCAAGACAGTTGGAAAACAAAAGCAGCGATGTGCTTCTGAGACTTTATAAAGCTCTAGTTAGGCCCCATTTAGAATATTGTGTCCAATTTTGGGCCCCACACCTCAGGAAGGACATACTGGCGCTAGAATGTGTCCAGCGGAGATTCATATGGATGATCTCTGGAATGTTAGGTTTAACGTACGATGAACGGCTAAGGATCCTGGGATTGTACTCATTAGAGTTTCGAAGGTTGAGGGGAGATCTAATAGAAACTTACAAGATAATGTATGGTTTAGAAGGGGTGGACACTAGGAAGTTGTTTCCGTTTGGCGGGGAGACTAGGACCCGTGGGCACAGCCTTAAAATTATAGGGGGTAAATTTAAAACGGAAATGAGACGACATTTCTTCAGCCAGAGAGTGGTGGGCTTGTGGAATTCATTGCCACGGAGTGCAGTGGAGGCCGGGACATTAAATGTCTTCAAGGCAGAGATTGATAAATTCTTGATCCCACAAGGAAGCAAGGTCTACAGGGAGAGTGCAGGGAAGTGGAGTTGAAATGCCCATCAGCCATGATTAAATGGTAGAGTGGACTCAATGGGCCAAATGACCTTAGTTCCACTCCTATGTCTTATGGTCTGATGGACTTATGACTTCAAGTTAAACATGGACGAGGAAATCTCCTTGCGTTTGTTTGGCTCGCCGAGCTGGTTTGTTGTTCCGCAGACATATCATTACCCTGCTGGGTACCAATATCAGTGCAGCCTCCAATGAAGCGCTGATATGTTTTCCCTACCGTTATTTAAATTCCGGTGTCCGCTGATCTGGGTTACCTCATTTCCAATTTTCCTTCGTAGTAGAGTATATATCGGGTCTTGCCCTATGTGCTTACGATGGCCTCCTTAGTGGAGAACCAGGCCTCTAGGAATTCCCGTGCTTGTCTCTTCTTGGCCTGTCACAGGATCCTGGAGTTGTCCCAATCAAACTGGTGGTTTTCCTGATCCACATGGATGGAGATGAGTGAGTATTGGCTGTGTCTTTTTGTTGCTGTTCGATGTTCGTGTACCTGTGTGGTTAATTTCCTTCCAGTTTGTCTGATGTAGTGGTTGACACAGTCTCTGCAGGGAATCTTGTTTATGACATTGGACCTGACCACAGTGGACAGAGGGTGTTTGTTTCGGGTGAGCAGTTGTCATAGGGTTAATGTGGGTTTGTGTGCTACTCTGAAGCCCAGTGGTTGTAGGAGTCTTGTGGTCAGTTCAGATGTGTTCCTGATGTAAGACAGCATGATGAGTGTGTCAGGGCGTAAAGTATCTTCCTGGTGTCATTTGTGTGGGCATCATCTGACCCTGTTTATTGGGTATCCATTGTCCTTGAATACCTGGAAGAGATACTCTTCTTTTTCTTGGTGTAGCTCTTTGCTGCTGCAGTATGCTGTTGTCTGTTTGAATAATGTTCCCATGTAACTTTGTCTGTGTCTGTTAGGGTGGGGTGCTGTTGATGTGCAGTACATGGTCAGTGTGTGTGGCTTCCCTGTGTACCTTTATTAGGAATTTCCCGTTGGTCCTGCATTCCACCATAATGTCCAGGAATGGGAGCTGTTTGTTCTTTTCCTCTTCCTTGGTGAATCTGATCCTGGTGAGGGTGCTGTTTATTAGTTTGTGTGCCTCGTCTAGTTTGGTCCGTTTAATAATGATGAAAGTGCCATTCACATATCATATCCATAGCTTCAGTTGGATTAGTGGAAGGTCCATGTTTTTGAGTCTCTGCATCACCCCTTCAGCTATTAGTCCTGAGATATGTGATCCCGTGGGTGTTCCATTGATCTTTTCATACATTTGGCCATTAAAGATAAAGTGGGCAGTGGGGCATTGGTCCAGCATGTTGTCTGTGGAGATGGTGTCACTCTGGCCTCATTCTTGTTTCAGTACTGTTGCCAGTGTTTCTTTTGCTAGGGGTATGTCAATCTGATGATTACCCTAGCAGGGTAATGAAACATCTGTGGAACAAGAATGAGCTTGGAGATCCAAACCAACCACAACATCCACGACCCAAGCTAGAAATCCACTCCAAAGGTGCTATATACCACCCTCCCTCCATTGTTGAATCAGTACTCCTTCATATTGGGCAGCATGTAGATGGAGCACTGAGGAAGGTAAGAACACAATATGTACTCTGAGTGGGGGATTTCCTAATGCCCACCACCAAGAGTAGCTCAACAGCAGTATTCTGATCCAGCTGGATGGTCCTACAGGACACAGTTGTTAGATAGGGCCTGCAGCAGGTGGTGAGGGAACCAAGAAGGGGCAAAAACATGGTTGACCTCATCCTTACCAATCTGCCAGCTGCAGATGCGCCTGTCAATGACAGTATCAGTAAGAGCGACCACCGCACAGTCCTTGTGGAGACAAACTCTCACCTTCACATTGAGAATAATCACCAGGGCCACCATCACCGTGCTAAATGGGACAGGCTTTGCACAGATCTAGCAGCTCTAAACTGGGCATCCAGGAGGCGCTGTGGGCCATCAAAAGCAGCAGAACGGTACTCCAGCACAATCTGTAACCTCATGGTCCGGCTTATCCCCCACTTAACCATCACCATCAAGCCAGGGGATCAACCCTAGTTCAATGGAGAGTGCAGGAGGTTATGCCAGGAGCAGCACAAGGCATATCAGAAGATGAAATATCAACCTGGTGAAGACATCAAAAAGACTACTGGTACACCTAACAGCATAAGCAGTGAGTGACAGAACTAAGTGACTGCAGAACCAACGGATCAGATCTAAGCTCTGCAGCCCTGCCACATCCAGTTGTGAATGCTGGGGGACGATTAAACAACTCACTGGAGGAGGAGGCTCCAGAAATAATCACACCCTCAATGATGGAAGAACCCAGGCCAACAGTATAAGGCTAAAGTATTGTAGTAATCTTCAGCAAGATGTGCCAAGTGGATGATCCATTTCAGCCTCCTCCGGTGGTCCCCATCATCGCAGATGCCAGTCTTTAGCCAATTTGAATTACTCTAAGTGAGATCAAGAAATGGTTGGAGACATTGGATATTGCCAAAGCCCTGGGCCCTGACAACACACTGGCAATAAGTAAAAGGACCTGTGCTCCAGAACTTACCAATCCCTTAGCCAAGTTCATCCAATAAAGTTACAACATTGGCATCTATTTGATGATGTAGAAAATTGCCCAAGTATGTCCTGTACATGAAAAGCAAGACAAACCCATCCCAGCCAATTACTGCCCCATCAGTCTACTCTTGAAATCATCAGTAAAACATGGAAGCTATCAAGCAGCATCTACTCAGCAATAACCTGCTCAGTGACGCCCAGTTTGTGTTCTGCCAGGGCAACTCAGCTCCTGATCTCATTACAGCCTTGATTCAAACATAGACAAAAGAACTGAATTCCAGAGCTGAGGTGAGAGTGACAGCCCTCGGCATCAAGGCTGCATTTGACTTAGTATGGCATCAAGGAGACCTGGCAAAGCTGGAATCAATGGGTATCAGGGAGCAAACTCTCTGATGATTAGAGTCATACCTGACACATAGGAAGATGGTCATGGTTGTTGGAGGTCAGCCTTCTCAGCTCCCAGACATCTCCGCAGGAGTTCCTCAGGGTGATGTCCTGGGCTCAACCATCTTCAGCTGCTTCATCAATGACCTTCCCTCTAGCATAACATCACAAGGTCAGGAGTGGGGATGTCGCTGATGATTGCACAATCATCAGAAACTGAAGCAGTCCATGCTCACATGCAACAAGATCTGGGCAATATCCAGGCTTGGGCTGACAAGTGACATTTGCGCCACACAAATGCCAGGCAGTGGCTGTCACCAAAAGTAGAGAATCTAACCACCACCCCTTGACGTACAAGAATATTACCATCGCTGAGTTCCCCCACTATCAGCATCCTTCGGTTTACCATTGACTAAAAGGTCTACGGCACTCGCCATAAACACATTTGCACAACAGCAGGTCAGACGTTAAGAATAATGTGGCCCGTAACTTATCTTCTGCCTCCCCGAAGTTTTCCCATCAATTACAAAGCACAAGTCAGAAGTGTAATGGAATGCTGCCAATGGAGTTGTTGACTTGCTTGCCAAGCTGGCTTGATTTCGTTCAGACATTTCTGAATTCTGGAATGCTCCTGACTTGCCTGGATCAGTGCAGCTCCAACCACACACAAGAAGCTTGGCACCATCCGGTAGAAAGCAGCCCACCTGATTAGCACCACATCCACTCCCTCCACCACTGACACTGAGCCGCAGGCAATGTGTTTCTGAGTCAAGAATCACAAGTGGCTTGGAAGGGAACTGATTGGCAGCGTTCCCATGTATCTGCTGCCCTTTTTCTTCTTGATGGAAGTGGTCATGGGTTTGGAAGGTGCAGCCTGAGGATCTTTGGTGAATCTCTGCAGTGCATTTGGTAGATGGTGCACACTGCTGCGACTCAGTGTCCGTGGTGGAGGGAGTGGATGCTTGTGGATGTGGTGCTATTCAGGCAGGGCTACTTTCTTTTGGATGGTGTCAAGCTTCTTGTGTGCGGTTGGAGCTGCACTGATCCAGGTAAATCAGGAGCATTCCAGAATTCAGTAATGTCTGAATGAAATCAAGCCAGCTTGGTGAACAAGTCAACAACCCCATGGGGAGCATTCCATTAGACTTCTGGCTTTGCTTTGTAATTGATGGGAAAACTTTTGGGAAGCTGTAAGTGAGTCACTAACCACAGTATTCCTAACCTCTGGTGTTACTGGGTCAAAATCCCAGAATTCCCTCCCTAAGAGCATTGTTGGTCAACCCATAGCACATGGGCTGCAGTGGTTCCATGATGCAGCTCACCACGACGTTCTCAAGGGCAACTAGAGACGGGCAACAAATGCTGACCAGTAGTAATGCCCAACCGCATGAATCATAGAGCCATACGGTCATCCAGCATGCAACCAGACCCATCGGTCCAACCAGGCCATGCTGAACATAATCCCAAACCAAACTGGTGCCACCTACCTGCTCCTGGCCCATACCCTCCAAACCTTTCCTATTCATGTGCTTATCCAAATGTTTTTTAAACATTGTAACGATACCCACATCCTCCACTCCCTCATGAAGTTCATTCCACCCATGAACCACTCTCAAATTCCTCCTCATCTTGGTTTTAAGTCTGCTTCCCTTTATCCTAAAACTGTGAACTTTCATTCTCGATTGCCTCACATGAGGATACATGTGCTCGATGTCTACTTAGTCAATCCTGTTCAGCATCTTATGTCCCTCAAATAGATCTCTCATCTTGCTAAATTTCTAGCAAGTGGCATCCTAAACTGCTCAATCTCTCCTCATAAGACAAACCTTTCACCTCAGGAATTAGCCTTGTGAACCCTTCTCTGAACTGTCTCCAAAGCAATTACCTGCTCCCTCAATGAAGTAGGAAAATCCTGTACTAATTTAGGAAATCCAGACGGAGTTAAGAGTGTCAGCAGCAATCAGCATATCTGGTGCAGACAGAGTACAGAATGCAATACACTGGGCAACGCGGGCACTGTGTTTCCTTGCAAACTTACTGAGCAAGCATATTAATAAAAAAAAACGCTGTCCTTCTTCCTGATATAAATTTGAAACAAAATGGATTAACCATGCACCAGTTATCCTTCATCACAACGATAGTTCTCAGCACTATCGCAAGATGACATACTGAGCTCAATGCTTGCAGCAATCAATATACAATCTCCTCTGCACTAAAAACTTGTTTACTTGGAAATTACCCAGGATATGAATAATGAGCAGTTTATCTGAAGGACAGTCATAATTTTCATACAGTGCAAATAGATCATAAAATGTGATGAAGCACCTTCATTCTGTCAATTCAGTGAGTGAATGCTATTGTGGTGCATTCACATTCTCCACAACCACCAGCCCCTGAAAAAATAACAAGATCTGTCTTATAGCTCTTTGGTTTAAGCCTGTCCTTGCTATTTCTTCGGCATCTGAAGTGAGAACACTCTCTGCAAAGCCTGTCAATATCTCAGCTCATCTCAGTGGGGATTGTAGTTGGTTGCTCATTTGATCAAAGACCCAAAATGGTGAGGGAAGTAAAGAGAATCAGATAGGGCAATTATGTTCATGTGTGCACAATAGAAGGAGAGGTCAGTTTTACACTAAAAGGAGCAGCAGATTTAAAATGGAGATGGGAAGAAAATACTTGCCTCAAACGGTCAGGATTCTTTGGAATTCATGATCCTAGAGTGTGGAGAATGCTGGGACATTGAATAAATATAACAAGGAGACAGATATTTAATGACCATTGGATTGAAGAATCTGGGAGAATGGAGAGGAATGTGGAGACGAGGCTGAGACGAGATCAGCAATAATTGCATTAAATGGCCCAGCAAAATCGAGAGGCTGAATAGCCACCTCGTGTTTCTAGTTTGTTAGGTTGGGAGTAGGTTTGGACAAAACTCACTCACACACACACACACACACACACACACACACACACACACACACACACACACACACACACCCCTCACTCACACACATACACACACACACCTCACTCACTCACAATTAGACACACACACACACACACACATACCACACACACACATACACACACACCTCACTCACTCACTCACTCACTCACTCACATACACACATACACACACACACACACACACACACACACACACCTCACTCACTCATACACACACACACACACCTCACTCACTCACTCACTCACTCACATACACACATACACACACACACACACACACACACCTCACTCACTCATACACACACACACCTCACTCACTCACACACACACACCTCACTCACACACACATACACACACACATACACACACACATCACAACCCATACACACACTCACACTTGCACGCACTCACTCACTCACTCACACACACAGGCACACTCACTCACTCATCACAAAACACGTATATACACACACACACACACACATCACAACCCATACACACACTCACTCTTGCACGCACTCACTCACTCACTCACACACACAGGCACACTCACTCATTCATCACAAAACATACACACACACACACACAGACACACAGACACAGACACACACACACACACACCTCACACACACACACACACACACACGCACAGTCACTCACTCATCACAAAACACATACACACACACACACACATCACAACCCATACACATGCTCACTCTTGCACGCACTCACTCACTCACACACACAGGCACACTCACTCATTCATCACAAAACATACACACACACTCACACACATACAGACACATACACACACACTCACACACATACAGACACATACACACACACACACACGCACACACACACACACACACTCACACACATATACACACACGCACACAGGCACACTCACTCACTTCATCACAAAACACACATACAGACACACACATACACTTTCTCATATACACACACTCACACACATACAGACACACACACAGACGCTTTCTCACACACACACCCACACCCACAAACACGAAGGCACACTCACACACTCATAACAAAACACACACACACACAAACGCTTTCTCACACACATACTCACACATATACAGACACACACACACACACACATGCGCTCGAGCGCTTTCTCTCTCACACACACCCAGGCACACTCACTCACTCATCACAAAACGCACACACACAGAAACACACACACACACACACATACACACACACACGCTTTCTCTCTCACACACACACAGGTACACTCACTCACTCATCACAAAACACACACACACACACACACACACATCACAACCCAAACACATACTCCTTCACTCACGCCCTCACAAACTCACACCCACTCACTCACTCATCACAAAACACACACACTCACTCGTTCATCACAAAACACACACACACACACACACACACACACACACGCACATACATCACAAACCATACGCATACTCCCTCACGCACGCACTCACTAACTCGCACACACTCACAGGTACACTCACACTCATCACAAAAAACACACACACACGCACATACATCACAACCCATACACACACTCACTCATGCACGCAATCACTCAGTCACACACACACAAGGCACACTCACACATTCATTGCAAAACACACACACACAAACGCTTTCTCACATACACACACACACACACACAGGCACACACACTCATTCATTGCAAAACAGACACACACACAATCATACATACACACACACACACACACACACACACGTGCGCGCGCTTTCTCTCTCACACACACACAGGCACACTCACTCACTCATCACAAAACACACACACACACACACGCACGCACACTCACACACACACGCACGCACACTCACACACACACATTCTCACACACACACACTCATACAGACACACAGACACAGGCGCGCACGTGCGCTTTTTCTCTCTCTCACACACACACAGGCACACTCACTCACTCATCACAAAACGCACACAGACACAAACACACACACACACACACACACACACACACACAGGAACACTCACTCATTCATCACAAAACACACACACACACACAAACGCTTTCTCACATACACACACGCTTTCTCTCTCTCTCTCACACACACACACACACACACACACACACACACACACACACACACACACACACAGGCACACTCACTCACTCATCACAAAACACATACACACACACACACACACACACACACACACATCACAACCCATACACATACTCCCTCACGCACGTACTCACTAACTCACACACACTCACAGGCACACTCACTCACTCGTCACAAAACGTACACACACACACACATCACAACCCATACACATACTCCCTCACTCACGCCCTCACTAACTCACACACACTCACTCACTCATCACAAAACACACACACACACACACTCATTCATCACAAAACACACACACACACACACACACACACACACACACACACATACATCACAACCCATACACATACTCACTCACGCAGGCACTCACTAACTCATACTCACTCATAGGCACACTCACACTCATCATAAAAAACACACACACACGCACACACATCACAACCCATACACACATTCACTCATGCATGCACTCACTCAGTCACACACACACACAGGCACACTCACTCATTCATTGCAAAACACACACACACAAACGCTTTCTCACACACACACACACACACACACACACACATGCACACTCACTCACTCACACACACACTCACTCACACACACACACGCATACACACACACACGTGCGCGCGAGCGTTTCTCTCTCACACACACACAGGCACACTCACTCACTCATCACAAAATGTGCACACACACACACACACACACACATCACAACCCATACACACCCTCTCTCATGCACGCACTCAATCAGTCACATACACACACACAGGCACACTCACTCACTCATCACAAAACAAACACACACACACATCACAACCCATACACATACTCCCTCACGCACGCACTCACTAACTCACACACAGGCACACAGGCACACTCACTCACTCATCACAAAAAACACACACACACATACACACACAAATCACAACCCACACACACACTCACTCATGCACGCACTCACTCACTCACTCACACACACAGGCACACTCACTCATTCATCACAAAACATACACACACACAGACACACAGACACACACACACACAGACACACACACACACACACACACACACACACACACACACACACACACAGAAACACACACTCACCTCACACACACACACACACGCACACACAGGCACAGTCACTCACTCATCACAAAACACACACACACACACACATCACAACCCATACACACGCTCACTCTTGCACGCACTCACACACACACACACACACACACACAGGCACACTCACTCATTCATCACAAAACATACACACACACTCACACA